>NC_068959.1:20547672-21185344 GCF_026419915.1 Harpia harpyja | reverse complement strand
TGCTTCAGTTTGGAGATGAGGCCTAGAGTGCATTCAGGGAAATTAGGGGCAGCAGGGAACTGCTGGCAGGCCTGTGCGGTGCAGGTCTTCTGAGCACTGAGCTTGTGGCTGAGGCAGAGCGCAGATAGATGGAGGTGAGGGGAACCTGGCCCCTACCCGAAGAGGGGCCCTGGGTGTGCAAAGGCCTCTGCAAGGCCGTCAGGTGGGGGGCGTGAGCTTTCCAAGTCTGCTGACAGCTGCAGCTGCGGGGGCGGGCAAGGACGAAGCAGGAAGAACCGCTGTGCAGCTCGCAGGCCGCGGGCGAGAGGGAAGGCAACCCGTGGAGCACAGCCCCTCGCCCCGCTCAGGCGGCGGACCGGGCGGGCGGCGGGCGCGCCCACGCCTGAGCCTCGCTGGGACCCGCCTCCGTTCCCCGTCCTCAGCCCGACGTTCCCGAGTAGATGTAGTGCCGTGCCGTGCTGCGACCTGCGGGCTGCCCCGGCGGAGGCTCTCTCGCCCGGCTTCTGCGTCCGGGGAAGGCGGCTCAGTCCCTCCGGGCTGAGCCTCCGCCCCGCCGTGCCGTGGGAAACGCCTCGTGCTCGTCTTGCCGCCGTGTTGCTCGAAGGGCGCGGCTCGGCCTGCCGGGAGCCGGGCGCGCGCGCCTGCCCGCGGGCTCTGGGCAGCGGGGGAAGACGCGGGGCAGCTGCCGGCGCTGCCCGTGCGCCCGGACTCAGGCGGCGGCCGCGCAGGGCTCTGGGCGCTCCTTCCCTGCGCTTCCCTCCCCGGCGCGGTGTGCGCGCGTGCTGCCGCGAGGCCCCCACGCGGGCGAGCGGGTCCCTGTGCCGGGGCGAGCCGGCAGCGCGGGCAGCGGGCGGCGGCGGGCGCAGTCCCGCCGCGGGCCGCAGGGTGGTGCTCCCGGCCAAGGCGGCGCCGAGCGGCTGCGGGCGGGGAGGCGGCCGAGCCCAGCCCGGCCCTGCCCAGCCCGGCCGAGCCGAGGCGAGCCGAGCCAGCCGAGCCGAGCCAGCCGAGCCGACCCGAGCCAGCCGAGCCGAGCCAGTCGAACCGAGCCGAGCGAGCCGAGCCGAGCCGGCCGGACTCGGCGCGAGGGAGGGCGCCCGCCCGCCGGCCCGCCCCGCCGCGCTGCTGCCGGGCGCCGCTTTCCGCGGAGGACTGCGCGGGCGATCCGCGAGACGGAGGCTGTCCGCCGCCCCGACATGGCGATCGCAAGGCAAGTGCTTTGTCTCTCTGCTTTCCTCTCCCTGCCGCACGCTCGCGCCGAGCCCATCCGCTACTCCGTAGCCGAGGAGGGGGAGAGCGGCTCCGTGGTAGCCAACGTGGCGGAGGACGCGGGGCTGGCCCCGGCGCAGCTCTCGGCTCGCCGCGCCCGCCTGGCCTCGGAGGACGGCCGGCAGCACTTTCGCTTAGAGCGCGGCACCGGCCGCCTCGTAGTGGCGGAGAGGCTGGACCGGGAGGAGCTCTGCGGGCAGTCCGCTACGTGCACGCTCCCCTTCGAGCTGCTGCTGGCGAACCCCCTGCAGTTCTTTCGGGTCGAGGTGGCCGTGGAGGACATCAATGACCATTCGCCCGTTTTCCCGGAGGAGCAAGTCACTTTTAAGATCCCGGAAAGGAGCGACCCGGGCTCGCGTTTCCCGCTGGAGGGGGCTCGGGACCTGGATGTTGGCAGCAACAGCATCCAGGCTTACAGCATTGCACCCCAGAACGAATACTTTAGTGTCTCCTTTGGGAGTCGGATTAAGGGCAAGAAGTATGTAGAACTGGTCTTGGAAAAGCCACTGGACAGAGAGGAGGAGGCGGAGGTGTGTTTCAGCCTCATTGCCGTGGACGGAGGCTCTCCACCCAGGAGCGGCACCACCCAAGTCCGCATTGTCGTGCTAGATGTAAATGACAACGCTCCCGTCTTCACGCAGGAGCTGTACGTTGGGCAGGTTTTGGAAAATGCAGCGGAGGGCTCTGTGGTTCTCAGCGTGGTGGCAACGGATCGGGATGCAGGACCTAATGGGGAGGTGTCCTATCAGTTCAGCCAAGCGGTGGGCCAGAGCCACTCATCATTTGCGATCGACCCTGTGACCGGTGAAATTAGACTCACGAAGCCTCTGGACTTTGAGGCAGCAGAGAATCACGAGCTCAGTGTGCGGGCCACGGATGGCGGGGGCCTCTCAGCAATCTGCAAGGTGTTGGTGGAGGTGGTGGATGTGAATGACAATGCGCCGGAGGTGGTGGTCAGTTCCTTCAGCAGCCCCCTCCCCGAGAACGCATTACCCGGGACAGTGGTCGCCCTCTTTACTGTCAGGGACCGGGATGCTGGTGCCAACGGGATGATCTCCTGTGCCCTTGAGGACCAGCTATTGTTCTCCCTGCGGCCGGCCTATAAGAAGTACTATGAGCTGGTGACCGTGAGCACGTTGGACCGGGAGGAGACGGCACGTTACAGCCTCGCTGTCACAGCGGCAGACGCGGGGTCACCTCCTCTCACAACCACCCAGACCTTCACGGTGGACATCTCCGATGTCAATGACAATGTGCCTGTCTTCAACCAGACATCGTACACCATGTACGTGCGTGAGAACAATGTCCCCACGGTGCTCGTTGGAGCCGTCAGCGCCTCAGATGCCGACGAGGGGCCCAATGCCAAGGTGACGTATTCCCTGGCACCAGCCCACCCTGCCGAGCGGCCTCCCTGCTCCTGCATCTCCGTGAACTCTGAGAACGGGCAGGTATTTGTGCTGCGGCCTCTGGACTACGAGCAGGTGAGGCAGATCGAGGTCTTGGTGAGCGCCTCCGATGCGGGGACACCTCCCCTTAGTGCCAACGTCACTGTCCGCCTTGTTGTGGTGGACGAGAATGACAATGCGCCACTGGTGCTGTACCCCTCACAGGACAGCAGCCCCGTGTCCAGCGAGCTGGTGCCCAAGTCATCTGAAGCGGGGTACCTCGTCACCAAAGTGGTGGCTGTTGACGCCGACTCGGGGCAGAACTCGTGGCTCTCGTACCACCTGCTGAGGGCCACTGACCCTGGGCTGTTTGCAGTGGGTGCCCAAAGTGGGGAGGTGCGACTGAGGCGGCCGGTGACAGAGAGGGATGCTGTGAAGCAGAAGCTCGTCGTCCTGGTGCGAGACAACGGGCAGCCACCGCTGTCAGCCACCGCTGCACTGAGCGCGCTCCTGCTCAATGACTTCTCAGACGTGCACCTGCCACACAGCAGCCTGGCCACGGAGGATGAGGGTGGCTCCCTGACAACCTATTTAATCATTTCATTGGTCTTCGTCTCAGTCCTCTTCCTCGCATCCATGGCAGCCTTCATCGTGCGCAAGGTGTGCAAGAGCAAGGAGCTGAAGGGGGGGCACGTGCTTTACGGCACTGGCAACTTGCAGAGTGGCCTGGCTGACGCGGCCGCTGCGGCGACCCTGCCCCACGCCTATTGCTACGAGATCAGCCTCACGACGGGCTCGGGCAACAGTGAGTTCAAGTTCCTGAAGCCCATCCTCCCCAGCCTGCCACCGCAGCACAGTGGCATGGGCAGGGGCACCGGCGATGAACAAGAATTCTCCCGTGGCCCTGTCACCATGGAGGATGTGGCACCAGACAACCCAGGGACACTCTCTGCGGAACAGTTCAACAGTCTTTCCTTCAACTAGCATGGAGTCAAGCACAGCCAAAGGCTTCATGCCTCGCGATGGGAAGGGATCTGGGCTACAACACGTGGCAACGGTTCCCCCAGAGTAAATCTGTATTTGCCATTGGCATCACTGATTTCCCACAAATTCTAAGTCAGAAGAAAGGTTGTCCCCCCCTCCCAAACTAAAGAAACAAAAGAAACTAAGGCTCCCTCAGTCAGGCAATGGCATGTTTCAGCTCTGTTTCAGCCTTTTCTGAAATGCTTGGTGTGTGGGGTTAGGTCCAAGGCCCCCGGCTAAGTTCATGTCTCACTTGCTCTTAGGCAAGACCCTGAACCTGTATTTCTGATACAGGCAAGCATGCCATTGGCCTTCTCGGCCACCTGGGCACACTGCAGATTCATACTCAGCCGGCTGTCAACCAGCACCCTCAGGTCTTTTTCTGCCAGGCAGCTTTCCAGCCACTCTTCCCCGAGCCTGTAGCACTTCATGGGATTGTTGTGACACAAGTGCAGGACCCGGCACTTGCCCTTGTTGAACTTCATACAATTAGCCTCGGCCCGTCGATCCAGCCTGTCCAGATCCCTCTGTAGAGCCTTCCTACACTCAAGCAGATCAACCATACCTCCCAACTTGGTGTCGTCTGCAAACTTACTGAGGGTACACTCGATCCCTTTGCCGATTTCGTTGATAAAGATACTAAGGAGAACTGGCCCCAAAACCGAGCCCTGGGGAACACCACTTGTGACCAGCCGCCACCTGGATTTAACTCCGTTCACCACAACTCTCTGGGCTCATCCACCCAGCCAATTTTTTACCCAGCAAAGAGTACACCTGTCTAAGCCATGAGCCGCCAGCTTCTCAAGGAGTATGCTGTGAGAGACAGTGTCAAAGGCCTTACTAAAGTCCAGGTAGACAGCCTCCACAGCTTTCCCCTCATCCACTAGGCGGGTCACCTGCTCATAGAAGGAGATCAGATTGGTTAAGAGCAGGACCTGCCTTTCATGAACCCATGCTGGCTGGGCCCGATCCCCTGGTTGTCCTCCACCTGCCGTGTGAGCACACTCAAGATGAACGGCTTCTTAATCTTCCCTGGTACCGAGGCCAGGCTGCAAGGCATCTAGTTCCCTGGATCATCCTTCCGACCCTTCTTGTAAATGGGCATCACATTGGCAAGCCTCCCGTCATCTGGGACCTCCCCTGTTGACCAGGACTGCTGATAAATGATGGAGAGTGTCTTGGCAAGCTCCTCCGCCAGCTCCCTCAGTACCCTCGGATGGATCCCATCTGGTCCCATAGACTTGTGAGTGTCCAGGTGGCGTAGCAGGTCATTACCTGCTTCCGCCTGAATTATGAGGAGTATATGCTGCTCTCCGTCCCTGTCTTCCAGCTCAGGGGGCTGAGTACCCTGAGGATAACTGGTCTCACTATTAAAGACCGAGGCAAAGAAGGCATTAAGTACCTCAGCCTTCTCCTCATCTTTGGTGGCAATGTTCCCCTCTGCGTCCAATAAAGGACGGATATTCTCCTTAGCTCTCTTTTTGTTGCCAACGTATTTGTAAAGACATTTTTTGTTATCTCTTCTGACAGCGGCCAGGTTGAGTTCTAGCTGAGCTTTTGCCTCTCTAATTCTCTCTCTGCATGACCTAACAAGATCCCTATACTCTTCCTGAGTTGCCTGCCCTTTCTTCCAGACGTGGTAAACTCTCCTTTTTTTCCTGAGTCCCAGCAAAAGCTCCCTGTTCAGCCAGGCCAGTTGTCTTCCCCGACGGTTTGTCTTGCTGCCCATGGGAATAGCCTGCTCCTGAGCCTTTAAGACTTCCTTCTTGAAGAACGTCCAGCCTTCCTGGACCCCTTTGCCCTTCAGGACTGTCTCCCAAGGGACTCTCTCAACCAGTGTCCTGAACAGGCCAAAGTTTGCCCTCCGGAAGTCCATGGTAGTGGTTTTGCTGACCCCCTTCCTTACCTCACCAAGAATCGAGAATTCTATCATTTTGTGGTCGCTAAGGCCACGACGGCCTCCGACCACCACATCTCCCACCAGTCCTTCCCTGTTTGTAAACAGTACGTCTAGGAAGGCTGCTCCCCTGGTAGGCTCACCTACCAGCTGTGTCAGGAAGTTCTCTTCCACACACACTCCAGGAACCTCCTAGACTGTTTGCCCTCTGCTGTGTTGTCTTTCCAGCAGGCGTCCGGAAATCTGAAGACCCCCACAAGAACAAGGGCACACGTTTGTGAGACTACTGCCAGCCGCTTGTAGAATGTTTCATCTGCCTCTTCAACCTGGTTGGGTGGTCTATGACAGACTCCCAGCACGATAGCTGCGTTGCTGGCCTTCCCCTTCATCCTTACCCACAAGCACTCGACCTTATCATCACAATCGTGGAGCTCTGTACAATGAAAACCCTCCCTGACATAGAGAGAGACACCCCACCACCTCTCCTTCCTTGCCTATCCCTATGCCTCTCTGAACGTCTTAGAGTGTTTGCATTCTGCATTCTCCTTTTTGCCCTTTCTCCTTCTACTCTGCGCACTGTGTTTGAGCCTTGTCTTGCCTACTCCTCTGAAAAAAGACTGTCACCCCATGTATACTAACAGATGCTTTGAATGAAGGCGGTGTGGCACAGAATATTCGGAAGCCCTCTCGCTGTGCAGTGCTGCAGTTATAACCTGTACCGTTGTAAACCGGGATACCCTTTTGTGTAAAAGTGAAATAAAGAAGAGAATCGAATGGCTTGTGTGGAGACAGTAGTCTTTGCAGAGAGGTTCTTTCTGGGAAAGCTCTGTCAAAGTTTTCAAAAGGCCGGGAGTTTTTTTTCTCGTGTTGTCCCTGGGGTGGGGTAAGGTTGAGCGGGTATATTGCTTCAGTTTGGAGATGAGGCCTAGAGTGCATTCAGGGAAATTAGGGGCAGCAGGGAACTGCTGGCAGGCCTGTGCGGTGCAGGTCTTCTGAGCACTGAGCTTGTGGCTGAGGCAGAGCGCAGATAGATGGAGGTGAGGGGAACCTGGCCCCTACCCGAAGAGGGGCCCTGGGTGTGCAAAGGCCTCTGCAAGGCCGTCAGGTGGGGGGCGTGAGCTTTCCAAGTCTGCTGACAGCTGCAGCTGCGGGGGCGGGCAAGGACGAAGCAGGAAGAACCGCTGTGCAGCTCGCAGGCCGCGGGCGAGAGGGAAGGCAACCCGTGGAGCACAGCCCCTCGCCCCGCTCAGGCGGCGGACCGGGCGGGCGGCGGGCGCGCCCACGCCTGAGCCTCGCTGGGACCCGCCTCCGTTCCCCGTCCTCAGCCCGACGTTCCCGAGTAGATGTAGTGCCGTGCCGTGCTGCGACCTGCGGGCTGCCCCGGCGGAGGCTCTCTCGCCCGGCTTCTGCGTCCGGGGAAGGCGGCTCAGTCCCTCCGGGCTGAGCCTCCGCCCCGCCGTGCCGTGGGAAACGCCTCGTGCTCGTCTTGCCGCCGTGTTGCTCGAAGGGCGCGGCTCGGCCTGCCGGGAGCCGGGCGCGCACGCCTGCCCGCGGGCTCTGGGCAGCGGGGGAAGACGCGGGGCAGCTGCCGGCGCTGCCCGTGCGCCCGGACTCAGGCGGCGGCCGCGCAGGGCTCTGGGCGCTCCTTCCCTGCGCTTCCCTCCCCGGCGCGGTGTGCGCGCGTGCTGCCGCGGGGCCCCCACGCGGGCGAGCGGGTCCCTGTGCCGGGGCGAGCCGGCAGCGCGGGCAGCGGGCGGCGGCGGGCGCAGTCCCGCCGCGGGCCGCAGGGTGGTGCTCCCGGCCAAGGCGGCGCCGAGCGGCTGCGGGCGGGGAGGCGGCCGAGCCCAGCCCGGCCCTGCCCAGCCCGGCCGAGCCGAGGCGAGCCGAGCCAGCCGAGCCGAGCCAGCCGAGCCGACCCGAGCCAGCCGAGCCGAGCCAGTCGAACCGAGCCGAGCGAGCCGAGCCGAGCCGGCCGGACTCGGCGCGAGGGAGGGCGCCCGCCCGCCGGCCCGCCCCGCCGCGCTGCTGCCGGGCGCCGCTTTCCGCGGAGGACTGCGCGGGCGATCCGCGAGACGGAGGCTGTCCGCCGCCCCGACATGGCGATCGCAAGGCAAGTGCTTTGTCTCTCTGCTTTCCTCTCCCTGCCGCACGCTCGCGCCGAGCCCATCCGCTACTCCGTAGCCGAGGAGGGGGAGAGCGGCTCCGTGGTAGCCAACGTGGCGGAGGACGCGGGGCTGGCCCCGGCGCAGCTCTCGGCTCGCCGCGCCCGCCTGGCCTCGGAGGACGGCCGGCAGCACTTTCGCTTAGAGCGCGGCACCGGCCGCCTCGTAGTGGCGGAGAGGCTGGACCGGGAGGAGCTCTGCGGGCAGTCCGCTACGTGCACGCTCCCCTTCGAGCTGCTGCTGGCGAACCCCCTGCAGTTCTTTCGGGTCGAGGTGGCCGTGGAGGACATCAATGACCATTCGCCCGTTTTCCCGGAGGAGCAAGTCACTTTTAAGATCCCGGAAAGGAGCGACCCGGGCTCGCGTTTCCCGCTGGAGGGGGCTCGGGACCTGGATGTTGGCAGCAACAGCATCCAGGCTTACAGCATTGCGCCCCAGAACGAATACTTTAGTGTCTCCTTTGGGAGTCGGAGTGAGGATGACAAATACATGGAATTGGTCTTGGAAAAGCCGCTGGACAGAGAGGAGGAGGCGGAGGTGTGTTTCAGCCTCATTGCCGTGGACGGAGGCTCTCCACCCAGGAGCGGCACCACCCAAGTCCGCATTGTTGTCCTAGATGTAAATGACAACGCTCCCGTCTTCACGCAGAAGGTGTACGTTGGGCAGGTTTTGGAAAATGCAGCAGAGGGCTCTGTGGTTCTCAGCGTGGTGGCAACCGATCGGGATGCAGGACCTAATGGGGAGGTGTCCTATCAATTCAGCCAAGCGGTGGGCCAAAGCCACTCATCATTTGCGATCGACCCTGTGACCGGTGAAATTAGACTCACGAAGCCTCTGGACTTTGAGGCAGCAGAGAATCACGAGCTCAGTGTGCGGGCCACGGATGGCGGGGGCCTCTCAGCAATCTGCAAGGTGTTGGTGGAGGTGGTGGATGTGAATGACAATGCGCCGGAGGTGGTGGTCAGTTCCTTCAGCAGCCCCCTCCCCGAGAACGCATTACCCGGGACAGTGGTCGCCCTCTTTACTGTCAGGGACCGGGATGCTGGTGCCAACGGGATGATCTCCTGTGCCCTTGAGGACCAGCTATTGTTCTCCCTGCGGCCGGCCTATAAGAAGTACTATGAGCTGGTGACCGTGAGCACACTGGACCGGGAGGAGACGGCACGTTACAGCCTCGCTGTCACAGCGGCAGACGCGGGGTCACCTCCTCTCACAACCACCCAGACCTTCACGGTGGACATCTCCGATGTCAATGACAATGTGCCTGTCTTCAACCAGACATCGTACACCATGTACGTGCGTGAGAACAATGTCCCCACGGTGCTCGTTGGAGCCGTCAGCGCCTCGGATGCCGACGAGGGGCCCAATGCCAAGGTGACGTATTCCCTGGCACCAGCCCACCCTGCCGAGCGGCCTCCCTGCTCCTGCATCTCCGTGAACTCTGAGAACGGGCAGGTATTTGTGCTGCGGCCTCTGGACTACGAGCAGGTGAGGCAGATCGAGGTCTTGGTGAGCGCCTCCGATGCGGGGACACCTCCCCTTAGTGCCAACGTCACCGTCCGCCTTGTTGTGGTGGATGAGAATGACAATGCGCCACTGGTGCTGTACCCCTCACAGGACAGCAGCCCCGCGTCCAGCGAGCTGGTGCCCAAGTCATCTGAAGCGGGGTACCTCGTCACCAAAGTGGTGGCTGTTGATGCTGACTCGGGGCAGAACTCGTGGCTCTCGTACCACCTGCTGAGGGCCACTGACCCTGGGCTGTTTGCAGTGGGTGCCCAAAGTGGGGAGGTGCGACTGAGGAGGCCGGTGACAGAGAGGGATGCTGTGAAGCAGAAGCTCGTCGTCCTGGTGCGAGACAACGGGCAGCCACCGCTGTCAGCCACCGCTGCACTGAGCGCGCTCCTGCTCAATGACTTCTCAGACGTGCACCTGCCACACAGCAGCCTGGCCACGGAGGATGAGGGTGGCTCCCTGACAACCTATTTAATCATTTCATTGGTCTTCGTCTCAGTCCTCTTCCTCGCATCCATGGCAGCCTTCATCGTGCGCAAGGTGTGCAAGAGCAAGGAGCTGAAGGGGGGGCACGTGCTTTACGGCACTGGCAACTTGCAGAGTGGCCTGGCTGACGCGGCCGCTGCGGGGACCCTGCCCCACGCCTATTGCTACGAGATCAGCCTCACGACGGGCTCGGGCAACAGTGAGTTCAAGTTCCTGAAGCCCATCCTCCCCAGCCTGCCACCGCAGCACAGTGGCATGGGCAGGGGCACCGGCGATGAACAAGAATTCTCCCGTGGCCCTATCACCATGGAGGATGTGGCACCAGACAACCCAGGGATGCTCTCTGCGGAACAGTTCAATAGTCTTTCCTTCAACTAGCATGGAGTCAAGCACAGCCAGAGGCTTCACGCCTCGCAACGGGAAGGGATCTGGGCTACAACACGTGGCAACGGTTCCCCCAGAGTAAATCTGCATTTGCCATTGGCATCACCGATTTCCCACAACTTCTAAGTCAGAAGAAAGGTTGTCCCCCCCTCCCAAACTAAAGAAACAAAAGAAACTAAGGCTCCCTCAGTCAGGCAACGGCATGTTTCAGCTCTCTTTCAGCCTTTTCTGAAATGCTTGGTGTGTGGGGTAAGGTCCAGGGCCCCGGGCTAAGTTCTTGTCTCACTTGCTGTTAGGCAAGACCCTGAACCCTTATTCTGTGCTGTAATGCAATGGCACAGTTGGGCAGACAAGTCACATGCTCACTGAAAAGCACGCAGCCCACCTCCTCAGTCAGGGAAGCAAGGAAATTGTGAGTACTGTGTTACAACGTGGTGCAAGCGTGAGGCTCTTTCTCCTCTGGGTCCTGGATGTCTCTGTGTGAGATGTGTGGGCTCTGTCACTATGTCTGTCCGGACAGCCTTTGTGTGTCTGCACAGGCTGCACTATTGCTGCCCGGCAAAGCAGGGAGTTGCTCACATCTAACTGTTGCCTTGTGCACAGTTCCAGCTCATCAGGCAAGGAGGGTGTTTTGACCCTTTGAGTACAGAAGTCTCACCTTCCCTTGGGGAGAGCAATAAAACACACGAGATCTTCCTTTGGCCCAGAAGAGGGCGTTGGGCAGGTGGGCTGTCTTGCTGGGGTTGCCTTGGAAATACAGCAGCACAAACAGTGTTGGGACAGGCTGCACCTGTACAGAGGTGTGAAAGCATGTTCACTGAGTCTGGGTGCGTTGTAGGGAAACTCTACAAGTGGCTTCAAAGAGCATTTTGTGAAGGTAGAATCGAGATGAACTTGGAAAAGGACCGCTGAGCTTGGTCTCATCTGTGTTGTTCCCAATTTCAGAAGCTCCTTGATGGGAGTGGAAAGCTGTCCCGATAGGATTTTCTGGGTTTGTCTTAGAGCATTTGCATTCTCCTTTTTGCCCTTTCTCCTTCTACTCTGCGCACTGTGTTTGAGCCTTTTCTTGCCTATTCCTCTGAAAAAAGACTGTCACTCCATGTATAATAACAGATGGTTTGAATGAAGGTGGTATGCCACCGGAATATTCGGAAGCCCTCTCGCTGTGCAGTGCTGCAGTTATAACCTGTACCGTTGTAAACCGGTTGTGTGTAAAACTTTTGTGTAAAAGTGAAATAAAGAAGAGAATCGAATGGCTTGTGTGGAGACAGTAGTCTTTGCAGAGAGGTTCTTTCTGGGAAAGCTCTGTCAAAGTTTTCAAAAGGCCGGGAGGTTTTTTTCTTGTGTTGTCCCTGGGCTGAGGTAAGGTTGAGCGGGTACATTGCTTCAGTTTGGAGATGAGGCCTAGAGTGCATTCAGGGAAATTAGGGGCAGCAGGGAATTGCTGGCAGGCCTGTGCGGTGCAGGTCTTCTGAGCACTGAGCTTGTGGCTGAGGCAGAGCGCAGATAGATGGAGGTGAGGGGAACCTGGCCCCTACCCGAAGAGGGGCCCTGGGTGTGCAAAGGCCTCTGCAAGGCCGTCAGGTGGGGGGCGTGAGCTTTCCAAGTCTGCTGACAGCTGCAGCTGCAGGTAGCAACTGTAAGAGTTTTGAGAAGGTATTTTTAATCTAAAAGTTTTGGGGGATGGAGAGCAGAAAGACAGCATACATTTTCCTTTGGAGGAGTATTTGGGGGATCCCCAGCAGGTGGGCATTTAATGAGCAAAAACTGCTACCAGGGAGAGGATTCAGTCTCTGGAAATGCAGACAGAGGACTACAGTCGTCCCTTCTCAAAGGCCCTGATAAAAGGTAAGTCCTGAGGGTAGGCTGGTGTAGTGATGCTGACCAGAAGACCAATGTACATTGAGGACTGAGTGTTACACTACCCAGTTATTCTGGGAAGGCGCAGGCCTGTGCTGTGCTGTCCTGTTCTGTGTTGTGCTGCGTAAATCCCTGGTCAGCGGGAGAAGCTCAGCCAGCTCATTGTAACGGAGGAACCTGCAGGCAGCTCCCACTTGCTACTGGTAAGAAAGCTACCTGCAAGCAAGAAGTCTGCATGCAAACTTCTTTTACTGTGACACTAGAAATGGGGAATAGAATTGCTTTCTTGTAAGAAAGTCCTGTAATGGCTTGGATGACTGAATCAGGGGCACTCTTTCTTTTCTATGACCGGGGTCTGCATAGCATGTTCTGTGTGGCTGGAGTCCTCTGTGAAGCTACTCTGCTCAGTGTTCTCTGCATCTAAAGGGGCGTAGGATTATCTATGCTAATCTCTTCCAATAGTGTGAGCTGTAGTAAACAGAGTTGTGAATGACATTTCAAGAGAGTTGTCATGTCTCTCCTACTGAGATCACAAGGAACCAGCACATCCTGGTGTAAAACTGCTGCTTCTTGGGTCATTCCAAGTCGAGGGTCTGGGTGCCTGGTGCAGTTCATAACTAGATGGTTTAGTATGGTTTTTACCCTATGAGAGGGTGAGGCTGTTTTGTGCACTGGAGGGCCTGAACATGCTGCTGAGCTTTCCTGAGGGGCTAATCAGAGGTGCTGTTTAGGAAGGATAACTTCTTAGGCCACATAATAGACAGCCCTGCCAGAGGGGATGCATTACTCGATCTGTTGGTCACCAGTGCAAGTGAGCTAATCAGAGACGTCAAGACTGGAGGCAGACTGGACTGCAGTGATCATGCACTGGTGGAGTTCACAGTCCTGAGGGATATGGGTCAGGCAAAGAATAAAGCCAGGACCCTGAATTTTAGGAAAGCAAACTTCCATATGTTCAAGGAGTTAATCAATGGGACCCCCCTGGGAAACTGCCCTCAGGGACAGGGAGCAAAACAGAGATGGTAGATCTTTAAGGACAGTTTCCATAGAGCACAAGAGCTCTTGATCCCCATGTGTAAGAGATCAGGAAAGGAAGGCAAGAGACCAGCATGGATGAGTCGAGACCTGCTGGTCAAACTAAAGGCCAAGAAGGAAATGCACAAGCAGTGGAGGCAGGGACAGGTTTCCTGGGAAGAGTATAGGAATGTTGCCCAGTTGTGTAGGGATAGGGTCAGGAAGGCCGTGGGTCAGGAAGGCCAAGGCATGACTGGAGCTGAACTTGGCAAGGGACTCAAAGAATAATAATAAGAGCTTCTATAGATATGTCAGCCAGAAAAGGAAGGTCAAAGAAAGTGTACCCCCCCAACGAACTTGGCTGGCAAACTAGTAACAACAGATGAGAAGGCTGAGGTACTCAACAACTTTTTTGCCTCAGTCTTCACTGGCAATCTCTCTTCCCACACCTCTTGAGTGGATGGACCTCAAGGCAGGGACTGGGGGAGCAAAGTCCCTCCCACTGTAAGAGAAAAGCAGGTTCAAGACCACCCGAGGAACCTGACCATACATCAGTCTATGGGACCTGACAAGATGCATCCCAGAATCCTGAGAGAATTGGCTGATGTAGTTGGCAAGCCACTGTCCATGATATTTCAAAAGTCATGGCAGTCAGGTGAAGTCCCTGGTGACTGGAAAAAGAGAAACATTGCACCCATTTTTAAAAAGGGTAGAAAGGAGGACCCTGGGAACTAGTGACCTGTCAGCCTCACCTCTATGCCTGGGAAGATCATGGAACAGATCCTCCTAGAAGCTATGCTAAGGTACACAGAGGACAGGGAGGTAAATCCAGACAGCCAGCGTGGCTTCACCAAGGGCAAGTCCTGCCTGACCAATCTAGTGGCCTTCTGTGATGGAGCAAATACATCAGTGGACAAGGGAAGATTATCTATCTGGATTTCTGCAAAGCCTTTGGCACAGTCCCCCACAACATCCTTCTCTCTAAATTGGAGACAGATGGATTTAAGGGGTGGACTGTTTGTTGGATGAGGAATTGGCTGGATGGCTGCATCCAAAGAGTGGTGGTCAATGGCGCAATATCCAGATGGAGATCAGTGATGAATGGTGTCCCTCACAGACCTGTATGGGGATCGGTCCTGTTTAATATCTTTGGCAGTGACATAGACAGTGGGATCAAGTGCATCCTCAGCACAGTTGCAGACAACACGCAATGCAACTGAGTGGTGCGGTTGACATGCCTGAGGGGCAGGATGCCATTCAGAGGAACCTGGACAAGCTTGAGAAGTAGGCCCATGTGAACCTTACGAGGCTCAACAAGGCCAAGTGTAAGGTCCTGCACCTGGGTCATGGCAATACAGGCTGGGGGATGAAAGGGTTGAGAGCAGCCCTGCAGAGAAGGACTTGGGGGGTACTGGTGGATGAAAAAATGGACATGAGCCAGCAATATGTGCTCACAGCCCAGAAAGCCAACTGTATCCTGGGCTGCATCACCAGCAGCGTGGCCAGCAGGTCGAGGGAGGTGATTCTGCCCTTCTACTCTGCACTGGTAAGACCCCACCTGGAGTACTGCATCCAGCTCTGGCGTCCTCAGTACAAGAAAGACAGGCACCTGCTGGAGCAGGTCCACAGGAGGGCCACAAAAATGATCAGACGGATGGAACACCTCTCCTATGAGGAAAGACTGAGAGAGCTGGGGTTGTCTAGCCTGCAGAAGAGAAGGCTCCGGGGACACCTGATTGCAGTCTTACAATACTTCAGGGGGGCTTACAAGAAAGATGGCGACAGACTTTTTAACAGGGCCTGTTGCGATAGGACAAGGAGTCATGGTTTTAAACTAAAAGAGGGTAGGTTCAGACCAGATATAAGGAAAAAAAATTTATGATGGAGGTGGTGAAACACTGGAGCAGTTTGGCCAGAGAGGTTGTAGATGCCCCATCCCTGGAAACATTCAAGGTCAGGTTGGACAGGGCTCTGAGCAACCTCATCTAGTTGAAGATGTCCCTGCTCATTGCAGTGGGGTTGCACTAGATGATCTTTAAAGGCCCCTTCCAACCCAAATCATTCTAGGATTCTAGGATGCTATGATGCTATTCTATCATTCTGTCATTATATCATTCTATCACTTCGTCATTCTATGAAGCAAAGCGGTGGGCAGGACTTGCCAGAGAGACTATTCTGAATGCATGCATGTCCCCCGAATCTGTAAGCACTGTTAGCAGGAATGATGGGAAATGCGGGGCTGCAGCAGGCGCGGTTGGCTGAGCAGGAGTGGGAAGCCAGAAAGGCGGAGGACCGCTTCCCAGCGCCAGAGCGCTGCAGTTGCTGTCTGCGGCTGCGAGTGTCGCTGTTGGCTCACGATGGGCCGAAAGGCTCGGGAGGCGGCCGCCAGAGTAGCGGCGAGACGGCGACTGAGCCGCGGGGCTGCAAGGTCCGCGCCCGAAGCAGCGCGGTGGGAACGAGCCGAGCCGGACTGCTCGGGGGAAGGCGCGGCGGGAGGAGCGCGGCGTCAGCGGTGACCCGCAGGCCGGCTCCTGTGGGCGGAGGGGCAAGCGGGCAGCTGCTGCTGGGCTGTGCAATGGCGGAGAGAGGAGGGAGCTGGGGCCCGCGGAAGCGAGCCGTGTTGTGGTGCGTCCTGGTGGCGGCGTGGGAGGCGGCGTGGGGGCAGCTGCGCTACTCGGTTCCCGAGGAGATACCGAAGGGCTCGTTCGTGGGCGACGTGGCCAAGGATCTGGGGCTGGAGCTGCCGGCGCTCCGCGAACGCGACCTCAGCATCCTGGACAGAGGTAGGACGCAGTATTTCGCTCTGCACGGCAAGACGGGACATTTGGTGACGGCGGAGAGGATAGACAGAGAGCAGCTCTGCGAGAGTGTGCAGCGATGCGTGCTGCGCTGTGAGGTGATAGTGGAGGGGGAAATGCAGGTTTACGGCATCGAAGTAGAAATCACGGACATTAACGACAACGCGCCCAGCTTCCGAGAGGCGGAAACGGAGCTGAGAATGAGCGAGACGACAGCCCCGGGGTCGCGGTTTCCCCTGGCCAGGGCCCACGACCCGGACTCGGGACGGAATTCGCTGCAGAGCTACGAGCTGAGCGGCGACGAGCACTTCTCGCTGGCCGTGCAGGCGGGCCCCGGCGGGGATCAGCGTCCCGAGCTGGTGCTGGCGAAGGCGCTGGACCGGGAGGAGGCGGCGTTTCACGAGCTGGTGCTGAGGGCGAGCGACGGCGGAGAGCCGGCGCGGACGGGCACGGCGCGGATCCGCGTGGCGGTGCTGGACGCGAACGACAACGCGCCCGTGTTCAGCCAGGCGGAGTACACGCTGCGTGTGCCGGAGGACGTGCCCGTGGGCTCCACCCTCGTCACCGTCACGGCCACCGACGCCGACGAGGGGATCTACGGGCACGTGAAATATTCGTTTCATACCGTGTCAGTGAAAGCCTCGCAGATTTTCCAGCCGGACACTGAGACGGGAGCTATCACGCTGGTGCGGAGCCTGGACTTCGAAGAAGGCGACTCGCACGAATTGGAGGTGCAGGCAGAAGACGGCGGGGGTCTTTCCGACACGGCCAAAGTCGCGATCACGGTGACAGACGTCAACGACAATGCGCCCGAACTGACAGTGTCGTCGGCGCTGAGCGCGATCTCGGAGGACGCGCCGCCGGGGACGGTGGTGGCCCTGCTGCACGTGCAGGACCGGGACTCGGGGGCGAACGGCGAGGTGCGGTGCAGCATCGCCGAGCGCCTCCCGTTCCGGCTGGAGAAGTCCTTTGAGGACTACTACCGCGTGGTGACGGCGAGGGAGCTGGACCGGGAGGAGGTGGCGGAGTACAACGTGACGGTGCGGGCGGCGGACGGCGGGTCGCCGGCGCTGTGGAGCAGCGCGGTGCTGGCGCTGCGGGTGCTGGACGTGAACGACAACGCGCCGGTGTTCGCGGAGGCGCGCTACAGCGCCCGGCTGCCCGAGAACAACGCGGCGGGCGCGCTGGTGCTGACGGTGCGGGCGGCGGACGCGGACTGGGGGCAGAACGCGCGCGTGCGGTACCGGCTGTCGGAGGGGCGGGTGCGGGGCGCGCCGCTGTCGTCCTACGTGTCGGTGCAGGCGGAGACGGGCGCGCTGTACGCGCTGCGCTCCTTCGACTACGAGGAGGTGCGCGAGGTGGGGCTGTGGGTGCGGGCGGAGGACGGCGGCGCGCCGGCGCTGAGCAGCAACGTGTCGGTGCGGCTCGTGATCGTGGACGAGAACGACAACGCGCCGCAGGTGCTGTACCCGCCGGCGGCGCCGGCGGCGGGCGCGGGCTGGGCGGGCGTGGAGCTGGCGCCGCGCTCGGCGGAGCCCGGGGCGCTGGTGGCCAAGGTGGTGGCGGTGGACGCGGACGCGGGGCAGAACGCGTGGCTGTCGTACGAGCTGGCCAAGGCGACGGAGCCGGGGCTGTTCCGCGTGGGGCTGCACAGCGGCGAGGTGCGGACGGCGCGCTTCCCGCTGGCCCGCGACGCGGCGCGGCAGAGCCTGGTGGTGGTGGTGAAGGACCACGGGCGGCCGGCGCTGTCGGCCACGGCCACGCTGACGGTGGTGCTGGCGGAGAGCGTGGCCGAGCTGCTGTCGGAGCTGGGCAGCGCGGCGGCGGCGGCGCCGGGCGAGCCGGCCGGCAGCCTGACGCGGTGGCTGGTGGTGGCCGTGGCGGCCGTGTCCTGCCTCTTCCTCGCCTTCCTGCTGCTGCTGCTGGCGCTGCGCCTGCGGCGCTGGCGCCGCTCGCAGCTGCTGGCGGCGGGCAGCGGCGCCTTGCGCGGCGTCCCGGCCTCGCACTTCGTGGGCATCGACGGCGTCCGCGCCTTCCTGCACTCCTACTCGCACGAGGTGTCGCTCACCGCCGACTCGCGCAAGAGCCAGCTCCGCTTGTCGGGCGGCAGCTGCTGCGACACCCTCCCGGCCCGGCCGCCGGCTGAAGCTTCGGGTGATCTCGTCCCTACGGGAGATCATGTTGCCGAGAATGGTGGCCAAGTTTCCTTTCAGGTACCTTAATTTCTTTTAACCTTCTTTTGTGTGCGCGGTGCTTAGGATTCTTCGGTTAGCCACGACATTTTTAAGTGCACTCTTCGCAGTCTTGGAAACCACATTTTACGATAGTCGCCAGCTCGTGAATGTCTCCCCTTGAATGTGTGCTGAGTCTGGTCTGTGTGTTTTATGTACCATGTTCTCTACCGGCTGGGCTGAGCTCATTGTATCTAGCTTTCCCAAAAGCTGGAAGGTTCCGTTGCTTGTGCAACTGAAGAAAGAAATTTCAGTCTCTTGGTCTTCCTCTGATACTTCCTTGGAATTGTTTAAGTACTTGCTAGTACCCAGTTCCCAGAATTTCATTGCCATCCCCTGTATCAGCTCTCAAATGCCGGTAACAACCTTGTAGCCCGAAAGTCAACATCTCTGAAGTTCCAGGTTAATTGGAAATCCACCTTCAACAAAGAAATTAATCAATCCCGCTGAAGGACCCTTAAAGTTCTACGAATAGATTCGTATTACATAGTGAAAAATTCCTCTGATATCCCATCGAGTTTTTTCCCACTGCTGGGCTTTGTGACTTAACGTTTGGATTCGGTATAAATGTAATTGTCGATCAGTGTACAGGCATAGACATCAAAATAGAGTATATTTACTAGAATACAGATGGAAAATATTTTAAAACAAAGTACGATTCATCACAGTCTGTTTATCGTGTGTCTAATTTCTGAATGCGAGTTAATCTAAGAATATAAAATATTCTACTCTTTGATTTCCTTATAATATTAAAAGATTTTTTTCCTGCCAAACATGTAATTCTATGCTGAAAGCCTGTCTACCAAACAGGCTGTCTTGGAAGCGGCTGGCCTTATTTCCTCCATTACAGATCTTTCATCATGGACTGAACAGGATTTTAGGACTTCAGGAATATAATTAATGAATAACATTACGTTGCTCTATGTTTGTTATTCTGCTATTTAACCTGGTGAGACATTGTATCATTGCGTTTTAAACAAAGTAAACTGGTGTCACATAAAAATGACGCCTTTCAAGTTGAGAGAAAATCATACTGCAATGTTCCTGGTGAAGGGCTGCACAGATTTTTTTGTGCCGATTCTAGACCTTATCAAAATATTGTGAATTGTACAGGCGCTTTTGTGTGTGGTGGGAATGTAAACTGAGCCATAACCTTATACTTCACGTGACCTAACCTTGTAGTCATTACCCCCTTCTGCTGCCACCCATCAGACACAAACTCACATGCGATATTCATGTGGGAAGAAAATGTTTCCCTCTCTGATGCAGGCTGGTTCTTAATTGCATCCTCCTGGGACTTAACTGTGCTGTTGCCCTCAGGCTCGGGTACAAGGGGGAAGAGAAAATCCTGGAACTAGGAGACATCAATTTCTGCTTGGAAACAGAGATTTGGAGGGTGCTTCGTGGGTGAAGATGCATGAAAATGCGTGTCTGGGTTGTGATAATCAATTCTCGCCATATAGGAGGCAGTGAATTGACCGTGACATGTTTCAGCAGAGTCCCCCCGTCCTATATAAATATCAACATCCTTCTCTTGACCTTACGTAGAGATGCTCATATGCTTGCTACTTGACTCCTGAAACACTACAAATTCAAACCAGCTCCTCGTTCTGACAAGTTATTCATTTGTTACCGTGAGTTCTGTATAGGTGCAGCTGGAGGAAAAGGAATTATCCTCCACTGGATGAATGGCTGGGGTTAGCAGGAAAACATATTTTCTAACGACACCTTACTGAGAAGGGGAGGAGGTCTTCACACTGGCATCTACAGAGAGTCAGCGTTGGTGTATATGCGAGAGCTACTTCACTGGGTAGGTAGTCTGGAGGGTTTTCTAACCGTTTCTTATCTTCTGCATAAGGGGCTGTGGTGATACAGCCTTCCTTCAGGTCTTTTTTTTCTTCACCATAAGAGAGACAAAGTTTTAATGCACAGGAGAGATACAAGGGCTTTTCGTGAGAGACCTGTCTGTTTTCTCTTGGCTTGTTCAAGCAACCATAACCGCCGTCGACATTTGCCAGAAAAATATTCTTAAGGTTTGAGACCCACTTCAGTAAGTAATGGCCGGCTTAGGAGATGAGGACGTGGTACGGACGAAAGAAATTCGGAGCTGCGTTGTATGGCACTGGTAAGATGGTCCGCGGTTTTGACTGTAGAAAGAGATGGGATCTGGCAGGTCTGGTGTGACAGCTGTGGTTTTCTCAGTGGCTGGGATTCCCGGCTTTGCTCGTCCGTCAGCGATCACCGTTCAAAGTGGGAAAGCTGAGTGCTAGCTCGGGATCTCTCAGCTATAGAATATAAATCCTCTATCTACGAGCAGTGCTTCAGCGTTCTTCCCGTCCTGCCGTTTCTCTCACTGTGGTGATGAGATGGCAGCGGGGACACGCCCGCGCCCTCACCCTAGAACGAGTAAGATCACTGTGAGGCAGAGATAGAGATCCTGCCCCACATCCTCCGAGCAATAGGGGAGGATTTGTCCTGCAGAAGACTTGCAAGTGTAAGGAATTCAGGCAATGGGAATTATCGTTTCAGCACAGATACAAATTTACTGTTTCGCGCTACTGACAACACCTGTATTTTCCAACCCACCTGTGAGTGCAATTTAAGGACGCGCGTAGCAGGACCTTCGTGCTGTTCTCTTCCTCGCGGGCGCTGCGGTTCTCAGGCACGGACTCAGGGTGTCACTGTTGACCAAGGCGGAGAAGCGGCTCCGCCGTCGGCTCCTCCCCGTCCCCAGCGCCCGCGCAGTGCCGCTCCGCACCGAGCAGAGCAGAGAGAGGAGCAGGAACTGCCCGACTCAGCCTGTCCTGCGACCGACAACAGGGATTTCATATATTTATTTCTCTCAGGTACTGATTCAGCTGCTCGGGAAGCCTAAATAAAAATTCTGCGGAAGGTGCTTCAGCGAAGCAGTGGATGGAGGTCCGACCGGCAGCGCAGGGCCGGGCAGCCGCCGGGCGGGTCGCGCTGTTGGCCGTGCTGCTGCCGATGTGCTGCCGGGCGGCGCCGGAGCGGGTCCGCTACGCCATCCCCGAGGAGCTGGGCAGAGGCTCGTTGGTGGGGCCGCTGGCGTGGGACCTGGGGCTGAGCCCGGCCGACCTGCCGGCACGCAAGCTGCAGATAGTCTCTGGTGACGAAAAGCAGTACTTCACTCTCGGCGACGATAATACAAATCTGCGGGTAAACGAGAGGATAGACCGAGAGGGCATCTGCGGAGCCTTGTCGCCCTGTGTCCTCAGTTTGGAGGCAGTCGTGGAAAACCCTTTCAATATATTTCATGTGAGCGTTACTATCCAGGATATCAATGACAATGCGCCGCAGTTTGACAGAGAATTTATTGCCATAGAAATGATCGAGTCCACGCCTCCTGGGGCCAGGTTCCCACTGGGCAGTGGCAGAGACCCCGATATTGGGGCGAATTCATTACACAACTACCAACTTACCCCCAACCCACTCTTCTCCCTTGTAGTGAGGGAGAGTCCTGATGGGACGAAGCAGCCGGAATTAGTGCTGGAGAAAAGCTTAGATCGAGAAAAACAGAGAAATCACCATTTGATACTGACGGCGGTGGATGGCGGGGATCCAGCCCGGTCTGGGACCACCCAGATTAAGATTAATGTGACCGACGCAAATGACAACCCGCCAGTATTCACCAAGGAGATCTACAAAGTTCGACTGCTGGAAAACGTGCCAGAGGGCTCCTTAGCTTTTCAGGTGAAAGCTACTGACGGCGACGAAGGTACAAATGCAGAAATTACCTACTCCTTCAGTGACATCGCAAACAGTGCTCTACAGCTCTTCACGCTGGACTCCAGGACAGGGGACGTGAAGGTTACAGGCACCTTAGATTATGAAGAGGAAAAATATTACGAAGCCAGTGTTGAAGGCAAGGATGGAGGCGGGCTGAGTGCGCACGCCAAAGTGCACATAGACATTCTAGATGTGAACGACAATGCGCCAACCGTTTCCCTCCTCCCTATCCTAAACCCGATACCCGAAGATTCAGTCCCGAGCACAGTTGTAGCTGTGATCAATGTCCGTGACAGAGACTCGGGGGATAACGGAGAAGTGAGCTGCAACATTGACGGCGATTTGCCATTCAGACTAGAACCGTCATCAGAGAACACCTATAAACTAATAATAGCTAGTACCCTGGACAGAGAAAAGGTCTCCGCGTACAATATGACCATCACTGCTAGGGACTGGGGCAGCCCGGCGCTCTCCAGCCGCGCGGCGCTGGTGCTGGAGGTGTCGGACGTGAACGACAACGCGCCGGTGTTCGAGGAGGCCGCCTACAGCGCCTACGTGGCGGAGAACAACGCGGCGGGCGCGCCGGTGCTGCGCGTGCGCGCGCGGGACGCGGACGCGGGCGCCAACGGGCGCGTCAGCTACTGGCTGGCGGGCGGCAGCGCGGGCGCGGCGCCGTACGTGTCGGTGGAGGCGCGGAGCGGCGCGGTGTACGCGCAGCGCTCCTTCGACTACGAGCAGTGCCGCGAGTTCGCGGTGGCGGTGCGGGCGCAGGACGGCGGGGCGCCGGCGCGGAGCTCGACGGCGACGGTGCGCGTCTTCGTGCTGGACCGCAACGACAACGCGCCGCGGGTGCTGTGGCCGGCGGCGGGCGCGGGCGCGGCGGGGGCGGGCGCGGGGGCGTCCCCGGCCGCGGCCCCGTTCGAGGTGGTGCCGCGGTCGGCCGAGGCCGGGTACCTGGTGGCCAAGGTGGTGGCGGTGGACGCGGACGCGGGGCGCAACGCGTGGCTGTCGTACGAGCTGGTGCAGGCGCCGGAGCCGGCGCTGTTCCGCGTGGGGCTGCACAGCGGCGAGGTGCGGACGGCGCGGGCCGTGTCGGAGAGGGACGCGGCGAAGCAGCGGCTGGTGGCCGTGGTGAAGGACCACGGGCAGCCGGCGCTGTCGGCCACGGCCACGCTGCACGTGGTGCTGGCCGAGAGCTTGCAGGAGGCGCTGCCGGAGCTGAGCGAGCGGGCGGCGGGCGCCGACTCGCCGGCGGAGCTGCAGTTCTACCTGGTGCTGGCGCTGGCGCTCCTCTCCGCCCTCTTCCTGCTGAGCGTGGCGCTGGCCGTGCTGGCGCGGGTGCGCCGGGCCGGGCCGCCCGCCGTCCTGCGCTGCCTGGGCGCGCAGCGCTTCTCCGTGGCCGGCGCCGCCTTCCCGGCCGACTTCTGCGAGGGCACCTTGCCCTACTCCTACAACCTGTGCGTGGCGCCGGGCCGCGCCGTCGCCGAGGGCGCTTGGCTGCCGCCGCCGCTGCCCAGCCTGGCCGCGGAGGAGCTTCTCGGCGCGGAGCCCTGCGGGAAGCGGAGCCCGACCAGCAGCGCCGGCGCGGGAGAGCCGCCCGCGGACGCCGAGGCCCCGCAGGTCTGTAAGCCCGCGCAGTCCTTGCCTCTGAGCCCTTCCTAAGCTTACGCCGAGGGGACTGGGCTCTTGCTCGTCCTTTGGCCGCTTGGGCGCCTGCTGCCGCTCTCCCTTTCCACGAACGAATGAAAGGGCCAACGCTAAGGCTGTGCTATGGGCTAGTTGTTTTCTTTTTGTGATGGACCCCCGAACCGAGGGGGCATGTGCATCGCTGCCTGCTGCTGAGTTACTCTCGAGCGGAGCAGCAAGTCCTAAGTGTAAGCACGGTTTGTACCGTGTAAGGCTGTAAAAACAAAAGAAAACAAAAAAAACCCGAAAAAACAAAGTGGGGCGAAATGGAGGCTGATTGAGAGCGGCCTCCGATGTGCAGCCGAAAAGCAACGAAGTCGAGAGTGAAGGGCCGTCCCTGAGGAGGACTCCTTGTGAGGGGGGATCTTCATTGCTGCCTTGTGCTATGGCTGGGGGTTTGGGAAACTAATGTGGCTGGTGGCGTTCCAGTGTGACACACTTTTGATCTGCGGAAGGGTGAGGGAAAAGTCGTGCAAGCACGACTGCTGCTAATTGCTGTGCAACTGGTGGTGGAGATTGTGCTTTTGAACTAACGGGCCAAGACTGGTAATGCTCTGCACGGAATATTAAGAGCACTTTATGTGTACATTGTATCACCATAACAAAAACATTTATCCCTGCGGTAGAAATAACACAACCACGGGAGGCGTGTCATTTCCTTCTGGTCGTCATCCCCCCTTCCTAGCCGATTCCTTCACGTCATCGAATTAATTGTTTAGGTGTAAATGCCTATGAAGTATGCAGACCCTTAATTTATGTGGCCTAATGGCAAATCACCCATTCAAGTCCGTTAATTTTCCTTTTTCGGTATTAGCTGCCTCTGTAGGTCTTCCAACAGTTTAATGATGTAGCCATTAGCTCAGTGACTTCACTGAAGCACTCCGTTGCTCTCATCCCGTTCTAAAATACTGTCGGGACTTGACGACTAGCGGGAAAATAGGCGCAGAAGAAAAATTGGGAGCAACGCAGAGGTGTGCTATGGCTGCAATCCCCCTCCATTTTGCTAGGGTGGGCCACAGAATGGGCCGTATGAAGGGGAGTATTTCAAGGAAAGTTCCTGAAGCGTGGGTTCATGAGCCTGATATACTTGCTTCTCCGGCGGGGTGTGTGGGATGTGTGTCCGAATATCACGTTTTCAGGAACAGTGTGGCCAGCAGGAACAGGGAGGTGTTGTTCCCCTGTACTCGGCACTGGTGAGGCCGCACCTCGAGTACTGTGTTCAGTTTTGGGCCCCTCACTACAGGAAAGACATTGAGCTGCTTGAGCGTGTCCAGAGAAGGGCAACCAAGTTGGTGAGGGGCCTTGAGCACAAGTCTTATGAGGAGCGGCTGAGGGATCTGGGGTTGTTCAGTCTAGAAAAGAGGAGGCTGAGGGGAGACCTTATCGCTCTCTACAACTACCTGAAAGGGGGTTGTAGTGAGGTGGGTGTTGGTCTCTTCTGTCAGGTGTCTGGAGATAGGACAAGAGGAAATGGCCTCAAGTTGAGGCAAGGGAGATTTAGGTTAGATATTAGGAAAAATTTTTTTACTGAGAGGGTTGTCAAACATTGGAATGAGCTGCCCAGGGAAGTGGTTGAGTCACCATCCCTGGAGGTATTCAAAAAGCGAGTGGACAGGGTACTCCAGGGCATGGTTTAGGGGGCATGGTTAATGGTTGGACTTGATGATCTTGAAGGTCTTTTCCAACTGAAATGATTCTATGATTCTATGATTCTCTTGCTTTCCTTGTAGCAGTCATTCAAGCACGACGAATACAGAAAGTCACGTTAGAGGTTAAGGTATGGGCTCAGGTGGCTCAGATTCTCAGTTGATTGACCCCACCTTCTTGGGCCTATGAATGTTTAATCTCAGCCAATGGTCGTGGTAATTAATGTCAAGCGTGTTCCTTATTGTTGTCCCACAAACGGGGTTCGTTTTCCCGGCCTGCAAGCCAATACCACACAGAGTCGAGGTATTTTTAAATTAATTTCATGGATGCGCATGGACGGGTGCCTGTCTCAAGACAGCACACCTTTGTCTCAAAAATCCCCACGTTTATCTAATTAAGTGATACATATTCATTATTATTTCCCTTAATGATTGGTTCTTTCTTCTTTGCCTGTCATGTAAATTAGTGCACAGACTCGGTCTTTTTCCTTCATGGTCTTCTTTTGAGTAGGTGGTATCATTCGTGTAGGTGGTCAATGAGTTGGTGGTCGCGATCTCCCCCTGTAGGAATTACCTCTTACCTACTTGTTATTCTGTCTTGGCAGTTACAGGTGGTTCTTCAAGATTTATTGACCAGACCACAACCCATTACCTTTTCTGACATAAACATCAAGCCCCATTGTCAGATAGTTACTAAACCTTAATTGGACTAGTGTATATTTTTTGTTTCCTTATTTTAAATATTAACCGATGGGGGCTGTAGCCAGGACTTCAGCAGTTTCCTGGTTATTTCAATCATATTATGCATATTAATTGATAACAATTTCCCCTCTTTGAGACTTGTGAATTGTCAATATTTTTTAAAAGGTCTCACTTTCTATCTCTTATCACTAATACATATGGTTGAGATGCCTGTCTCATGATGAAACTCTTGAGACATCCAAACAATATACAAACAAAAATCACTGTAATAACCAAAATGATCAGCTTCTGTAGTAAACTCTGTAGCCATCCAGTCAGCGAGAATCCAAACTCATGCGGGATTTTATTCAAGCACCCTGTCTCCATTACCTCTCATATATTCCTACAAGATTACTTTACCACTGGACTGTGGACTCCAAGGGGCATGTAAATTTCCTTGAATACCCGAAAACTAGAAATTCCCTCTACGATTTCTACAATGAAATGGGGTCCTATATCAGAAGACATACCTTCTGGAATATCAAACCTAGGGAGAATTTCTTTTGATAAAGCCTTAATGATTTCTCTAGCCTTCTTGGTATGACATGGAAAGGCCTCTGGCCAACCAAAAAAGGTATCTACTATCATCAAGAAATATTTGTATGAATTACACCTTGGTAGTGACATAAAATCTATTTGCCAGTATTCCCCTGGAGTTATTCCTTGTTTCACAACTTGTCCTGTAACCCTCTTGGTAATTTTTTGGATGATTAGCACAACAAATAGCACATCTCTTAACTATTATGTCTGTCAGATTTTGCATTTTTGGTCCTACGACCTATCTTTTTGGCAGTCAATACCAATGCATTTGCTTTTGAAACTGTTTCTCGATGCAATCCTTTAAGTAGAATTTCCATCATCTTTTCAGATAGTAGCAGTTGCTTTAAAGGTGTCACCCACCATCCCTGATCATTCTTAGAACAGTCTAATTGTTCGGGCAATTGATCTTCTCTCTCAGTATATTGTGGAGGTGATGATTGTAAACGAGGTGCTGGAATTAAGGGTCCTTCAACTGTTGACTCTTTGAGAGCTGCTTCTTTTGCCACTTGATCCGCTTTTCGATTTCCCTTTATCATTTCACTATTCCCACTCTGAAGGGCTTTACAATGTGTTATTGGAACTTCCTTGGGTTGAAGAACTGCCTGCAAAAGTTTCGCTATTTCTTCCCCATATTGAATTGGGGTTCCTTGTGAGCTTAAAAGTCCTCTTTCTTTGCAGGTGGCTCCATGTGCCTGCTTCAGCCACGCTTCAGCCTTTAAATGCCTAATCTCAGTCAATGGTCGTGGCGTAGTTAATTCCAAGCGTGTTCCTTAGGAACGGAGGTATTTAAAGCACAGTCCCTGCCGCTTGCTTTCAGGAGCCCGATACCGCTGGTTCTCCGGGGGTGTGTGTCTGAATATCCCGTTTTGTATTTCAGAGCCCGTTTTCTCTTGCTCTCCTTGCACCAGTCATTCAGGCGTGACTGCTACACAAATAGGAGATTGTGCTTTCGGACTAATGGTATGAGGCTCGTGTGAGCATGTGAGACGAAGAGACATTATTTTACTTGGCATGTCTCGGCGTTAGCAAGTGACTTTTCCCGTGCGGTTGAAGCAGCACGGCGGCGGGAGGCCTCTGCCTTCCTCCTGGTCGTGATCGCCTCGAGGGTCGAAGGAGAGATGGGCTGGCGAAAAGCCGGCGCAGGAGATGACCGCTGGACGGGCCCCGCTGTCCCCGTGGCGACGGTGCCGTCCCCGCCCGCTGCCCGCGGGAAAGGCAGGGCGGGCAGCGCTCGGCCGCGCTCGGTGCCTGCAGTGCCGGGAGGAGGCTGCGGGCGCCGCTGTTGACCGAGGAGGAGCGAGAGGAAGGCCGGAGCGCTGCCGGCAGCCCCGCCCGCTGCGGCCCGGCTCGCTCGCTCGCTCGCTGGCTGGCTGGCTCGGCGGCCGGGCGGTCTGCGAGCGTCCCCGCGGTGCGGAGCCGTGCTGCAGCGAGGCGGAGGGGCCGGCGGCAGCGGCCGGGAGCGGCAGCCGGGGCCGGAGCCTTAGAGGGAAGCGGAGCCGGAGCCGGAGCGTCTGCGAGGAGCGTGCGGCGGCGGTGCGGGGCCGCGGCGGCGATGTGCGCGGCGGGGAGGCGCTGGGGCCGGCGGGAGCGAGCCGTGCTGTGGTGCGTCCTGGTGGCGGCGTGGGAGGCGGCGTGGGGGCAGCTGCGCTACTCGGTTCCCGAGGAGACGCCGAAGGGCTCGTTCGTGGGCGACGTGGCCAAGGACCTGGGGCTGGAGCTGCCGGCGCTCCGCGAACGCGGCGTCCGCATCTTGGACAGAGGTAGGACGCAATATTTCGCTCTGCACGGCAAGACGGGACATTTGGTGACGGCGGAGAGGATAGACAGAGAGCAGCTGTGCCGGCTGGTGGAGAAATGCGTGCTGCGCTGTGAGGTGATAGTGGAGGGGGAAATGCAGGTTTACGGCATCGAAGTAGAAATCACGGACATTAACGACAACGCGCCCAGCTTCCGAGAGGCGGAAACGGAGCTGAGAATGAGCGAGACGACAGCCCCGGGGTCGCGGTTTCCCCTGGCCAGGGCCCACGACCCGGACTCGGGACGGAATTCGCTGCAGAGCTACGAGCTGAGCGGCGACGAGCACTTCTCGCTGGCCGTGCAGGCGGGCCCCGGCGGGGATCAGCGTCCCGAGCTGGTGCTGGCGAAGGCGCTGGACCGGGAGGAGGCGGCGTTTCACGAGCTGGTGCTGATGGCGAGCGACGGCGGAGAGCCGGCGCGGACGGGCACGGCGCGGATCCGCGTGGCGGTGCTGGACGCGAACGACAACGCGCCCGTGTTCAGCCAGGCGGAGTACACGCTGCGTGTGCCGGAGGACGTGCCCGTGGGCTCCACCCTCATCACCGTCACGGCCACTGACGCCGACGAGGGGTTTAACGGGCGCGTGAAATACTCGTTGAAGAAAGTGACCGACCTCACAATTGAGATTTTCCAGCTAAACGACGAGACTGGATCGATCACACTGGTGCGGAGCCTGGACTTCGAAGAAGGCGACTCGCACGAATTGGAGGTGCAGGCAGAAGACGGCGGGGGTCTTTCCGACACGGCCAAAGTCGCGATCACGGTGACAGACGTCAACGACAATGCGCCCGAACTGACAGTGTCGTCGGCGCTGAGCGCGATCTCGGAGGACGCGCCGCCGGGGACGGTGGTGGCCCTGCTGCACGTGCAGGACCGGGACTCGGGGGCGAACGGCGAGGTGCGGTGCAGCATCGCCGAGCGCCTCCCGTTCCGGCTGGAGAAGTCCTTTGAGGACTACTACCGCGTGGTGACGGCGAGGGAGCTGGACCGGGAGGAGGTGGCGGAGTACAACGTGACGGTGCGGGCGGCGGACGGCGGGTCGCCGGCGCTGTGGAGCAGCGCGGTGCTGGCGCTGCGGGTGCTGGACGTGAACGACAACGCGCCGGTGTTCGCGGAGGCGCGCTACAGCGCCCGGCTGCCCGAGAACAACGCGGCGGGCGCGCTGGTGCTGACGGTGCGGGCGGCGGACGCGGACTGGGGGCAGAACGCGCGCGTGCGGTACCGGCTGTCGGAGGGGCGGGTGCGGGGCGCGCCGCTGTCGTCCTACGTGTCGGTGCAGGCGGAGACGGGCGCGCTGTACGCGCTGCGCTCCTTCGACTACGAGGAGGTGCGCGAGGTGGGGCTGTGGGTGCGGGCGGAGGACGGCGGCGCGCCGGCGCTGAGCAGCAACGTGTCGGTGCGGCTCGTGATCGTGGACGAGAACGACAACGCGCCGCAGGTGCTGTACCCGCCGGCGGCGCCGGCGGCGGGCGCGGGCTGGGCGGGCGTGGAGCTGGCGCCGCGCTCGGCGGAGCCCGGGGCGCTGGTGGCCAAGGTGGTGGCGGTGGACGCGGACGCGGGGCAGAACGCGTGGCTGTCGTACGAGCTGGCCAAGGCGACGGAGCCGGGGCTGTTCCGCGTGGGGCTGCACAGCGGCGAGGTGCGGACGGCGCGCTTCCCGCTGGCCCGCGACGCGGCGCGGCAGAGCCTGGTGGTGGTGGTGAAGGACCACGGGCGGCCGGCGCTGTCGGCCACGGCCACGCTGACGGTGGTGCTGGCGGAGAGCGTGGCCGAGCTGCTGTCGGAGCTGGGCAGCGCGGCGGCGGCGGCGCCGGGCGAGCCGGCCGGCAGCCTGACGCGGTGGCTGGTGGTGGCCGTGGCGGCCGTGTCCTGCCTCTTCCTCGCCTTCCTGCTGCTGCTGCTGGCGCTGCGCCTGCGGCGCTGGCGCCGCTCGCAGCTGCTGGCGGCGGGCAGCGGCGCCTTGCGCGGCGTCCCGGCCTCGCACTTCGTGGGCATCGACGGCGTCCGCGCCTTCCTGCACTCCTACTCGCACGAGGTGTCGCTCACCGCCGACTCGCGCAAGAGCCAGCTCCGCTTGTCGGGCGGCAGCTGCTGCGACACCCTCCCGGCCCGGCCGCCGCCCGACGAGCCCGCGCCGCTGCTCGGGGAGGACCCTGCCGGCGCCCGCCGCGCGGACCCCGCCGCTCCCCCGGTGAGTTCCTCCCACCAGCCCTTCTCCGCGGCGCGACGCGACGCGACGCTTCCCTCCGCTGCTTCTCCGCCCTTTCCCCCCCGTCTTCTGTCTCCTGCCTCGGGAGGTGGAGGTAGCGGGAAGGCAAAGCTTCGCTCAGCGACGCGCGGGGCGCTGGCGCCTCTTGCTGCCGGGGGGTGAACGTGGGATCGCGGCTCAGCGTGACAGTTGCTGCGGGAGGCAGGAGAAGCGGGAGGCTGCTGTTGCCTGCTGGAGTTTCCTCTCAGGGGGGCTTGCTGCTTTTATCACGTCGCTGATGTGTTACATGCTGTTCACTGACCCAGCCTCTCCCGGAGGACAGCTCCTCTTTGAATTTTAGAGCCCCGAGGTTTCTTTCCAGAAGGCTAGTGAGCAGGCAATGTATCTTCCTTCTCAGTACGGAGATGTAGCGAAATCTCGGCGAGGTCCGTGGCGTGGTAGTGGTGCATGTTGAGGACAAATGGTCTGGGTTCTGGCCCTTTGATGACAAGTGCTTGCAAACTATGAGGGTCAACGAGCACCAGGCAAGTTGTGACGGCTTGGAGACGAGAGTCTTGGGAGGTGTTTGTGAGGGGCTGTGGAACCAGACACAAGAGATCTGGTTTGCTCCTTTCCCTGTTCGGTGCCCATCTGTACTATCATGCAATGTGAGTTTTGGCTTCCCAAGTAAGCTTGGCCCAAGTCAGACACGTTGTTCCAGCTGCATAGGGAGCCCTGGGAGGTTCCTCCTGTGTGCTTGCACATTGTGGAGATGTTTCTAACTAACAGCTTAATTCTATACTTATGGCAAGTGCCCTAAAGGGAGCTTTGGGAGGAGCCAGCCCTGGTTTTGAAACCTACTAAACACCTGAGTTATGCCATAATCTAGAAGAGTATGTTGTCATCCCTTCCCTTCTGTGTGTGTTAACGTCCCGACTTGCTCGTTGTAATGATGTGGAGGTGGGCTTTTGTCTGTGATAATGTGTGGAAGACCACATGTGTTACATTTGGCTGACTGTCCCTTATATGCGTTTCATGCTTTCAGCTGTAAAGAGAGAGAGACTTTCATAGAAGTGTTTCCTTAAAATACTACTGGAAGAAATGCTCTTGCTTGTCACATGCACATGCTGAGAAGTCAAATATTCTCCCTGGTAAGGAGAAGTTGTCTGTGCAGCTTTTCTTCGGGTGCAGTCTATCTGCAAATGATGAAGGTCAAGGACAACCATGCAAGCTGTGAAGGGTTTGAGGAGAGTCTCGAGAGGGTGCTGTGTTTGAGGAGGTACTGGTGGAGACATGGCATGTGTTTTGTTGATTCCCAGGGTTTGTTGTTGTTGTTCTGAAAATGAGTCTGAAGGTGTCTCATTTTTTGGATATTGCCTTGCTCGGAGTCCAGCTGTCCAAGTTGTGAGTTCATCAGTGTGCTTTCCTGTTGCATGATGTTTCCTGGGAATGGTGGTTATGAAGCATAGATGTAAACTTTGCAATAGTGTGGTAGTGTAATGTATCTTCCAAGTTGCCCATGTGTTGAAGAAGGTTGACGTTGCCTTTGAGTTGAGACTTTGAGGACTGGATGTTTGACTGAGCTCCATGTCACTCATGGCCTTTAAAACTTTTAATGTTTAATCAAATTATATGGGATGAGCAGAAAAATCTCTTTGCATTTGTCCATGTTGAAATGCTTGGATTCTGAGACATTGTGTGCCCAACATTTCTTTCAATGCTGTTCGTCTGCAGAGGTGGCTTTCCTGTTGCATGCTCTTTGGGCAGGTTGAAGTTCTGCCTGTACAGAGACAGGGCAGCTGGAAGACTTTGCTGTGGTATAGTGTGAAATGGCTAAAGGGTAGGTTTAAAAGTTTGTCCTAGTTGTTAGATGAGTCCCACAGTTGTGGTTCCAAGTCTTTCCCCTTTTTTATCACCCAAAGAATCTATTAGTGGGAATACGGCTATGGTCTATGGTGTGAACTGCTGTGTGAGCCTCCTGTGTACTTGTTAGCAGGTAGTTACCTTTTCTGTGTACCTACCACAACTGACACAATCTGAAATGTGAAGCTACGATTCTTCCAGTCCTGTAGGGTCCCCATTAATGCCTTCTTTCTTTGTCCAGGTCTGAAGCTGGGCCTCACTTTGGCTGGTAATCCTTAAAACCCTAAAAGGTTAAAAGACTGACAGGTTGTTGGGGTGGGGAAGTAGTTTCCATCCACACCTTGAAGGTTTACAGCTGCCAAGATGTGGTGGGTTAGTCTTGGAAAGCTGTCAGGTGCCCACCAAGTTGCTTTTTCACTCTCCCTCCTCAACTGAACCGTGGAGGGAAAATATGATGAAAGGCTCATGGGTTGAGGTAAGGACAGGGAGATCACTCAGCAATTACCATCACGGGCAAGCCAGACTTGACTCAGGGAAATGAATTTAATCTACTGCCAGTTAAAGTCAGGGTAGGAAAATGAGAAATAAGAACAATCTTAAAACACCTTCCCTCCACTCCTCCCTTCTGAAAATATGTGGAAGATGGCAGCTGTTAAGAGTTGCTTCAAGTGTCCAGTACATGCCTTTCATGTTTACAGCTGTAAAGAGAGAGACTTTCATAGAAGTGTTTCCTTAAAATACTACTGGAAGAAATGCTCTTGCTTGTCACATGCACATGCTGAGAAGTCAAATATTCTCCCTGGTAAGGAGAAGTTGTCTGTGCAGCTTTTCTTTGGGTGGAGTCTATCTGCAAATGATGAAGGTCAAGGACAACCATGCAGGCTGTGAAGGATTTGAAGAGAGTCTCGAGGGTGCTGTGTGTGAAGAGGTACAGGTGGAGACATGGCATGTGTTTTGTTGATTCCCAGGGTTTGTTGTTGTTGTTCTGAAAATGAGTCTGAAGGTGTCTCATTTTTGGATATTGCCTTGCTTGGACTCCAGCTGTCCAAGTTGTGGGTTCATCAGTGTGCTTTTGCATGATGTTTCCTGGGAATGGCAGTTACTGAGCACAGACGTACACTTTATGTTCAGATTTGAGAGTCATGTACCTTCCCAGTTGCCCAGTGTGCTGAAGTAGGATGATGGTGTCTCTGAGCTGATACTTTGACAACTGGGTCTGTATCAGAGCTGCATGTCACTTATGCCCTTGAGAACATTTTACATTTCTTCAAAGTAGTATTGTTGTCCTAAAAGCAGATTCGTTACCTGCTGTGCAATAGACCAATCTCACACACCCAGGAAATCTATTGCTTTTTGTTGGGGCCTAGGTGCTCGGTGGACTTTCCACAAAGCAAGCACACCAGATTCATCAGGTGTGTCTCTTTTATACAGTAACTATTGCATATAATTTATTAAACTACTCCTACCTCGTACATATTCAGGCTATCTAATGTATATGCAGAGCATTGCGTAACCATGACACATAAAAGGCCTTCTCCACATGCGCAGGGGTCTCGAGTGGTCTTTGGTGGTCATTTTGGGAGGTATTCCCTCCTCACTTTGACCACTAAGTCGCTCTGTGTCGAGTCAAAGGTTTGTTTTCCTGCCAAGAGGGATGTATCATCAATCTGGGAAGAACAGATAGGGTCAGAATGTCCTTGGCTACTTCTGTAAGTATTACTAAAATTGTTTGAAGTTGAAAATGATAAACTAACATGATTTAGAACAGGATTTTCTAATCAGAACACAATTCTCTACATCTGAGATCAGTGCGATGAGCAGAGAAATCTCTTTGCATGCGTCCATGTTGTCATCCGTGTTCTCAGTAAGGAGAATTTGCACGTGCAACTTTTCTTTCAATGGTATCTGTCTGCAGAAGTAGCTTTCCTGTTGCGTAATATTTGAGCATGGTGAAAAATTCTGTCTGTCCCAATACAGGGCAGGTGAAAAAGTTTGCTGTGGTATAATTTGAAAAGTGTAAAAGATGGGAAGATGGTGTAAAAGTTCAGTTTGTCCTAGTTGTTAGATGAGCCCCACAGTTGTGGTTCCATGCATTTCCCCTTTTTTGTTGTGCAAAGGAATTACTTTGAGGAACTGTGGCTATGCTCTTAGGTGTGAGCTCCTGTGTGAGCCTCCTGTGGACTTTTCCCCAACTAGATACCTTTCTAATGTACCTACTACAGTTGATGTAATCTGAAATGTTAAGCTATGATTCCTTCACTTGTGTAGGTTTCCCATTCCTGCTTTGTTTCTTTGTCCAGGTCTGAAGTTGGACTGTAGAGAGAAAATATGACAAAAGTCTGATGGGTCAAGATAAGGACAGGGAGAGGTCATTCAGCAATTACTGTCACAGGCAAACCCGTCTTGATTCGGGGAAATTAATTTTATGTATTGTCAGTTAAAGTCAGAGTAGGATAATGAGAAACAAGAACAAGTTAAATCAAAAACACCTTCCCCCACTCCTCCCTTCTTCCCAGGCTCTACTTCACTGACAATTTCTCTACCTCCTCCCCCTGAGAGGTGCAGGGGGACAGGGAATGGGGGTTGTGGCCATTTCATCATGGTTTGTCTCTGCCACTCCTTCCTCCTCATTTTCTTCCCCTGCTCCAGCGTGGGGTCCCACCCATGGGAGACAGCCCTTTACAAACTTCTTCAACCAAGTCCTTCCCACAAGCTGCAGATCTTCATAAACTGCTCCAGCATGGGTCCTTTCCATGGGCTGCAGTCCTTCATGAATGGACTGCTCCAGCATAGGTCACCTGCAAGCGTCACAGGTCCTGCGCTGCCAGAAGACCTGCTCCAGTGTGCGATCCTCTCCACAGGGCCCCATGTTCTTCCAAGACCCTGCACCAGCACGGGCTCTCCACTGGCTCACAGCCTCCTTCAGGACACATCCACCTGCTGCAGCGTGGGGTCCTCCATGGGCTGCAGGGTGGATATCTGCTCCACCATGGACCTCCATGTGCTGCAGGGGGACAACCTGCATCACCATGGCCTTCATCACAGGCTGCAGGGGAATCTCTGCTCCAGCACCTGGAGCACCTCCTTCTTCACTGACCTTGGTGTCTGCATCGTTGTTTCTCTCACATATTCTCACTCCTCTCTCCCAGCTGCTGTTGCGCAGCAGGTTTTAACTCTTCTTAAATATGTTATCACAGAGGTGCTACCACTGCTGCTGATTGGCTCAGTATGGCCAGTGGTGGGTCCATCTTGGAGCCAGCTGGAACTGGCTCTGTCATACATGAGGGAAGCTTCTGGCATCTTCTCACAGAAGCCACCCCTGTAGCCCCCCTGCTACCAAAACCTGGCCATGCAAACCCAATACACAACACAAAGACTTTGATATATTTCTGTTTCCCTAAAATGTTGCTGAATGAAATACGCTTTTATCTGTGACCAACATACAGCCAAAAGTTAGATATTATCCATGGTTCAACTACAGGCTGTGAATGCAGAGCAAGGAGGGTGAGAGGCTGCCTTTGAACCAGGAAAATAGGTGGGTCAGTGTGGCTTTGTCTGGGCAATGGTTTGATTTCATGCCTGGTGCCAAGGCCTGTGCCATCCATGCTGTGATCCTGGTTTCTCTGTCCTGAAAGGTAATGGTAGTCCTCCAACAATAATGAAGTGTTTGCACATGTCATGGTTAAACCCCAGCCAGCAAGTAAGCACCACGCAGCCACTCACTCACTTCCCCCCACCCAGTGGGATGGGGGAGGGAATCAGGGAAAAAACAATCTCCTGGGTTGAGATAAGAACAGTTTAATAGAACAGAAAGGAACAAACTAATAATGATAACAGTAACAATAATTAAATGGCAATGCTAATAAAAGGATTAGAATATACAAACCAGGTGATGCACAATGCAATTGCTCACCACTCACTGACCCATGCCCAGTTAGTTCCCAAGCAGTGATCCCCTCCCCAGCCCCACTCCCCCCAGTTTATATACTAGGCATGACATCACATGGTAGGGAATACCCCTTTGGCCTGTTTGGGTCAGCTGTGCTGGCTGTGTGTCTCCTCCCAGCTTCTTGTACCCTGCCAGCCTTCTTGCTGGCTGGGCCTGAGAAGCTGAAAAATCCTTGACTTGGTCTAAACACTACTTAGCAACCACTGAAAACATCAGTGTGTTATCAACATTCTTCTCATACTGAATCCAAACCATAACAGTTATCAGCTACTAGAACGAAAATTAACTCTATCCCAGCCTAAGCCAGGACAGCCCAATAACTGTGCCTGTACAACGATGATGGTCCTCCTGCTAGCAGAGGACTTTTTTGGCAGGGACACCTGTGGGAAGTGGAGCCTGAGCACCAGTGCCAGCATAGAAGAGCCGCCCGTGGACACCGAGGGGCCACATGTCTATAAGCCCACGCTCTCTCACTGTTTTCCTTGAGCCTTTCTGAACCTCTGTCCTCTTTCCCCCGGGTTTCCCTGGGTGGTGTGGATGGGAAGTGCTGATCTGTGTCTCCAGGAAGGAATGAAAGAAGGAACAGTGTAACCCCAATCCATTCAGAGCAGCAAGTTGACTCCGTTTGTGCTGACTGAAATGGTAGAAACTAAAACGGGTGTCCCTGAAACCTTTTGATTTCTAGTGAAATCACCTGACTCTGCATAACAGACTCTGCAACATGGTCAGCTTTGTGTTGCAGAGCTTGTTTTCCTTTCTCAATGCTTTTTCCCATTGGGATGCACTTGGACCCAATTGATAGCATTAGACACATAGCTGATGGTTATTTCTGGTTTGATAATGGAAGTCCGAAAGGAAATGAGCGTGCAGTTCCATGAATAGAGAAATGAAAGTTTGTTCTGTGTAAAGAAAGAAAGGAGTCTCACTGTCTGCCCTCCCACCTTTTGGAGGAAGGCTGCTGCAGAAACAGTAGCATTAGTGGGATGGATTAATTTTCTCCAGGCATGGTTTCTCTGTGTTCTTGCTGCAGCTATTTCTCACTGTTTATTCCATCCTTGGAGGTAGCCCCTTCCTTGCCTATCGAGGTGAAGGTGGAGATGTAGATGTACAGCTGAGGGTAGAAAAGCATTTCCCTGGAGGGCTGTAGTTGCTATGTCATAAATGCAGGATTTTGTCCATCCATACCTTGAAGTTTCCATCCATACCTTGAAGGTTTAGAGCTGCCAAGACAAAGGCTTGGATAGACTTCTGTTTCTCTACAATGTTGCTGATTAAAATGGTCTTTTGCCTGTGGCTGATACATGGTCAAATCTTGGATGTTGTCCATGGTGCAAATAAAGGCTGTGAATGCAGAGCCAGCAGGCTGGCTCCCAAGCAGGAAAATTGGTGGGTCTATGTGGCTTTGGCTGAGCAATGGTTTCATTTCATGCCTGGTGCCAAGGCCCGTGCCATTCACGCGGTGATCCTGGTTCCCCTGTCCTGAAAGGCAATGACAGTCCTCCAGCAATAAAGCGTTTGTACAATAACTCTCCTTGCAGAACAGTGATGCATGGGTAGATCCTGCGTGAAACCTCCTTCATCCATCTGCATCTCCCTGTAACATCTGCAATGTAGACTTTCTTCATAGATGTAATTACACTGTCTTTCATGCCTTTGTTTCCTGGAAGGTCATGGTTCATTTTGCCCCATTTCTGGATAGTTCTTTATCTTTGGAGACTCGGCGTGTTGTTTTGCAGTAAATCCTTACTTCCCCTGGCAAGCCCTCAGCCACTGGAAGACAGAATTTTATGTATGAGAAAAAGAAAGCAGAAGCTAAAAGAGAATCTGTTATACTTTCTCAGAAGACTTAGCTTGAGAAAGTGGCCTGTGATTAGCCATTTACACTTACGGCTTCAGACTTGTGGGAGATGAGCAGGCCACAGAGTAGAAAAAATGATGAGAGCTGATGAGTTTTTCATAAAAGGAACCCCCCTACTCTGTAGTCCGGAGTAAGACTTTAGGGTTGCACTTGCAGTTTGAGAACACAACAGCTCCCAGGTGCTCTGGGGGATGAATTTCCATGCCCACAGTGAAGACCGAGACATCTTCCTGGTGAGTTTCTCTGACAGTACTTTTAATGGTTCCCTGCATTGCTTCTCTGTTTTTTTTTTCCTTTTCTTCCCCCCTCCCTGCCCCCTGGTGTTTTATGTATGTAGGTTTAGTTATAAGTAGTGGCATATCTTCTTTTAGCAATGCCTTGTGTGTTAGTGCCTCTTGCTCATGTTACAGCTGGTGTGGAAGGCAGGAGATGTAAGGGGGGGGTACATTTGTGTTCCGGTTTTGTTATGAGTGAATAGATGTAAACGTGACCTTTGAAGAAGTTGCATCTCTGTGGAACAGCATGTGTGATAAAAGAGGAGACAAGATTCCTCCTAAGTGAAGAGTTTGATGACCCAGTCTCTGTTGGATGACTGCTTGTCTTTTAGTTTGGCCATGTTAACTCTCGTGTGCTTTTGAATACTCATGTTTCTTCTGAGAATGGTGGTAAGCAGACAAATGTATGTCCTTTCTTGGTATGATCATGATGCATTAACCTCTCATGACATGTGTGTGTCAGTTATGAGGGTCAGAAGCTAACCTGCAAGTTGTGTGGCGTTGGAGAGAAATGAGAACAATGATACATCATTGCTCATACATACATGGTGTCGGAGTTTCAGCCTAGCTGGTAACAAAGGACCACGCAGCCGCTCGTTCACTCCTCCCCACTCCCCTCTGGTGGGATGGGGAGGAGAATCAGAAAGGAGAAAAGAAAAGGAAAAGGAACCTCGTGGGTTGATATAAGGACAATTTACTGGGACAACACAAAGTGAGAAGTTACAACAACAACAACAGTACTAATAAAAGAATATACAAAACGAGTGATGCACAGTGCAACTGCTCACCACCCGGACCCCGACGCTCCCCCACTGAAAGCCGAGAGCCCCCCACCCAGCCTGCTCCCCATTTATATACTGAGCATGATGTCACATGGTATGGAATAGCTCCTAGGCTAGTTCAGGTCAGCTGTCCTGGCTGTGACCCCTCCCAGGTTCCTGTGAAAATTAACTCTATCCCAGCTGAACCCAGGACATATGGGTAGAACATCTTGATAATTCCTGTGTGAAACCTCCTCTACCCCTGTATTTCTCCCTGTAACGTTTTGATGGAGACTTTCATCAAAGTGGTAATTATTTTCCCATCCTTTGATCTGCCTTCAGGCTTTGTTTCCTGGAAAGCCAACGTTTAGCACTTGTGGATTATTCTTTTGCAGTTGGAACTGTGAGTGTTGTTTTGCAGCAAACACTGACTTCCCTGGAGAACCAGGTGAAGACAAGACCTTTTTGTGTGAGGAAAATGAAACAGAAGTTAAAACTGAGTCTCTCATATGCCCTTATACCTAGATAAAGACCTTTGATAAAGTATTTACACAGTAGAAAAAGTCACAAGGACTGACAGATTTGTAAAAGCCACCCTCCTACTATGTAGTCCAAAGTAAGACTTTAGGGCTTTGCTTGTGGGTTCAGACCTCAGTCACTTCCAGGTGCTCTGGGAGATGAATTTTCAAGGCAGAGTTGCGGCCAAGCATCTGTACATTCCAGTAGTCAAATACTTACCTCGGTGGAGCAAGTCAGAGTGTTTGGTCTTGTTTATTAATCATCAGAAATGGCTGAGAGATTTGAGCTTCTGCTTTGCAAGAAGGAACTCGTGGAGAACACTTGCACACCCCCCTACCCACCACTTACTCCAAGTGGATAACAAGCACTAAAGAAGACCAATGAGCATTACTGCATAGCAGCAGTCACCTCTGATCCCCCTCTGGCAAGCTGGCTTCTCAGGAAGGTGGTACAGCCTGGTGTAGAGTACTGCTGGCCAATCCCACCTACCTGTGGCTTGTTCTTTTTTCTCTGAGGAGTACAAGGCTACATGTCCCTCTGTGTGATTTCCTAGGCTGCACAGGCCTGGATGTGTCACAGGAGCAAATAACCTGCCCCATCTTGCTTAGTGAGAGGTACTTGGTTTGGCTTCTTTGTTTTAATTAAGTGCTGCTGAGTTTTGTTGTTCTCATTAAAGGAACACGTGGGGCCTAGTAAAGTACAGGCAAGAGAGACCTAGCAGCCCTTCTAAATCACTGCAACTTGCCTAGCTTACATCTCGAGGCCTCAGCAACTTGTGGCAAAGCATCTGCAAATCACAGCACTGAAGTACCTGCCCCAATGAGGTCAGATGGAGGTTTTGGTTTTGTATATTAATCACCAGAAATCGTTGACAAGCTTTCAGCTGATCAGGCAGTCCTTGCATGGGCTGGCCAGATGGTGGGACTTTTGCCTAGAAGCTCCCAAAATCACAGAGAGAGCAAAATGCAAAATTGAGCCTTATGGCAGGCCTCGGACATTGGCATTTCCAGCAAGAGCACTGAAGGTTTTTCTGGATGGAAGAGGAGTCAGCATCAGGATGTGCACAGGGCAAAGAGCCTATACGGTTCTGCGCTTTGTTCTTCTCTGCCACACAGGTACAGTGACACTGGTCTGAGTTCAGGTCCACTACCTTTAGGCTTCACATCTCTCCATCAGTGTTAATTGTTGTTCTAAACCAGAATCAAACCTGAGCATTTCAGAGTAAAATGAAATTCACCCTTTTTGCATGGGCTTCCGAGACACACGTGGGCAGGGAGATGAAACATCAGGACAGGCTGAAAACATGCAAGACAAAACTTCTTTATTGCTCTGTCACACATATTTCCTTCTTAGTTTTCATACCAACTCACGCCAGAAGTTGTAAAGGTACATGACAGAGTGTATCACTACTTTAAGAGTCTACTGCGGCCTCAAGATCCTTCTTGAGTAGGAGACGACGGTCGTATTATAATGGCTAGGGTTCCTGCTAAGCATTACGTCAGTGCGTCTGAGCGTCCTTTTTGTATTAAAAGAGAGACCGCCAAGCTTGATGCGTACAGATCGAAAGCCCGGGCCGCCGTGAGCGAGCGCGGCCATCAGCCGGCTGCGGTGGCGTCGCGGCGCCTCCGGGTGCCGCTGTTGGCCGAGGCGGAGCGGCGCTGGAGCCGCAGCCGCAGCCGCCGCAGCGTCCTGCCCCCGCAGGCTGCTCGCTCGCACGGCGCCGGCCGGAGCGGCAGCGGCACGGGCAGCAGAGGCGAGAGGCGGCGCGGCGCGGGGAGCAGCGGCGTCCGAGCCGGCGCCGAGATCGCTGCCCTCCGGCGGGCCCTGCGCTCGCTGCGGAGAGTGGCTGGAAGGGAGGAGCGCGGCGAGCGCTGCCCAGAATGGCGGGCAGGCAGAGGCAGAGCCGCCGGCGAGCAGCCGGGCGAGTGCTGCTGCCCGCTTTGCTGCTGGGCTTGTGCTGCCGGGCGGCGCCGGACCGGGTCCGCTACGCCATCCCCGAGGAGCTGGGCAGAGGCTCGCTGGTGGGGCCGCTGGCGCGGGACCTGGGGCTGAGCCCGGCCGACCTGCCGGCACGCCAGCTGCGGCTCAGCGCCGAGAAGCAGTACTTCGGCGTGAGCGGGGAGACCGGGAACCTCTACGTGAGCGAGAGGCTGGACCGGGAGGAGATGTGCGGCGAGGCGGCGTCCTGCTCCGTCAGCTTCGAGGCGCTGGTGCAGAACCCGCTCAACGTTTTCCACGTCGAGGTGGCCATCCTGGACATCAACGACAACGCCCCGCGCTTCCTGCAAGACAGTTTCCAGCTGGAGATCAACGAGTTCACTTCTCCCGGTGCCCGGTTTGCCTTGGGCACGGCCGAGGACGCGGACGTGGGCAGCAACTCGCTGCAGGGCTACGAGCTGGAGGCCAACGGGTACTTCGCGGTGGAGGCGAAGGAGAGCCAGGACGGCAGCAAGTTCGCGGAGCTGGTGCTGCGGCGCGCACTGGACCGGGAGAGCGAGCAGAGCCTGCGGCTGGTGCTGACGGCGCTGGACGGCGGCGAGCCGCCCCGGAGCGGCACCGCCCAGCTCTGCATCAACGTCACCGACGCCAACGACAACCCACCCGTGTTCGCGCAGGACCGCTACCGCGCCAGCCTGCGGGAGGACGCGCCGCCGGGCTCGGTGGTGCTGAACGTCTCCGCCTCCGACGCCGACGCCGGCACCAACGCTCGCATCACTTACGGCTTCGGGAAACTGCCGGCCAAGGTGCTTCAGAAGTTCGTGGTGGACGCGGAGAGCGGGACGATCACGCTGCAGGAGGCGCTGGACTTCGAGGACACGCGAGGCTACACACTGCTGGTGGAGGCAAGGGACGGGGGCGGTCTGGTGGCACACTGCAAGGTGGAGGTGGAGGTGCTGGACGTGAACGACAACGCGCCCGAGGTGACACTGACGTCGGTGTCGAGCCCGGTGCCCGAGGACGCGCCTGCCGGCACGGTGGTGGCCCTGGTGAAAGTGCGGGACCGGGACTCCGGGGAGAACGGGCAGGTGTCGTGCGAGCTGTCGGGCGAGGCGCCGCTGTCGATCGTGGCGTCGTCGGGCGGCTCGTACAAGGTGGTGACGGCGAGCGCGCTGGACCGGGAGCAGGCGCCCGAGCACCGGGTGGCGGTGGTGGCCAGGGACCGGGGCAGCCCGGCGCTCTCCAGCCGCGCGGCGCTGGTGCTGGAGGTGTCGGACGTGAACGACAACGCGCCGGTGTTCGAGGAGGCCGCCTACAGCGCCTACGTGGCGGAGAACAACGCGGCGGGCGCGCCGGTGCTGCGCGTGCGCGCGCGGGACGCGGACGCGGGCGCCAACGGGCGCGTCAGCTACTGGCTGGCGGGCGGCAGCGCGGGCGCGGCGCCGTACGTGTCGGTGGAGGCGCGGAGCGGCGCGGTGTACGCGCAGCGCTCCTTCGACTACGAGCAGTGCCGCGAGTTCGCGGTGGCGGTGCGGGCGCAGGACGGCGGGGCGCCGGCGCGGAGCTCGACGGCGACGGTGCGCGTCTTCGTGCTGGACCGCAACGACAACGCGCCGCGGGTGCTGTGGCCGGCGGCGGGCGCGGGCGCGGCGGGGGCGGGCGCGGGGGCGTCCCCGGCCGCGGCCCCGTTCGAGGTGGTGCCGCGGTCGGCCGAGGCCGGGTACCTGGTGGCCAAGGTGGTGGCGGTGGACGCGGACGCGGGGCGCAACGCGTGGCTGTCGTACGAGCTGGTGCAGGCGCCGGAGCCGGCGCTGTTCCGCGTGGGGCTGCACAGCGGCGAGGTGCGGACGGCGCGGGCCGTGTCGGAGAGGGACGCGGCGAAGCAGCGGCTGGTGGCCGTGGTGAAGGACCACGGGCAGCCGGCGCTGTCGGCCACGGCCACGCTGCACGTGGTGCTGGCCGAGAGCTTGCAGGAGGCGCTGCCGGAGCTGAGCGAGCGGGCGGCGGGCGCCGACTCGCCGGCGGAGCTGCAGTTCTACCTGGTGCTGGCGCTGGCGCTCCTCTCCGCCCTCTTCCTGCTGAGCGTGGCGCTGGCCGTGCTGGCGCGGGTGCGCCGGGCCGGGCCGCCCGCCGTCCTGCGCTGCCTGGGCGCGCAGCGCTTCTCCGTGGCCGGCGCCGCCTTCCCGGCCGACTTCTGCGAGGGCACCTTGCCCTACTCCTACAACCTGTGCGTGGCGCCGGGCCGCGCCGTCGCCGAGGGCGCTTGGCTGCCGCCGCCGCTGCCCAGCCTGGCCGCGGAGGAGCTTCTCGGCGCGGAGCCCTGCGGGAAGCGGAGCCCGACCAGCAGCGCCGGCGCGGGAGAGCCGCCCGCGGACGCCGAGGCCCCGCAGGTCTGTAAGCCCGCGCAGTCCTTGCCTCTGAGCCTTTCCTAAGCTCACGCTGAGGGGAGTGGGCTCTTGCTCGTCCTTTGGCCGCTTGGGCGCCTGCTGCCGCTCTCCCTTTCCAAGAACGAATGAAAGGGCCAACGCTAAGGCTGTGCTATGGGCTAGTTGTTTTCTCTTTGTGATGGACCCCCGAACCGAGGGGGCATGTGCATCGCTGCCTGCTGCTGAGTTACTCTCGAGCGGAGCAGCAAGTCCTAAGTGTAAGCACGGTCTGTACCGTGTAAGGCTGTAAAAACAAAAGAAAACAAAAAACCCCGAAAAAACAAAGTGGGGCGAAATGGAGGCTGATTGAGAGCGGCCTCCGATGTGCAGCCGAAAAGCAACGAAGTCGAGAGTGAAGGGCCGTCCCTGAGGAGGACTCCTTGTGAGGGGGGATCTTCATTGCTGCCTTGTGCTATGGCTGGGGGTTTGGGAAACTAATGTGGCTGGTGGCGTTCCAGTGTGACACACTTTTGATCTGCGGAAGGGTGAGGGAAAAGTCGTGCAAGCACGACTGCTGCTAATTGCTGTGCAAGTAGTGGTGGAGATTGTGCTTTTGAACTAACGGGCCAAGACTGGTAATGAGCTGCACGGAATATTAAGAGCACTTTATGTCTACATTGTATCACCATAACAAAAACATTTATCCCTGCGGTAGAAATAACACAACCACGGGAGGCGTGTCATTTCCTTCTGGTCGTCATCGCCCCTTCCTAGCCGATTCCTTCACGTTATCGAATTAATTGTTTAGGTGTAAATGCCTATGAAGTATGCAGACCCTTAATTTATGTGGCCTAATGGCAAATCACCCATTCAAGTCCGTTAATTTTCCTTTTTCGGTATTAGCTGCCTCTGTAGGTCTTCCAACAGTTTAATGATGTAGCCATTAGCTCAGTGACTTCACTGAAGCACTCCATTGCTCTCATCCCGTTCTAAAATACTGTCGGGACTTGACGACTAGCGGGAAAATAGGCGCAGAAAAAAAATTGGGAGCAACGCAAAGGTGTCGTATGGCTGCAATCACCCTCCACCCACAGAATGGGCCGTATGAAGGGGAGTATTTCAAGGAAAGTTCCTGAAGCGTGGGTTCATGAGCCTGATATACTTGCTTCTCCGGGGGGGTGTGTGGGATGTGTGTGTCCGAATATCACGTTTTGTATTTCAGAGCCTGTTTTCTCTTGCTTTCCTTGTAGCAGTCATTCAAGAATGACGGCTACAAAAATTCGTGTTAGAGATTGTGGTACGGTTTCTCAGTTGATTGACCTCACCTTCTTGGGCCTTTAAATGTCTAATCTCAGCCAATGGTCGTGGTGTAGTTAATTTCCAGCGTGTTCCTTATTGTTGTCCCACAAACGGGGTTCGTGTACCCGGCCTGCAAGCCAATACCACACAGAGTCGAGGTATTTTTAAATTAATTTCATGGATGCGCATGGACGGGTGCCTGTCTCAAGACAGCACACCTTTGTCTCAAAACTCCCCATTTTTATCTAATTAATTAATACATATTCATTATTATTTGCCTTAACGATTGGTTCTTTCTTCTTTGCCTGTCATGTAAGTTAGTGCGCAGACTCTGTCTTCTTCCTTCATGGTCTTCTTTTGAGTAGGGGGTCTCATCTGAGTAGGTGGCCAATGAGTCGGTGGTCGCGATCTCCCCCTGTACGAATTAACTTTTTCCTACTTGTTACTCAGTCTTGGCAGTTACAGGTGGTTCTTCAAGGTTTATTGACCAGACCACAATCCATTACCTTTTCTGACATAAACATGAAGCCCCATTGTCAGAAGAAAGACCTTCTGGAATATCAAACCTAGGGAAAATTTCTTTTAATAAGGCCTTAATTATTTCTCTAGCATTGGTGGTACGACATGGAAAGGCCTCTGGCCAACCAAAAAAGGTATCTACTATCATCAAGAAATAATCGTATGAATTACACCGTGGTAGTTCCATAACATTTATTTGCCACTATTCCCCAGGAGTTGTTCCTTGTTTCACAGCTTCTCCTGTAACCCTCTTGGTAATTTTTTTGATGATTAGCACAACAAATAGCACGTCTCTTAACTATTATGTCTGTCAGGTTTTGCATTTTTGGTCCTACAAGCTATCTTTTTGGCAATCAATACCAATGCATTTGCTCTTGAATGCGTTTCTCGATGCAATCTTTTAAGTAGACTTTCCATCATCTTTTCAGAAAGTAGCAATTGCTTTAAAGGTGTCACCCACCATCCCTGATCGTTCTTAGAACAGTCTAATTGTTCGGGCAATTGATCTTCTCTCTCAGTATATTGTGGAGGTGATGATTGTAAACGAGGTGCTGGAATTAAGGGTCCTTCAACTGTTGACTCTTTGAGAGCTGCTTCCTTTGCCACTTGATCCGCTTTTCGATTTCCCTTTATCATTTCACTATTCCCACTCTGAAGGGCTTTACCATGTGTTATTGGAACTTCCTTGGGTTGAAGAACTGCCTGCAAAAGTTTCGCTATTTCTTCCCCATATTGAATTGGGGTTCCTTGTGAGCTTAAAAGTCCTCTTTCTTTGCAGGTGGCTCCATGTGCCTGCTTCAGCCACGCTTCAGCCTTTAAATGCCTAATCTCAGTCAATGGTCGTGGCGTAGTTAATTCCAAGTGTGTTCCTTAGGAACGGAGGTATTTAAAGCAAAGTCCCTGCCGCTTGCTTTCAGGAGCCCGATACCGCTGGTTCTGCCGGGGTGTGTGTCTGAATATCCCGTTTCGTATTTCAGAGCCTGCTTCCTCTTGCTCTCCCTGTACCAGTCATTCAGGCATAACTGCCACACAAATTGGAGATTGTGCTTTCGGACTAATGGGATGAGGCTCGTAATCATGTGCATGTGAGACGAAGAGACATTATTTTACTTGGCATGTCTCGGCGTTAGCAAGTGATTTTTCCCGTGCGGTTGAAGCAGCACGGCGGCGGGAGGCCTCTGCCTTCCTCCTGGTCGTGATCGCCTCGAGGGTCGAAGGAGAGATGGGCTGGCGAAAAGCCAGCGCAGGAGATGACCGCTGGACGGGCCCCGCAGTCCCCGTGGCGACGGTGCCGTCCCCGCCCGCTGCCCGCGGGAAAGGCAGGGCGGGCAGCGCTCGGCCGCGCTCGGTGCCTGCAGTGCCGGGAGGAGGCTGCGGGCGCCGCTGTTGACCGAGGAGGAGCGAGAGGAAGGCCGGAGCGCTGCCGGCAGCCCCGCCCGCTGCGGCCCGGCTCGCTCGCTCGCTCGCTGGCTGGCTGGCTCGGCGGCCGGGCGGTCTGCGAGCGTCCCCGCGGTGCGGAGCCGTGCTGCAGCGAGGCGGAGGGGCCGGCGGCAGCGGCCGGGAGCGGCGAGCCGGGGCCGGAGCCTTAGAGGGAAGCGGAGCCGGAACCGGAGCGTCTGCGAGGAGCGTACGGCGGCGGTGCGGGGCCGGCGGGGCCGCGGCGGCGATGTGCGCGGCGGGGAGGCGCTGGGGCCGGCGGGAGCGAGCCGTGCTGTGGTGCGTCCTGGTGGCGGCGTGGGAGGCGGCGTGGGGGCAGCTGCGCTACTCGGTTCCCGAGGAGATGCCGAAGGGCTCGTTCGTGGGCGACGTGGCCAAGGACCTGGGGCTAGAGCTGCCGGCGCTCCGCGAACGCGGCGTCCGCGTTGTCTCCGAGGGGAGGACGCAGTATTTCGCTCTGCATGGGAAGACGGGACATTTGGTGACGGCGGAGAGGATAGACAGAGAGCAAGTCTGCGAGAGTGTGCAGCGATGCGTGCTGCGTTGTGAGGTGATAGTGGAGGGGGAAATGCAGGTTTACGGCATCGAAGTGGAAATCACGGACATTAACGACAACGCGCCCAACTTCCGAGAGTCGCAAAAAGAACTGAGAATGAGCGAGACGACAGCCCCGGGGTCGCGGTTTTCCCTGGCCGAGGCCCACGACCCGGACTCGGGACGGAATTCGCTGCAGAGCTACGAGCTGAGCGGCGACGAGCACTTCTCGCTGGCCGTGCAGGCGGGCCCCGGCGGGGATCAGCGTCCCGAGCTGGTGCTGGCGAAGGCGCTGGACCGGGAGGAGGCGGCGTTTCACGAGCTGGTGCTGATGGCGAGCGACGGCGGAGAGCCGGCGCGGACGGGCACGGCGCGGATCCGCGTGGCGGTGCTGGACGCGAACGACAACGCGCCCGTGTTCAGCCAGGCGGAGTACACGCTGCGTGTGCCGGAGGACGTGCCCGTGGGCTCCACCCTCGTCACCGTCACGGCCACCGACGCCGACGAGGGGATCTACGGGCGCGTGAAATATTCATTGAAGAAAATTAAAGAGAGAGCTTCCAAGATTTTCCAGCTGGACACTGAGACGGGAGCCATCATGCTGGTGCGGAACCTGGACTTTGAGGAAGGCGACTCGCACGAATTGGAGGTGCAGGCAGAAGACGGCGGGGGTCTTTCCGACACGGCCAAAGTCGCGATCACGGTGACAGACGTCAACGACAACGCGCCCGAGATTTCGGTGCGATCGGCGCTGAGCGCGATCTCGGAGGACGCGCCGCCGGGGACGGTGGTGGCCCTGCTGCACGTGCAGGACCGGGACTCGGGGGCGAACGGCGAGGTGCGGTGCAGCATCGCCGAGCGCCTCCCGTTCCGGCTGGAGAAGTCCTTTGAGGACTACTACCGCGTGGTGACGGCGAGGGAGCTGGACCGGGAGGAGGTGGCGGAGTACAACGTGACGGTGCGGGCGGCGGACGGCGGGTCGCCGGCGCTGTGGAGCAGCGCGGTGCTGGCGCTGCGGGTGCTGGACGTGAACGACAACGCGCCGGTGTTCGCGGAGGCGCGCTACAGCGCCCGGCTGCCCGAGAACAACGCGGCGGGCGCGCTGGTGCTGACGGTGCGGGCGGCGGACGCGGACTGGGGGCAGAACGCGCGCGTGCGGTACCGGCTGTCGGAGGGGCGGGTGCGGGGCGCGCCGCTGTCGTCCTACGTGTCGGTGCAGGCGGAGACGGGCGCGCTGTACGCGCTGCGCTCCTTCGACTACGAGGAGGTGCGCGAGGTGGGGCTGTGGGTGCGGGCGGAGGACGGCGGCGCGCCGGCGCTGAGCAGCAACGTGTCGGTGCGGCTCGTGATCGTGGACGAGAACGACAACGCGCCGCAGGTGCTGTACCCGCCGGCGGCGCCGGCGGCGGGCGCGGGCTGGGCGGGCGTGGAGCTGGCGCCGCGCTCGGCGGAGCCCGGGGCGCTGGTGGCCAAGGTGGTGGCGGTGGACGCGGACGCGGGGCAGAACGCGTGGCTGTCGTACGAGCTGGCCAAGGCGACGGAGCCGGGGCTGTTCCGCGTGGGGCTGCACAGCGGCGAGGTGCGGACGGCGCGCTTCCCGCTGGCCCGCGACGCGGCGCGGCAGAGCCTGGTGGTGGTGGTGAAGGACCACGGGCGGCCGGCGCTGTCGGCCACGGCCACGCTGACGGTGGTGCTGGCGGAGAGCGTGGCCGAGCTGCTGTCGGAGCTGGGCAGCGCGGCGGCGGCGGCGCCGGGCGAGCCGGCCGGCAGCCTGACGCGGTGGCTGGTGGTGGCCGTGGCGGCCGTGTCCTGCCTCTTCCTCGCCTTCCTGCTGCTGCTGCTGGCGCTGCGCCTGCGGCGCTGGCGCCGCTCGCAGCTGCTGGCGGCGGGCAGCGGCGCCTTGCGCGGCGTCCCGGCCTCGCACTTCGTGGGCATCGACGGCGTCCGCGCCTTCCTGCACTCCTACTCGCACGAGGTGTCGCTCACCGCCGACTCGCGCAAGAGCCAGCTCCGCTTGTCGGGCGGCAGCTGCTGCGACACCCTCCCGGCCCGGCCGCCGCCCGACGAGCCCGCGCCGCTGCTCGGGGAGGACCCTGCCGGCGCCCGCCGCGCGGACCCCGCCGCTCCCCCGGTGAGTTCCTCCCACCAGCCCTTCTCCGCGGCGCGACGCGACGCGACGCTTCCCTCCGCTGCTTCTCCGCCCTTTCCCCCCCGTCTTCTGTCTCCTGCCTCGGGAGGTGGAGGTAGCGGGAAGGCAAAGCTTCGCTCAGCGACGCGCGGGGCGCTGGCGCCTCTTGCTGCCGGGGGGTGAACGTGGGATCGCGGCTCAGCGTGACAGTTGCTGCGGGAGGCAGGAGAAGCGGGAGGCTGCTGTTGCCTGCTGGAGTTTCCTCTCAGGGGGGCTTGCTGCTTTTATCACGTCGCTGATGTGTTACATGCTGTTCACTGACCCAGCCTCTCCCGGAGGACAGCTCCTCTTTGAATTTTAGAGCCCCGAGGTTTCTTTCCAGAAGGCTAGTGAGCAGGCAATGTATCTTCCTTCTCAGTACGGAGATGTAGCGAAATCTCGGCGAGGTCCGTGGCGTGGTAGTGGTGCATGTTGAGGACAAATGGTCTGGGTTCTGGCCCTTTGATGACAAGTGCTTGCAAACTATGAGGGTCAACGAACACCAGGCAAGTTGTGACGGCTTGGAGACGAGAGTCTTGGGAGGTGTTTGTGAGGGGCTGTGGAACCAGACACAAGAGATCTGGTTTGCTCCTTTCCCTGTTCGGTGCCCATCTGTACTATCATGCAATGTGAGTTTTGGCTTCCCAAGTAAGCTTGGCCCAAGTCAGACACGTTGTTCCAGCTGCATAGGGAGCCCTGGGAGGTTCCTCCTGTGTGCTTGCACATTGTGGAGATGTTTCTAACTAACAGCTTAATTCTATACTTATGGCAAGTGCCCTAAAGGGAGCTTTGGGAGGAGCCAGCCCTGGTTTTGTAACCTACTAAACACCTGAGTTATGCCATAATCTAGAAGAGTATGTTGTCATCCCTTCCCTTCTGTGTGTGTTAACATCCCGACTTGCTCGTTGTAATGATGTGGAGGTGGGCTTTTGTCTGTGATAATGTGTGGAAGACCACATGAGTTACATTTGGCTGACTGTCACCTATGTGCCTTTCATGTTTACAGCTGTAAAGAGAAAGACTTTCATAGAAGTGTTTCCTTAAAATACTACTGGAAGAAATGCTCTTGCTTGTCACATGCACATGCTGAGAAGTCAAATATTCTCCCTGGTAAGGAGAAGTTGTCTGTGCAGCTTTTCTTTGGGTGGAGTCTATCTGCAAATGATGAAGGTCAAGGACAACCATGCAAGCTGTGAAGGGTTTGAGGAGAGTCTCGAGAGGGTGCTGTGTTTGAGGAGGTACTGGTGGAGACATGGCATGTGTTTTGTTGATTCCCAGGGTTTGTTGTTGTTGTTCTGAAAATGAGTCTGAAGGTGTCTCATTTTTTGGATATTGCCTTGCTCGGAGTCCAGCTGTCCAAGTTGTGAGTTCATCAGTGTGCTTTCCTGTTGCATGATGTTTCCTGGGAATGGTGGTTATGAAGCATAGATGTAAACTTTGCAATAGTGTGGTAGTGTAATGTATCTTCCAAGTTGCCCATGTGTTGAAGAAGGATGACGTTGCCTTTGAGTTGAGACTTTGAGGACTGGGTCTTTAACTGAGCTCCATGTCACTCATGGCCTTTAGAACTTTTAATGTTTAATCAAATTATATGGGATGAGCAGAAAGTTCTCTTTGCATTTGTCCATGTTGCAGTGCTTGGATTCTGAGACATTGTGTGCCCAACGTTTCTTTCAATGCTGTCTGTCTGCAGAGGTGGCTTTCCTGTTGCATGCTCTTTGGGCAGGTTGAAGTTCTGCCTGTACAGAGACAGGGCAGCTGGAAGACTTTGCTGTGGTATAGTGTGAAATGGCTAAAGGGTAGGTTTAAAAGTTTGTCCTAGTTGTTAGATGAGTCCCACAGTTGTGGTTCCAAGTCTTTCCCCTTTTTTATCATCCAAAGAATCTATTAGTGGGAATACGGCTATGGTCTATGGTGTGAGCTGCCGTGTGAGCCTCCTGTGTACTTGTTAGCAGGTAGTTACCTTTTCTGTGTACCTACTACAGCTGACACAATCTGAAATGTGAAGCTACAATTCTTCCAGTCCTGTAGGGTTCCTATTAATGCCTTCTTTCTTTGTCCAGGTCTGAAGCTGGGCCTCACTTTGGCTGGTAATCCTGAAAACCCTAAAAGGTTAAAAGACTGACAGCTCCAGCTGTCCAAGTTGTGGGCTTATTAGTGCGCTTTCCTATTGCATGATGTTTCCTGGGAATGGCAGTTACTGAGCACAGACGTACACTTTATGTTCAGATTTGAGAGTCAATGTACCTTCCCAGTTGCCCAGTGTGCTGAAGTAGGATGATGGTGTCTTTGAGCTGATACTTTGACAACTGGGTCTGTATCAGAGCTGCATGTTGCTTATGCCCTTGAGAACATTTTACATTTCTTCCAAGTAGTATTGTTGTCCTAAAAGCGGATTCATTTCCTGCTGTGCAATAGACCAATCTCACACACCCAGGAAATCTATTGCTTTTTTGGGGGCCTGAGTGCTCGGTGGACTTTCCACAATCGAAGCACACCAGATTCATCAGGTGTGTCTCTTTTATACAGTAACTATTGCATATAATTTATTAAACTACTCCTACCTAGTACATATTCAGACTTCTAATGCAGATGCAGAGGATTATATAACCATGACAGATCAAAGGCCTTCTCCGCATGCGCAGGGGTCTTGGCTGGTCTTTGGTGGTCATTTTGGGAGGTATTCCCTCCTCACTTTGACCACTAAGTCGCTCTGTGTCGGGTCAAAGTTTTGTTTTCCTGCCAAGAGGGATGTATCATCAATCTGGAAAGAACAGGAAGGGTCAGAATCACCTTGGCTACTTCTGTAAGTATTACTAAAATTGTTTGAAGTTGAAAATTATTAACTAACTTGATTTAGAACAGGATTTTCTAATCTAAAACAGGATTTTCTAAATCTGAGATCAGTGCGATGAGCAGAGAAATCTCTTTGCATGTGCCCATGTTATCATCCGTGTTCTCAGTAAGGAGAATTTGCACGTTCAACTTTTCTTTTCTTTCAATGGTATCTGTCTGCAGAGGTAGCTTTTCTGTTGCATAATATTTGAGCACAGTGAAAAATTCTGTCTGTCCCAATACAGGGCAGGTGAAAAAGTTTGCTGTGGTATAATTTGAAAAGTGTAAAAAATGGGAAGATGGTGTAAAAGTTCAGTTTGTCCTAGTTGTTAGATGATCCCCACAGTTGTGGTTCCATGCATTTCCCCTCTTTTATTGTGCAAAGGAATTACTTTGAGGAACTGTGGCTATGCTCTTTGGTGTGAGCTCCTGTGTGAGCCTCCTGTGGACTTTTCCCCAACTAGATACCCTTCTTGTGTACCTACTACAGTTGACATAAGCTGAAATGTTAAGCTATGATTCCTTCACTTGTGTCAGTTTCCCATTCTTGCCTTGCTTGTTGTCCAGGTCTAAAGCTGGGCCTCCTTGTGGCTGGTAACCCTCAAAACATGAAAAGACCTCCTAGAATTGTTGGGCTGAACAAGTAGTTTCCATCCATACCTTGAAGGTGTTCAGCTGCCAAGACAAAGACGTTGGCAGACTTCTGTTTCCCTACAATGTCACTGAATGAAATGCTCTTTTGCCTGTGGTCGCCACATGGCCAAAACAGTGGATATTGTCCGTGGTGCCACTAAAGGCTGTGAATGCAAAGCAAGGAGGGTGGGAGGCTGGCTCCCAGCCAGGAGAACAGGTGGGTCAATGTGGCTTTGGCTGAGCAATAGTTTGATTTCATGCCTGATGCCAAGGCCTGTGCCATTCATGCTGTGATCCTGGTTTCCCTGTCCTGAAAGGCAATGACCGTCCTCCAGCAGTAACATATTTGTGGAATTCCTGTGCCTGCAGAATGATGATGCATGGGTAGAACGGCTTATAATTCCTGTGTGAAACCTCCTTTATCCATCTGTATCTCCTGTAATGTTGCGATGCATAGTTTCTTCATAGTTGTAATTACACTTTCTTTCAGGCCTCTGCTTCCTGGAAGGTCATGTTTCCTTTTCCCCACATCTGGATATTTCTTTTGCATTTGAAACTGTGAGTGTTGTTTTGCAGCAAATACTTACTTCAGCCAAGTAAGACAGAATTTTCAGTGTGAGGAAAATGAAGCAGAAGCTAAAAGAGAACCTGTTGTAATTTCTCAGCAGACTTAGCTTGAGAAAGAGGCCGATGAGAAGATGTTTAGCCTGACGGCTTTGTATCTGTGGGAGATGAGCAGGCCACACAGTAGAATAGAATTGCTGAGAGCTGTTGACTATTTCTTATAATGAAAGCCCCTACTATCTAGTCCAGAGTTAGACTTAAGGGCCGCACTTGCAGCTTGAGTTATGAATGACTGCCAGGTGCTCTTGGGGATGAATTTCAGTACCCGCAGTGAAGACCAAGAAGACTTCCCGGTGAGTTTCTCTGAGAACACTTTGTCTTCTAATGCTTCCTTGCCTTGCTTGTCTAATTTATGTTTTTCTTTACCTGGTCTCATATGTATGTAGGTTTACTTGTAATTATCAACATTGCTTCGTTTAGCAATGTGTCATGTGTTAGTGCCTCTTGCTCATGCTACAGTGGGTGTGAAAGGCAGGAGATGTGAGGGTATCTTTGTGTTCTGTTATTGTCAGGGGGAATAGATGTAGGCACAACCTTAGTAGGAGGCGGGAACATCTCTGTGGAACAGTGCGTGTGATAAAAGAGGGGAGGAGATTCCCCATAAGCCATTAGTTTGATGACCCATTCTCTGCTGGATGACCACTCCTCTTTTAGTGTGTCCGTTTATCATTCCTGTGCTTTAGAATCCTGTTCCTTCTCACAATGGTGGTGAGGAGACAAATGTACCTCCCTTCTTGGTATGAGCATCATGCATAATCCTCTCCTGATATGTTTTTGCCTATTATGTGAAGGTCAGAAACAAACCTGCAAGTTGTGTAGGGCTGGAGAGAAGACAGGGGAGCTCTGTGTGTTAGGCTATAGGAGAACAGATGGTCATTTCCTTGCTTGACATAGTTAACACAGCAGTGTGCCTGATGGAGTACTATGTACTATGAGTTGCTTCTGCTCAGTAAGTTTGGCCTAAGAAATGTTATTCCACCAATCCATCGACTGCTGTACATTCCTAAGTCTTGCCTTGCTTGTTGCCATGAGCTACAGCTCAACCTCAGGGTGTCTGATCACATGTGGAAGGTCACATCTGTTCCAGTTGTCTGAGTGTAGGGGCAGTTCCCACACAAAACTTCGATGTTTATGGCTGTAAAGAGGAAGCATTTCATAGACAGGCGTGTGCTCACCCAGGCATACTTGTCTGTAGGGTAAGAAAGGAGAACCATCTCTACTGCAGTCCACAAACTGCAGAGTGGCAGCCCTGCCCAGCCAAGGTTTCCATGAACAGACAAGAGACCAGTTGGAGAGCGCACGTAGGGTGTCCCCCACACAGTCCCCCAAACCATGCTGGCCACTCAATTGGAGAGATATGGGTTTGACAGTTGGCCTGTTAGATGAATAAGGAACTGGCTGGCTAGCAGTGTCCAAAGAGTTGTAGTCAATGGCTCAATGTTCTCGTGGAAACCAGTAATGTGTGGTGTCCCGCAAGGGTCCATACTGGGACCAATACTACTGAATATCTATCAAATAATACAGTGGGATTGAGTGCAGCCACAGCAAGTTTGCAGATGACACCGAGCTGAGTGGTGCAATTGATTCACTAGAGGGAAGGGATGCCATCCAGAGGGACCTTGACAGGCTGGAGGAGTGGGCCCATGTGAACCTCCTGAAGTTCAACAAGGCCAAGTGCAAGGTCCTGCACCTGGGTGGGGGCAACCCCCAGTTTCTGTACAGACTGGGGGATTGAGAGCAGCCTTGTAGAGACGGACTTGGGGGTAGTGGTGGGTGACAAATGGGACATGTACTGGCCATGTACTCTTGCTGCCCAGAAAGGCAATATTATCTTCGGCTGCATAACAAGCAGCATGGCCAGAAGGTCAAGGGGGGGAATTCTCTCCCTCCCTTCTACTTCCATGAGACCCTACCTGGAGTACTGCATCCAGCTCAGGGGTCCATGGCCCAAAAAGACATGGACCTGTTAGAGTAGTTCCAGAGAAGGACCACAAAAGTGTTCAAAGGGCTGGAACATCTCTGTGATGAAGAAGGGCTAAAGGAGTTGAGGTTCTTCAGGCTAGAGAACAGAAGGCTCTGGGGAGACCATATGGCACCTTTTCAATATATAGAGAGGGCTTAAAAGAAAGATGGAGAAAGACTTTTTACCAGGGCCTGTTGTGACAGGAGAACGGGCAATGTTTTTAAACTGAAAAAGGGTAGATTTTGATTGGACGTAAGGGTGGTGAGACACTGGAACAGGTTGGCCACAGAAGTTGCGGATGCGCCATCATTGGAAGTGTTCCAGAACAGGTTGGACAGGGCTTTGAGCAACCTGTCCTAGTGAAGGATGTCCCTGCCCATGGCAGAGGCGTGGATTCGATGATCTTTAAAGGCACCTTCCAACCCAAACCAGTCTACAAGTCTATGAAAGACTCGATGTGGCTTTGCACTTTCGCATTGTCAGCCGCTCAAGTATGGAAATGCAACAGAAGGCATTTCAGTGTGAATCAGAAACACAGTAGTATCTTAGCATGGAGCTACACACATTCCCTTTAGGGTGATATATTTCCCAGGGTAATTGTTCTCCGTAAAATGAAAATTAACAACGGGACAAATGTCAGACTTCCAGGAGCCAAAGGAAGAATTGCTGGGAAGATGGAAACCCTTTGCAGACCAGGCGTGAGAGGATTGCAATGATTTTTGCTTCATTCTGTTTCTGATTACTTATTGATTATTCCAACAAGAGTAATTCCATCTCGGTATTTCTCCCAGGTGAGGAAAGCAGAATTGAACGTACCTGACAGAGTGCTAAAAAGCTCGTGAAGGCTTCCCTAGCTATAATACTGTTTCATGCTGTTATCGTTCCACCTTGATTTTAGAAAGAGCAACCAAGTTCCTTTACTTATTGCTCTGCAACGAGTATTTCCTTCAGACATTCATTGCCACTCAAGGAGGCGACCTAGAAGTACCCGACAGCGTTTCTCAGCATTAAACGCCTTCGGGGGGGCAGGAAGCAAGTGTTTCCGCGCCTCCTGATTCTCGGAAAAGAGACACCCCAAAGCTGGGTGCAGCCACTAAACACCGGCCACAAGCCCGGGCCGCCGTGAGCGAGCGCGGCCATCAGCCGGCTGCGGTGGCGTCGCGGCGCCTCCGGGTGCCGCTGTTGGCCGAGGCGGAGCGGCGCTGGAGCCGCAGCCGCAGCCGCCGCAGCGTCCTGCCCCCGCAGGCTGCTCGCTCGCACGGCGCCGGCCGGAGCGGCAGCGGCACGGGCAGCAGAGGCGAGAGGCGGCGCGGGGAGCAGCGGCGTCCGAGCCGGCGCCGAGATCGCTGCCCTCCGGCGGGCCCTGCGCTCGCTGCGGAGAGTGGCTGGAAGGGAGGAGCGCGGCGAGCGCTGCCCAGAATGGCGGGCAGGCAGAGGCAGAGCCGCCGGCGAGCAGCCGGGCGAGTGCTGCTGCCCGCTTTGCTGCTGGGCTTGTGCTGCCGGGTGGCGCCGGAGCGGGTCCGCTACGCTATCCCCGAGGAGCTGGGCAGAGGCTCGCTGGTGGGGCCGCTGGCGCGGGACCTGGGGCTGAGCCCGGCCGACCTGCCGGCACGCCAGCTGCGGGTGGCGTCCGCCGCTAAAAGGCAGCTGAAATACTTTACCGTGAGCGGGGAGACCGGGAACCTCTACGTGAGCGAGAGGCTGGACCGGGAGGAGATGTGCGGCGAGGCGGCGTCCTGCTCCGTCAGCTTCGAGGCGCTGGTGCAGAACCCGCTCAACGTTTTCCACGTCGAGGTGGCCATCCAGGACATCAACGATAACGCCCCGCGCTTCCTGCGAGACAGTTTCCAGCTGGAGATCAACGAGTTCACTTCTCCCGGCACCCGGTTTTACTTGGGCACGGCCGAGGACGCGGACGTGGGCAGCAACTCGTTGCAGAGCTACGAGCTGGAGGCCAACGGGTACTTCGCGGTGGAGGTGAAGGAGAGCCAGGACGGCAGCAAGTTCGCGGAGCTGGTGCTGCGGCGCGCACTGGACCGGGAGAGGGAGCAGAGCCTGCGGCTGGTGCTGACGGCGCTGGACGGCGGCGAGCCGCCCCGGAGCGGCACCGCCCAGCTCTGCATCAACGTCACCGACGCCAACGACAACCCACCCGTGTTCGCGCACGACAGCTACCGCGCCAGCCTGCGGGAGGACGCGCCGCCGGGCTCGGTGGTGCTGAACGTCTCCGCCTCCGACGCCGACGCCGGCACCAACGCTCGCATCACCTACGGCTTCGGGGAAACGCCGGCCAAGGTGCTTCAGAAGTTCGTGGTGGACGCGGAGAGCGGGACGATCACGCTGCAGGAGGCGCTGGACTTTGAGGACACGCGAGGCTACACACTGCTGGTGGAGGCGAGGGACGGGGGCGGTCTGGTGGCACACTGCCAGGTGGAGGTGGAGGTGCTGGACGTGAATGACAACGCGCCCGAAATCACGATGTTGTCGGTGTCGAGCCCGGTGCCCGAGGACGCGCCGGCCGGCACGGTGGTGGCTCTCCTGAACGTGAACGACCGGGACTCCGGGGAGAACGGGCAGGTGTCGTGCGAGCTGTCGGGCGAGGCGCCGCTGTCGATCGTGGCGTCGTCGGGCGGCTCGTACAAGGTGGTGACGGCGAGCGCGCTGGACCGGGAGCAGGCGCCCGAGCACCGGGTGGCGGTGGTGGCCAGGGACCGGGGCAGCCCGGCGCTCTCCAGCCGCGCGGCGCTGGTGCTGGAGGTGTCGGACGTGAACGACAACGCGCCGGTGTTCGAGGAGGCCGCCTACAGCGCCTACGTGGCGGAGAACAACGCGGCGGGCGCGCCGGTGCTGCGCGTGCGCGCGCGGGACGCGGACGCGGGCGCCAACGGGCGCGTCAGCTACTGGCTGGCGGGCGGCAGCGCGGGCGCGGCGCCGTACGTGTCGGTGGAGGCGCGGAGCGGCGCGGTGTACGCGCAGCGCTCCTTCGACTACGAGCAGTGCCGCGAGTTCGCGGTGGCGGTGCGGGCGCAGGACGGCGGGGCGCCGGCGCGGAGCTCGACGGCGACGGTGCGCGTCTTCGTGCTGGACCGCAACGACAACGCGCCGCGGGTGCTGTGGCCGGCGGCGGGCGCGGGCGCGGCGGGGGCGGGCGCGGGGGCGTCCCCGGCCGCGGCCCCGTTCGAGGTGGTGCCGCGGTCGGCCGAGGCCGGGTACCTGGTGGCCAAGGTGGTGGCGGTGGACGCGGACGCGGGGCGCAACGCGTGGCTGTCGTACGAGCTGGTGCAGGCGCCGGAGCCGGCGCTGTTCCGCGTGGGGCTGCACAGCGGCGAGGTGCGGACGGCGCGGGCCGTGTCGGAGAGGGACGCGGCGAAGCAGCGGCTGGTGGCCGTGGTGAAGGACCACGGGCAGCCGGCGCTGTCGGCCACGGCCACGCTGCACGTGGTGCTGGCCGAGAGCTTGCAGGAGGCGCTGCCGGAGCTGAGCGAGCGGGCGGCGGGCGCCGACTCGCCGGCGGAGCTGCAGTTCTACCTGGTGCTGGCGCTGGCGCTCCTCTCCGCCCTCTTCCTGCTGAGCGTGGCGCTGGCCGTGCTGGCGCGGGTGCGCCGGGCCGGGCCGCCCGCCGTCCTGCGCTGCCTGGGCGCGCAGCGCTTCTCCGTGGCCGGCGCCGCCTTCCCGGCCGACTTCTGCGAGGGCACCTTGCCCTACTCCTACAACCTGTGCGTGGCGCCGGGCCGCGCCGTCGCCGAGGGCGCTTGGCTGCCGCCGCCGCTGCCCAGCCTGGCCGCGGAGGAGCTTCTCGGCGCGGAGCCCTGCGGGAAGCGGAGCCCGACCAGCAGCGCCGGCGCGGGAGAGCCGCCCGCGGACGCCGAGGCCCCGCAGGTCTGTAAGCCCGCGCAGTCCTTGCCTCTGAGCCCTTCCTAAGCTTACGCCGAGGGGACTGGGCTCTTGCTCGTCCTTTGGCCGCTTGGGCGCCTGCTGCCGCTCTCCCTTTCCACGAACGAATGAAAGGGCCAACGCTAAGGCTGTGCTATGGGCTAGTTGTTTTCTTTTTGTGATGGACCCCCGAACCGAGGGGGCATGTGCATCGCTGCCTGCTGCTGAGTTACTCTCGAGCGGAGCAGCAAGTCCTAAGTGTAAGCACGGTTTGTACCGTGTAAGGCTGTAAAAACAAAAGAAAACAAAAAAAACCCGAAAAAACAAAGTGGGGCGAAATGGAGGCTGATTGAGAGCGGCCTCCGATGTGCAGCCGAAAAGCAACGAAGTCGAGAGTGAAGGGCCGTCCCTGAGGAGGACTCCTTGTGAAGGGGGATCTTCATTGCTGCCTTGTGCTATGGCTGGGGGTTTGGGAAACTAATGTGGCTGGTGGCGTTCCAGTGTGACACACTTGTGATCTGCGGAAGGGTGAGGGAAAAGTCGTGCAAGCAGGACTGCTGCTAATTGCTGCGCAACTGGTGGTGGAGATTGTGCTTTTGAACAAACGGGCAAAGACTGGTAATGAGCTGCACGGAATATTAAGAGCACTTTATGTCTACATTGTATCACCATAACAAAAACGTTTTCCCCTGCGGTAGAAATAACACAGCCACGGGAGGCGTGTCATTTCCTTCTGGTCGTCATCGCCCCTTCCTAGCCGATTCCTTCACGTTATCGAATTAATTGTTTAGGTGTAAATGCCTATGAAGTATGCAGACCCTTAATTTATGTGGCCTAATGGCAAATCACCCATTCAAGTCCGTTAACTTTCCTTTTTCGGTATTAGCTGCCTCTGTAGGTCTTCCAACAGTTTAATGATGTAGCCATTAGCTCAGTGACTTCACTGAAGCACTCCATTGCTCTCATCCCGTTCTAAAATACTGTCGGGACTTAACAACTAGCGGGAAAATAGGCGCAGAATAAAAATTGGGAACAACGCAAAGGTGTCGTATGGCTACAATCACCCTCAACCCACAGAATGGGCCGTATGAAGGGGAGTATTTCAAGGAAAGTTCCTGAAGCGTGGGTTCATGACCCTGATATATTTGCTTCTCCGGGGGGGGGTGTGTGGGATGTGTGTGTCCGAATATTACGTTTTGTATTTCAGAGCCTGTTTTCTCTTGCTTTCCTTGTAGCAGTCATTCAAGCATGACGGCTACAAAAATTCGTGTTAGAGGTTAAGGTACGGGCTTAGGGGGCCTAGATTCTCAGTTGATTGACCTCACTTTCTTGGGCCTTTAAATGTCTAATCTCAGTCAATGGTCGTGGTGTAGTTAATTTCCAGCGTGTTCCTTATTGTTGTCCCACAAACGGGGTTCGTGTACCCGGCCTGCAAGCCAATACCACACAGAGTCGAGGTATTTATAAATTAATTTCATGGATGCGCATGAATGGGTGCCTGTCTCAAGACAGCACACCTTTGTCTCAAAACTCCCCACGTTTATCTAATTAAGTGATACATATTCATTATTATTTCCCTTAACGATTGGTCCTTTCTTCTTTGCCTGTCATGTAAATTAGTGCGCAGACTCGGTCTTCTTCCTTCATGGTCTTCTTTTGAGTAGGGGGTCTCATTTGAGTAGGCGGTCAATGAGTCGGTGGTCGCGATCTCCCCCTGTACGAATTAACTTTTTCCTACTTGTTACTCAGTCTTGGCAGTTACAGGTGGTTCTTCAAGGTTTATTGACCAGACCACAATCCATTACCTTTTCTGACATAAACATGAAGCCCCATTATCTGATAGTTAGCTCCTAAACCTTAAATCGTGTATAGTTTTTGTTTCCTTATTTTATATATTAATCGATGGGGGCTGTACGCAGGCGTTTAGCAGTTCCCTGGTTATTTCAATCATATTATGCATATTAATTGATAACAATTTCCCCTCTTTGAGACTTGTGAAGTCTCAATATACTTCAACAAGTCTCACTTTCTATCTCTTATCACTAATACATGTGATTGAGATGCCTGTCTCATGATGAAAGTCTTGAGACATCCAAACAACATACACTGTAATAACCAAAATGATTAGGTTCACTAGTAAACTCTGTAGCCATCTAGTAAGCGAGAATCCGAAATCATGCGGGAGTTTATTCAAGCACCCTGTCTCCATTGCTGCTCTTATATTCCTACAAGATTACTTTACCACTGGACTGGGGACTCCAAGGGATATGTAAATACCCCTTAATACCCGAAAATCTAGAAATTCCCTCTACGATTTCTACAATGAAATGGGGTCCTATATCAGAAGACATACCTTCTGGAATATCAAACCTAGGGAAAATTTCTTTTATAAGGCCTTAATGATTTCTCTAGCCTTCTTGGTACGACATGGAAAGGCTTTGGCCAACCAGAAGAATTACCGGCTATCATCAATAAATATTTGTATTTAGTACACCGCGGTAGTTCCATAACATCTCTTTGCCAGTATTCCCCAGGAGTTGTTCCTTGTTTCACAACTCCTCTTTTAACCCTCTTGGTAATTTTTTGGATGATTAGCACAACAAATAGCACACCTTTTAACCATTATGTCTGTCAGGTTTTGCATTTTTGGTCCTACAAGCTATCTTTTTGGCAATCAATACCAATGCATTTGCTTTTGAAGGTGTTTCTCGACGCAATCTTTTAAGTAGAATTTCCATCATCTTTTCAGAAAGTAGCAATTGCTTTAAAGGTGTCACCCACCATCCCTGATCATTCTTAGAACAATCCAATTGTTCTGGCAATTGATCTTCTCTCTCAGTATATTGTGGAGGTGATGATTGTAAACGAGGTGCTGGAATTAAGGGTCCTTCAACTGTTGACTCTTTGAGAGCTGCTTCTTTTGCCACTTGATCCGCTTTTCGATTTCCCTTTATCATTTCACTATTCCCACTCTGAAGGGCTTTACCATGTGTTATTGGAACTTCCTTGGGTTGAAGAACTGCCTGCAAAAGTTTCGCTATTTCTTCCCCATATTGAATTGGGGTTCCTTGTGAGCTTAAAAGTCCTCTTTCTTTGCAGGTGGCTCCATGTGCCTGCTTCAGCCACGCTTCAGCCTTTAAATGCCTAATCTCAGTCAATGGTCGTGGCGTAGTTAATTCCAAGCGTGTTCCTTAGGAACGGAGGTATTTAAAGCACAGTCCCTGCCGCTTGCTTTCAGGAGCCCGATACCGCTGGTTCTCCGGGGGTGTGTGTCTGAATATCCCGTTTTGTATTTCAGAGCCCGTTTTCTCTTGCTCTCCTTGCACCAGTCATTCAGGCATGACTGCTACACAAATTGGAGATTGTGCTTTCGAACTAATGGGATGAGGCTCGTGCGAGCATGTGAGACGAAGAGACATTATTTTACTTGGCATGTCTCGGCGTTAGCAAGTGACTTTTCCCGTGCGGTCGAAGCAGCACGGCGGCGGGAGGCCTCTGCCTTCCTCCTGGTCGTGATCGCCTCGAGGGTCGAAGGAGAGATGGGCTGGCGAAAAGCCGGCGCAGGAGATGACCGCTGGACGGGCCCCGCAGTCCCCGTGGCGACGGTGCCGTCCCCGCCCGCTGCCCGCGGGAAAGGCAGGGCGGGCAGCGCTCGGCCGCGCTCGGTGCCTGCAGTGCCGGGAGGAGGCTGCGGGCGCCGCTGTTGACCGAGGAGGAGCGAGAGGAAGGCCGGAGCGCTGCCGGCAGCCCCGCCCGCTGCGGCCCGGCTCGCTCGCTCGCTCGCTGGCTGGCTGGCTCGGCGGCCGGGCGGTCTGCGAGCGTCCCCGCGGTGCGGAGCCGTGCTGCAGCGAGGCGGAGGGGCCGGCGGCAGCGGCCGGGAGCGGCAGCCGGGGCCGGAGCCTTAGAGGGAAGCGGAGCCGGAGCCGGAGCGTCTGCGAGGAGCGTGCGGCGGCGGTGCGGGGCCGGCGGGGCCGCGGCGGCGATGTGCGCGGCGGGGAGGCGCTGGGGCCGGCGGGAGCGAGCCGTGCTGTGGTGCGTCCTGGTGGCGGCGTGGGAGGCGGCGTGGGGGCAGCTGCGCTACTCGGTTCCCGAGGAGATGCCGAAGGGCTCGTTCGTGGGCGACGTGGCCAAGGACCTGGGGCTGGAGCTGCCGGCGCTCCGCGAACGCGGCGTCCGCATTGTCTCCGAGGGGAGGACGCAGTATTTCGCTCTGCACGGCAAGACGGGACATTTGGTGACGGCGGAGAGGATAGACAGAGAGCAGCTGTGCCGGCTGGTGGAGAGATGCGTGCTGCGTTGTGAGGTGATAGTGGAGGGGGAAATGCAGGTTTACGGCATCGAAGTGGAAATCACGGACATTAACGACAACGCGCCCAGCTTCCGAGACGCAGAAATGGAGCTGAGAATGAGCGAGACGACAGCCCCGGGGTCGCGGTTTTCCCTGGCCGAGGCCCACGACCCGGACTCGGGACGGAATTCGCTGCAGAGCTACGAGCTGAGCGGCGACGAGCACTTCTCGCTGGCCGTGCAGGCGGGCCCCGGCGGGGATCAGCGTCCCGAGCTGGTGCTGGCGAAGGCGCTGGACCGGGAGGAGGCGGCGTTTCACGAGCTGGTGCTGATGGCGAGCGACGGCGGAGAGCCGGCGCGGACGGGCACGGCGCGGATCCGCGTGGCGGTGCTGGACGCGAACGACAACGCGCCCGTGTTCAGCCAGGCGGAGTACACGCTGCGTGTGCCGGAGGACGTGCCCGTGGGCTCCACCCTCGTCACCGTCACGGCCACCGACGCCGACGAGGGGCTCTACGGGCACGTGAAGTATTCGTTGAGGAAAACGAAGGACCTTGCATCGGAGATTTTCCAGCTGGACGCCGAGACGGGAGCCATCACGCTGGTGCGGAACCTGGACTTTGAGGAAATCTCCTCACATGAACTGGAGGTGCAGGCAGAAGACGGCGGGGGCCTTTTCGACACGGCCAAAGTCGCGATCACGGTGACAGACGTCAACGACAACGCGCCCGAGATTTCGGTGCGATCGGCGCTGAGCGCGATCTCGGAGGACGCGCCGCCGGGGACGGTGGTGGCCCTGCTGCACGTGCAGGACCGGGACTCGGGGGCGAACGGCGAGGTGCGGTGCAGCATCGCCGAGCGCCTCCCGTTCCGGCTGGAGAAGTCCTTTGAGGACTACTACCGCGTGGTGACGGCGAGGGAGCTGGACCGGGAGGAGGTGGCGGAGTACAACGTGACGGTGCGGGCGGCGGACGGCGGGTCGCCGGCGCTGTGGAGCAGCGCGGTGCTGGCGCTGCGGGTGCTGGACGTGAACGACAACGCGCCGGTGTTCGCGGAGGCGCGCTACAGCGCCCGGCTGCCCGAGAACAACGCGGCGGGCGCGCTGGTGCTGACGGTGCGGGCGGCGGACGCGGACTGGGGGCAGAACGCGCGCGTGCGGTACCGGCTGTCGGAGGGGCGGGTGCGGGGCGCGCCGCTGTCGTCCTACGTGTCGGTGCAGGCGGAGACGGGCGCGCTGTACGCGCTGCGCTCCTTCGACTACGAGGAGGTGCGCGAGGTGGGGCTGTGGGTGCGGGCGGAGGACGGCGGCGCGCCGGCGCTGAGCAGCAACGTGTCGGTGCGGCTCGTGATCGTGGACGAGAACGACAACGCGCCGCAGGTGCTGTACCCGCCGGCGGCGCCGGCGGCGGGCGCGGGCTGGGCGGGCGTGGAGCTGGCGCCGCGCTCGGCGGAGCCCGGGGCGCTGGTGGCCAAGGTGGTGGCGGTGGACGCGGACGCGGGGCAGAACGCGTGGCTGTCGTACGAGCTGGCCAAGGCGACGGAGCCGGGGCTGTTCCGCGTGGGGCTGCACAGCGGCGAGGTGCGGACGGCGCGCTTCCCGCTGGCCCGCGACGCGGCGCGGCAGAGCCTGGTGGTGGTGGTGAAGGACCACGGGCGGCCGGCGCTGTCGGCCACGGCCACGCTGACGGTGGTGCTGGCGGAGAGCGTGGCCGAGCTGCTGTCGGAGCTGGGCAGCGCGGCGGCGGCGGCGCCGGGCGAGCCGGCCGGCAGCCTGACGCGGTGGCTGGTGGTGGCCGTGGCGGCCGTGTCCTGCCTCTTCCTCGCCTTCCTGCTGCTGCTGCTGGCGCTGCGCCTGCGGCGCTGGCGCCGCTCGCAGCTGCTGGCGGCGGGCAGCGGCGCCTTGCGCGGCGTCCCGGCCTCGCACTTCGTGGGCATCGACGGCGTCCGCGCCTTCCTGCACTCCTACTCGCACGAGGTGTCGCTCACCGCCGACTCGCGCAAGAGCCAGCTCCGCTTGTCGGGCGGCAGCTGCTGCGACACCCTCCCGGCCCGGCCGCCGCCCGACGAGCCCGCGCCGCTGCTCGGGGAGGACCCTGCCGGCGCCCGCCGCGCGGACCCCGCCGCTCCCCCGGTGAGTTCCTCCCACCAGCCCTTCTCCGCGGCGCGACGCGACGCGACGCTTCCCTCCGCTGCTTCTCCGCCCTTTCCCCCCCGTCTTCTGTCTCCTGCCTCGGGAGGTGGAGGTAGCGGGAAGGCAAAGCTTCGCTCAGCGACGCGCGGGGCGCTGGCGCCTCTTGCTGCCGGGGGGTGAACGTGGGATCGCGGCTCAGCGTGACAGTTGCTGCGGGAGGCAGGAGAAGCGGGAGGCTGCTGTTGCCTGCTGGAGTTTCCTCTCAGGGGGGCTTGCTGCTTTTATCACGTCGCTGATGTGTTACATGCTGTTCACTGACCCAGCCTCTCCCGGAGGACAGCTCCTCTTTGAATTTTAGAGCCCCGAGGTTTCTTTCCAGAAGGCTAGTGAGCAGGCAATGTATCTTCCTTCTCAGTACGGAGATGTAGCGAAATCTCGGCGAGGTCCGTGGCGTGGTAGTGGTGCATGTTGAGGACAAATGGTCTGGGTTCTGGCCCTTTGATGACAAGTGCTTGCAAACTATGAGGGTCAACGAACACCAGGCAAGTTGTGACGGCTTGGAGACGAGAGTCTTGGGAGGTGTTTGTGAGGGGCTGTGGAACCAGACACAAGAGATCTGGTTTGCTCCTTTCCCTGTTCGGTGCCCATCTGTACTATCATGCAATGTGAGTTTTGGCTTCCCAAGTAAGCTTGGCCCAAGTCAGACACGTTGTTCCAGCTGCATAGGGAGCCCTGGGAGGTTCCTCCTGTGTGCTTGCACATTGTGGAGATGTTTCTAACTAACAGCTTAATTCTATACTTATGGCAAGTGCCCTAAAGGGAGCTTTGGGAGGAGCCAGCCCTGGTTTTGAAACCTACTAAACACCTGAGTTATGCCATAATCTAGAAGAGTATGTTGTCATCCCTTCCCTTCTGTGTGTGTTTAACATCCCGACTTGCTCATTGTAATGATGTGGAGGTGGGCTTTTGTCTGTGATAATGTGTGGAAGACCACATGAGTTACATTTGGCTGACTGTCCCTTATATGCGTTTCATGCTTTCAGCTGTAAAGAGAGAGAGACTTTCATAGAAGTGTTTCCTTAAAATACTACTGGAAGAAATGCTCTTGCTTGTCACATGCACATGCTGAGAAGTCAAATATTCTCCCTGGTAAGGAGAAGTTGTCTGTGCAGCTTGTCTTCAGGTAGAGTCTATCTGCAAATGATGAAGGTCAAGGACAACCATGCAAGCTGTGAAGGGTTTGAGGAGAGTGTCGAGAGGGTGCTGTGTTTGAGGAGGTACTGGTGGAGTCATGGCATGTGTTTTGTTGATTCCCAGGGTTTGTTGTTGGTGTTCTGAAAATGAGTCTGAAGGTGTCTTATTTTGGGGGTATTGCCTTGCTCGGAGTCCAGCTGTCCAAGTTGTGGGTTTATCAGTGTGCTTTTGCATGATTTTTCCTGGAATGGCAGTTACTGAGCACAGACGTACACTTTATGTTCAGATTTGAGAGTCATGTACCTTCCCAGTTGCCCAGTGTGCTGAAGTAGGATGATGGTGTCTTTGAGCTGATACTTTCACAACTGGGTCTTTATCAGAGCTGCATGTGGCTTATGCCCTTGAGAACATTTTACATTTCTTCAAAGTAGTATTGTTGTCCTTAAAGCAGATTCGTTACCTGCTGTGCAATAGACCAATCTCACACACCCAGGAAATCTATTGCTTTTTGTTTGGGCCTGGGTGCTCGGTGGACTTTCCACAATCCAAGCACACCAGATTCATCAGGTGTGTCTCTTTTATACAGTAACTATTGCATATAATTTATTAAACTACTCCTACCTCGTACATATTCAGGCTATCTAATGTATATGCAGAGCATTGCGTAACCATGACACATCAAAGGCCTTCTCTGCATGCACAGGGGTCTCGAGTGGTCTTTGGTGGTTGTTTGGGGAGGTATTGCCTACTCACTTTGACCACTAAGTCGCTCTGTGTCAGGTCAATGGTTTGTTTTCCTGCCAAGAGGGATGTATCATCAATCTGGAAAGAAGAGAAAGGGTCAGAATGACCTTGGCTACTTCTGTAGGTATTACTAAAATTGTTTGAAGTTGAAAATGATTAACTAACATGATTTAGAACAGGATTTTCTAATCAGAACACAATTCTCTACATCTGACATCAGTGTGATGAGTAGAGAAATCTCTTTGCATGCATCCGTGTTGCCATCCTTGTTCTCAGTAAGGAGAAGTTGCACGTGCAACTTTTCTTTCAATGGTGTCTGTCTGCAGAGGTAGCTTTTCTGTTGCATAATATTTGAGCACAGTGAAAAATTCTGTCTGTCCCAATACAGGGCAGGTGAAAAAGTTTGCTGTGGTATAAATTGAAAAGTGTAAAAGATGGGAAGATGGTGTAAAAGTTCAGTTTGTCCTAGTTGTTAGATGATCCCCACAGTTGCGGTTCCATGCATTTTTCCTTTTCTATTGTGCAAAGGAATTACTTCGAGGAACTGTGGCTATGGTCTTTGGTGTGAGCTCCTGTGTGAGCCTCCTGTGGACTTGTTAGCAGCTAGTTACCTTTTCTGTGTACCTACTACAGCTGACGTAATCTGAAATGTTAAGCTATGATTCCTTCACTTGTGTAGGTTTCCCATTCCTGCTTTGTTTCTTTGTCCAGGTCTGAAGTTGGACTGTAGAGAGAAAATATGAGAAAAGTCTCATGGGTCGAGATAAGGACAGGGAGAGATCATTCAGCAATTACTGTCACAGGCAAACCCGTCTTGATTCGGGGAAATTAATTCTATGTATTGCCAGTTAAAGTCAGAGTAGGATAATGAGAAACAAGAACAAATTAAATCAAAAACACCTTCCCCCTCTCCTCCCTTCTTCCCAGGCTCTACTTCACTGCCAATTTCTCTACCTCCTCCCCCTGAGAGGTGCAAGGGGAAGGGGAATGTGGGTTGTGGCCATTTCATCATGGTTTGTCTTTGCCACTCCTTCCTCCTCACGTTCTTCCCCTGCTCCAGCGTGGGGTCTCACCCATGGGAGACAGTCCTTTACAAACTTCTCCAACCAAGTCCTTCCCACAAGCTGCAGATCTTCATAAACTGCTCCAGCATGGGTCCTTTCCATGGGCTGCAGTCCTTCAAGAATGGACTGCTCCAGCATAGGTCACCTGCAAGCGTCACAGGTCCTGTGCTGCAGAAGACCTGCTCCAGTGTGCGATACTCTCCACAGGGCCCCATGTTCTTCCAAGAGCCTGCTCCAGCACGGGCTCTCCACAGACTCACAGCCTCCTTTGGGGCACATCCACCTGCTCCAGCGTGGGGTCCTCCATGGGCTGCAGGGTGGATATCTGCTCCACCATGGACCTCCATGTGCTGCAGGGGGACAACCTGCATTGCCATGGTCTTCATCATGGGCTGCAGTGGAATCTCTGGTCCAGCACCTGGAGCACCTCCTTTTTCACTGACCTTGGTGTCTGCATTGTTGTTTCTCTCACATATTCTCACTCCTCTCTCCCAGCTGCTGTTGCACAGCAGGTTTTACCTCTTCTTAAATATGTTATCACAGAGGTGCTACCACTGTTGCTGATTGGCTCAGTTTGGCCAGTGGTGGGTCCATCTTGGAGCCAGCTGGAACTGGCTCTGTCATACATGAGGGAAGCTTCTGGCATCTTCTCACAGAAGCCACCCCTGTAACCACCCTGCTACCAAAACCTGGCCATGCAAACCCAATACACAACACAAAGACTTTGATATACTTCTGTTTCCCTAAAATGTTGCTGAATGAAATACGCTTTTACCTGTGGCCGACATATGGCCAAAAGTTGGATATTATCCATGGGTCAATTACAGGCTGTGAATGCAGAGCAAGGAGGGTGAGAGGCTGCCTTTGAACCAGGAAAATAGGTGGGTCAGTGTGGCTTTGTCTGGGCAATGGTTTGATTTCATGCCTGGTGCCAAGGCCTGTGCCATCCATGCTGTGATCCTGGTTTCCCTGTCCTGAAAGGTAATGGTAGTCCTCTAACAATAATGAAGTGTTTGCGCATGTCGTGTTTTAACCCCAGCCAGCAAGTAAGCACCCCGCAGCCACTCACTCACTTTCCCCCCACCCAGTGGGATAGGGGAGGGAATCAGGGAAAAAACAATCTCCTGGCTTGAGATAAGAACAGTTTAATAGAACAGAAAGGAACAAACTAATAATGATAACTAACAATAATAAAATGGCAACACTAACAAAAGGATTGGAATATACAAACCAAGTGATGCACAATGCAATTGCTCACCACTCACTGTCCCATGCCCAGTTAGTTCCCAAGCAGCGATCCCCTCCCCAGCCCCACTCCCCCCAGTTTATATACTAGGCATGACATCACATGGTAGGGAATACCCCTTTGGCCAGTTTGGGTCAGCTGTGCTGGCTGTGTGTCTCCTCCCAGCTCCTTGTACCCTGCCAGCCCTCTTGCTGGCTGGGCCTGAGAAGCTGAAAAATCCTTGACTTGGTCTAAACACTACTTAGCAACCACTGAAAACATCAGTGTGTTATCAACATTCTTCTCATACTGAATCCAAACCATAACACTGTTATCAGCTTCTAGAAAGAAAATTAACTCTATCCCAGCTGAAGCCAGGACAGCGCAATAACTGTGCCTGTACAACGATGATGGTCCTCCTGCTAGCAGAGGACTTTTTTGGCAGGGACACCTGTGGGAAGTGGAGCCTGAGCACTAGCGCCAGTGCAGAAGAGCCGCCCGTGGACACCGAGGGGCCACATGTCTATAAGCCCACGCTCTCTCACTGTTTTCCTTGAGCCTTTCTGAACCTCTGTCCTCTCTCCCCTGGGTTTCCCTGGGTGGTGTGGATGGGAAGTGCTGATCTGTGTCTCCAGGAAGGAATGAAAGAAGGAACAGTGTAACCCCCATCCATTCAGAGCAGCAAGTTGACTCCGTTTGTGCTGACTGGAATGGTAGAAACTAAAACGGGTGTCCCTGAAACCTTTTGATTTCTAGTGAAATCACCTGACTCTGCATAACAGACTCTGCAACATGGTCAGCTTTGTGTTGCAGAGCTTGTTTTCCTTTCTCAATGCTTTTTCCCATTGCGATGCACTTGGACCCGATTGATAGCATTGGACACATAGCTGTTGGTTATTGCTGGTTTTATAATGGAAGTCCAAAAGGAATTGAGCATGTGGTTCCATGAACAGATTGATGAAAGTTTGTTCTGTGTAAAGAAAGAAAGGAGTCTCGCTGTCTGCCCTCCCACCTTTTGGAGGAAGGCTGCTGCAGAAACAGTAGCATTAGTGGGATGGATTAATTTTCTCCAGGCATGGTTTCTCTGTGTTCTTGCTGCAGCTATTTCTCACTGTTTATTCCATCCTTGGAGGTAGCCCCTTCCTTGCCTATCGAGGTGAAGGTGGAGATGTAGATGTACAGCTGAGGGTAGAAAAGCATTTCCCTGGAGGGCTGTAGTTGCTATGTCATAAATGCAGGATTTTGTCCATCCATACCTTGAAGTTTCCATCCATACCTTGAAGGTTTAGAGCTGCCAAGACAAAGGCTTGGATAGACTTCTGTTTCTCTACAATGTTGCTGATTAAAATGGTCTTTTGCCTGTGGCTGATACATGGTCAAATCTTGGATGTTGTCCATGGTGCAAATAAAGGCTGTGAATGCAGAGCCAGCAGGCTGGCTCCCAAGCAGGAAAATTGGTGGGTCTATGTGGCTTTGGCTGAGCAATGGTTTCATTTCATGCCTGGTGCCAAGGCCCGTGCCATTCACGCGGTGATCCTGGTTCCCCTGTCCTGAAAGGCAATGACAGTCCTCCAGCAATAAAGCGTTTGTACAATAACTCTCCTTGCAGAACAGTGATGCATGGGTAGATCCTGCGTGAAACCTCCTTCATCCATCTGCATCTCCCTGTAACATCTGCAATGTAGACTTTCTTCATAGATGTAATTACACTGTCTTTCATGCCTTTGTTTCCTGGAAGGTCATGGTTCATTTTGCCCCATTTCTGGATAGTTCTTTATCTTTGGAGACTCGGAGTATTGTTCTGCAGCAAATCCTTACTTCCCTTGGCAAGCCCTCAGCCACTGGAAGACAGAATTTTATGTATGAGAAAAAGAAAGCAGAAGCTAAAAGAGAATCTGTTATACTTTCTCAGAAGACTTAGCTTGAGAAAGGGGCCTGTGATTAGGCGTTTCCACTTACAGCTTCAGACTTGTGGGAGACGAGCAGGCCACAGAGTAGAAAAACTGATGAGAGCTGATGAGTTTTTCATAAAAGGAACCCCCTACTCTGTAGTCCGGAGTAAGACTTTAGGGTTGCACGTGCAGCTTGAGAACTCAAGGGCTCCCAGGTGCTCTGGGGGATGAATTTCCATGCCCACAGTGAAGACCGAGACATCTTCCTGGACTGTTTCTCTGACAGTACTTTTAATGCTTCCCTGCATTGCTTGTCTGAATTTTTTTCCTTTTCTTTCCCCTCCCCGGTGTTCTATGTATGTAGCTTTAGTTATAAGTAGTGGCATATCTTCATTTAGCAACGTGTTATGTGTTAGTGCCTCTGTGATGGAAAAGGACTTAACTGCAAGGTTCAAGCAAATGATTTATTTGAACTTCACTTACAGACTTAACACGCCACTATTGCAGGTTTTACAGATACAATGGAGGAATGCACTATTGCAATTTTTTAAGGCAAGAGTAGTACATTATTACAATCACAAGCAATTCACAGACAACCACAAGCACACACGCATTTACAAACTTAAAGCATAAACAATATTCACGTACTCCTCCAGGTAAGGGCTTTCAATCCCAGGGAAGTTACCTCAACTGGCATCCCCATCAAGGGGGAAAGGGTTTCCTTCACAAGCCAACTGTATAGTTGGAGAAGTGACTCCCCCATTTCCAACCTGAATCTCAGAGTTATTATCCCCTGACTTGTGGAATGGTGTGTATGACTATGAGTGGATTATGGTATATGCCTAAATGGATTATGTATATGTGAGTGGAGTTTTCCCTTATCTTTCCTTTGTTGGTCTGTGATTGCTTGAATACACAAGGTTGTCATTTGAAACTGAAGCTGAAACCCTCCAGGTTTGGGGTTTTTTTTACCTTGCTTCCTCAGACAACTGAATAGTGGTCGGATTGAGACTCAGGGCATACTATTTGTTAAGGGATTTCAAGGCTAAGTTCAGGTTTGGGTTCTTTGAATGGCACAGCCACCGCCCTGTGTAGTTTAGGGTTTATCAGACAACCCAGGGCTAAGGTGTCTACACAGCTCCCCGTGAGTCGTCTCTGCAGAGAGACAGGGCCTGAAGGCAACCCAAGGCTGGGTCGCTTTTGTAACCCCCCATGAGTCACCTGTGTGCACTAGACATGGTGAAACTCGTTTGTGAACTATGAGCCAGACAAGCCACACAGTCTCTTGCTCATGTTACAGCTGGTGTGGAAGGCAGGAGATGTAAGGGGGGTACATTTGTGTTCCGGTTTTGTTATGGGTGAATAGATGTAAACGTGACCTTTGAAGAAGTTGCATCTCTGTGGAACAGTGTGTGTGATAAAAGAGGAGACGAGATTCCTCCTAAGCAAAGAGTTTGATGACCCAGTCTCTGTTGGATGACCGCTTGTCTTTTAGTTTGGCCATGTTAACTCTCGTGTGCTTTTGAATACTCATGTTTCTTCTGAGAATGGTGGTAAGCAGACAAATGTATGTCCTTTCTTGGTATGATCATGATGCATTAACCTCTCATGACATGTGTGTGCCAGTTATGAGGGTCAGAAGCTAACCTGCAAGTTGTGTGGGGTTGGAGAGAAATGAGAACAATGATACATCATTGTTCATTACATACATGGTGTTGTTGTTTCAGCCCAGCCGGCAACAAAGGACCACGCAGCCGCTCGCTCACTCCTCCCCACTCCCCTCCGGTGGGATGGGGAGGAGAATCAGAAAGGAGAAAAGAAAAAAAAAAAGGAACCTCGTGGGTTGATATAAGGACAATTTACTGGGACAACACAAAGTGAGAAGTTACAACAACAACAACAGTACTAATAAAAGAATATACAAAACGAGTGATGCACAGTGCAACTGCTCACCACCCGGACCCCGACGCTCCCCCACTGAAAGCCGAGAGCCCCCCACCCAGCCTGCTCCCCATTTATATACTGAGCATGATGTCACATGGTATGGAATAGCTCCTAGGCTACTTCAGGTCAGCTGTCCTGGCTGTGACCCCTCCCAGGTTCCTGTGAAAATTAACTCTATCCCAGCTGAACCCAGGACATATGGGTAGAACATCTTGATAATTCCTGTGTGAAACCTCCTCTATCCCTGTATTTCTCCCTGTAACGTTTTGATGGAGAGTGTCATCAAAGTGGTAATTACATTTTCCCATCCTTTGATCTGCCTTCAGGCTTTGTTTCCTGGAAAGTCATCATTTATCACTTGTGGATTGTTCTTTTGCAGTTGGAACTGAGTGTTGTTTTGCAGCAAATACTGACTTCCCTGGAGAACCACATGGAGATAAGACCTTTTTGTGTGAGGAAAATGAAACAGAAGTTAAAATTGAGTCTTTCATATGCCCTTATACCTAGATAAAGACCTTTGATAGAGCATTTACGCAGTAGAAAAAGTCATAAGGACTAACGGATTTCCAAAAGCCACCCCCCTACTATGTAGTCCAAAGTAAGACTTTAGGGCTTTGCTTGTGGGTTCAGACCTCAGTCACTTCCAGGTGCTCTGGGAGATGAATTTTCAAGGCAGAGTTGCGGCCAAGCATCTGTACATTCCAGTAGTCAAATACTTACCTCGGTGGAGCAAGTCAGAGTGTTTGGTCTTGTTTATTAATCATCAGAAATGGCTGAGAGATTTGAGCTTCTGCTTTGCAAGAAGGAACTCGTGGAGAACACTTGCACACCCCCCTACCCATTGCCTACTCCAAGTGGATAACGAGCACTAATGAAGACCAATGAGCATTATTGCATAGCAGCAGTCACCTCTGATCCCCCTCTGGCAAGCTGGCTACTCAGGAAGGTGGTACAGCCTGGTGTAGAGTACTGCTGGCCAATCCCACCTACCTGTGGCTTGTTCTTATGTCTCTGAGGACTGCAAGGCTACGTGTCCCTCTGTGTGATTTCCTAGCCTGCACAGGCCTGGATGTGTCACAGCAACAAATAACCTGCCCCATCTTGCTTAGTGAGAGGTACTTGTTTGGGCTTCTTTGTTTTAATTAAGTGCTGCTGAGTTTTGTTGTTCTCATTAAAGGAACACGTGGGGCCTAGTAAAGTACAGGCAAGAGAGACCTAGCAGCCCTTCTAAATCACTGCAACTTGCCTAGCTTACATCTCGAGGCCTCAGCAACTTGTGGCAAAGCATCTGCAAATCACAGCACCGAAGTACCTGCCCCAATGAGATCAGATGGAGGTTTTGGTTTTGTATATTAATCACCAGAAATCGTTGACAAGCTTTCAGCTGATCAGGCAGTCCTTGCATGGGCTGGCCAGATGGTGGGACTTTTGCCTAGAAGCTCCCAAAATCACAGAGAGAGCAAAATGCAAAATCGAGCCTTATGGCAGGTCTCGGACTTTGGCATTTCCAGCAAGAGCACTGAAGGTTTTTCTGGATGGAAGAGGAGTCAGCATCAGGATGTGCACAGGGCAAAGAGCCTACACAGTTCTGCACTTTGTTCTTCTCTGCCAGCCATGTACAGTGACATTGGTCTGAGTTCAGGTCCACTACCTTTAGGCTTCACATCTCTCCATCAGTGTTAATTGTTGTTTTAAATCAGAATCAAACCTGAGCATTTCAGAGTAAAATGAAATTCACCCTTTTGCGTGGGTTTCCAAGACACACGTGGGCAGGGAGATGAAACATCAGGAAAGGCTGAAAACATGCACGAAGAAACTTCTTTATTGCTCTGTCACAGATATTTCTTCCTTGGTTTTCATACCAACTCATGCCAGAAGACGTAAAGGTACATGACAGAGTGTATCACTACTTTAAGAGTCTACTGCGGCCTCAAGATCCTTCTTGAGTAGGAGACGACGGTCGTATTATAATGGCTAGGGTTCCTGCTAAGCATTACGTCAGTGCCTCTGAGTGTCCTTTTTGTATTAAAAGAGAGACCGCCAAGCTTGATGCGTACAGATCGAAAGCCCGGGCCGCCGTGAGCGAGCGCGGCCATCAGCCGGCTGCGGTGGCGTCGCGGCGCCTCCGGGTGCCGCTGTTGGCCGAGGCGGAGCGGCGCTGGAGCCGCAGCCGCAGCCGCCGCAGCGTCCTGCCCCCGCAGGCTGCTCGCTCGCACGGCGCCGGCCGGAGCGGCAGCGGCACGGGCAGCAGAGGCGAGAGGCGGCGCGGCGCGGGGAGCAGCGGCGTCCGAGCCGGCGCCGAGATCGCTGCCCTCCGGCGGGCCCTGCGCTCGCTGCGGAGAGTGGCTGGAAGGGAGGAGCGCGGCGAGCGCTGCCCAGAATGGCGGGCAGGCAGAGGCAGAGCCGCCGGCGAGCAGCCGGGCGAGTGCTGCTGCCCGCTTTGCTGCTGGGCTTGTGCTGCCGGGCGGCGCCGGAGCGGGTCCGCTACGCCATCCCCGAGGAGCTGGGCAGAGGCTCGCTGGTGGGGCCGCTGGCGCGGGACCTGGGGCTGAGCCCGGCCGACCTGCCGGCACGCCAGCTGCGGCTCAGCGCCGAGAAGCAGTACTTCGGCGTGAGCGGGGAGACCGGGAACCTCTACGTGAGCGAGAGGCTGGACCGGGAGGAGATGTGCGGCGAGGCGGCGTCCTGCTCCGTCAGCTTCGAGGCGCTGGTGCAGAACCCGCTCAACGTTTTCCACGTCGAGGTGGCCATCCTGGACATCAACGACAACGCCCCGCGCTTCCTGCAAGACAGTTTCCAGCTGGAGATCAACGAGTTGACTTCTCCCGGCACCCGATTTGCCTTGGGCACGGCCGAGGACGCGGACGTGGGCAGCAACTCGCTGCAGGGCTACGAGCTGGAGGCCAACGGGTACTTCGCGGTGGAGGTGAAGGAGAGCCAGGACGGCAGCAAGTTCGCGGAGCTGGTGCTGCGGCGCGCACTGGACCGGGAGAGGGAGCAGAGCCTGCGGCTGGTGCTGACGGCGCTGGACGGCGGCGAGCCGCCCCGGAGCGGCACCGCCCAGCTCTGCATCAACGTCACCGACGCCAACGACAACCCACCCGTGTTCGCGCACGACAGCTACCGCGCCAGCCTGCGGGAGGACGCGCCGCCGGGCTCGGTGGTGCTGAACGTCTCCGCCTCCGACGCCGACGCCGGCACCAACGCTCGCTTCACCTACGGCTTCGGGAAAATGCCGGCCAAGGTGCTTCAGAAGTTTGTGGTGGACGCGGAGAGCGGGACGATCACGCTGCAGGAGGCGCTGGACTTCGAGGACACGCGAGGCTACACACTGCTGGTGGAGGCGAGGGACGGGGGCGGTCTGGTGGCACACTGCGAAGTGGAGGTGGAGGTGCTGGACGTGAACGACAACGCGCCCGAGGTGACACTGGCGTCGGTGTCGAGCCCGGTGCCCGAGGACGCGCCGGCCGGCACGGTGGTGGCCCTGGTGAAAGTGCGGGACCGGGACTCCGGGGAGAACGGGCAGGTGTCGTGCGAGCTGTCGGGCGAGGCGCCGCTGTCGATCGTGGCGTCGTCGGGCGGCTCGTACAAGGTGGTGACGGCGAGCGCGCTGGACCGGGAGCAGGCGCCCGAGCACCGGGTGGCGGTGGTGGCCAGGGACCGGGGCAGCCCGGCGCTCTCCAGCCGCGCGGCGCTGGTGCTGGAGGTGTCGGACGTGAACGACAACGCGCCGGTGTTCGAGGAGGCCGCCTACAGCGCCTACGTGGCGGAGAACAACGCGGCGGGCGCGCCGGTGCTGCGCGTGCGCGCGCGGGACGCGGACGCGGGCGCCAACGGGCGCGTCAGCTACTGGCTGGCGGGCGGCAGCGCGGGCGCGGCGCCGTACGTGTCGGTGGAGGCGCGGAGCGGCGCGGTGTACGCGCAGCGCTCCTTCGACTACGAGCAGTGCCGCGAGTTCGCGGTGGCGGTGCGGGCGCAGGACGGCGGGGCGCCGGCGCGGAGCTCGACGGCGACGGTGCGCGTCTTCGTGCTGGACCGCAACGACAACGCGCCGCGGGTGCTGTGGCCGGCGGCGGGCGCGGGCGCGGCGGGGGCGGGCGCGGGGGCGTCCCCGGCCGCGGCCCCGTTCGAGGTGGTGCCGCGGTCGGCCGAGGCCGGGTACCTGGTGGCCAAGGTGGTGGCGGTGGACGCGGACGCGGGGCGCAACGCGTGGCTGTCGTACGAGCTGGTGCAGGCGCCGGAGCCGGCGCTGTTCCGCGTGGGGCTGCACAGCGGCGAGGTGCGGACGGCGCGGGCCGTGTCGGAGAGGGACGCGGCGAAGCAGCGGCTGGTGGCCGTGGTGAAGGACCACGGGCAGCCGGCGCTGTCGGCCACGGCCACGCTGCACGTGGTGCTGGCCGAGAGCTTGCAGGAGGCGCTGCCGGAGCTGAGCGAGCGGGCGGCGGGCGCCGACTCGCCGGCGGAGCTGCAGTTCTACCTGGTGCTGGCGCTGGCGCTCCTCTCCGCCCTCTTCCTGCTGAGCGTGGCGCTGGCCGTGCTGGCGCGGGTGCGCCGGGCCGGGCCGCCCGCCGTCCTGCGCTGCCTGGGCGCGCAGCGCTTCTCCGTGGCCGGCGCCGCCTTCCCGGCCGACTTCTGCGAGGGCACCTTGCCCTACTCCTACAACCTGTGCGTGGCGCCGGGCCGCGCCGTCGCCGAGGGCGCTTGGCTGCCGCCGCCGCTGCCCAGCCTGGCCGCGGAGGAGCTTCTCGGCGCGGAGCCCTGCGGGAAGCGGAGCCCGACCAGCAGCGCCGGCGCGGGAGAGCCGCCCGCGGACGCCGAGGCCCCGCAGGTCTGTAAGCCCGCGCAGTCCTTGCCTCTGAGCCCTTCCTAAGCTTACGCCGAGGGGACTGGGCTCTTGCTCGTCCTTTGGCCGCTTGGGCGCCTGCTGCCGCTCTCCCTTTCCACGAACGAATGAAAGGGCCAACGCTAAGGCTGTGCTATGGGCTAGTTGTTTTCTTTTTGTGATGGACCCCCGAACCGAGGGGGCATGTGCATCGCTGCCTGCTGCTGAGTTACTCTCGAGCGGAGCAGCAAGTCCTAAGTGTAAGCACGGTCTGTACCGTGTAAGGCTGTAAAAACAAAAGAAAACAAAAAACCCCGAAAAAACAAAGTGGGGCGAAATGGAGGCTGATTGAGAGCGGCCTCCGATGTGCAGCCGAAAAGCAACGAAGTCGAGAGTGAAGGGCCGTCCCTGAGGAGGACTCCTTGTGAAGGGGGATCTTCATTGCTGCCTTGTGCTATGGCTGGGGGTTTGGGAAACTAATGTGGCTGGTGGCGTTCCAGTGTGACACACTTGTGATCTGCGGAAGGGTGAGGGAAAAGTCGTGCAAGCAGGACTGCTGCTAATTGCTGCGCAACTGGTGGTGGAGATTGTGCTTTTGAACAAACGGGCAAAGACTGGTAATGAGCTGCACGGAATATTAAGAGCACTTTATGTCTACATTGTATCACCATAACAAAAACGTTTTCCCCTGCGGTAGAAATAACACAGCCACGGGAGGCGTGTCATTTCCTTCTGGTCGTCATCGCCCCTTCCTAGCCGATTCCTTCACGTTATCGAATTAATTGTTTAGGTGTAAATGCCTATGAAGTATGCAGACCCTTAATTTATGTGGCCTAATGGCAAATCACCCATTCAAGTCCGTTAACTTTCCTTTTTCGGTATTAGCTGCCTCTGTAGGTCTTCCAACAGTTTAATGATGTAGCCATTAGCTCAGTGACTTCACTGAAGCACTCCATTGCTCTCATCCCGTTCTAAAATACTGTCGGGACTTAACAACTAGCGGGAAAATAGGCGCAGAATAAAAATTGGGAACAACGCAAAGGTGTCGTATGGCTACAATCACCCTCAACCCACAGAATGGGCCGTATGAAGGGGAGTATTTCAAGGAAAGTTCCTGAAGCGTGGGTTCATGACCCTGATATATTTGCTTCTCCGGGGGGGGGTGTGTGGGATGTGTGTGTCCGAATATTACGTTTTGTATTTCAGAGCCTGTTTTCTCTTGCTTTCCTTGTAGCAGTCATTCAAGCATGACGGCTACAAAAATTCGTGTTAGAGGTTAAGGTACGGGCTTAGGGGGCCTAGATTCTCAGTTGATTGACCTCACTTTCTTGGGCCTTTAAATGTCTAATCTCAGTCAATGGTCGTGGTGTAGTTAATTTCCAGCGTGTTCCTTATTGTTGTCCCACAAACGGGGTTCGTGTACCCGGCCTGCAAGCCAATACCACACAGAGTCGAGGTATTTATAAATTAATTTCATGGATGCGCATGAATGGGTGCCTGTCTCAAGACAGCACACCTTTGTCTCAAAACTCCCCACGTTTATCTAATTAAGTGATACATATTCATTATTATTTCCCTTAACGATTGGTCCTTTCTTCTTTGCCTGTCATGTAAATTAGTGCGCAGACTCGGTCTTCTTCCTTCATGGTCTTCTTTTGAGTAGGGGGTCTCATTTGAGTAGGCGGTCAATGAGTCGGTGGTCGCGATCTCCCCCTGTACGAATTAACTTTTTCCTACTTGTTACTCAGTCTTGGCAGTTACAGGTGGTTCTTCAAGGTTTATTGACCAGACCACAATCCATTACCTTTTCTGACATAAACATGAAGCCCCATTATCTGATAGTTAGCTCCTAAACCTTAAATCGTGTATAGTTTTTGTTTCCTTATTTTATATATTAATCGATGGGGGCTGTACGCAGGCGTTTAGCAGTTCCCTGGCTATTTCAATCATATTATGCATATTAATTGATAACAATTTCCCCTCTTTGAGACTTGTGAAGTCTCAATATACTTCAACAAGTCTCACTTTCTATCTCTTATCACTAATACATGTGATTGAGATGCCTGTCTCATGATGAAAGTCTTGAGACATCCAAACAACATACACTGTAATAACCAAAATGATTAGGTTCACTAGTAAACTCTGTAGCCATCTAGTCAGCGAGAATCCGAAATCATGCGGGAGTTTATTCAAGCACCCTGTCTCCATTGCTGCTCTTATATTCCTACAAGGTTACTTTACCACTGGACTGGGGACTCCAAGGGATATGTAAATACCCCTTAATACCCGAAAATCTAGAAATTCCCTCTACGATTTCTACAATGAAATGGGGTCCTATATCAGAAGACATACCTTCTGGAATATCAAACCTAGGGAAAATTTCTTTTATAAGGCCTTAATGATTTCTCTAGCCTTCTTGGTACGACATGGAAAGGCTTTGGCCAACCAGAAGAATTACTGGCTATCATCAATAAATATTTGTATTTAGTACACCGCGGTAGTTCCATAACATCTCTTTGCCAGTATTCCCCAGGAGTTGTTCCTTGTTTCACAACTCCTCTTTTAACCCTCTTGGTAATTTTTTGGATGATTAGCACAACAAATAGCACACCTTTTAACCATTATGTCTGTCAGGTTTTGCATTTTTGGTCCTACAAGCTATCTTTTTGGCAATCAATACCAATGCATTTGCTTTTGAAGGTGTTTCTCGACGCAATCTTTTAAGTAGAATTTCCATCATCTTTTCAGAAAGTAGCAATTGCTTTAAAGGTGTCACCCACCATCCCTGATCATTCTTAGAACAATCCAATTGTTCTGGCAATTGATCTTCTCTCTCAGTATATTGTGGAGGTGATGATTGTAAACGAGGTGCTGGAATTAAGGGTCCTTCAACTGTTGACTCTTTGAGAGCTGCTTCTTTTGCCACTTGATCCGCTTTTCGATTTCCCTTTATCATTTCACTATTCCCACTCTGAAGGGCTTTACCATGTGTTATTGGAACTTCCTTGGGTTGAAGAACTGCCTGCAAAAGTTTCGCTATTTCTTCCCCATATTGAATTGGGGTTCCTTGTGAGCTTAAAAGTCCTCTTTCTTTGCAGGTGGCTCCATGTGCCTGCTTCAGCCACGCTTCAGCCTTTAAATGCCTAATCTCAGTCAATGGTCGTGGCGTAGTTAATTCCAAGCGTGTTCCTTAGGAACGGAGGTATTTAAAGCACAGTCCCTGCCGCTTGCTTTCAGGAGCCCGATACCGCTGGTTCTCCGGGGGTGTGTGTCTGAATATCCCGTTTTGTATTTCAGAGCCCGTTTTCTCTTGCTCTCCTTGCACCAGTCATTCAGGCGTGACTGCTACACAAATAGGAGATTGTGCTTTCGGACTAATGGTATGAGGCTCGTGTGAGCATGTGAGACGAAGAGACATTATTTTACTTGGCATGTCTCGGCGTTAGCAAGTGACTTTTCCCGTGCGGTTGAAGCAGCACGGCGGCGGGAGGCCTCTGCCTTCCTCCTGGTCGTGATCGCCTCGAGGGTCGAAGGAGAGATGGGCTGGCGAAAAGCCGGCGCAGGAGATGACCGCTGGACGGGCCCCGCTGTCCCCGTGGCGACGGTGCCGTCCCCGCCCGCTGCCCGCGGGAAAGGCAGGGCGGGCAGCGCTCGGCCGCGCTCGGTGCCTGCAGTGCCGGGAGGAGGCTGCGGGCGCCGCTGTTGACCGAGGAGGAGCGAGAGGAAGGCCGGAGCGCTGCCGGCAGCCCCGCCCGCTGCGGCCCGGCTCGCTCGCTCGCTGGCTGGCTGGCTCGGCGGCCGGGCGGTCTGCGAGCGTCCCCGCGGTGCGGAGCCGTGCTGCAGCGAGGCGGAGGGGCCGGCGGCAGCGGCCGGGAGCGGCAGCCGGGGCCGGAGCCTTAGAGGGAAGCGGAGCCGGAGCCGGAGCGTCTGCGAGGAGCGTGCGGCGGCGGTGCGGGGCCGCGGCGGCGATGTGCGCGGCGGGGAGGCGCTGGGGCCGGCGGGAGCGAGCCGTGCTGTGGTGCGTCCTGGTGGCGGCGTGGGAGGCGGCGTGGGGGCAGCTGCGCTACTCGGTTCCCGAGGAGATGCCGAAGGGCTCGTTCGTGGGCGACGTGGCCAAAGACCTGGGGCTGGAGCTGCCGGCGCTCCGCGAACGCGGCGTCCGCATTGTCTCCGAGGGGAGGACGCAGTATTTCGCTCTGCACGGCAAGACGGGACATTTGGTGACGGCGGAGAGGATAGACAGAGAGCAGCTGTGCCGGCTGGTGGAGAAATGCGTGCTGCGCTGTGAGGTGATAGTGGAGGGGGAAATGAAGTTTTACGAAATCGAAGTGGAAATCACGGACATTAACGACAACGCGCCCAGCTTCAAGGAAATCGCGCTGGAGGAGAGAATGAGCGAGACGACAGCCCCGGGGTCGCGGTTTCCCCTGGCCGAGGCCCACGACCCGGACTCGGGACGGAATTCGCTGCAGAGCTACGAGCTGAGCGGCGACGAGCACTTCTCGCTGGCCGTGCAGGCGGGCCCCGGCGGGGATCAGCGTCCCGAGCTGGTGCTGGCGAAGGCGCTGGACCGGGAGGAGGCGGCGTTTCACGAGCTGGTGCTGAGGGCGAGCGACGGCGGAGAGCCGGCGCGGACGGGCACGGCGCGGATCCGCGTGGCGGTGCTGGACGCGAACGACAACGCGCCCGTGTTCAGCCAGGCGGAGTACACGCTGCGTGTGCCGGAGGACGTGCCCGTGGGCTCCACCCTCGTCACCGTCACGGCCACCGACGCCGACGAGGGGCTCTACGGGCACGTGAAATACTCATTGAGGAAAACGAAGGACTTGGCATCGGAGATTTTCCAGCTGGACGCCGAGACGGGAGCCATCACGCTGGTGCAGAACCTGGATTTCGAGGAAGGCGACTCGCACGAACTGGAGGTGCAGGCAGAAGACGGCGGGGGCCTTTTCGACACGGCCAAAGTCGCGATCACGGTGACAGACGTCAACGACAACGCGCCCGAGATTTCGGTGCGATCGGCGCTGAGCGCGATCTCGGAGGACGCGCCGCCGGGGACGGTGGTGGCCCTGCTGCACGTGCAGGACCGGGACTCGGGGGCGAACGGCGAGGTGCGGTGCTCGCTGGACGGGGGCGTCCCGTTCCGGCTGCGGAGCTCGCAGGGCAGCTACTACCGCGTGGTGACGGCGAGGGAGCTGGACCGGGAGGAGGTGGCGGAGTACAACGTGACGGTGCGGGCGGCGGACGGCGGGTCGCCGGCGCTGTGGAGCAGCGCGGTGCTGGCGCTGCGGGTGCTGGACGTGAACGACAACGCGCCGGTGTTCGCGGAGGCGCGCTACAGCGCCCGGCTGCCCGAGAACAACGCGGCGGGCGCGCTGGTGCTGACGGTGCGGGCGGCGGACGCGGACTGGGGGCAGAACGCGCGCGTGCGGTACCGGCTGTCGGAGGGGCGGGTGCGGGGCGCGCCGCTGTCGTCCTACGTGTCGGTGCAGGCGGAGACGGGCGCGCTGTACGCGCTGCGCTCCTTCGACTACGAGGAGGTGCGCGAGGTGGGGCTGTGGGTGCGGGCGGAGGACGGCGGCGCGCCGGCGCTGAGCAGCAACGTGTCGGTGCGGCTCGTGATCGTGGACGAGAACGACAACGCGCCGCAGGTGCTGTACCCGCCGGCGGCGCCGGCGGCGGGCGCGGGCTGGGCGGGCGTGGAGCTGGCGCCGCGCTCGGCGGAGCCCGGGGCGCTGGTGGCCAAGGTGGTGGCGGTGGACGCGGACGCGGGGCAGAACGCGTGGCTGTCGTACGAGCTGGCCAAGGCGACGGAGCCGGGGCTGTTCCGCGTGGGGCTGCACAGCGGCGAGGTGCGGACGGCGCGCTTCCCGCTGGCCCGCGACGCGGCGCGGCAGAGCCTGGTGGTGGTGGTGAAGGACCACGGGCGGCCGGCGCTGTCGGCCACGGCCACGCTGACGGTGGTGCTGGCGGAGAGCGTGGCCGAGCTGCTGTCGGAGCTGGGCAGCGCGGCGGCGGCGGCGCCGGGCGAGCCGGCCGGCAGCCTGACGCGGTGGCTGGTGGTGGCCGTGGCGGCCGTGTCCTGCCTCTTCCTCGCCTTCCTGCTGCTGCTGCTGGCGCTGCGCCTGCGGCGCTGGCGCCGCTCGCAGCTGCTGGCGGCGGGCAGCGGCGCCTTGCGCGGCGTCCCGGCCTCGCACTTCGTGGGCATCGACGGCGTCCGCGCCTTCCTGCACTCCTACTCGCACGAGGTGTCGCTCACCGCCGACTCGCGCAAGAGCCAGCTCCGCTTGTCGGGCGGCAGCTGCTGCGACACCCTCCCGGCCCGGCCGCCGCCCGACGAGCCCGCGCCGCTGCTCGGGGAGGACCCTGCCGGCGCCCGCCGCGCGGACCCCGCCGCTCCCCCGGTGAGTTCCTCCCACCAGCCCTTCTCCGCGGCGCGACGCGACGCGACGCTTCCCTCCGCTGCTTCTCCGCCCTTTCCCCCCCGTCTTCTGTCTCCTGCCTCGGGAGGTGGAGGTAGCGGGAAGGCAAAGCTTCGCTCAGCGACGCGCGGGGCGCTGGCGCCTCTTGCTGCCGGGGGGTGAACGTGGGATCGCGGCTCAGCGTGACAGTTGCTGCGGGAGGCAGGAGAAGCGGGAGGCTGCTGTTGCCTGCTGGAGTTTCCTCTCAGGGGGGCTTGCTGCTTTTATCACGTCGCTGATGTGTTACATGCTGTTCACTGACCCAGCCTCTCCCGGAGGACAGCTCCTCTTTGAATTTTAGAGCCCCGAGGTTTCTTTCCAGAAGGCTAGTGAGCAGGCAATGTATCTTCCTTCTCAGTACGGAGATGTAGCGAAATCTCGGCGAGGTCCGTGGCGTGGTAGTGGTGCATGTTGAGGACAAATGGTCTGGGTTCTGGCCCTTTGATGACAAGTGCTTGCAAACTATGAGGGTCAACGAACACCAGGCAAGTTGTGACGGCTTGGAGACGAGAGTCTTGGGAGGTGTTTGTGAGGGGCTGTGGAACCAGACACAAGAGATCTGGTTTGCTCCTTTCCCTGTTCGGTGCCCATCTGTACTATCATGCAATGTGAGTTTTGGCTTCCCAAGTAAGCTTGGCCCAAGTCAGACACGTTGTTCCAGCTGCATAGGGAGCCCTGGGAGGTTCCTCCTGTGTGCTTGCACATTGTGGAGATGTTTCTAACTAACAGCTTAATTCTATACTTATGGCAAGTGCCCTAAAGGGAGCTTTGGGAGGAGCCAGCCCTGGTTTTGTAACCTACTAAACACCTGAGTTATGCCATAATCTAGAAGAGTATGTTGTCATCCCTTCCCTTCTGTGTGTGTTAACATCCCGACTTGCTCGTTGTAATGATGTGGAGGTGGGCTTTTGTCTGTGATAATGTGTGGAAGACCACATGAGTTACATTTGGCTGACTGTCACCTATGTGCCTTTCATGTTTACAGCTGTAAAGAGAAAGACTTTCATAGAAGTGTTTCCTTAAAATACTACTGGAAGAAATGCTCTTGCTTGTCACATGCACATGCTGAGAAGTCAAATATTCTCCCTGGTAAGGAGAAGTTGTCTGTGCAGCTTTTCTTTGGGTGGAGTCTATCTGCAAATGATGAAGGTCAAGGACAACCATGCAAGCTGTGAAGGGTTTGAGGAGAGTCTCGAGAGGGTGCTGTGTTTGAGGAGGTACTGGTGGAGACATGGCATGTGTTTTGTTGATTCCCAGGGTTTGTTGTTGTTGTTCTGAAAATGAGTCTGAAGGTGTCTCATTTTTTGGATATTGCCTTGCTCGGAGTCCAGCTGTCCAAGTTGTGAGTTCATCAGTGTGCTTTCCTGTTGCATGATGTTTCCTGGGAATGGTGGTTATGAAGCATAGATGTAAACTTTGCAATAGTGTGGTAGTGTAATGTATCTTCCAAGTTGCCCATGTGTTGAAGAAGGATGACGTTGCCTTTGAGTTGAGACTTTGAGGACTGGGTCTTTAACTGAGCTCCATGTCACTCATGGCCTTTAGAACTTTTAATGTTTAATCAAATTATATGGGATGAGCAGAAAGTTCTCTTTGCATTTGTCCATGTTGCAGTGCTTGGATTCTGAGACATTGTGTGCCCAACGTTTCTTTCAATGCTGTCTGTCTGCAGAGGTGGCTTTCCTGTTGCATGCTCTTTGGGCAGGTTGAAGTTCTGCCTGTACAGAGACAGGGCAGCTGGAAGACTTTGCTGTGGTATAGTGTGAAATGGCTAAAGGGTAGGTTTAAAAGTTTGTCCTAGTTGTTAGATGAGTCCCACAGTTGTGGTTCCAAGTCTTTCCCCTTTTTTATCATCCAAAGAATCTATTAGTGGGAATACGGCTATGGTCTATGGTGTGAGCTGCCGTGTGAGCCTCCTGTGTACTTGTTAGCAGGTAGTTACCTTTTCTGTGTACCTACTACAGCTGACACAATCTGAAATGTGAAGCTACAATTCTTCCAGTCCTGTAGGGTTCCTATTAATGCCTTCTTTCTTTGTCCAGGTCTGAAGCTGGGCCTCACTTTGGCTGGTAATCCTGAAAACCCTAAAAGGTTAAAAGACTGACAGCTCCAGCTGTCCAAGTTGTGGGCTTATTAGTGCGCTTTCCTATTGCATGATGTTTCCTGGGAATGGCAGTTACTGAGCACAGACGTACACTTTATGTTCAGATTTGAGAGTCAATGTACCTTCCCAGTTGCCCAGTGTGCTGAAGTAGGATGATGGTGTCTTTGAGCTGATACTTTGACAACTGGGTCTGTATCAGAGCTGCATGTTGCTTATGCCCTTGAGAACATTTTACATTTCTTCCAAGTAGTATTGTTGTCCTAAAAGCGGATTCATTTCCTGCTGTGCAATAGACCAATCTCACACACCCAGGAAATCTATTGCTTTTTTGGGGGCCTGAGTGCTCGGTGGACTTTCCACAATCGAAGCACACCAGATTCATCAGGTGTGTCTCTTTTATACAGTAACTATTGCATATAATTTATTAAACTACTCCTACCTAGTACATATTCAGACTTCTAATGCAGATGCAGAGGATTATATAACCATGACAGATCAAAGGCCTTCTCCGCATGCGCAGGGGTCTTGGCTGGTCTTTGGTGGTCATTTTGGGAGGTATTCCCTCCTCACTTTGACCACTAAGTCGCTCTGTGTCGGGTCAAAGTTTTGTTTTCCTGCCAAGAGGGATGTATCATCAATCTGGAAAGAACAGGAAGGGTCAGAATCACCTTGGCTACTTCTGTAAGTATTACTAAAATTGTTTGAAGTTGAAAATGATTAACTAACTTGATTTAGAACAGGATTTTCTAATCTAAAACAGGATTTTCTAAATCTGACATCAGTGCGATGAGCAGAGAATTCTCTTTGCATGTGCCCATGTTATCATCCGTGTTCTCAGTAAGGAGAATTTGCACGTTCAACTTTTCTTTCAATGGTATCTGTCTGCAGAGGTAGCTTTCCTGTTGCATAATATTTGAGCACAGTGAAAAATTCTGTCTGTCCCAATACAGGGCAGGTGAAAAAGTTTGCTGTGGTATAATTTGAAAAGTGTAAAGATGTGAAGATGGTGTAAAAGTTCAGTTTGTCCTAGTTGTTAGATGAGCCCCACAGTTGTGGTTCCATGCATTTCCCCTCTTTTATTGTGCAAAGGAATTACTTTGAGGAACTGTGGCTATGCTCTTTGGTGTGCGCTCCTGTGTGAGCCTCCTGTGGACTTTTCCCCAACTAGATACCCTTCTTGTGTACCTACTACAGTTGACATAAGCTGAAATGTTAAGCTATGATTCCTTCACTTGTGTCGGTTTCCCATTCTTGCCTTCCTTGTTGTCCAGGTCTAAAGCTGGGCCTCCTTGTGGCTGGTAACCCTCAAAACATGAAAAGACCTCCTATAATTGTTGGGCTGAACAAGTAGTTTCCATCCATACCTTGAAGGTGTTCAGCTGCCAAGACAAAGACGTTGGCAGACTTCTGTTTCCCTACAATGTCACTGAATGAAATGCTCTTTTGCCTGTGGTCGCCACATGGCCAAAACAGTGGATATTGTCCGTGGTGCCACTAAAGGCTGTGAATGCAAAGCAAGGAGGGTGGGAGGCTGGCTCCCAGCCAGGAGAACAGGTGGGTCAATGTGGCTTTGGCTGAGCAATAGTTTGATTTCATGCCTGATGCCAAGGCCTGTGCCATTCATGCTGTGATCCTGGTTTCCCTGTCCTGAAAGGCAATGACCGTCCTCCAGCAGTAACATATTTGTGGAATTCCTGTGCCTGCAGAATGATGATGCATGGGTAGAACGGCTTATAATTCCTGTGTGAAACCTCCTTTATCCATCTGTATCTCCTGTAATGTTGCGATGCATAGTTTCTTCATAGTTGTAATTACACTTTCTTTCAGGCCTCTGCTTCCTGGAAGGTCATGTTTCCTTTTCCCCACATCTGGATATTTCTTTTGCATTTGAAACTGTGAGTGTTGTTTTGCAGCAAATACTTACTTCAGCCAAGTAAGACAGAATTTTCAGTGTGAGGAAAATGAAGCAGAAGCTAAAAGAGAACCTGTTGTAATTTCTCAGCAGACTTAGCTTGAGAAAGAGGCCGATGAGAAGATGTTTAGCCTGACGGCTTTGTATCTGTGGGAGATGAGCAGGCCACACAGTAGAATAGAATTGCTGAGAGCTGTTGACTATTTCTTATAATGAAAGCCCCTACTATCTAGTCCAGAGTTAGACTTAAGGGCCGCACTTGCAGCTTGAGTTATGAATGACTGTCAGGTGCTCTTGGGGATGAATTTCAGTACCCGCAGTGAAGACCAAGAAGACTTCCCGGTGAGTTTCTCTGAGAACACTTTGTCTTCTAATGCTTCCTTGCCTTGCTTGTCTAATTTATGTTTTTCTTTACCTGGTCTCATATGTATGTAGGTTTACTTGTAATTATCAACATTGCTTCGTTTAGCAATGTGTCATGTGTTAGTGCCTCTTGCTCATGCTACAGTGGGTGTGAAAGGCAGGAGATGTGAGGGTATCTTTGTGTTCTGTTATTGTCAGGGGGAATAGATGTAGGCACAACCTTAGTAGGAGGCGGGAACATCTCTGTGGAATAGTGCGTGTGATAAAAGAGGGGAGGAGATTCCCCATAAGCCATTAGTTTGATGACCCATTCTCTGCTGGATGACCACTCCTCTTTTAGTGTGTCCGTTTATCATTCCTGTGCTTTAGAATCCTGTTCCTTCTCACAATGGTGGTGAGGAGACAAATGTACCTCCCTTCTTGGTATGAGCATCATGCATAATCCTCTCCTGATATGTTTTTGCCTATTATGTGAAGGTCAGAAACAAACCTGCAAGTTGTGTAGGGCTGGAGAGAAGACAGGGGAGCTCTGTGTGTTAGGCTATAGGAGAACAGATGGTCATTTCCTTGCTTGACATAGTTAACACAGCAGTGTGCCTGATGGAGTACTATGCACTATGAGTTGCTTCTGCTCAGTAAGTTTGGCCTAAGAAATGTTATTCCACCAATCCATCGACTGCTGTACATTCCTAAGTCTTGCCTTGCTTGTTGCCATGAGCTACAGCTCAACCTCAGGGTGTCTGATCACATGTGGAAGGTCACATCTGTTCCAGTTGTCTGAGTGTAGGGGCAGTTCCCACACAAAACTTCGATGTTTATGGCTGTAAAGAGGAAGCATTTCATAGACAGGCGTGTGCTCACCCAGGCATACTTGTCTGTAGGGTAAGAAAGGAGAACCATCTCTACTGCAGTCCACAAACTGCAGAGTGGCAGCCCTGCCCAGCCAAGGTTTCCATGAACAGACAAGAGACCAGTTGGAGAGCGCACGTAGGGTGTCCCCCACACAGTCCCCCAAACCATGCTGGCCACTCAATTGGAGAGATATGGGTTTGACAGTTGGCCTGTTAGATGAATAAGGAACTGGCTGGCTAGCAGTGTCCAAAGAGTTGTAGTCAATGGCTCAATGTTCTCGTGGAAACCAGTAATGTGTGGTGTCCCGCAAGGGTCCATACTGGGACCAATACTACTGAATATCTATCAAATAATACAGTGGGATTGAGTGCAGCCACAGCAAGTTTGCAGATGACACCGAGCTGAGTGGTGCAATTGATTCACTAGAGGGAAGGGATGCCATCCAGAGGGACCTTGACAGGCTGGAGGAGTGGGCCCATGTGAACCTCCTGAAGTTCAACAAGGCCAAGTGCAAGGTCCTGCACCTGGGTGGGGGCAACCCCCAGTTTCTGTACAGACTGGGGGATTGAGAGCAGCCTTGTAGAGACGGACTTGGGGGTAGTGGTGGGTGACAAATGGGACATGTACTGGCCATGTACTCTTGCTGCCCAGAAAGGCAATATTATCTTCGGCTGCATAACAAGCAGCATGGCCAGAAGGTCAAGGGGGGGAATTCTCTCCCTCCCTTCTACTTCCATGAGACCCTACCTGGAGTACTGCATCCAGCTCAGGGGTCCATGGCCCAAAAAGACATGGACCTGTTAGAGTAGTTCCAGAGAAGGACCACAAAAGTGTTCAAAGGGCTGGAACATCTCTGTGATGAAGAAGGGCTAAAGGAGTTGAGGTTCTTCAGGCTAGAGAACAGAAGGCTCTGGGGAGACCATATGGCACCTTTTCAATATATAGAGAGGGCTTAAAAGAAAGATGGAGAAAGACTTTTTACCAGGGCCTGTTGTGACAGGAGAACGGGCAATGTTTTTAAACTGAAAAAGGGTAGATTTTGATTGGACGTAAGGGTGGTGAGACACTGGAACAGGTTGGCCACAGAAGTTGCGGATGCGCCATCATTGGAAGTGTTCCAGAACAGGTTGGACAGGGCTTTGAGCAACCTGTCCTAGTGAAGGATGTCCCTGCCCATGGCAGAGGCGTGGATTCGATGATCTTTAAAGGCACCTTCCAACCCAAACCAGTCTACAAGTCTATGAAAGACTCGATGTGGCTTTGCACTTTCGCATTGTCAGCCGCTCAAGTATGGAAATGCAACAGAAGGCATTTCAGTGTGAATCAGAAACACAGTAGTATCTTAGCATGGAGCTACACACATTCCCTTTAGGGTGATATATTTCCCAGGGTAATTGTTCTCCGTAAAATGAAAATTAACAACGGGACAAATGTCAGACTTCCAGGAGCCAAAGGAAGAATTGCTGGGAAGATGGAAACCCTTTGCAGACCAGGCGTGAGAGGATTGCAATGATTTTTGCTTCATTCTGTTTCTGATTACTTATTGATTATTCCAACAAGAGTAATTCCATCTCGGTATTTCTCCCAGGTGAGGAAAGCAGAATTGAACGTACCTGACAGAGTGCTAAAAAGCTCGTGAAGGCTTCCCTAGCTATAATACTGTTTCATGCTGTTATCGTTCCACCTTGATTTTAGAAAGAGCAACCAAGTTCCTTTACTTATTGCTCTGCAACGAGTATTTCCTTCAGACATTCATTGCCACTCAAGGAGGCGACCTAGAAGTACCCGACAGCGTTTCTCAGCATTAAACGCCTTCGGGGGGGCAGGAAGCAAGTGTTTCCGCGCCTCCTGATTCTCGGAAAAGAGACACCCCAAAGCTGGGTGCAGCCACTAAACACCGGCCACAAGCCCGGGCCGCCGTGAGCGAGCGCGGCCATCAGCCGGCTGCGGTGGCGTCGCGGCGCCTCCGGGTGCCGCTGTTGGCCGAGGCGGAGCGGCGCTGGAGCCGCAGCCGCAGCCGCCGCAGCGTCCTGCCCCCGCAGGCTGCTCGCTCGCACGGCGCCGGCCGGAGCGGCAGCGGCACGGGCAGCAGAGGCGAGAGGCGGCGCGGGGAGCAGCGGCGTCCGAGCCGGCGCCGAGATCGCTGCCCTCCGGCGGGCCCTGCGCTCGCTGCGGAGAGTGGCTGGAAGGGAGGAGCGCGGCGAGCGCTGCCCAGAATGGCGGGCAGGCAGAGGCAGAGGCAGAGCCACCGGCGAGCAGCCGGGCGAGTGCTGCTGCCCGCTTTGCTGCTGGGCTTGTGCTGCCGGGCGGCGCCGGAGCGGGTCCGCTACGCCATCCCCGAGGAGCTGGGCAGAGGCTCGCTGGTGGGGCCGCTGGCGCGGGACCTGGGGCTGAGCCCGGCCGACCTGCCGGCACGCCAGCTGCGGGTGGCGTCCGCCGCTAAAAGGCAGCTGAAATACTTTACCGTGAGCGGGGAGACCGGGAACCTCTACGTGAGCGAGAGGCTGGACCGGGAGGAGATGTGCGGCGAGGCGGCGTCCTGCTCCGTCAGCTTCGAGGCGCTGGTGCAGAACCCGCTCAACGTTTTCCACGTCGAGGTGGCCATCCTGGACATCAACGACAACGCCCCGCGCTTCCTGCGAGACAGTTTCCAGCTGGAGATCAACGAGTTCACTTCTCCCGGCACCCGGTTTTACTTGGGCACGGCCGAGGACGCGGACGTGGGCAGCAACTCGTTGCAGAGCTACGAGCTGGAGGCCAACGGGTACTTCGCGGTGGAGGTGAAGGAGAGCCAGGACGGCAGCAAGTTCGCGGAGCTGGTGCTGCGGCGCGCACTGGACCGGGAGAGGGAGCAGAGCCTGCGGCTGGTGCTGACGGCGCTGGACGGCGGCGAGCCGCCCCGGAGCGGCACCGCCCAGCTCTGCATCAACGTCACCGACGCCAACGACAACCCACCCATGTTCGCCCACGACAGCTACCGCGCCAGCCTGCGGGAGGACGCGCCGCCGGGCTCGGTGGTGCTGAACGTCTCCGCCTCCGACGCCGACGCCGGCACCAACGCCCGCATCACCTACGGCTTCGGGGAAACGCCGGCCAAGGTGCTTCAGAAGTTCGTGGTGGACGCGGAGAGCGGGACGATCACGCTGCAGGAGGCGCTGGACTTTGAGGACACGCGAGGCTACACACTGCTGGTGGAGGCGAGGGACGGGGGCGGTCTGGTGGCACACTGCCAGGTGGAGGTGGAGGTGCTGGACGTGAATGACAACGCGCCCGAAATCACGATGTTGTCGGTGTCGAGCCCGGTGCCCGAGGACGCGCCGGCCGGCACGGTGGTGGCTCTCCTGAACGTGAACGACCGAGACTCCGGGGAGAACGGGCAGGTGTCGTGCGAGCTGTCGGGCGAGGCGCCGCTGTCGATCGTGGCGTCGTCGGGCGGCTCGTACAAGGTGGTGACGGCGAGCGCGCTGGACCGGGAGCAGGCGCCCGAGCACCGGGTGGCGGTGGTGGCCAGGGACCGGGGCAGCCCGGCGCTCTCCAGCCGCGCGGCGCTGGTGCTGGAGGTGTCGGACGTGAACGACAACGCGCCGGTGTTCGAGGAGGCCGCCTACAGCGCCTACGTGGCGGAGAACAACGCGGCGGGCGCGCCGGTGCTGCGCGTGCGCGCGCGGGACGCGGACGCGGGCGCCAACGGGCGCGTCAGCTACTGGCTGGCGGGCGGCAGCGCGGGCGCGGCGCCGTACGTGTCGGTGGAGGCGCGGAGCGGCGCGGTGTACGCGCAGCGCTCCTTCGACTACGAGCAGTGCCGCGAGTTCGCGGTGGCGGTGCGGGCGCAGGACGGCGGGGCGCCGGCGCGGAGCTCGACGGCGACGGTGCGCGTCTTCGTGCTGGACCGCAACGACAACGCGCCGCGGGTGCTGTGGCCGGCGGCGGGCGCGGGCGCGGCGGGGGCGGGCGCGGGGGCGTCCCCGGCCGCGGCCCCGTTCGAGGTGGTGCCGCGGTCGGCCGAGGCCGGGTACCTGGTGGCCAAGGTGGTGGCGGTGGACGCGGACGCGGGGCGCAACGCGTGGCTGTCGTACGAGCTGGTGCAGGCGCCGGAGCCGGCGCTGTTCCGCGTGGGGCTGCACAGCGGCGAGGTGCGGACGGCGCGGGCCGTGTCGGAGAGGGACGCGGCGAAGCAGCGGCTGGTGGCCGTGGTGAAGGACCACGGGCAGCCGGCGCTGTCGGCCACGGCCACGCTGCACGTGGTGCTGGCCGAGAGCTTGCAGGAGGCGCTGCCGGAGCTGAGCGAGCGGGCGGCGGGCGCCGACTCGCCGGCGGAGCTGCAGTTCTACCTGGTGCTGGCGCTGGCGCTCCTCTCCGCCCTCTTCCTGCTGAGCGTGGCGCTGGCCGTGCTGGCGCGGGTGCGCCGGGCCGGGCCGCCCGCCGTCCTGCGCTGCCTGGGCGCGCAGCGCTTCTCCGTGGCCGGCGCCGCCTTCCCGGCCGACTTCTGCGAGGGCACCTTGCCCTACTCCTACAACCTGTGCGTGGCGCCGGGCCGCGCCGTCGCCGAGGGCGCTTGGCTGCCGCCGCCGCTGCCCAGCCTGGCCGCGGAGGAGCTTCTCGGCGCGGAGCCCTGCGGGAAGCGGAGCCCGACCAGCAGCGCCGGCGCGGGAGAGCCGCCCGCGGACGCCGAGGCCCCGCAGGTCTGTAAGCCCGCGCAGTCCTTGCCTCTGAGCCTTTCCTAAGCTCACGCTGAGGGGAGTGGGCTCTTGCTCGTCCTTTGGCCGCTTGGGCGCCTGCTGCCGCTCTCCCTTTCCAAGAACGAATGAAAGGGCCAACGCTAAGGCTGTGCTATGGGCTAGTTGTTTTCTCTTTGTGATGGACCCCCGAACCGAGGGGGCATGTGCATCGCTGCCTGCTGCTGAGTTACTCTCGAGCGGAGCAGCAAGTCCTAAGTGTAAGCACGGTCTGTACCGTGTAAGGCTGTAAAAACAAAAGAAAACAAAAAACCCCGAAAAAACAAAGTGGGGCGAAATGGAGGCTGATTGAGAGCGGCCTCCGATGTGCAGCCGAAAAGCAACGAAGTCGAGAGTGAAGGGCCGTCCCTGAGGAGGACTCCTTGTGAGGGGGGATCTTCATTGCTGCCTTGTGCTATGGCTGGGGGTTTGGGAAACTAATGTGGCTGGTGGCGTTCCAGTGTGACACACTTTTGATCTGCGGAAGGGTGAGGGAAAAGTCGTGCAAGCACGACTGCTGCTAATTGCTGTGCAAGTAGTGGTGGAGATTGTGCTTTTGAACTAACGGGCCAAGACTGGTAATGAGCTGCACGGAATATTAAGAGCACTTTATGTCTACATTGTATCACCATAACAAAAACATTTATCCCTGCGGTAGAAATAACACAACCACGGGAGGCGTGTCATTTCCTTCTGGTCGTCATCCCCCCTTCCTAGACGATTCCTTCACGTTATCGAATTAATTGTTCAGGTGTAAATGCCTATGAAGTATGCAGACCCTTAGTTTATGTGGCCTAATGGCAAATCACCCATTCAAGTCCGTTAACTTTCCTTTTTCGGTATTAGCTGCCTCTGTAGGTCTTCCAACAGTTTAATGATGCAGCCATTAGGTCAGTGACTTCACTGAAGCACTCCATTGCTCTCATCCCGTTCTAAAATACGGTCGGGACTTGACGACTAGCGGGAAAATAGGCGCAGAAAAAACATTGGGAGCAACGCAAAGGTGTCGTACGGCTGCAATCACCCTCAACCCACAGAATGGGCCGTATGAAGGGGAGTATTTCAAGGAAAGTTCCTGAAGCGTGGGTTCATGACCCTGATATATTTGCTTCTCCGGGGGGGTGTGTGGGATGTGTGTGTCCGAATATCACGTTTTGTATTTCAGAGCCTGTTTTCTCTTGCTTTCCTTGTAGCAGTCATTCAAGCATGACGGCTACAAAAATTCGTGTTAGAGGTTATGGTACGGGCTTAGATTCTCAGTTGATTGACCTCACCTTCTTGGGCCTTTAAATGTCTAATCTCAGCCGATGGTCGTGGTGTAGTTAATTTCCAGCGTGTTCCTTATTGTTGTCCCACAAACGGGGTTCGTTTACCCGGCCTGCAAGCCAATTCCTCACAGAGTCGAGGTATTTTTAAATTAATTTCATGGATGCGCATGGACGGGTGCCTGTCTCAAGACAGCACACCTTTGTTTCAAAACTCCTCATTTTTATCTAATTAAGTAATACATATTCATTATTATTTGCCTTAACGATTGGTTCTTTCTTCTTTGCCTGTCATGTAAATTAGTGCGCAGACTCGGTCTTCTTCCTTCATGGTCTTCTTTTGAGTAGGGGGTCTCATTTGAGTAGGTGGTCAATAAGTCGGTGGTCGCGATCTCCCCCTGTACGAATTAACTTTTTCCTACTTGTTACTCAGTCTTGGCAGTTACAGGTGGTTCTTCAAGGTTTATTGACCAGACCACAATCCATTACCTTTTCTGACATAAACATGAAGCCCCATTGTCAGAAGAAAGACCTTCTGGAATATCAAACCTAGGGAAAATTTCTTTTAATAAGGCCTTAATTATTTCTCTAGCATTGGTGGTACGACATGGAAAGGCCTCTGGCCAACCAAAAAAGGTATCTACTATCATCAAGAAATAATCGTATGAATTACACCGTGGTAGTTCCATAACATCTATTTGCCACTATTCCCCAGGAGTTGTTCCTTGTTTCACAGCTTCTCCTGTAACCCTCTTGGTAATTTTTTGGATGATTAGCACAACAAATAGCACGTCTCTTAACTATTATGTCTGTCAGATTTTGCATTTTTGGTCCTACAAGCTATCTTTTTGGCAATCAATACCAATGCATTTGCTCTTGAATGCGTTTCTCGATGCAATCTTTTAAGTAGACTTTCCATCATCTTTTCAGAAAGTAGCAATTGCTTTAAAGGTGTCACCCACCATCCCTGATCGTTCTTAGAACAGTCTAATTGTTCGGGCAATTGATCTTCTCTCTCAGTATATTGTGCAGGTGATGACTGTAAACGAGGTGCTGGAATTAAGGGTCCTTCAACTGTTGACTCTTTGAGAGCTGCTTCTTTTTGCCACTTGATCCGCTTTTCGACTTCCCTTTATCATTTCACTATTCCCACTCTGAAGGGCTTTACAATGTGTTATTGGAACTTCCTTGGGTTGAAGAACTGCCTGTAAAATTTCGCTGTTTCTTCTCCATATTGAATTGGGGTTCCTTGTGAGCTGAAAAGTCCTCTTTCTTTCCAAGTGGCTCCATGTGCCTGCTTCAGCCACGCTTCAGCCTTTAAATGCCTAATCTCAGTCAATGGTCATGGCGTAGTTAATTCCAAACGTGCCACTTATGAATGGAGGTCTTTAATGCAAAGTTGATGCCGCTTGGGGTCCTAACTCTGGCTCACGGAGGAAGGGGGCGCGGGGGGTGTCTGAATATCCCGCTTTCTATTTCAGAGCCTGCTTCCTCTTGCTCTCCTTGCACCAGTCATTCAGGCATGACTGCTACACATATTAGTGTTGAAGTTTGTGGTTTCGGACTAATGGGATGAGGCTCGTAATCATGTGCATGTGAGACGAAGAGACGTTATTTTACTTGGCATGTCTCGGCGTTAGCAAGTGACTTTTCCCGTGCGGTCGAAGCAGCACGGCGGCGGGAGGCCTCTGCCTTCCTCCTGGTCGTGATCGCCTCGAGGGTCGAAGGAGAGATGGGCTGGCGAAAAGCCGGCGCAGGAGATGACCGCTGGACGGGCCCCGCTGTCCCCGTGGCGACGGTGCCGTCCCCGCCCGCTGCCCGCGGGAAAGGCAGGGCGGGCAGCGCTCGGCCGCGCTCGGTGCCTGCAGTGCCGGGAGGAGGCTGCGGGCGCCGCTGTTGACCGAGGAGGAGCGAGAGGAAGGCCGGAGCGCTGCCGGCAGCCCCGCCCGCTGCGGCCCGGCTCGCTCGCTCGCTCGCTGGCTGGCTGGCTCGGCGGCCGGGCGGTCTGCGAGCGTCCCCGCGGTGCGGAGCCGTGCTGCAGCGAGGCGGAGGGGCCGGCGGCAGTGGCCGGGAGCGGCAGCCGGGGCCGGAGCCTTAGAGGGAAGCGGAGCCGGAGCCGGAGCGTCTGCGAGGAGCGTGCGGCGGCGGTGCGGGGCCGGCGGGGCCGCGGCGGCGATGTGCGCGGCGGGGAGGCGCTGGGGCCGGCGGGAGCGAGCCGTGCTGTGGTGCGTCCTGGTGGCGGCGTGGGAGGCGGCGTGGGGGCAGCTGCGCTACTCGGTTCCCGAGGAGATGCCGAAGGGCTCGTTCGTGGGCGACGTGGCCAAGGACCTGGGGCTGGAGCTGCCGGCGCTCCGCGAACGCGGCGTCCGCATTGTCTCCCAAGGGAGGACGCAGTATTTCGCTCTGCATGGGAAGACGGGACATTTGGTGACGGCGGAGAGGATAGACAGAGAGCAGCTGTGCCGGCTGGTGGAGAAATGCGTGCTGCGCTGTGAGGTGATAGTGGAGGGGGAAATGCAGGTTTACGGCATCGAAGTGGAAATCACGGACATTAACGACAACGCGCCCAGCTTCAAGGAAATCGCGCTGGAGGAGAGAATGAGCGAGACGACAGCCCCGGGGTCGCGGTTTCCCCTGGCCGAGGCCCACGACCCGGACTCGGGACGGAATTCGCTGCAGAGCTACGAGCTGAGCGGCGACGAGCACTTCTCGCTGGCCGTGCAGGCGGGCCCCGGCGGGGATCAGCGTCCCGAGCTGGTGCTGGCGAAGGCGCTGGACCGGGAGGAGGCGGCGTTTCACGAGCTGGTGCTGAGGGCGAGCGACGGCGGAGAGCCGGCGCGGACGGGCACGGCGCGGATCCGCGTGGCGGTGCTGGACGCGAACGACAACGCGCCCGTGTTCAGCCAGGCGGAGTACACGCTGCGTGTGCCGGAGGACGTGCCCGTGGGCTCCACCCTCGTCACCGTCACGGCCACCGACGCCGACGAGGGGCTCTACGGGCACGTGAAGTATTCCCTGAAGAAAGCGACAGACGTGGCATCGGAGATTTTCCATCTGGACACTGAGACGGGATTGATCACACTGGTGCGGAGCCTGGACTTCGAAGAAGGCGACTCGCACGAACTGGAGGTGCAGGCACGGGACGGCGGGGGTCTTTCCGACACGGCCAAAGTCGCGATCACGGTGACAGACGTCAACGACAATGCGCCCGAACTGACAGTGTCGTCGGCGCTGAGCGCGATCTCGGAGGACGCGCCGCCGGGGACGGTGGTGGCCCTGCTGCACGTGCAGGACCGGGACTCGGGGGCGAACGGCGAGGTGCGGTGCAGCATCGCCGAGCGCCTCCCGTTCCGGCTGGAGAAGTCCTTTGAGGACTACTACCGCGTGGTGACGGCGAGGGAGCTGGACCGGGAGGAGGTGGCGGAGTACAACGTGACGGTGCGGGCGGCGGACGGCGGGTCGCCGGCGCTGTGGAGCAGCGCGGTGCTGGCGCTGCGGGTGCTGGACGTGAACGACAACGCGCCGGTGTTCGCGGAGGCGCGCTACAGCGCCCGGCTGCCCGAGAACAACGCGGCGGGCGCGCTGGTGCTGACGGTGCGGGCGGCGGACGCGGACTGGGGGCAGAACGCGCGCGTGCGGTACCGGCTGTCGGAGGGGCGGGTGCGGGGCGCGCCGCTGTCGTCCTACGTGTCGGTGCAGGCGGAGACGGGCGCGCTGTACGCGCTGCGCTCCTTCGACTACGAGGAGGTGCGCGAGGTGGGGCTGTGGGTGCGGGCGGAGGACGGCGGCGCGCCGGCGCTGAGCAGCAACGTGTCGGTGCGGCTCGTGATCGTGGACGAGAACGACAACGCGCCGCAGGTGCTGTACCCGCCGGCGGCGCCGGCGGCGGGCGCGGGCTGGGCGGGCGTGGAGCTGGCGCCGCGCTCGGCGGAGCCCGGGGCGCTGGTGGCCAAGGTGGTGGCGGTGGACGCGGACGCGGGGCAGAACGCGTGGCTGTCGTACGAGCTGGCCAAGGCGACGGAGCCGGGGCTGTTCCGCGTGGGGCTGCACAGCGGCGAGGTGCGGACGGCGCGCTTCCCGCTGGCCCGCGACGCGGCGCGGCAGAGCCTGGTGGTGGTGGTGAAGGACCACGGGCGGCCGGCGCTGTCGGCCACGGCCACGCTGACGGTGGTGCTGGCGGAGAGCGTGGCCGAGCTGCTGTCGGAGCTGGGCAGCGCGGCGGCGGCGGCGCCGGGCGAGCCGGCCGGCAGCCTGACGCGGTGGCTGGTGGTGGCCGTGGCGGCCGTGTCCTGCCTCTTCCTCGCCTTCCTGCTGCTGCTGCTGGCGCTGCGCCTGCGGCGCTGGCGCCGCTCGCAGCTGCTGGCGGCGGGCAGCGGCGCCTTGCGCGGCGTCCCGGCCTCGCACTTCGTGGGCATCGACGGCGTCCGCGCCTTCCTGCACTCCTACTCGCACGAGGTGTCGCTCACCGCCGACTCGCGCAAGAGCCAGCTCCGCTTGTCGGGCGGCAGCTGCTGCGACACCCTCCCGGCCCGGCCGCCGCCCGACGAGCCCGCGCCGCTGCTCGGGGAGGACCCTGCCGGCGCCCGCCGCGCGGACCCCGCCGCTCCCCCGGTGAGTTCCTCCCACCAGCCCTTCTCCGCGGCGCGACGCGACGCGACGCTTCCCTCCGCTGCTTCTCCGCCCTTTCCCCCCCGTCTTCTGTCTCCTGCCTCGGGAGGTGGAGGTAGCGGGAAGGCAAAGCTTCGCTCAGCGACGCGCGGGGCGCTGGCGCCTCTTGCTGCCGGGGGGTGAACGTGGGATCGCGGCTCAGCGTGACAGTTGCTGCGGGAGGCAGGAGAAGCGGGAGGCTGCTGTTGCCTGCTGGAGTTTCCTCTCAGGGGGGCTTGCTGCTTTTATCACGTCGCTGATGTGTTACATGCTGTTCACTGACCCAGCCTCTCCCGGAGGACAGCTCCTCTTTGAATTTTAGAGCCCCGAGGTTTCTTTCCAGAAGGCTAGTGAGCAGGCAATGTATCTTCCTTCTCAGTACGGAGATGTAGCGAAATCTCGGCGAGGTCCGTGGCGTGGTAGTGGTGCATGTTGAGGACAAATGGTCTGGGTTCTGGCCCTTTGATGACAAGTGCTTGCAAACTATGAGGGTCAACGAACACCAGGCAAGTTGTGACGGCTTGGAGACGAGAGTCTTGGGAGGTGTTTGTGAGGGGCTGTGGAACCAGACACAAGAGATCTGGTTTGCTCCTTTCCCTGTTCGGTGCCCATCTGTACTATCATGCAATGTGAGTTTTGGCTTCCCAAGTAAGCTTGGCCCAAGTCAGACACATTATTCCAGGTGCATAGGGAGCCCTGGGAGGTTCCTCCTGTGTGCTTGCACATTGTGGAGATGTTTCTAACTAACGGCTTAAATCTATACTTATGGCAAGTGCCCTAAAGGGAGCTTTGGGAGGAGCCAGCCCTGGTTTTGTAACCTACTAAACACCTGAGTTATGCCATAATCTAGAAGAGTATGTTGTCATCCCTTCCCTTCTCTGTGTTTAACGTCCTGACTTGCTCATTGTAATGATGTGGAGGTGGGCTTTTGTCTGTGATAATGTGTGGAAGACCACATGAGTTACATTTGGCTGACTGTCCCTTATATGCGTTTCATGCTTTCAGCTGTAAAGAGAGAGACTTTCATAGAAGTGTTTCCTTAAAATACTACTGGAAGAAATGCTCTTGCTTGTCACATGCACATGCTGAGAAGTCAAATATTCTCCCTGGTAAGGAGAAGTTGTCTGTGCAGCTTTTCTTTGGGTGGAGTCTATCTGCAAATGATGAAGATCAAGGACAACCATGCAAGCTGTGAAGGGTTTGAGGAGAGTCTCGAGAGGGTGCTGTGTTTGAGGAGGTACTGGTGGAGACATGGCATGTGTTTTGTTGATTCCCAGGGTTTGTTGTTGTTGTTCTGAAAATGAGTCTGAAGGTGTCTCATTTTTGGATATTGCCTTGCTCGGAGTCCAGCTGTCCAAGTTGTGAGTTCATCAGTGTGCTTTCCTGTTGCATGATGTTTCCTGGGAATGGTGGTTATGAAGCATAGATGTAAACTTTGCAATAGTGTGGTAGTGTAACGGATCTTCCAAGTTGCCCATGTGTTGAAGAAGGATGACGTTGCCTTTGAGCTGAGACTTTGAGGACTGGGTCTTTAACTGAGCTCTGTGTCACTCATGGCCTTTAGAACTTCTAATGTTTAATCAAATTATATGGGATGAGCAGAAAGTTCTCTTTGCATTTGTCCATGTTGCAATGCTTGGATTCTGAGACATTGTGTGCCCAACGTTTCTTTCAATGCTGTCTGTCTGCAGAGGTGGCTTTCCTGTTGCATGCTCTTTGGGCAGGTTGAAGTTCTGCCTGTACAGAGACAGGGCAGCTGGAAGACTTTGCTGTGGTATAGTGTGAAATGGCTAAAGGGTAGGTTTAAAAGTTTGTCCTAGTTGTTAGATGAGTCCCACAGTTGTGGTTCCAAGTCTTTTCCCTTTTTTATCATCCAAAGAAACTATTAGTGGGAATACGGCTATGGTCTATGGCGTGAGCTGCTGTGTGAGCCTCCTGTGTACTTGTTAGCAGGTAGTTACCTTTTCTGTGTACCTACTACAGCTGACACAATCTGAAATGTGATGCTACGATTCTTCCACTCTTGTAGTTATCACGTTAATGCCTTCTTTCTTTGTCCAGGTCTGAAGCTGGGCCTCACTTTGGCTGGTAATCCTTAAAACACTAAAAGGTTAAAAGACTGACAGGTTGTTGGGGTGGGGAAGTAGTTTCCATCCACACCTTGAAGGTTTAGAGCTGCCAAGATGTGGTGGGTTAGCCTTGGGAAGCCGTCAGGTGCCCACCAAGCTGCTTGTTCACTCTCCCTCCTCAACTGACCTGTGGAGGGAAAATATGATGAAAGGCTCATGGGTTGAGGTAAGGACAGCGAGATCACTCAGCAATTACTGTCATGGGCAAGCCAGACTTGACTCGAGGAAATGAATTTAATCTATTGCCATTTAAACACAGGGTAGGAAAATGAGAAATAAGAACAATCTTAAAACACCTTCCCTCCACTCCTCCCTTCTGAAACTATGTGGAAGATGGAAGCTGTTGAGTTGCTTAAATTGTCCAGTACATGCCTTTCATGTTTACAGCTGTAAAGAGAAAGACTTTCATAGATGTGTTCCCTTAAAATACTACTGGAAGAAATGCTCTTGCTTGTCACATGCACATGCTGAGAAGTCAAATATCCCTGGTAAGGAGAAGTTGTCTGTGCAGCTTTTCTTCGGGTGCAGTCTATCTGCAAATGATGAAGGTCAAGGACAACCATGCAGGCTGTGAAGGGTTTGAGTCTTGAGGGTGCTGTGTGTGAGGGGGTCCTGGTGGAGACATGGCATGTGTTTTGTCAATTCCCAGGGTTTATTGGTGCTGTTCTGAAACTGAGTCTGAACATGTCTCATTTTTGGATATTGCCTTGCTCGGAGTCCAGCTGTCCAAGTTGTGGGTTCATCAGTGTGCTTTCCTGTTGCATGATGTTTCCTGGGAATGGCAGTTACTGAGCACAGACGTACACTTTATGTTCAGATTTGAGAGTCGTGTACCTTCCCAGTTGCCCAGTGTGCTGAAGTAGGATGATGGTGTCTTTGAGCTCATACTTTGACAACTGGGTCTTTATCAGAGCTGCATGTCGCTTATACGCTTGAGAACATTTTACATTTCTTCAAAGTAGTGTTGTTGTCCTAAAAGCAGATTCGTTACCTGCTGTGCAATAGACCAATCTCACACACCCAGGAAATCTATTGCTTTTTGTTGGGGCCTAGGTGCTTGGTGGACTTTCCACAAACCAAGCACACCAGGTTCACCAGGTGTGCCTCTTTTATTCAGCAACTATTGCATATAATTTATTAAACTACTCCTACCTCGTACATATTCAGGCTATCTAATGCAGATGCAGAGCATTGCATAATCATGACACATCAAAGGCCTTCTCCGCATGCACAGGGGTCTCGGGTGTTCTTTGGTGGTTGTTTGGGGAGGTATTCCCTCCTCACTTTGACCACTCAGTCACTCTGTGCCTGGTCAAGAGTTTGTTTTCCTGACAGGAGGGACATATCATCAATCAGGAAAGAACAGAAAGGGTGACAATGACCTTGGCTACTTCTGTAGGTATTACTAAAATTGTTTGAAGTTGAAAATGATTAACTAACATGATTTAGAACAGGATTTTCTAATCAGAACACAATTCTCTACATCTGACATCAGTGCGATGAGCAGAGAAATCTCTTTGCATGCGTCCGTGTTGTCATCCTTGTTCTCAGTAAGGAGAATTTGCACGTGCAACTTTTCTTTCAATGGTATCTGTCTGCAGAAGTAGCTTTCCTGTTGCGTAATATTTGAGCATGGTGAAAAATTCTGTCTGTCCCAATACAGGGCAGGTGAAAAAGTTTGCTGTGGTATAATTTGAAAAGTGTAAAGATGTGAAGATGGTGTAAAAGTTCAGTTTGTCCTAGTTGTTAGATGAGCCCCACAGTTGTGGTTCCATGCATTTCCCCTCTTTTATTGTGCAAAGGATTTACTTTGAGGAACTGTGGCTCTGCTCTTTGGTGTGCGCTCCTGTGTGAGCCTCCTGTGGACTTTTCCCCAACTAGATACCCTTCTTGTGTACCTACTACAGTTGACGTAATCTGAAATGTTAAGCTATGATTCCTTCACTTGTGTCGGTTTCCCATTCTTGCCTTGCTTGTTGTCCAGGTCTAAAGCTGGGCCTCCTTGTGGCTGGTAACCCTCAAAACATGAAAAGACCTCCTAGAATTGTTGGGCTGAGGAAGTAGTTTCCATCCATACCTTGAAGGTGTTCAGCTGCCAAGAGAAAGATGTTGGCACACTTCTGTTTCCCTACAATGTCACTGAATGAAATGCTCTTTTGCCTGTGATCACTGTATGGCCAAAACAGTGGATATTGTCCGTGGTGTCACTAAAGGCTGTGAATGCAGAGCAAGGAGGGTGGGAGGCTGGCTCCCAGCCAGGAAAACAGGTGGGTCAGTGCGGCTTTGGCTGAGCAATGGTTTGATTTCACGCCTCGTGCCAAGGCCTGCGCCGTCATCCAAAGAAATTACGTTGAGGAACTGTGGCTATGTTTTTGCGTGTGAGCTCCGGTTTGAGCCTCCTGTGGACTTTTCCCCAACTAGTTACCTTTTCTGTGTACCTACTACAGTTGATGTAATCTGAAATGTTAAGCTATGATTCCTTCACTTGTGTAGGTTTCCCATTCCTGCTTTGTTTCTTTGTCCAGGTCTGAAGTTGGACTGTAGAGAGAAAATACGACAAAAGTCTCATGGGTCGAGATAAGGACAGGGAGAGATCATTCAGCAATTACTGTCACAGGCAAACCCGTCTTGACTCGGGGAAATTAATTTTATGTATTGCCAGTTAAAGTCAGAGTAGGATAATGAGAAACAAGAACAAACTTAAAACACATTCCCTCCATTCCTCCCTTCTTCCCAGGCTCTACTTCACTGCCAATTTCTCTACCTCCTCCCCCTGAGAGGTACAGGGGGACAGGGAATGGGGGTTGTGGCCATTTCATCATGGTTTGTCTTTGCCACTCCTTCCTCCTCACGTTCTTCCCCTGCTCCAGCGTGGGGTCCCACCCATGGGAGACAGTCCTTTACAAACTTCTCCAACCAAGTCCTTCCCACAAGCTGCAGATCTTCATAAACTGCTCCAGCATGGGTCCTTTCCATGGGGTGCAGTCCTTCATGAATGGACTGCTCCAGCATAGGTCACCCGCAAGCGTCACAGGTCCTGCGCTGCCAGAAGACCTGCTCCAGCATGCGATCCTCCCCACGGGATGACATATTTTTCCAAGAGCCTGCTCCAGCACGGGCTCTCCACAGACTCACAGCCTCCTTTGGGGCACATCCACCTGCTCCAGCGTGGGGTCCTCCATGGGCTGCAGGGTGGATATCTGCTCCACCATGGACCTCCATGTGCTGCAGGGGGACAACCTGCATCGCCATGGTCTTCATCACAGGCTGCAGGGCAATCTCTGGTCCAGCACCTGGAGCACCTCCTTCATCACTGACCTTGGTGTCTGCATTGTTGTTTCTCTCACATATTCTCACTCCTCTCTCCCAGCTGCTGTTGCGCAGCAGGTTTTAACCCTTCTTAAATATGTTATGACAGAGGTGCTACCAATGCTGCTGATTGGCTCAGTATGGCCAGTGGTGGGTCCATCTTGGAGCCAGCTGGAACTGGCTCTGTCATACATGAGGGAAGCTTCTGGCATCTTCTCACAGAAGCCACCCCTGTAGCCCCCCTGCTACCAAAACCTGGCCACACAACCCAATACACAACACAAAGACTTTGATATACTTCTGTTTCCCTAAAATGTTGCTGAATGAAATACGCTTTTACCTGTGGCCGACATATGGCCAAAAGTTGGATATTATCCATGGTTCAACTACAGGCTGTGAATGCAGAGCAAGGAGGGTGAGAGGCTGCCTTTGAACCAGGAAAATAGGTGGGTCAGTGTGGCTTTGTCTGGGCAATGGTTTGATTTCATGCCTGGTGCCAAGGCCTGTGCCATCCATGCTGTGATCCTGGTTTCCCTGTCCTGAAAGGTAATGGTAGTCCTCTAACAATAATGAAGTGTTTGCACATGTCGTGGTTTAACCCCAGCCAGCAAGTAAGCACCCCGCAGCCACTCACTCACTTCCCCCCACCCAGTGGGCTTGGGGAGGGAATCGGGAAAAAAAGAGAAAACTCATGGCTTGAGATAAGAACAGTTTAATAGAACAGAAAGGAACAAACTAATAATAATAACAGTAAAAATAATGAAATGGCAATACGAATAAAAGGATTGGAATATACAAAACAAGTGATGCACAGTGCAATTGCTCACCACTCACCGTCCCATGCCCAGTTATTTCCCAAGCAGTGATCCCCTCCCCAGCCCCACTCCCCCCAGTTTATATACTAGGCATGACATCGCATGGTAGGGAAAACCCTTTTGGCCAGTTTGGGTCAGCTGTGCTGGCTGTGTGTCTCCTCCCAGCTTCTTGTACCCTGCCAGCCTTCTTGTCGGCTGGGCCTGAGAAGCTGAAAAATCCTTGACTTGGTCTAAACACTACTTAGCAACCACTGAAAACATCAGTGTGTTATCAACATTCTTCTCATACTGAATCCAAACCATAACACTGTTATCAGCTACTAGAAAGAAAATTAACTCTATCCCAGCCTAAGCCAGGACAGCCCAATAACTGTGCCTGTAGAACGATGATGGTCCTCCTGCTAGCAGAGGACATTTTTGGCAGGGACACCTGTGGGAAGTGGAGCCTGAGCACCAGTGCCAGCGCAGAAGAGCCACCCATGGACACCGAGGGGCCACATGTCTATAAGCCCACACTCTCTCACTGTTTTCCTTGAGCCTTTCTGAACCTCTGTCCTCTTTCCCCTGGGTTTCCCTGGGTGGTGTGGATGGGAAGTGCTGATCCGTGTCTCCAGGAAGGAATGAAAGAAGGAACAGTGTAACCCCCATCCATTCAGAGCAGCAAGTTGACTCCGTTTGTGCTGACTGAAATGGTAGAAACTATAACAGGTATCACTGAAAGTTTTTGATTTCTAGTGAAATCACCTGACTCTGCATAACAGACTCTGCAACATGGTCAGCTTTGTGTTGCAGAGCTTGTTTTCCTTTCTCAACGCTTTTTCCCATTCCAGTGGGATGCACTTGGACCCGATTGATAGCATTGGACACATAGCTGTTGGTTATTACTGGTTTTATAATGGAAGTCCAAAAGGAATTGAGCATGTGGTTCCATGAACAGATTGATGAAAGTTTGTTCTGTGTAAAGAAAGGAGTCTCGCTGTCTGCCCTCCCACCTTTTGGAGGAGGGCTGTTGCAGAAACGGTAGCATTAGTGGGATGGATTAATTTTCTCCAGGCATGGTTTCTCTGTGTTCTTGCTGCAGCTATTTCTCACTGTTTATTCCATCCTTGGAGGTAGCCCCTTCCTTGCCTATTGAGGTGAAGGTGAAGGTGAAGGGAGATGTAGATGTACAGCTGAGGGTAGAAAAGCATTTCCCTGAAGGGCTGTAATTGCTATGTCATAAATACAGGATTTTGTCCATCCATACCTGGAAGTTTGCATCCATACCTTGAAGGTTTAGAGCTGCCAAGACAAAGACTTGGATAGACTTCTGTTTCTCTACAATGTCGCCGACTGAAATGCTCTTTTGCCTGTGGCTGATACATGGCCAAATCTTGGATGTTGTCCATGGTGCAAATAAAGGCTGTGAATGCAGAGCCAGCAGGCTGGCTCCCAACCAGGAAAATTGGTGGGTCTATGTGGCTTTGGCTGAGCAATGGTTTGATTTCATGCCTGGTGCCAAGGCCCGTGCCATTCATGCGGTGATCCTGGTTCCCCTGTCCTGAAAGGCAATGACAGTCCTCCAGCAATAAAGCGTTTGTACAATAACTCTCCCTGCAGAACCATGATGCATGGGTAGATCCTGCGTGAAACCTCCTTCATCCATCTGCATCTCCCTGTAACATCTGCGACGTAGACTTTCTTCATAGTTGTAATTACACTGTCTTTCATGCCTTTGTTTCCTGGAAAGTCATGGTTCATTTTGCCCCATTTCTGGATAGTTCTTTATCTTTGGAGACTCGGCGTGTTGTTCTGCAGCAAATCCTTACTTCCCCTGGCAAGCCCTCAGCCACTGGAAGACAGAATTTTATGTATGAGAAAAAGAAAGCAGAAGCTAAAAGAGAATCTGTTATACTTTCTCAGAAGACTTAGCTTGAGAAAGGGGCCTGTGATTAGGCGTTTCCACTTAGGGCTTCAGACTTGTGGGAGATGAGCAGGCCACAGAGTCGAAAAAATGATGAGAGCTGATGAGCTTTCATAAAAGGAACCCCCTACTCTGTAGTCCGGAGTAAGACTTTAGGGTTGCACGTGCAGCTTGAGAACGCAACGGCTCCCAGGTGCTCTGGGGGATGAATTTCCATGCCCACAGTGAAGACCGAGACATCTTCCTGGTGTGTTTCTCTGACAGTAATTTTAATGCTTCCCTGCATTGCTTGTCCGAATTTTTTTCCTTTTCTTTCCCACCCCCTGGTGTTCTATGTATGTAGGTTTAGTTATAAGTAGTGGCATATCTTCATTTAGCAACGTGTTATGTGTTAGTGCCTCTGTGATGGAAAAGGACTTAACTGCAAGGTTCAAGCAAATGATTTATTTGAACTTCACTTACAGACTTAACACGCCACTATTGCAGGTTTTACAGATACAATGGAGGAATGCACTATTGCAATTTTTTAAGGCAAGAGTAGTACATTATTACAACCACAAGCAATTCACAGACAACCACAAGCACACACGCATTTACAAACTTAAAGCATAAACAATATTCACGTACTCCTCCAGGTAAGGGCTTTCAATCCCAGGGAAGTTACCTCAACTGGCATCCCCATCAAGGGGGAAAAGGGTTTCCTTCACAAGCCAACTGTATAGTTGGAGAAGTGACTCCCCCATTTCCAACCTGAATCTCAGAGTTTTTATCCCCGACTTGTGGAATGGTGTGTATGACTATGTCTGAGCGGATTATGGTATATGCCTAAATGGATTATGTATATGTGAGTGGAGTTTTCCCTTATCTTTCCTTTGTTGGTCTGTGATTGCTTGAATACACAAGGTTGTCATTTGAAACTGAAGCTGAAACCCTCCAGTTTTGGGGGTTTTTTTTACCTTGCTTCCTCAGACAACTGAATAGTGGTTGGATTGAGACTCAGGGCATACTATTTGTTAAGGGATTTCAAGGCTAAGTTCAGGTTTGGGTTCTTTGAATGGCACAGCCACCGCGCTGTGTAGTTTAGGGTTTATCAGACAACCCAGGGCTAAGCTGTCTACACAGCTCCCCGTGAGTCGTCTCTGCAGAGAGACAGGGCCTGAAGGCAACCCAAGGCTGGGTCGCTTTTGTAACCCCCCATGAGTCACCTGTGTGCACTAGACATGGTGAAACTTGTTTGTGAACTATGAGCCAGACAAGCCACACAGTCTCTTGCTCATGTTACAGCTGGTGTGGAAGGCAGGAGATGTAAGGGGGGTACATTTGTGTTCCGGTTTTGTTATGGGTGAATAGATGTAAACATGACCTTTGAAGAAGTTGCATCTCTGTGGAACAGTGTGTGTGATAAAAGAGGAGACGAGATTCCTCCTAAGCAAAGAGTTTGATGACCCAGTCTCTGTTGGATGACTGCTTGTCTTTTAGTTTGGCCATGTTAACTCTCACGTGCTTTTGAATACTCATATTTCTTATGAGAATGGTGGTAAGCAGACAAATGTATGTCCTTTCTTGGTATGATCATGATGCATTAACCTCTCATGACATGTGTGTGCCAGTTATGAGGGTCAGAAGCTAACCTGCAAGTTGTGTGGGGTTGGAGAGAAATGAGAACAATGATACATCATTGTTCATTACATACATGGTGTTGTTGTTTCAGCCCAGCCGGCAACAAAGGACCATGCAGCCGCTCACTCACTCCTCCCCACTCCCCTGCGGTGGGATGGGGAGGAGAATCAGAAAGGAGAAAAGAAAAAAAAAAAGGAACCTCGTGGGTTGATATAAGGACAATTTACTGGGACAACACAAAGTGAGAAGTTACAACAACAACAACAGTACTAATAAAAGAATATACAAAACGAGTGATGCACAGTGCAACTGCTCACCACCCGGACCCCGACGCTCCCCCACTGAAAGCCGAGAGCCCCCCACCCAGCCTGCTCCCCATTTATATACTGAGCATGATGTCACATGGTATGGAATAGCTCCTAGGCTAGTTCAGGTCAGCTGTCCTGGCTGTGACCCCTCCCAGGTTCCTGTGAAAATTAACTCTATCCCAGCTGAACCCAGGACATATGGGTAGAACATCTTGATAATTCCTGTGTGAAACCTCCTCTATCCCTGTATTTCTCCCTGCAACATTTTGATGGAGAGTGTCATCAAAGTGGTAATTACATTTTCCCATCCTTTGATCTGCCTTCAGGCTTTGTTTCCTGGAAAGTCATCATTTATCACTTGTGGATTGTTCTTTTGCAGTTGGAACCGAGTGTTGTTTTGCAGCAAATACTGACTTCCCTGGAGAACCACATGGAGATAAGACCTTTTTGTGTGAGGAAAATGAAACAGAAGTTAAAATTGAGTCTTTCATATGCCCTTATACCTAGATAAAGACCTTTGATAAAGCATTTACATAGTAGAAAAAGTCACAAGGACTAACGGATTTCCAAAAGCCACCCCCCTACTATGTAGTCCAAAGTAAGACTTCAGGGCTTTGCTTGTGGGTTCAGACCTCAGTCACTTCCAGGTGCTCTGGGAGATGAATTTTCAAGGCAGAGTTGCGGCCAAGCATCTGTACATTCCAGTAGTCAAATACTTACCTCGGTGGAGCAAGTCAGAGTGTTTGGTCTTGTTTATTAATCATCAGAAATGGCTGAGAGATTTGAGCTTCTGCTTTGCAAGAAGGAACTCGTGGAGAACACTTGCACACCCCCCTACCCATTGCTTAGTCCAAGTGGATAACAAGCACTAATGAAGATCAATGAGCATTACTGCATAGCAGCAGTCACCTCTGATCCCCCTCTGGCAAGCTGGCTACTCAGAAGGTGGTACAGCCTGGTGTAGAGTACTGCTGGCCAATCCCACCTACCTGTGGCTTGTTCTTTTTTCTCTGAGGACTACAAGGCTACATGTCCCTAGGCTGCACAGGCCTGGATGTGTCACAGTAGCAAATAACCTGCCCCATCTTGCTTAGTGAGAGGTACTTGTTTGGGCTTCTTTGGTTTAATTAAGTGCTGCTGAGTTTTGTTGTTCTCATTAAAGGAACACGTGGGGCCTAGTAAAGTACAGGCAAGAGAGACCTAGCAGCCCTTCTAAATCACTGCAACTTGCCTAGCTTACATCTCGAGGCCTCAGTGACTTGTGGCAAAGCATCTGCAAATCACAGCACTGAAGTACCTGCCCCAATGAGATCAGATGGAGGTTTTGGTTTTGTATATTAATCATCAGAAATCATTGACAAGCTTTCAGCTGATCAGGCAGTCCTTGCATGGGCTGGCCAGACAGTGGGACTTTTGCCTAGAAGCTCCCAAAATCACAGAGAGAGAAAAGCAAAATCGAGCCTTATGGCAGGCCTCGGACTTTGGCGTTTCCAGCAAGAGCACTGAAGGTTTTTCTGTACGGAAGAGGAGTCAGCGTCAGGATGTGCACAGGGCAAAGAGCCTACATGGTTCTACACTTTGTTCTTCTCTGCCAGGCATGTACAGTGACACTGGTCTGAGTTCAGGTCCACTACCTTTAGGCTTCACATCTCTCCATCAGTGTTAATTGTTGTTCTAAACCAGAATCAAACCTGAGCATTTCCGAATAAAATGAAATTCACCCTTTTTGCGTGGGCTTCCGAGAGACACGTGGGCAGGGAGATGAAACATCAGGAAAGGCTGAAAACATGCACGACAAAACTTCTTTATTGCTCTGTCACAGATATTTCCTTCTTAGTTTTCATACCAACTCACGCCGGAAGACATAAAGGTACATGACAGAGTGTATCACTACTTTAAGAGTCTACTGCAGCCTCAAGATCCTTCTTGAGTAGGAGACGACGGTCGCATTATAATGGCTAGGGTTCCTGCTAAGCATTACGTCAGTGCCTCTGAGTGTCCTTTTTGTATTAAAAGAGAGACCGCCAAGCTTGATGCGTACAGATCGAAAGCCCGGGCCGCCGTGAGCGAGCGCGGCCATCAGCCGGCTGCGGTGGCGTCGCGGCGCCTCCGGGTGCCGCTGTTGGCCGAGGCGGAGCGGCGCTGCAGCCGGAGCCGCAGCCGCCGCAGCGTCCTGCCCCCGCAGGCTGCTCGCTCGCACGGCGCCGGCCAGAGCGGCAGCGGCACGGGCAGCAGAGGCGAGAGGCGGCGCGGCGCGGGGAGCAGCGGCGTCCGAGCCGGCGCCGAGATCGCTGCCCTCCGGCGGGCCCTGCGCTCGCTGCGGAGAGTGGCTGGAAGGGAGGAGCGCGGCGAGCGCTGCCCAGAATGGCGGGCAGGCAGAGGCAGAGGCAGAGCCGCCGGCGAGCAGCCGGGCGAGTGCTGCTGCCCGCTTTGCTGCTGGGCTTGTGCTGCCGGGCGGCGCCGGAGCGGGTCCGCTACGCCATCCCCGAGGAGCTGGGCAGAGGCTCGCTGGTGGGGCCGCTGGCGCGGGACCTGGGGCTGAGCCCGGCCGACCTGCCGGCACGCCAGCTGCGGCTCAGCGCCGAGAAGCAGTACTTCGGCGTGAGCGGGGAGACCGGGAACCTCTACGTGAGCGAGAGGCTGGACCGGGAGGAGATGTGCGGCGAGGCGGCGTCCTGCTCCGTCAGCTTCGAGGCGCTGGTGCAGAACCCGCTCAACGTTTTCCACGTCGAGGTGGCCATCCAGGACATCAACGACAACGCCCCGCGCTTCCTGCGAGACAGTTTCCAGCTGGAGATCAACGAGTTCACTTCTCCCGGCGCCCGGTTTTACTTGGGCACGGCCGAGGACGCAGACGTGGGCAGCAACTCGCTGCAGGGCTACGAGCTGGAGACCAACGGGTACTTCGCGGTGGAGGTGAAGGAGAGCCAGGACGGCAGCAAGTTCGCGGAGCTGGTGCTGCGGCGCGCACTGGACCGGGAGAGGGAGCAGAGCCTGCGGCTGGTGCTGACGGCGCTGGACGGCGGCGAGCCGCCCCGGAGCGGCACCGCCCAGCTCTGCATCAACGTCACCGACGCCAACGACAACCCACCCGTGTTCGCGCAGGACCGCTACCGCGCCAGCCTGCGGGAGGACGCGCCGCCGGGCTCGATGGTGCTGAACGTCTCCGCCTCCGACGCCGACGCCGGCACCAACGCCCGCATCACTTACGGCTTCGGGGAAACGCCGGCCAAGGTGCTTCAGAAGTTCGTGGTGGACGCGGAGAGCGGGACGATCACGCTGCAGGAGGCGCTGGACTTCGAGGACACGCGAGGCTACACACTGCTGGTGGAGGCGAGGGACGGGGGCGGTCTGGTGGCACACTGCAAGGTGGAGGTGGAGGTGCTGGACGTGAACGACAACGCGCCCGAGGTGACACTGACGTCGGTGTCGAGCCCGGTGCCCGAGGACGCGCCGGCCGGCACGGTGGTGGCCCTGGTGAAAGTGCGGGACCGGGACTCCGGGGAGAACGGGCAGGTGTCGTGCGAGCTGTCGGGCGAGGCGCCGCTGTCGATCGTGGCGTCGTCGGGCGGCTCGTACAAGGTGGTGACGGCGAGCGCGCTGGACCGGGAGCAGGCGCCCGAGCACCGGGTGGCGGTGGTGGCCAGGGACCGGGGCAGCCCGGCGCTCTCCAGCCGCGCGGCGCTGGTGCTGGAGGTGTCGGACGTGAACGACAACGCGCCGGTGTTCGAGGAGGCCGCCTACAGCGCCTACGTGGCGGAGAACAACGCGGCGGGCGCGCCGGTGCTGCGCGTGCGCGCGCGGGACGCGGACGCGGGCGCCAACGGGCGCGTCAGCTACTGGCTGGCGGGCGGCAGCGCGGGCGCGGCGCCGTACGTGTCGGTGGAGGCGCGGAGCGGCGCGGTGTACGCGCAGCGCTCCTTCGACTACGAGCAGTGCCGCGAGTTCGCGGTGGCGGTGCGGGCGCAGGACGGCGGGGCGCCGGCGCGGAGCTCGACGGCGACGGTGCGCGTCTTCGTGCTGGACCGCAACGACAACGCGCCGCGGGTGCTGTGGCCGGCGGCGGGCGCGGGCGCGGCGGGGGCGGGCGCGGGGGCGTCCCCGGCCGCGGCCCCGTTCGAGGTGGTGCCGCGGTCGGCCGAGGCCGGGTACCTGGTGGCCAAGGTGGTGGCGGTGGACGCGGACGCGGGGCGCAACGCGTGGCTGTCGTACGAGCTGGTGCAGGCGCCGGAGCCGGCGCTGTTCCGCGTGGGGCTGCACAGCGGCGAGGTGCGGACGGCGCGGGCCGTGTCGGAGAGGGACGCGGCGAAGCAGCGGCTGGTGGCCGTGGTGAAGGACCACGGGCAGCCGGCGCTGTCGGCCACGGCCACGCTGCACGTGGTGCTGGCCGAGAGCTTGCAGGAGGCGCTGCCGGAGCTGAGCGAGCGGGCGGCGGGCGCCGACTCGCCGGCGGAGCTGCAGTTCTACCTGGTGCTGGCGCTGGCGCTCCTCTCCGCCCTCTTCCTGCTGAGCGTGGCGCTGGCCGTGCTGGCGCGGGTGCGCCGGGCCGGGCCGCCCGCCGTCCTGCGCTGCCTGGGCGCGCAGCGCTTCTCCGTGGCCGGCGCCGCCTTCCCGGCCGACTTCTGCGAGGGCACCTTGCCCTACTCCTACAACCTGTGCGTGGCGCCGGGCCGCGCCGTCGCCGAGGGCGCTTGGCTGCCGCCGCCGCTGCCCAGCCTGGCCGCGGAGGAGCTTCTCGGCGCGGAGCCCTGCGGGAAGCGGAGCCCGACCAGCAGCGCCGGCGCGGGAGAGCCGCCCGCGGACGCCGAGGCCCCGCAGGTCTGTAAGCCCGCGCAGTCCTTGCCTCTGAGCCCTTTCTAAGCTCACGCCGAGGGGAGTGGGCTCTTGCTCGTCCTTTGGCCGCTTGGGCGCCTGCTGCCGCGCTCTCTTTCCACGAACGAATGAAGTAATCCTCTGCCGTGTCTTTTCTGGCAGCAGGCAGCGGGAACGGCACTTCCTGCCTGACCACCTGTCACACCTGTAGGCTCAGTAGAGAGGTTACTGCCATTCAGCTTGTGCTGGATGAAATGGTACAAATGTGGTGAAGCTCTAAAGTGGAATGAGTTCTGCTGATGCTGAACGTCCACGGTTTGCATCTGTTTACTTTCCACTCAAAGCAGGCAGGTAGCGGCGGCAGTTCTTGGTTCATCACTCGTTCAGTTTCAGCTGAGAAGGTTTTCTTGTGGAACGTGTGTTCCCTAAATGGTATGAGTTACTGATGTTGAACGCGGATCCCTACCGTGTACAATGAGATGACCTAAGTCTATATGATGCAGTCGGGAAAGTGGGATTGGTGCTTGATGTTTGACATTTTTACCTTCCTGATGGCTTTTTCCCGAAGCGATGGACTTGGGACCTGGCTGACAGCTGAATAAAACCACCCCGTTGTTTAATGCTGTTTCTAGAATGGAGCAGCAAGTCCTAAGTGTAAGCACAGCCTGTACCGTGTAAGGCTGTAAAAACAACAAAAAAAACCCTGCAAAAAACAAAGTGGGGCGAAAGGGAGGCTGATTGAGACCGGCCTCGCCTGTGCAGCCGAAAAGCAACGAAGCCGAGAGTGAAGGGCTGTCCCTGAGGAGGACTCCTTGTGAAGGGGGATCTTCATTGCTGCCTTGTGCTATGGCTGGGGGTTTGGGAAAGTAATGTGGCTGGTGGCGTTCCAGTGTGACACACTTTTGATCTGCGGAAGGGTGAGGGAAAAGTCGTGCAAGCACGACTGCTGCTAATTGCTGTGCAAGTAGTGGTGGAGATTGTGCTTTTGAACTAACGGGCCAAGACTCGTAAGGCTGTGCACGGAATATTAACAGAACTTTATATCTACATTGTATCACCATAGCAAAAACATTTATCCCTGCGGTAGAAATAACACAACCACGGGAGGCGTGTCATTTCCTTCTGGTCGTCATCCCCCCTTCCTAGACGATTCCTTCACGTTATCGAATTAATTGTTCAGGTGTAAATGCCTATGAAGTATGCAGACCCTTAGTTTATGTGGCCTAATGGCAAATCACCCATTCAAGTCCGTTAACTTTCCTTTTTCGGTATTAGCTGCCTCTGTAGGTCTTCCAACAGTTTAATAATGTAGCCATTAGGTCAGTGACTTCACTGAAGCACTCCATTGCTCTCATCCCGTTCTAAAATACGGTCGGGACTTGACGACTAGCGGGAAAATAGGCGCAGAAAAAAAATTGGGAGCAACGCAAAGGTGTCGTACGGCTGCAATCACCCTCAACCCACAGAATGGGCCGTATGAAGGGGAGTATTTCAAGGAAAGTTCCTGAAGCGTGGGTTCATGACCCTGATATATTTGCTTCTCCGGGGGGGTGTGTGGGATGTGTGTGTCCGAATATCACGTTTTGTATTTCAGAGCCTGTTTTCTCTTGCTTTCCTTGTAGCAGTCATTCAAGCATGACGGCTACAAAAATTCGTGTTAGAGGTTATGGTACGGGCTTAGATTCTCAGTTGATTGACCTCACCTTCTTGGGCCTTTAAATGTCTAATCTCAGCCGATGGTCGTGGTGTAGTTAATTTCCAGCGTGTTCCTTATTGTTGTCCCACAAACGGGGTTCGTTTACCCGGCCTGCAAGCCAATTCCTCACAGAGTCGAGGTATTTTTAAATTAATTTCATGGATGCGCATGGACGGGTGCCTGTCTCAAGACAGCACACCTTTGTTTCAAAACTCCTCATTTTTATCTAATTAAGTAATACATATTCATTATTATTTGTCTTAACGATTGGTTCTTTCTTCTTTGCCTGTCATGTAAATTAGTGCGCAGACTCGGTCTTCTTCCTTCATGGTCTTCTTTTGAGTAGGGGGTCTCATTTGAGTAGGTGGTCAATAAGTCGGTGGTCGCGATCTCCCCCTGTACGAATTAACTTTTTCCTACTTGTTACTCAGTCTTGGCAGTTACAGGTGGTTCTTCAAGGTTTATTGACCAGACCACAATCCATTACCTTTTCTGACATAAACATAAAGCCCCATTGACTGATAGTTAGTTACTAAACCTTAATTATAGTGTATAGTTTTTGTTTCCTTATTTTAAATATTAACCGATGGGGGCTGTAGCCAAGACTTTAGCAGTTCCCTGGTTATTTCAATCATATTATGCATATTAATTGATAACAATTTCCCCTCTTTGAGACTTGTGAAGTCTCAATATACTTCAACAAGTCTCACTTTCTATCTCTTATCACTAATACATGTGATTGAGATGCCTGTCTCATGATGAAAGTCTTGAGACATCCAAACAACATACACTGTAATAACCAAAATGATTAGGTTCAGTAGTAAACTCTGTAGCCATCTAGTCAGCGAGAATCCGAAATCATGCGGGAGTTTATTCAAGCACCCTGTCTCCATTGCCTCTCTTATATTCCTACAAGATTACTTTACCACTGGACTGTGGACTCCAAGGGATATGTAAATTCCCTTTAATACCCGAAAATCTAGAAATTCCCTCTACGATTTCTACAATGAAATGGGGTCCTATATCAGAAGACATACCTTCTGGAATATCAAACCTAGGGAAAATTTCTTTTATAAGGCCTTAATGATTTCTCTAGCCTTCTTGGTACGACATGGAAAGGCTTTGGCCAACCAGAAGAATTACCGGCTATCATCAATAAATATTTGTATTTATTACACCGCGGTAGTTCCATAACATCTCTTTGCCAGTATTCCCCAGGAGTTGTTCCTTGTTTCACAACTCCTCTTTTAACCCTCTTGGTAATTTTTTGGATGATTAGCACAACAAATAGCACACCTTTTAACCATTATGTCTGTCAGGTTTTGCATTTTTGGTCCTACAAGCTATCTTTTTGGCAATCAATACCAATGCATTTGCTTTTGAAGGTGTTTCTCGACGCAATCTTTTAAGTAGACTTTCCATCATCTTTTCAGATAGTAGCAGTTGCTTTAAAGGTGTCACCCACCATCCCTGATCATTCTTAGAACAATCTAATTGTTCTGGCAATTGATCTTCTCTCTCAGTATATTGTGGAGGTGATGATTGTAAACGAGGTGCTGGAATTAAGGGTCCTTCAACTGTTGACTCTTTGAGAGCTGCTTCCTTTGCCACTTGATCCGCTTTTCGATTTCCCTTTATCATTTCACTATTCCCACTCTGAAGGGCTTTACCATGTGTTATTGGAACTTCCTTGGGTTGAAGAACTGCCTGCAAAAGTTTCGCTATTTCTTCCCCATATTGAATTGGGGTTCCTTGTGAGCTTAAAAGTCCTCTTTCTTTGCAGGTGGCTCCATGTGCCTGCTTCAGCCACGCTTCAGCCTTTAAATGCCTAATCTCAGTCAATGGTCGTGGCGTAGTTAATTCCAAGCGTGTTCCTTAGGAACGGAGGTATTTAAAGCAAAGTCCCTGCCGCTTGCTTTCAGGAGCCCGATACCGCTGGTTCTCCGGGGGTGTGTGTCTGAATGTCCCGTTTTGTATTTCAGAGCCCGTTTTCTCTTGCTCTCCTTGCACCAGTCATTCAGGCATGACTGCTACACAAATTGGAGATTGTGCTTTCGAACTAATGGGATGAGGCTCGTGTGAGCATGTGAGACGAAGAGACATTATTTTACTTGGCATGTCTCGGCGTTAGCAAGTGACTTTTCCCGTGCGGTCGAAGCAGCACGGCGGCGGGAGGCCTCTGCCTTCCTCCTGGTCGTGATCGCCTCGAGGGTCGAAGGAGAGATGGGCTGGCGAAAAGCCAGCGCAGGAGATGACCGCTGGACGGGCCCCGCTGTCCCCGTGGCGACGGTGCCGTCCCCGCCCGCTGCCCGCGGGAAAGGCAGGGCGGGCAGCGCTCGGCAGCGCTCGGTGCCTGCAGTGCCGGGAGGAGGCTGCGGGCGCCGCTGTTGACCGAGGAGGAGCGAGAGGAAGGCCGGAGCGCTGCCGGCAGCCCCGCCCGCTGCGGCCCGGCTCGCTCGCTCGCTCGCTGGCTGGCTGGCTCGGCGGCCGGGCGGTCTGCGAGCGTCCCCGCGGTGCGGAGCCGTGCTGCAGCGAGGCGGAGGGGCCGGCGGCAGCGGCCGGGAGCGGCGAGCCGGGGCCGGAGCCTTAGAGGGAAGCGGAGCCGGAGCCGGAGCGTCTGCGAGGAGCGTACGGCGGCGGTGCGGGGCCGGCGGGGCCGCGGCGGCGATGTGCGCGGCGGGGAGGCGCTGGGGCCGGCGGGAGCGAGCCGTGCTGTGGTGCGTCCTGGTGGCGGCGTGGGAGGCGGCGTGGGGGCAGCTGCGCTACTCGGTTCCCGAGGAGATGCCGAAGGGCTCGTTCGTGGGCGACGTGGCCAAGGATCTGGGGCTGGAGCTGCCGGCGCTCCGCGAACGCGGCGTCCGCGTTGTCTCCGAGGGGAGGACGCAGTATTTCGCTCTGCACGGCAAGACGGGACATTTGGTGACGGCGGAGAGGATAGACAGAGAGCAGCTCTGCGAGAGTGTGCAGCGATGCGTGCTGCGTTGTGAGGTGATAGTGGAGGGGGAAATGCAGGTTTACGGCATCGAAGTGGAAATCACGGACATTAACGACAACGCGCCCAGCTTCAAGGAAATCGCGCTGGAGGAGAGAATGAGCGAGACGACAGCCCCGGGGTCGCGGTTTCCCCTGGCCGAGGCCCACGACCCGGACTCGGGACGGAATTCGCTGCAGAGCTACGAGCTGAGCGGCGACGAGCACTTCTCGCTGGCCGTGCAGGCGGGCCCCGGCGGGGATCAGCGTCCCGAGCTGGTGCTGGCGAAGGCGCTGGACCGGGAGGAGGCGGCGTTTCACGAGCTGGTGTTGAGGGCGAGCGACGGCGGAGAGCCGGCGCGGACGGGCACGGCGCGGATCCGCGTGGCGGTGGTGGACGCGAACGACAACGCGCCCGTGTTCAGCCAGGCGGAGTACACGCTGCGTGTGCCGGAGGACGTGCCCGTGGGCTCCACCCTCGTCACCGTCACGGCCACCGACGCCGACGAGGGGCTCTACGGGCACGTGAAATACTCATTGAAGAAAATCACAGAGAAAGCTTCCAAGATTTTCCAGCTGGACACTGAGACGGGAGCCATCACGCTGGTCCGTAGCCTAGACTTCGAGGAAGGCGAGTCGCACGATTTGGAGGTGCAGGCACGGGACGGCGGGGGCCTTTTCGACACGGCCAAAGTCGCGATCACGGTGACAGACGTCAACGACAACGCGCCCGAGATTTCGGTGCGATCGGCGCTGAGCGCGATCTCGGAGGACGCGCCGCCGGGGACGGTGGTGGCCCTGCTGCACGTGCAGGACCGGGACTCGGGGGCGAACGGCGAGGTGCGGTGCAGCATCGCCGAGCGCCTCCCGTTCCGGCTGGAGAAGTCCTTTGAGGACTACTACCGCGTGGTGACGGCGAGGGAGCTGGACCGGGAGGAGGTGGCGGAGTACAACGTGACGGTGCGGGCGGCGGACGGCGGGTCGCCGGCGCTGTGGAGCAGCGCGGTGCTGGCGCTGCGGGTGCTGGACGTGAACGACAACGCGCCGGTGTTCGCGGAGGCGCGCTACAGCGCCCGGCTGCCCGAGAACAACGCGGCGGGCGCGCTGGTGCTGACGGTGCGGGCGGCGGACGCGGACTGGGGGCAGAACGCGCGCGTGCGGTACCGGCTGTCGGAGGGGCGGGTGCGGGGCGCGCCGCTGTCGTCCTACGTGTCGGTGCAGGCGGAGACGGGCGCGCTGTACGCGCTGCGCTCCTTCGACTACGAGGAGGTGCGCGAGGTGGGGCTGTGGGTGCGGGCGGAGGACGGCGGCGCGCCGGCGCTGAGCAGCAACGTGTCGGTGCGGCTCGTGATCGTGGACGAGAACGACAACGCGCCGCAGGTGCTGTACCCGCCGGCGGCGCCGGCGGCGGGCGCGGGCTGGGCGGGCGTGGAGCTGGCGCCGCGCTCGGCGGAGCCCGGGGCGCTGGTGGCCAAGGTGGTGGCGGTGGACGCGGACGCGGGGCAGAACGCGTGGCTGTCGTACGAGCTGGCCAAGGCGACGGAGCCGGGGCTGTTCCGCGTGGGGCTGCACAGCGGCGAGGTGCGGACGGCGCGCTTCCCGCTGGCCCGCGACGCGGCGCGGCAGAGCCTGGTGGTGGTGGTGAAGGACCACGGGCGGCCGGCGCTGTCGGCCACGGCCACGCTGACGGTGGTGCTGGCGGAGAGCGTGGCCGAGCTGCTGTCGGAGCTGGGCAGCGCGGCGGCGGCGGCGCCGGGCGAGCCGGCCGGCAGCCTGACGCGGTGGCTGGTGGTGGCCGTGGCGGCCGTGTCCTGCCTCTTCCTCGCCTTCCTGCTGCTGCTGCTGGCGCTGCGCCTGCGGCGCTGGCGCCGCTCGCAGCTGCTGGCGGCGGGCAGCGGCGCCTTGCGCGGCGTCCCGGCCTCGCACTTCGTGGGCATCGACGGCGTCCGCGCCTTCCTGCACTCCTACTCGCACGAGGTGTCGCTCACCGCCGACTCGCGCAAGAGCCAGCTCCGCTTGTCGGGCGGCAGCTGCTGCGACACCCTCCCGGCCCGGCCGCCGCCCGACGAGCCCGCGCCGCTGCTCGGGGAGGACCCTGCCGGCGCCCGCCGCGCGGACCCCGCCGCTCCCCCGGTGAGTTCCTCCCACCAGCCCTTCTCCGCGGCGCGACGCGACGCGACGCTTCCCTCCGCTGCTTCTCCGCCCTTTCCCCCCCGTCTTCTGTCTCCTGCCTCGGGAGGTGGAGGTAGCGGGAAGGCAAAGCTTCGCTCAGCGACGCGCGGGGCGCTGGCGCCTCTTGCTGCCGGGGGGTGAACGTGGGATCGCGGCTCAGCGTGACAGTTGCTGCGGGAGGCAGGAGAAGCGGGAGGCTGCTGTTGCCTGCTGGAGTTTCCTCTCAGGGGGGCTTGCTGCTTCTATCACGCGGCCGCCAGTTTGTTTCTCATTTTGTCCCCCGACCGGTTTTCTTGTCAGTAGTAGGTCTTCTGAACGGATGTGTTGCAGTATTAGCAAATCGAAGTTTGCGTTATTAGCAGCGTCAGATGTCTTCCCGACAGCAATTGTGCTTGAGTAGGATGAGATTCTCTTGAAACGGAACTTTAATTATCCCGTTTATATCTTGCCGTGATGGGTTAATCATTTATACTTTTCATGCAGCCCTATTGCTTGTTTCGTATCATTACCTGCTCGTGCATGTTGTAGCCCTTGATCATATGTTGTTTATTATTTATTGTCATTGAAATCAGTGTGTGAGGAACTGAGTACTACATGTTCTTAATAGCGGTACTCGTTAGAAAGGTTCTCTTCTTTTTTTCTGTGCTTCTTACCAGCTAGTGAGCACTTTTACTTATTGGATGGGACTTTCACAAATACAGAATTATTTTTATGTTGAACGGCGTGTTAGTTGAGGTGTTTTTCTCAAGTCCGTCTTTGTTTCACTTAATTATCACTCTTGCCTTGTAACACAGCTTTTTCATTTAACAGTCATTATTTAGGACCAATGTAAACCAGTGTTGGAAATAAACGTAGAGCCACCTGTGCCTGCTTTGGGGCAGGACTTGTATTTCTCTCGTGTGATGGTTCCTCACACAGCATGTCCCTCAGCCAGTAGTGACAGCAGTGCCATCTTTGTGTACCAGAATGCAGTATGTGTTTTCTGTGCTGGAGGTACATTTTCCTCAACCGGGAGACCATTCCTACACATTCCTGCACATTCCTTGTTGCTTGTGGGAATTTCCTTGGTTGGGTCAAAAGTGAGCTCCATGCTCCAGATTGAGCAATAAGGTGGAAGAGGAGCGAAATTACTTGTGGGTAAGTGTTAAATTCTAAAATACACGTGCATACATGAGCACTGGTTGGTCACTTTGGTGCTGAGCCGCCGCTGTGCTCTTCCAAAAATGGAGTGGAGTTGAAGAACTGGATGTTCCAAGACTGAATGTTGTGCTTATAGATTCTATAAGCCTCTTCCTAGGCCTTCAAATAACGGGTGAAATGCTAGAGAGTATTGTCACAGTTTCTGCTGGCGTGTGTTACAGATGGCATGGCACTTTAAGAAATGTCAAGATACTCTTGCTGTGAAGGATTATTCATTTGTGCTTTTTATGTCGCCTCTCAGCTTGGTTTGTATCGTTATCCCTCACATAGCAGTGCTTGATCTTTCGATGCTAAGCGTTTACAATCGATGCAAATGGTTTGTGAGGAACGGAGTAGTAGGCATTCTAAATAGTGTTACTGGTTAGAAAGGTTGTGTGCTCCTTACCAGCCGGTAAGTACATCCAGAGTCTTACTGCACCTGGAAGCATTTTGAGAGAATGACCTTCTTGTCCATTAGGAGTCTATTCACACAGCAACCTTGTGGCCTCTTCTGCCAAATGAGGGTTAATCTCTGAGGGATTGGTACTGTCCTATGGTCACTTTTCATCTGCTTTACTGTTAATCGTCGTGTCTTTTACAGAGAGGTGTAGTTAGAGGTAGCAGTGTAGCTGAGGGTGTAACAACAGTATGTCCTAATGTGCCTAATGCCACTATAATGTTCATTTCTTGCTCGGCAGCATTACGCAGAGGATTGGACTATTAGACATAGACAGGTATTTTCATCATGAATGGCTTATTAGTTGAAGGTTTTTCTAAAACTCTATCGTTTGTTGCTTTATTTATCACTATTGTCTTACAACACAGAGTTTTCATTTAATGTTAATTATTTGAAATGCATGTAAGCAGTACCTTAGTAATGCAATGCAACAAACTTTGAGAAAGGGCAAGATTCTGTGTAAATACCTGCTTGGTATGGGTAGGTGACCCTCTGGTATGCATCTGTCCATGTGAAGTATAGTGTGGCTACTTTGTGAGAATGGTCTTGTTGGTGAGGAAGAGCCTGTTCTCAGTGACATTGTAGCCAAGTGATCATTTGCTAATAACTGCTACAGTGGAAGAAGCTTGTGAAGGAGAAACTGAGTCCTGTAGTCCGTGTCCTTGTATCTTTTAAGGGAGTAGCAAGAGTGGAACTGAGTTATCACCAGCACCCTGTGAATGGGCACAGCAGTCATCCATGGAGTCATCTCTTGTTTGGAGCAATAGGAGTTTTAGGAAAGTCTGCTGTACCTGTAGTTTCCAAATTCGTGGGTTGTGTAGCACTTGAAATGATTCAGCTGGTCATAATGTGCCCTGCTCTCTCCACGGTCATGAACTAAGATTTGTTGGTTTGCAGAGTCTTGCGTTCTGTGATTTTCTTTGAGTGCTGCTGAGAGGTGGTGTTATCATACAAACAGGCACTGAGGAGGATCAAGTACTTTTTCATAGGCGTTGCACTCCAGAGGGTTTTATCCTTCCCACTTTCAGACCAGCACATGCCTGGAGTGTTCTGTGTGTTGTGGGTGCAAAATACACGTTGCTGTGTTTGTGTCACAGGTAACCTGCCTTCACTAGTGTTGCCCTTCTGACTTTTCTTCTTGTGACTTTTTTTGCCATCTTTTCTTCCTACAAGTCTCTGACTGTCCTGGGAAAGGTAGCTGACATGTCACATACACGTCAGGCATCACCATGGAGGAGTATACCACTCCACCTTACAATTCTCGGAAAAGCACACTGGTAATTGAAGTATCCTGGGTGCATGGGTACCTTTTTGCTGCTCGTCCATGTTCTTAGATCTACTTATTTACCCCATTCACTGAAAGAAGCAATTTTGAAGAAATGCTTTAACAGGTCTGTTTTCACAGTTCTAGAGCAAGAAGTTGTGGTGATCTCCATGATTTGTAAAACTGGGAGCATGTACTGATAGTGCTGCTGTAGAAAATAAGGCTTGCCATTTTCCCCCAGTCTCGGTCACTCTGAGAGGTATATAAAATAAAAAGGATATAAACAAGAATCTCCTCAAAGAAAACGGTGGGTCTGGTGCTTCCTTTCTACAACAGCTTTTCCACTGAAGTATTTTGTAGCTGTTGCTTCTCAGAGCTCGTAGAAATGAAATAAAAGAGCGGGGGAAAGACAACCCACAGCAATAGTAGAAGCTGTTGGAATATGTCAGACATTTGCTGTACAGTGTACCTGCTTGTACTTACCTGCACTCACCTAGGTCTGCTGTACGAAGTCTGCACGATCGTCAACACGTTCTCCAGCCGGACCCTTCACTTCCACTATTAAACAGAGCTGCTCGGATCGTCTTTCCACGGGTATGAGAACACTCGCCAAACTGAAAGCTGAATCGCGCCTTTCGGTAGCCGATGGTGCCGACTGCCGGCAGCAGCTGACAGTGCGGCTCGGAGCGCAGAGGCCAAAGCGCCGCACGGCCATCAGCCGGCTGCGGTGGCGTCGCGGCGCCTCCGGGTGCCGCTGTTGGCCGAGGCGGAGCGGCGCTGGAGCCGCAGCCGCAGCTGGAGCCGCAGCCGGAGCCGGAGCCGCAGCCGCCGCAGCGTCCTGCCCCCGCAGGCTGCTCGCTCGCACGGCGCCGGCCAGAGCGGCAGCGGCACGGGCAGCAGAGGCGAGAGGCGGCGCGGCGCGGGGAGCAGCGGCGTCCGAGCCGGCGCCGAGATCGCTGCCCTCCGGCGGGCCCTGCGCTCGCTGCGGAGAGTGGCTGGAAGGGAGGAGCGCGGCGAGCGCTGCCCAGAATGGCGGGCAGGCAGAGGCAGAGCCGCCGGCGAGCAGCCGGGCGAGTGCTGCTGCCCGCTTTGCTGCTGGGCTTGTGCTGCCGGGCGGCGCCGGAGCGGGTCCGCTACGCCATCCCCGAGGAGCTGGGCAGAGGCTCGCTGGTGGGGCCGCTGGCGCGGGACCTGGGGCTGAGCCCGGCCGACCTGCCGGCACGCCAGCTGCGGGTGGCGTCCGCCGCTAAAAGGCAGCTGAAATACTTTACCGTGAGCGGGGAGACCGGGAACCTCTACGTGAGCGAGAGGCTGGACCGGGAGGAGATGTGCGGCGAGGCGGCGTCCTGCTCCGTCAGCTTCGAGGCGCTGGTGCAGAACCCGCTCAACGTTTTCCACGTCGAGGTGGCCATCCAGGACATCAACGACAACGCCCCGCGCTTCCTGCAAGACAGTTTCCAGCTGGAGATCAACGAGTTGACTTCTCCCGGTGCCCGGTTTTACTTGGGCACGGCCGAGGACGCAGACGTGGGCAGCAACTCGCTGCAGGGCTACGAGCTGGAGACCAACGGGTACTTCGCGGTGGAGGCGAAGGAGAGCCAGGACGGCAGCAAGTTCGCAGAGCTGGTGCTGCGGCGCGCACTGGACCGGGAGAGGGAGCAGAGCCTGCGGCTGGTGCTGACGGCGCTGGACGGCGGCGAGCCGCCCCGGAGCGGCACCGCCCAGCTCTGCATCAACGTCACCGACGCCAACGACAACCCACCCGTGTTCGCGCAGGACCGCTACCGCGCCAGCCTGCGGGAGGACGCGCCGCCGGGCTCGATGGTGCTGAACGTCTCCGCCTCCGACGCCGACGCCGGCACCAACGCCCGCATCACCTACGGCTTCGGGAAACTGCCGGCCAAGGTGCTTCAGAAGTTCGTGGTGGACGCGGAGAGCGGGACGATCACGCTGCAGGAGGCGCTGGACTTTGAGGACACGCGAGGCTACACACTGCTGGTGGAGGCGAGGGACGGGGGCGGTCTGGTGGCACACTGCAAGGTGGAGGTGGAGGTGCTGGACGTGAACGACAACGCGCCCGAAATCACGATGTTGTCGGTGTCGAGCCCGGTGCCCGAGGACGCGCCGGCCGGCACGGTGGTGGCTCTCCTGAACGTGAACGACCGGGACTCCGGGGAGAACGGGCAGGTGTCGTGCGAGCTGTCGGGCGAGGCGCCGCTGTCGATCGTGGCGTCGTCGGGCGGCTCGTACAAGGTGGTGACGGCGAGCGCGCTGGACCGGGAGCAGGCGCCCGAGCACCGGGTGGCGGTGGTGGCCAGGGACCGGGGCAGCCCGGCGCTCTCCAGCCGCGCGGCGCTGGTGCTGGAGGTGTCGGACGTGAACGACAACGCGCCGGTGTTCGAGGAGGCCGCCTACAGCGCCTACGTGGCGGAGAACAACGCGGCGGGCGCGCCGGTGCTGCGCGTGCGCGCGCGGGACGCGGACGCGGGCGCCAACGGGCGCGTCAGCTACTGGCTGGCGGGCGGCAGCGCGGGCGCGGCGCCGTACGTGTCGGTGGAGGCGCGGAGCGGCGCGGTGTACGCGCAGCGCTCCTTCGACTACGAGCAGTGCCGCGAGTTCGCGGTGGCGGTGCGGGCGCAGGACGGCGGGGCGCCGGCGCGGAGCTCGACGGCGACGGTGCGCGTCTTCGTGCTGGACCGCAACGACAACGCGCCGCGGGTGCTGTGGCCGGCGGCGGGCGCGGGCGCGGCGGGGGCGGGCGCGGGGGCGTCCCCGGCCGCGGCCCCGTTCGAGGTGGTGCCGCGGTCGGCCGAGGCCGGGTACCTGGTGGCCAAGGTGGTGGCGGTGGACGCGGACGCGGGGCGCAACGCGTGGCTGTCGTACGAGCTGGTGCAGGCGCCGGAGCCGGCGCTGTTCCGCGTGGGGCTGCACAGCGGCGAGGTGCGGACGGCGCGGGCCGTGTCGGAGAGGGACGCGGCGAAGCAGCGGCTGGTGGCCGTGGTGAAGGACCACGGGCAGCCGGCGCTGTCGGCCACGGCCACGCTGCACGTGGTGCTGGCCGAGAGCTTGCAGGAGGCGCTGCCGGAGCTGAGCGATAGAGACGCTGTGTCCGAGCTGACGTCTGATCTAAACCTCATTCTTGTAGTGGCGCTCGCTGTCGTGTCCTTGTTATTCGTTTTGACAGTCATTTTGATACTGTTCTTTAAATGCCGACGGTCGAGGACTCCTCCCGTTTTTATAACTTCTGATAAGGAACTGTATTCCAGCCTGGGCTCAAAACCACCGTACAACTACTGCAGCAGCACGCTGCCCTTGCCCTGTTCCTACGAGGTGTGTTTAGCTTCCGAGTCGGGCCAGAAGGACTTCACATTTCTGAGACCAGGGACGGCAGCATTGTCTGACTGTCTCCTGACCAGGGAACCCGGCTCAGACACTCACTCCGGGAAGGATCCTCCTAGCCCCGGGAGCTTGGCAGAGGTGAGCTTCTGTCCCGGGGTCCCTCTCTGCGTGTTTGTGTGAATCTTCTTCTTCCCCTGTTCTGCCGTAGGGGATCGGTGGGCTACGGGCAGAGCTCAATGTCACTTCCCGGCAAACTGCTCAATAGCTCGGAGGCGTGGGTGGGTGTGAGTGTGCGCGTGATGTTCACTCTTCCTTTTGACCTGCCCAGTGTCATCCACGAATTGTCATTTGTGCCCCGAGGAGCGACGCTATGTTTGTACTGGTGTCTGTCTGTCCTACTCCAGGTGCGAGTTTCACCGAGCCGGGGTGATGGGGGCGGAGCGGGGGCAAAAGTGTCGTGGGGTCCTAAGCTGAGACAACCCTTTCGTCTTGGTCTAGTGAGTGCTTCATTCATTGTCTGCCAGATTTGAGCGCTTTCATGTGATAACGATGTGTGAGCTATCCCGGCCTCTTCACTCAGTGAGGGCAGCAGCTCTGTAGTTCTCTGTTTTCCCTTCCAGCTCTGTTCTTTTCATACTCTGAAGCCCTCAAAAGGAAAACCTTGTGTACACCCGTGACTTAACATTTCTCTTCCATTTGGGGAGCCGGGACTGTAGCTCCAAGCCCGGAGCCGAGCAGAAAATGCTCTGGGTCCACTGCTGCCACCGGCTTCTCTGGAGCCCCAGCACAGCTGGGAATAACGCCAGAGCAGCTCTGGCTGGGATTTGGCTTGAACCCATCCCCGAAGGAATTCTTGGTGCAGGGGAAAGGCACCTGTCCCCTTAGCTGTCACATGTTTCCACTCCTCTCCCTCCAAATGGTGCTTTCAGGAGCTCCGACCCGTTGCTTTCAATATTCGGGCTTCCCATCAAAGTAAGGGAGACATAATGTGTCCAGATCCGTCGAAATACGGGAGATGGAAATGTTCAGTCTTCCATATGTTTCCTGAGATCTCTTTGCTGTACTCAGCTCTCCACTGCTTGGCCGTCTTACTGCTGCTGGGATTAATAGGTCGTGTGTCCACTCATGTGAAAAGAAACTCCTTAAGAATTGCGGTATGCACGTTAAAGAAATTTCTCAGTAAGCAGAGTTTAGGAAAGGCACGAAATGGGCAGTGGTTGGAAAAAAGATTCAGACCTTATTTCAGAGAAAATAAGTGGCTGAAGACTATTTCAAGATTTGTCTCGAAGAGAGCTGTGGATTTTCTTCTTTTTAGATTATATGTAAGAAAGAAAGGTAATTGGGATTTGGTTGCGTAAGGGCCTATGAGATAAGAAGTCTGCTCTCAGCGCTGTGAGCCTGCATACACAGTTTTACAGAAGTGCTCCAAAACGCATATAGGCATAACGGATACTTACATACACGATGCAGCTGTGGTGGGTAAAGCATATCGGTTTCCTTCTCAGTATTTAAATTGCTTCAGAATTAAATTCCATTAAAATCCAACGTTAGACGACTAACCTTGGATTTTATTAGTGTGAAGCCTATGCTTTTATCACATTCTGTGGACTGGTGATAAGAACGATAAGTAGCGCTGATACGGTTTATCTTTTGGCAACGATTATTCGCAAAAATACTGCGTCTCTGGGTGGATCCTGTGTGCTCACGGCAGTTAACAGGACTGTGCGGGGTAAGAACATGTAGCCAGAGTCGAGGTCCCTGTCAGTCTGGGGGGGTGTCGTGTCTCCCATCTTGGTGCGGCTGATTTGCAGCCCTTCCACAACGCACTCAGCCACGACAAGCAGCGGGATAACAGATAACCAGCCGCAACGTTTCCGAGCCATTTCTGAAGGGCATAGAGAGCCTTGTCGTTTCTCTCGATAAGGGAATGAACGCGTGGGCGCTGATTTCCAGTCCAGTTTCTTTCCCAGACATCGCCGTCCCTTCCTTATCAGTCTCGGGTGTGGAAAGACACCTGGACGCTGTGTTTCTCGGCCACAGCTGGGTTTTGACAGGGCTCCTGGCTCTCCCTTATCAAGCTCCCTTGGCCCCTTCCCATTGCACCGTGACAGCTGGGCAGTTGCGCGGGTGACGGACAACGAGAGCGGAAATTGCCATAGTTTTATCCATACGGGCGCTCGAAATGTCGGCAAACCGACGTATCAGGAATTGTTGTTGACAGCAACAACCCCAAAACGCAGGCAGGCAGCCCGGGAATTGGCTGTTTCTCGCCGAGGCGCTGCCGGTGCCGTGGTCTATGCGGTGCAGCGACCCGCCGGGCTGTTGCTGCACGGGAACGGGAATCGCTCCTGTCCCCGGTGAACCAGCACGTCGTAGACCGTGATTTCTCTGCGTCTGGCTGGTGGAAACAGATACCAAGGAGCAAGCAGGGAGGTGGCGAGAGCAGGAGGGCGTATTAAACCCAGCTTTCTACGATTTGTCGGGGAAGATGCCTGCTGGGACAGTGGTGGCGGTGGGGAGCAGGAGGGGTGATGCTCCTGGGAACGCTGTGGCAGGAGCTGCCCCGCGAGGTGACTGTGTGCTGCAGCTGGAGGAGCTGCTCGTAACTCGGCAGCATGAAATCTGCGTCGTTTTGCCGGCGACACTGCTTTGGTGGCACACAGAGGCGCGGCGTCGCGACGCCGTGGGATGTCAGGAAGGGGCTGACCAAGCACTCGGGTGGGAGGACCGGCATCCCGAAGGTCCCGAGGGACACTCGGAGCTGGCCCGTCGTGCCGGCGCCCTGCGTGCCCCGGCCGACATTCCCCACCCCTCCTCCTGCCCGCTCCACCTCCCCTTCTTGCTCCCGCTGCCTCTTTCCAACGAGGTTTTCCCGGGGGGACACCACTCCCCCCAGCCCCCGTTTCCATATTCCCCCTTTTGGCGTCATCCTCTCCGCCAATTCTTAGACATTCCTGCCCGCACACGCAGTCCCCGTCCCCGATCTACGCTGTCTCTGCCAGCGCGCTCTCAGCCCGGCTGTCCTTATGAGCTGGGTTTCTCCCTTCAGGGTCAACCGGCCCGAGCCCCGCTGCCTTCGGGCAGGGGCCGCCGCGCTCCCTCCCGGCGGTGGTCGGCGGGCGGCTGCCCCGCGGCGGGGCTCCGGCAGCCCGCGCTCCGTGCAGTTATTGGCCGGGACTCTGTGTGCCGCTGTCGGCCAATGATGGAGCGGGGGGGAATCTGGCGGCCCGGCCCCGCTCGGAGCCGGGATGAGGCGCAGACGGTCTCAGAGAGAGCCTGGGAGTGAGTCACCGCGGAGCCCGCAAAGCAATGCCCTTCTCCCCGCCGGACGCCGCTTCCCGGGGCGCGCTGGGCAGCGGCATGACGGGGCGAGCTGAGGATTTCTAGCCGGGGCGGGGGGGGGCGAAGCGAAGAGCGCGGCCGTCCTGTGCGATGAACGGCGTTGCTGTAAGGAGCCGCGGGGTGACGACGGGGCAGGTACTGAGCCTCTTGGTTTTGTTCGGCGTTTCCGACTGGGTTTCCGCCGCGATTCGCTATGCGATTCCCGAGGAGGCGCGGAGAGGCTCCGCGGTGGGGAACGTGGTAGCCGACCTGGCGCTGGACCTCGGGCGGCTGCCGGGGCGCCGGCTGCGGGTTGTGTCCGGCGGAAACAAGAAGTACTTTGGGGTGGATCTGACGAGCGGCGCGCTGCTGGTGAGCGAACGGATAGACCGGGAGGAGCTCTGCGGCGCGCTCTCTCCTTGCTCCCTCAGCTTTGAGATCGTGGTGGAAAACCCGCTGGAGCTGTACAGCGGCACCGTGGAGATCCAGGACATCAATGACAACGACCCGGTTTTTCCCAGCAGCCATGCGAGGCTGGAAGTCAGCGAGTCGGTGGCGGCCGGAGCGCGCTTCCCGCTAGAGAGCGCGCAAGACCCCGATGTGGGGATTAACTCTTTGCAGACCTACCAGCTCAGCGCCAACCCGCACTTTGCGCTCGACGTGCAGACGAGGGTGGATGGCAGCAAGTACGCGGAGCTGGTGCTGGAGAAGGAGCTGGACAGGGAGGAGCAACGGGAGCTGCATTTGGTCTTGACTGCGCTGGATGGAGGCAGCCCGCCACGGTCGGCCCACGTGCAGATCCTCATTGATGTTGTCGACGCCAATGATAACGCCCCAGTCTTCAACCAGTCCACGTACAAGGCAAGTGTGAGGGAGAACACGCCCAGTGGTACCCTGGTCGCCAGGATCAGTGCATATGATCTGGATGATGGGCCCAACGGAGACATTGTCTATTCCTTCAGCAGCCACACACCCGCCAAGGTACGAGAACTCTTCGCTCTGGACTCTGCCATGGGGGAATTGAGGGTCAAGGGACAGCTGGACTATGAAGAAACGAAGCTGTACGAGATTTACTTACAGGCTAAAGACAAGGGTGCCGCTCCTGGTGTGGCTCATTGCAAAGTGCTGGTGGAAGTCATAGATGTGAACGACAATGCTCCAGAGGTGACAGTGACTTCTGTGTACAGCCCTGTGCCTGAAGATGCAGCCCCAGGGACGGTTGTAGCTCTGCTGAGTGTAACAGACTTGGACTCCCTTGACAATGGTCTGGTGAACTGCTTCATTTCCCCTGGGATCCCGTTCATGCTCAGCTCCTCCCTCAAAAATTACTACACATTGAAAACAAAAGCAGCTCTGGACCGGGAAAAGGCATCGGAGTATAACATCACTATCACAGCCAGGGACTCAGGCTCACCACCCTTGTCTGCGGTAAAACAGATCCTGGTGCAGGTGTCAGATGTCAATGACAATGCGCCCAAGTCTTCCCAGGACTCCTATGATGTGTATGTGCTGGAGAACAACATGCCTGGCATCCCCATCCTTAATGTGAGTGCCACAGACCCGGACCTAGGGAGCAATGCCCATCTCTCCTATACCCTCTTGCAGAGTGACCCCACTGTAGGCCACCTCTTCTCCATCAACAGGGAGAATGGCACCCTCTACCTGCTCAGCTCCCTGGACCACGAGGACCAGGTGGAGTTCAGCATGATGGTGCAGGTCCAGGATGGTGGCTCGCTGCCTCTGGCCACTAATGTCTCAGTCAGTGTGTTTGTCACTGACCTCAATGACAATGCCCCAACCGTGCTGTACCCTCACCCCAACACCACCACCACCTATACCGATGTGGTGGCACCAGGCACTCCTGCTGGGCACATGGTCACCAAGGTGGTGGCGGTGGATGCGGATGCAGGGTACAATGCCTGGATCTCCTATACCCTGTTGCAGGCCACTGACCCCAGCCTCTTCTCAGTTGGGCTGCACAGCGGAGAGATCTTCACAGCCCGCCAGCTCCAGGAGGATGACGCTCCCCAGCACATACTAGTCATCCTGCTGAAAGACCATGGGGAGCCTGTGCTGTCGGCCAGTGCCACTGTCTCCATCTCTGTGGCCGAGATGGTCAAGGAGGTGCTCACTGACCTCACTGATGTGGCACCCACCAACGATCCCAGGAGGCATGTGACTTTCTATCTCATCCTGGCTGTGATTTTGGTGTCAGCAGCCTTCTTCATCACCATGTTGTCAGTGGGCATCTTCAAGTGCTACAAGTGGAGACAGTCAAAGGAGCTGTTCAACAGCTCCAGGAGCACCCTGTACAGGACACCAGGGCCTTTCCACCACATTGATGCTGTGCGGGGTGGCTTCACGCCACCCAACTTCTACCACCAGGTCTATCTCACCACAGACTCTCGCCAGAGTGATCTCCTGTGTAAAAAGCCCTTCACTTCCAGCCCCCTGGGGAGCCGCCAGAGCACCATGAGGAATGGTGAGCCAGGGCTGTACCATCAGATCGTGGGCACCGCCAGCCGGCTCCCCACGCCTGCTGAGGTAATGTAGCTCCTTCCTTGGCATGTCCTGGTGCCGGTCAGAGACATGGTTCATTTATGCCATACATATATGGTAGCATATTGGGATTGGGGGGAATATCCAGTCGCGCCATGCCTCTAAAGAGTGGTTAGCTATAGCTGAACAGGTCTTCTCTGGAGTCAAATGAGACATCCTGAATGTCGACATTTGCACCATAGTGAGCAGGATCAAGTGAGTCAGCTTGCTCAGGTTAGCAAAGATATGTCTTTCCGATGCAGTTTTGGGTATGCCTTGTGTGAGTAACTCGTAGAGGCTGAGGTCAGCTTGCAGCCACTTGCAAATCCTTGGCAGAAAGTTTGCTGCTAATGGTATTTCCTTCCCTTTGCAAAATGAGAGCTGAGGGGAGCACTTGCGGGGTCAGGAGGGGAACATAGCCTCTCTGTGTCATGCCCTGGTGTGGGCTGGGGAGGTGGTGGTGCAAATGGGGCTGGGAGCCACCAGTTGCCAGTGGCGGATCGGGGCGTCGCTTCCCACAGTGTAGTATGCAAAGCTGAAGGACAATGCTGGTTCCTCCGTTTGACAGACCATAGCCACAGAGCAGTCCCTTCCGTCCGTGTCTCACTTCATGTTTGACTCCTGATGGTTCCGGCTTTGTTTCCGTGGAAGTTTTGTGATGATGTTAACTTCAGGGTGGGGGGGTGGGATTGCAGACTACCCCAGTCTCTTGCAGGGCTCCACTCAGCTGGACTGTGGCTCTGAGCAGGATAGTGAGTCTTCCACCCAGTTGTTGTTTTAAAAACCCTATTACAAGCCCTGCATGATTTGTAATATGCTATCTCTGGGTGATGTCTAATGTCCTGACTGAACAAACTGCAGCCAGAAAGGCGTTTCCGCATGGCAGGCAGCTTCTGTACTTCTCCCCCAGTGGGAATTGTGCAGCTTAATTTGAGAGCTTTCAATTACAAGAACGCTTCGATCCTCAGAGGTGAGGCCAGGTAGTGGATCCAGCAGAAGGGGGTAGGGGATCTGATGGGTTGCCAAGATGGTCGGTGCCGGTAACGTGTCCCTTCCTGGGAGGCTGTGAGTAGGAGAGATCAGTTCCTTGGAGCAGAAGGAAGTGAGGTGCAGTGGAAGCTGTGCATGGGTGTGGGGCTGTGTGTGCCGCCTGCTCGCTGTAGCCGAATCACAGACGGAGGCAGAAACATCTCAGAATTATTTTATGCTTTTTTTTTTTTTTTTCTTTTTTCCCTCTTGCGTCACTGCTCAGACTCAGCACTTCTGATTTGTGGCAGGTGGGACCAGCTGCAGCAGCTGCAGCAGCAAGTGTTCTTCTGCATTGTGCAGAGTGTGCTACAGCTGGGGACAAGGATGTCCCCTCCACCAAAGGGTCATAGCAAGATGCCTCTGGGGGTGGGGGCAGTAAATGATTTGAGGGTGGGGATAGAAGAAGGTGATAATGGGCAGGTGGTAAGCCCAAGCACTAGCCATGGCTCCCCCTTACTCCCCAGTACTACACTGGCAGTGAGAAACCAGCTGGGCTGGCACTGGGCCCTGGATTTTCAGTCTCTGTAGTGACAGAAGATCCGGCCCAATGCCACAGACCATGTCAAGCCTGCAAAGGCTTTACACCTCTTTGCTCTGCAGGGTAACAGCCAGACCCCAAAACTGATGCAGTGGGGATGGTGCTGACCCCATCTGTGGCAGGTAGTGTGTCCTGCCATGAGGGATCCTACCCTGCAGGATCTCTAGTGATCCCTCAGCTCCGCGGGTCATCTAGGTCAGAGCCTTTCCACAGGGTGAGCTCTGGCCCTCTGGAATGGGGACATCTGCTCCTCCGTCCTAGACACCCCATATCCTTCCTGCCTTGCCACCATCTCCATCCCAGGCTTTAGCAGACCCAAACAACAGCAGGATCCCCGTGTGAAGCCTGTCCCTTGCTCCAGCCCCTTGGTGACTGAGCCACCTCGGGAAACTGAGCAGATTCTCCCAGACCATGTGGGCTTCACAGGGGGCTTCTGCTGAGGCACCGCAGCAGCACCAAACCCATTTCCAGGGGCACAGCAGCCTGTGTTGTGGCAATGTCTGTCACCCAGCTGTACTGTCCAGGGCCCTGCCTGGGATGGGGACAGGGCACATCCCAGAGTCAAGGTTACTACGACAGCTTCCTGCTGGTGGCACCGTGGGAAGCCCTCGGGGAATGAGTACGTCCAAAGAGGTATCGGTCTCTGGAAGCTGGGGAATCCACTTGTCCAGCATTTCGCTGCGTTAGCCCTTTAAGAATGCCTTTTCCCCTCTCCCGGAGCAGGCAGTAGGTGGGACCCGGGCGGTGTTCTGCACCAATCGCGAGGTTCCTTGCTCCGTCTCTCCCTGACTGGCAGCAGGGTGGTCCCATCCCGTGGCTCTTGGAACGGGCAGGGAGGGGCTGCAGAGGGGAGGGAGGCCCCTCGACGGCAGCACCTCCACTGTCTGTCCTCGCCCAGAAGGTTGGTGTGCCTGTCACCGTCGTCCGTGCCGGGCATGGGTGCCCCCAGCCTCTCTCACCTATTCCCCCAGGTCCCCTTGTGCCCAGGTGGTGGAGACAAGCAGGGTCCCAGGCAGGAGCTGGCTCCCCTGCCTGCCACACCACTATGGAACCCAGCCCCCCAGGGTCTGCGTGCACCCAAGGGAGGTCAGGGTGGCCTTCAGTGCACTGAAGACAGGATTCCAAGGCATGCCGGTACAAGGCTTCTGCAGGGATGTGAACTGAGCTAACACTCTGCAGCTTGCCACCATCCTCTGGGACAGGGAGAGGGGGAAACTACTGCTCCGCTCACCCCTGGGGAGGCTGAGACCCCTGCTTTTGCCCTCTGGGAGATTGCTTAGCTGCAAAGCTGTGTCTGCAGCCGAATTTCAGTATGTGTGTCTGCCAGGTGGGATGCTCGGGCCTTCTTCCCAGTCTGATGTCCTGACCTGAGGTTGCAATCTGGTGGTGGTCTAGTGGGCTTGCTGGCTGTCTCTGTGCATTTGCAGTGAGTCGTGTACTGTGAAGGTTGACCCCTTCCTTTTTGCAGGGTGAGGAAGGGGCATCCAGCCGGATGTGTGTGGGGAGCAATTGTGTTCCAGCTTTGAATGGCACACCCATTTCTGCCTTCCCACCTTCTGCCTCCAACACCCACGAGGGGCTGGCAGGGATGGGCATCCCTGTCTCAGTGCAAGTTCTCCTGGCTGACGGTAGCACTGGTGGCAGTGATGCCTTGCTTAGACAGGCAATCCTGGTGTCCGGGCAGCAGCCAAAGCATTAGCTGGGGAGGAGAAAAGGGGTGGGAGAAGAGCCCCTGGCACCTCAGGGCTCTAACAAGCACCTTTTCATCAGGCATGAAAAGTCCTTTGGCCCAAGCTCATGACAGCTGCCCTTTGTCTGTGGGCGCGATGTGAAGCCACCATTGTGGAAGGGGGAGCGCACAGGGAGGGCTTGTACCTAGCTTCCAGGCTGCCAGGACGTGCAGTTTCCCTGTGAACGGGAAACGAGCTGTCGGAGCAAGTGACTCAGGCTGGCAGAGGGGAGGCCGGGGGTGGCAGCCCCGCTGATGCCGGCTCGGGCCCCCGCTTCCTGCACCTCCGGGGAGCCACCGCTGGCCGAGAGGGAACGGAGCTCCTGGCCAATTGGGTGCTGATCTGAAGCCGGGGGGGGAGGGGGGGGAATCTACTTCTCCCCCCCCTCTTCCACCTCCGCGCTGGGGCTGTGATTCAGTTCCCCTCCCCCAGCCCACCCCCTCTGCTCAGAGGCTGACAGCCGGAGCCGCAGCCTGCTGGAGCCCCGGAGCTGTTTTCCAAGCCGTGGAAGAGAGACCCAGCGATTTTTTCACAGCTCCTCAGCGCCTGCTGCGTCCCGGGCCGGACGCGCACAGACATGGAGAGCGTCCGCCTCCAGCGACCCGCCTGGAAATGGCAAGTACTGAGTTTGTTTTTGCTCTCCGGCTGGGGCTGGGTCTCCGGGCAGATCCGCTACTCGGTGGTTGAGGAGTCAGAGGTGGGAACTGTGGTGGGGAACGTGGCCCGGGACCTTGGCTTGAAGGTGGAGGAGCTGCCAGGTCGCAGGCTGCGCCTGGGTTCAGAGGAGAGCCTGCGCCACTTTGCCGTGCGCCTGGACAACGGCGCGCTAGTGGTGAGCCAGCAGCTGGACCGGGAGCGTCTGTGCGGAGCGGCTGCCAGCTGTGTGCTGTCGGTGCAGGTGGTGACAGAGAACCCCCTGCAGCTCTTCCGCTTGGAAGTGGAGATCCTGGACGTGAATGACAACTCCCCGAGCTTCCCCACCTCTCGCCGCACCCTGCGTGTCGCCGAGTCTGCCACAGTGGCTGCGCGCTTCCCCCTGGAGAGCGCACAGGACCCCGATGTGGGCACCAATGCTGTGGGCTCCTATCGGCTGAGCCCCAACTCCCACTTCTCCCTGGACGTCAAGCAGCAGCAGGATGGCAAACTCTTCCCGGAACTGGTGCTGGAGCGTGCCCTGGACCGGGAAGAGCAGCCAGAACTGCAGCTGGTGCTGACAGCTGTGGATGGGGGAAGCCCAGCCCGCTCAGGCACGGTGCAGATAACAGTGCTGGTCCAGGATGTCAATGACAATGCACCCACCTTTGACCGCACTACGTACAAGGTGCAAGTCCCGGAAAACATGCCCGTGGGAGCCCTGCTCCTCCAGCTCAATGCATCTGACCCTGATGAGGGCCCCAATGGGGAGACACAGTACTCCTTTGGGGTCCACACCTCTGACTCGGTCCGGAGGCTCTTTGCCCTGGATCCCCGCAGTGGTGAGGTCCGGGTGAGTGGGGCCCTGGACTTTGAGGAATCACCTTTCTATGAGATCTATGTGCGAGCCCATGATGGAGGGATCCCGGAGATGGAGGGCCACTGTGTACTGCAGGTGGAAGTGGAGGATGTCAATGACAACCCCCCAGAGGTGTTGCTCACCTCCCTGCTGAACCCAGTGCCAGAAGACACACCACCGGAGACCGTCATGGGGCTCTTCAACATACGGGACCGAGACTCGGGGGCCAATGGGGATGTGAGCTTGGAGATCTCCCCTGATGTGCCTTTTGCCATCAGGTCCCTTCAGAACCACTTCTCCCTGGTCACCCGGGAGAGCCTGGACCGAGAGTCCACCTCACAGTACGTAGTGGAGCTAATTGCCCGGGATGGTGGGTCTCCCGCTCTCACCACGACCCTCATGCTGCTCCTCAACATATCTGACGTGAATGACAACCCCCCGCGCTTCTTGCAGCCCTCCTATGATGCCTTCCTCCCAGAGAACAACCCACCTGGCTCCCTGCTGTGCACTGTCTCTGCCTCGGACCCCGACGATGGGGATAATTCCCGGCTTGTTTACTCCATAGAGAGTGGCCAAGTGCAGGGTGCCCCCACCTCTTCCTTTGTCCACATCAACCCTGACAATGGCAACCTCTATGCTCAGCGCACCTTTGACTTTGAGCAGCTGCAGGTTCTGCCGGTCTCTGTGGCCGTGCGGGACTCGGGGTCCCCCCCGCTCCATGCCAATGTTACTGTCTACATCTTTGTGCTGGACCAGAATGACCACCCCCCCACCATCCTGCACCCTGCCAGTGACAGTGATGTCCAGGCACCCCAGAGGGTCCCACTGTCTGCCCCACCGGGCTACCTGGTCACCAAGGTGACAGCAGTGGATGCAGATGCCGGGCACAATGCTTGGCTTTCATACCGACTGCTACCGCAGTCCACCGACCCCTCCTTGTTCCACGTGTCGCTGTACAGCGGGGAGGTGCGGACGGCGCGTGCCCTTCAGGACACTGACGTGGCAGCGCAGCAGCTCATTGTCCAGGTGATGGACAACGGCGACCCACCGCTCTCCACCACTGTCACTATCACTGTGGCCCTGGAGGAGGTGACCCTGGAGGACAGCTACAAGCCTCGGGATTTCCTGGCTGGTGCCAAGGAGAAGCCGGACCTGACCCTCTACCTGATCATCGCGCTGGCAGCCGTTAGCACTGTGGCGCTCGGCACCGTCACCCTCCTGGCTGCCCGGTGCCTCCGGCGCAGAGGCCGTGCCGCCGCCTCGCCCTGCTGCTGCTGCTGGCTCAGCGAGTCGCCCTCCCGGGACTTCTTCAAGCACTCTAGCCCCAAGCTCCAGCTCAGCTCCGACGGCACCCTTAAGTACATGGAGGTCACCCTGCGACCCACCGACTCCCAGTCCCAGTGCTACGGCACCTGCTTCTCCCCCGGCTCCGACCGGAGCGACTTCACCTTCCTGCGGCCTTGCCCGCCCCCCGCGACCCTACCGAGGGAAACCGGGGCTTTCCTCTCCGCTACCGGTACGCTGCGGGACCCCGGCCAGGTGAGAGCCTAGGGGCAGGGGAAGGCGGTGCCGGCGCAGGGCTCGCCGGGCGGCCGGACCGCGCCTTCCCCCCCGCGGCCGCCCTGGCTCCCCGGCCCCGGCGCGGGGGGCGCGGGGGGCGCCGGGGCCGCCGCCGCTCGGGGAAGCGCCGCGCAGGTTCGCGCCGCGCGGCAACAGCCCGCGGGTTGCGATTGGCGCCGGTGTTGCTGTCCTGGGAAAGGAGCGCGGCGATTGGAGGAGCGGCGCGGCCCTGGGAGCCAATAGCGAGGCGGCTGCGCGGAGCACCGGCGTCCCCCGCCCCCGTCGAACCGCGTCCGCCCCAAACAATGAATGGGAGCGGCGAGCGCTGAGCGCGGCCCCGGAGCGCGGTGGGCATCGCTCCCCGGCCGCCCACCCGGCAAGGATGCCGAGGGCAGGGAAGGCGGGCCGGTCCCTGGGACTGCCGCGTGTCTTCTCTTTCTGTTTGTTCTTGCACAGCTCCTCTGCTCAGATCCGGTACAGCATCCCGGAGGAGCTCACCCGGGGCGCCTTTGTGGGCAATATCGCGAAGGACCTGGGCACCGATGTGGCGAAACTGGCGGCAGCTAATCTGCAGGTACTGTCCGATTCGGATTCCCAGTACTTCTCGGTCAATGTGAACACCGGTGTTATAATGGTCAGCGAGCGGATAGACCGGGAGCAGCTCTGCGGGCAGAACCCCCGCTGCTTCCTCCACCTGAAACTTGCCATCGAGAACCCAGTGGAGTTTTACCGCATTGAGGTGGAGATCCTGGATATCAATGATAACCCCCCACAGTTCCCCAGTGACGAGGTTTCCTTGCGCATCTATGAGCTGGCATCCCTGGGTGCCCGCTTCCCCATCCAGCCTGCCCAGGACCCCGACGTGGGCACCAACACCTTGCAGACCTACCACCTGAGTGCCAATGAGAACTTCAACCTCAACGTGAAGGCACGCACAGATGGTGGGAAGTTCCCTGAGCTGGTGCTGGAGAGGGCCCTGGACCGGGAACTCAGAGCTTTCCACCACCTGGTCCTGACTGCCGAAGATGGGGGCTCTCCCCCCCAGTCCAGCAAGACACGCATCACTATTCAGGTCCTGGATGCCAATGACAACCACCCAGTCTTTGACAGACCCTCATACGGAGCCCGTTTGGTGGAGAACTCGCCACTGGGCACCCTTGTGGTGAGGTTAAATGCCACTGATGTGGACGAAGGGCCCAACGGAGACATCCGCTACTCCCTCAGCAGCCACAACTCAGCTGCCTTACGCCAGATCTTTGCCATCGATGAGCAAACTGGGGAGATTCGCGTCCAGGGCAACCTGGACTTCGAGGAGGCAACGGTCTATGAGATCGAAGTGGAGGCCAAGGACATGGGGTCGCCCACGATGGAGGAGCACTGCAGCGTGGTGGTGGAAATCACCGATGTGAACGACAATGCCCCTGAGGTCATTCTTACCTCCTTCTCCAGCTCCCTGAGCGAGGATGCACCCCCGGGCACAGTGGTGGCCGTGATACACGTCAGAGACAGGGACTCTGGTGAGCAAGGCAAGGTCCAGTGTCACGTGTCTCCAGATCTTCCCTTCCAGCTGCGTAAGGACTATGAGCACCAGTACTCACTGCTAACCAGCACCCATTTGGACCGGGAGCATATTGCCTACTACAATGTCACTGTCTCTGCCTCGGACCTGGGCAGTCCCCCGCTCTCCCGCCACACCATCTTGCCAATTGCCCTGGCAGATGTCAATGACAATGCGCCCCAGTTTGAGCAAGCGTCCTATGAAGTGCTGGTGGCAGAAAACAACCCAGTGGGCAGCGTGCTGGTTACAGTCTGTGCTGCCGACCCTGACTCGGAGCAGAATTCCCGCCTCTCCTACTCCATCCTGCGAGCTGGTGGGACAGATCCAGGCCTGGATCCGACTCGCTACCTCTCCATACATCCCACAAGTGGGCAGGTCTCTGCCAAACTCCCCTTTGACTATGAGCAAACCACCTATCTCCAGTTCCATGTGGAGGTCTCGGATGGTGGCTCCCCGGCCCTGAGGAACAGGACGCTGGTTCATGTTTTTATAGTGGACCAGAACGACAATGCCCCACGGGTGCATTTCCCCAGGGCTGGGGAGGACTCCGCTACCCAGTTACGAATCTCCCCCTCCACCGCCCCTCCTGCTCTCATCACCAAGGTGGTGGCAATAGATGCGGACTCGGGGCGCAATGCCTGGCTCTCCTACCACCTCGTGGAAGCCACAGACCCAGGGCTTTTCAGCGTGGCCCTGCGCTCCGGGGAGATCCGGATCATGCGGGCCCTGCAGGAGACGGATGCCTCTGCGCATGAACTGCTGGTGGTGGTCCGGGATGCTGGGGACCCCCCACTCTCCACAGCCGTCACGCTGGTGGTGCTAGTGGAGGAGAAGGGCCCAGAGGCTTTGCAGGGCTCCGAGGCTCGGGCCACTGATGGTGGGGGCTTACCCACGATTACACTTTATCTGATTGTGTCCCTAGTTCTCATCTCCACTGTCTCTCTGGTGGGACTGGCAGCACTGGGCATGCGGTGCCTCCGGCGGGGCTCTGGCCCTGCCAACCAGGGCTGCTGCGTGGAGAGCGTGAACACGCTGCAGCCCCCTCCCAGCCACATTTCTGGGCACTTGCACTATGAGCCTAAGCAAGGGGACACGGTGATGGGTGTCCAGGTGACAGCCACGGCACCCCCTGCTCCGCGTTACCGCTCCTGCTTTTCGCCGGTCTCGGACATCAGCGAATTCATGTTTGTGAAACCCTCCGCGGGTCCAGCCGGTGCCAACCCGCCGGATCCCACCCTGTGCAGCGAGGTGAGCTCGGGAGCGTGTCCCCCAGCCTGACAGCAGCCCCGCTGCCTGCGCGGCTCGGCACCGGAGCGGCTCGGGGTGCGGCACCCCCAGCCGGCTTTGGTGAGGGGGTGCCCGCCGGTGCCCGCTCCCAGCAGCCGGGAGGGGCGGAGCGGGGATTCCCGCTGCCGGGAGTCCCCGGCGCCCTCCCGGCGCTGCGGGGGCGGAGTGGCGGCGGCGGGGCGGGGGGGGGGGAAGGGGGGGGCTACGCCGTGCGTATTTTGGGGAAGGCGGCGGAGGAGGGAGAGGAGGAGGAGGGAGAGAAAAAGGAGGAGGAGGAGGAGGGGGCTGTGGAGAGACGTAAAACTGTCACTCGGTCCATCCCCTCCGCTCGCCGACTTTGTGTGTCTGCGTGCCGAGGAGCTGCTCAGCCGGCCGGGCTGCGATCGCCCCCCCCCCCCCCCCCGCCCCGTCCATCCCTCCCTGCCCGGCTCCAGCGGCTCCGGCGGCGGCTTCCTCCCTGCGCAACCCGCTCGGACCCTCCCGGGGCGCGGGGGTTCCGGCGCGGCGGCGGCTGCCGGGGCCGGCAGCGGAGGCGGGGAGGCGGGGGAGGCTGCGCGGAGCCGCTGCCGCTCAGCTCCGTGCTGCTCCGCTCTCACAGTCGGCACGGGATGCTCGGGGGACGGAGTTTGCCATGGCAGCTCCCGCTGCTGCTCGCAGCCCTCTCCGGTCTGCCGGCTCCCAGCAGCGCCCAGCTCCACTACTCCGTGCCCGAGGACCGAGAGCCGGGCTTCTCGGTGGGCGACCTGGCCAAGGACCTAGGGGTGGAGGTGCGGAGCTTGGCCACCCGCAACCTGCGCCTGGTGAGCGAGGGTGGGCAGCGGCACTTCCAGGTGGACCTGGCAGCGGGCGTGCTGCTCCTCGACAGCAGGCTGGACCGGGAGGCCCTGTGTGGGCAGAGCCCCACGTGCTCCCTGCACCTCCAACTCGTCATGGAGAATCCCCTCCAGCTCCACCGTGTCGAGGTGGACATCCTCGACGTCAATGACAACGTGCCCCAGTTCCCCAAGCCGGAGGTGGTCTTGGAGATCACTGAGGTAGCTAACCCTGGGACTCGGCTACCCTTGGAGGTAGCAGAAGACCCGGATATGGGCTCCAACTCCATCTCCACCTACAAGCTCAGCCCCAGTGAGCATTTTGCCCTGAGTATCAACGTGAGAGGAGATGGCGTTAAAATGCCCGAGATCGTACTTGAAAAAGCATTGGATAGAGAGAAAGTGGCTGTTCATCACCTAACACTGACAGCCCTGGATGGAGGGAATCCGGTGAAATCTGGCACTGCCAAGGTTACCATCCATGTCCTGGATGCAAATGACAACCCTCCTGTCTGTGATCCACCCATATCTAAGGTACGTCTGGAGGAGAACGTGCCAGTGGGTACTCTGGTCACCAAGTTGAATGTCACCGACCTGGATGAAGGTCCCAACGGGGACGTGGAATATTCTTTCAAAACTAGCAATAATGCACCTGGTAAATTCACCAAGCTGTTCTCCTTAGATCCCCGGACAGGGGAGATCAGAACCAAAGCCACACTGGATTATGAGGAATCCAGTGCTTACGAGATTGCGGTTCGAGCCAGGGACAAGGGGTCCCCAGCCATGGAAGGACACTGTCACCTGCGAGTGGAATTAACTGATATCAATGATAACAGCCCAGAGATCGTGCTGACCTCTCTCTCTAGCCCAGTGCTGGAGGATGCAACCCCAGGCACTGTGATTGCCCTCATTGGTGTGAAGGACAGTGATTCTGGTGACAATGGGCAGGTCCGCCTGCAGATAGCAAAAGAGCTCCCATTTAAACTGGTGTCGTCTTTTAAAGAGCATTTCTCACTGGTCACAAGTGGTCCCCTTGATCGGGAGAAGGCCAGTGGATACAACATCACGGTGAGGGCCGTGGATTCAGGGTCCCCACAGAGGGCTACACAAAAAACCTTTTACCTCCGCATTGCTGATGTGAATGACAATGCACCGAATTTCTCCAGCCCTTTTGATACAGCTCACATTCAGGAAAACTCCCTTCCTGGAACTTCTGTTTTTTCAGTGTCAGCATCTGATCCTGATGAGGGTAGCAACGCCAAGCTGTCTTACTCCATCCTGGACAACGGGATGCAGGATGTACCCATCTCAACCTACTTCCGGATAGACCAGGACAACGGCACCATCTACACTGTGCGGGCTCTGGACTACGAGCAAGACAAGGTGTTCCAGGTGCCTGTGGAGGTGAAGGATGCTGGGTCTCCTGCACTGAGTAGCACTACTGTGGTCCATGTGTTTGTCCTGGATGAGAACGACAATGCCCCCACCATTGTCTACCCGTCTGTCCCCAAGGGCTCTGCCTTCCACCAAACCATCCCGGCCTTAGCAGAACCTGGCTATCTGGTCACCAAAATTGTAGCTGTTGATGCTGATAGTGGCCATAATGCCTGGCTGTCCTACCAGCTGCAGGAGAGCACTGAGGCTTTGCCTTTCCAAGTGGAACACCGCTCTGGAGAGATAAGGGTTGCACAGGCTCTCAGGGAGTCAGAAGATCCCCACAGGCTGGTGGTCGAAGTGAGGGACAATGGGACACCGTCCCTCTCGGCCTCTGTGGTAATAGTAATTTCCCTGGAGGAAAACAGTGTGCAGGACTTTTCCAAGTCCTTGGACCTTCCCAAATCTTCTCCCAAGGATACCAGCCTAACGCTTTACCTCATCATCTCCTTGGTGTCCATTTCCCTTGTGTCCTGTGTGATGTTTGCTGTGGTGGCTGCCCGGTGTCTCAAAGCTGGCACTGCCAGCTGGACCTTCGGGGGTTGCTGCCGAGGGACTGGCCGCAAGCCTGCCTCCCATTTCCATGGGCAGATGAAGCCAGATGGCTTCATCAAGTACCTGGATGTGGGAGGGGCGGGCTTGACCTCCCAGGCACAGAATTACACTTCTTGTTTCTCGCCCATGTCTGACCAGAGCGATTTCCTCTTTGTAAAACTTTTCAGCCATTCTAGCACTGCGGAGACCGTGGCTGCCTATGAGCAGGTGACCAGCACCTTAGCAAGTCCCTGTGATGGGGTAAGAGATGGGTGTTTCTTACTGTCCTGTGTGCGAAGCGCAACGGTCCGTAATATCCAGGCCAGCTGGCTGTTCTCTGTCTGTCCTTCCACCTAAGAAGGTAGCTTCAGGGAATGTGTGTCACTGTCACCTCCTGGGAGGTGGCAGGTGAAAGCTTTGGCTCGGCTTGATGGAGGTGGGGGAAGGGGCTGGGCAGCACTATAAAATCAAAGACTGTGTGTTCGTAGAAGTGGAGAGTTTTCCCTTGGCCCCGTTCGTACTCTTTTTAAAGTGATTCTTAGCATGGTCAGGAACATGTTTTTTTGGTGTTTAACTCTGATTCTATTTAACTCCTTTATGCTGCATGGCATACAAACCGCAATGTGGGAGGAGGTTATCTGAAAGCAAAGTTTGTCAGTGTTTCTTTTGCTCTGTTTTAGAGGTGCATTGTAGAAATTTCTCATTTCTTAACTCCCAAGTGTTACTAATTACTGATTGTGCACTGGCGAGGGATCATTTTCCAGCTTGGTCGTTTTGAGCGAGGGGCTGAATTCACTATTCGGCACTGAACATGGTGACATTTTTCGCAAAGGTCCTGGTGACCTTACATGCCCTTGGGCTTGCAGAGACCTAGGCAGTGGCATGCTTTGAAAACTTCAGCCACTTGTATTCAGATGTCTAAATACGGATGTAGGTGACTGTATTTAGCTGTAGCTTTTATAACTTTAGGATATAAAAAGTAAAGTAATTTTGCGTCATAAATGCCTGCCCTAAATTTGAAAGTGGTAATTACAACAGGAGTTCAAAATATAGATTGGGAAGGGCTTATCTAGTGCAGGATTGTGTGTCAGCATGTGCAAAAATGTGTATCTGAAATCTGGAGGGCAAGTATTTAAACAGCTTAATTTGCATGCAACATGGGTACCAGTGGGGCCTCTATTTTAGGGGAGTAATTTATTCTAATATATTCTTTCATGAGATTCATCAAAGCTGTGGAGAAATTAGTGAAATCACATCTACTAAATAAAAATCTAGGTCAGCTGTACCCGTCTTCACTTTTCCTTAGTAATTGCATGTACAAGCAGAATAATCCTATAAAACTGATGTTCCACTGTTTGGACTATGAACTGCTCATTCCTAAGGTAACTGAGAGAAATGTTGTCCTTTCCAGGTAGCATGTTATCATTCTGGAGTTAATTAAGAAGATTACTATTTTCGGAAGTATGCCGTCTTCCAGACAGAATACAGTTCAGCTATTTAGTGCTCTTCACAAAGGCGTGATTCAAACAGGAATATGCAAGCCTGCTTTGTGTCCTTCCTTATTTACAAAATGTTCATTGTCTGATGGTAAAATAACACAGGCAGAAAGCGATACAGGGGCTTACTAATGAAGTTACAAAGTGTGCTGCTGTGTCCGAAGTTTATTGTATCTCCTAAACAAATAATGCTTTTTTCTTTTGCTGTCGGAAGTTCATTCTTTTCTCTGTGGACAGAAAAATACTGTAGTGCTCCGAGGCCACAACACCTAGGAAAAGTCATTCAAATACAATGTGTGAAATCAAGATCTCAGGCAGGCCTTTTTAAGGACAGAAGAAGGACAGATTAGGAAGGTCTGTTATCATTTTACCTTCTGGCATTAAAAGCATCTTTCTCAGTCTCAATTAACTCTGCCACCCCCTACCCCCCCAAGCTCATTACTTTGGTACCATTGCTTCTGCTGAATTGATGCCCTTATCAGTTTATTTCATGCTTCATTTCTTTCACAGCCTGGTTTCCTGAGCTGCTTTGGAAGATTATGCGCTGAATAGTTTTTGTCATGCTCTTTAGTATTCATGCTGGTTCAGAAATACTCAAGAAAGGGGGAGGGGGAGCTTTCTTTTTGTTCTAATTGATTTGCTTTACTTGGAAAGAACACGCTGATACTCCAGACTCAAATAATCCAGGATCAGTTCACTTTCATTTTCAAAGGCAAGAATGGAGGTATTAAAACTCTTCTATTTTCTCTGCAGCAAGCTCAGCCTAACACAGACTGGCGCTTCTCTCAGACCCAGAGGCCTGGAACGAGTGGGTAAGTGCCTCTTTTTCCATGTATGTGTCTAGTGAAAGTTTCTTTCCTTTGGGTGACACTTTCAGTGCTGGGAAGTCCTTGACTGGCAGCTCTGAGGATGGGTGTTCCCTGTCATTGGGAGAATTGTCCAGCCAAAGAGTCAGCTTCTCTGTCAGTTCTGTTTGGTGGTGGGTTGTTTGCAATGGTGTGTCTGGTTTGGGGTTTGGTGTCTACAGCTCAAGGAGGACAGTCAGGAACCGGAGAGAACTCCAGGTGAAGTCGTACAATGGTTAAAGGACTGGAAAACATGATTCAAAGAGAAAGGCTTCCTCTCTAAAGCAGATTTTGAGCATTTAGACTAGATTCTGAGTCCAAAATCTTGATTCCTCAGCCTCCTTGGAGGCCACTGGAAATCACTGTGTGAGTCCCTTTACCAGCCATGGAGCCTCGAGTTCTGTGCTGCTGAAGTGTATATTGCCTGCTCTGGCTTGAGCACCTAGTGCCAAACTGCTGTGTAAGCCCCCATGGCAGTCAGATGTTGAGTGGATGAGACCCAGGTCCCCAAAGGCCCCTCGAGAGAAATGTGTCCCAGCAACATCAAACTCAGCAGGAGCAGGTCCATCATGAAATGCCACTCTATGTGCTTTCTCCTGTAGGCTAGTCTGGCTGAGTCAGGGTTAGGTCTCCTGGATCCAACTCCATTTGTTGGGGAGTTTGGAACCTTTCTTGCATTCCTTGGGAAGTGCCATCACCAACACGGAGTGGTTCATCAGTTCTTCCAGGTGAGGAGCCCTCTGCATGCTTCCCACAGGAGCTGGGCAGCTGGGCAGATGGAGGCTAAGGAAGAAGAAATTAAACCTAATGGGTCAGGACACTCACAGGAAGGATGTCTCCTAAGGTCTGGTCTTGCTCTCAAAACCATGGCTGAGTTTTTGCCAATTTGCGTGTGATGTCAAAAAGATAAGCCCTGCCAGCAGAGCAGACACCTGCCTCCCAAGTGAGTACCCCTCTCTTGACTGTGCGCTCTTGCCTCTGGCCCAACAAAGTTTGCTTTTCTTGGTCCACAGTGAGAAAGCACTGGCAAGAAAATGTTGAGCAGGTGCCCTTCACCTCTCCCATCTTCTCTCCTGGCTCATAAGCGAGGGCAGGGATCCTCTTCCAAGGGTGCACTTTCTTGAGTAACATTAGGGTGAGAAAGGACTTAAACTGGGAGTCCACCTTCCTGTGTGAATACCCCAACCAGAGGTTATTGTGTATGAGGAAACTGGCTCCAGGATAATTTATGTGTGAAAAGATTACATCTTTTGAGGCATACCCAAGGATTATACCCTTGGAGCAATCAGGAGTAAATTGGGATGCTGTGTGTCCATGGCTGGCTGGGTCAGGTACTAAGAGAGGAGCTCATGCCTCTGTGCTTTGTCATTCCTGGTAGCCACTCAGGCAGCTCCTGTGGAGGTTTAAATGGTGCCACAGGGAGTGTCAGTTTCTGGATTTTGGTGTCAGAGCTTACAGTTAAAACATCTGCAGCAGCTGGTTGTGTCTCAGCCTTTCTCTGGGTCTGGCTTGATAATTTAGTTTAACAGAAAATGAAGAGACTGCTGTAGCCAACTTGTTGCAGCGATTAAACTTTGTTACTAGGCTCCTCTAGCTGACAAAGCTAAAATGGAGTGAGGGTTTGATGTAAAGTAGTTAAAGCATTCCTACTAGAAACCAGCTATGGACTTTAAAACAAGGTTATCGCTGGAACACTTTTCTCAGAGGTCTGTTGAATTCTCCATCACTGACAACATTTTAATCAAGAAAAGTCTTTCTCACCATTTACGCTCTAGTTCAAATGACAATTAACAAAGCCCTGTTAATACAGAAGTGCACCAGAGCTGCTGTAATAGTTTTGTTACAAGAAGCAAGTAAATGAGCCCCATCAGAGCAAGCTCTATTGCTCCCTCCTCTAGGATCATGCCAGAGCTCTTCAAGGCACAGAGCTGATGCAGTCCAGACCTACTTAACTCAGTGACAGGGACCTTTTCTCAGGTCATGGGACAGTGACCCTCACCCCAGCCTCTGCCTGAAGCTCTTCACAAGCTCCAGCCCCTTCTCAGTGCCTAAGTGGGAGCAGCAGCCTGTGGGGTGGGAAGAGAGAGGGCAGGAGGAAAGGCAGCCTCAGACTCTGTTCATGGGGAGCTAAACTAGCACAACATGTTGGTTCTTGTGCAGGAGCTGTGATGTTACCCCTGGTGATCTGTGACCTGGGTGCCCACAGTAGTCCCTGAAACAGCCACTAGTGGCTTGTGTTGGTGCCTGTTGTGGGAGTTCCCATAGCACTGGCTGCCCAGGCTGGCCGCCAGGTTTGGAGAGTGGCTTTGTCCCAGCACAGGCTGGTACTGAAGTAACTCAGTGGATTTTAATTCCTGCTGGTTTTGCCCACCTGCCTATGTGCAGATTCCACATTTGCAATAAAACCAGCTCTTACTGATTTTGGTTTTTTGTTTCTTTTATCCTGTTTTAAGTTAAATCAAGGGAGATGTGTTTATTCTAAGCCAGTGTTAAAATACTACAGGATGGAAATAGAAGGTGCTATTTTATGTGTTCAGTGCCCAGCCCTGACATCTCTCAGGTGATCAAACAGGCAAATCCCGGAGAGCAGTTCACTCCCCATTGTGCTCTTCCCAGGGTTTTGATGTCTGGTGGGTGAATTCCCCAAGCACTGGTTGGTAGTACAGGCATTAAAGAAGGTGCAAGGGCAACTGCCTGAGCCCTGCCCACTGTTACTCTCTCCAATGTTAGCTCACGTACAACTGTGTCTCCTGCTGACAGGCGAACCTCTCTAGGACTATGAGCTCTCCGAACAGCAGGGATCTGCTTGGCTCTTGGGGAACACAGGCCACCTCTAGCTGAAAAGAAAAAAAAGGGATGTGCTCTTAACTGCATTTGTCTGACCCAAATTAAATAGCAATAAATACAAGGCAGCTTAGGCTAGTGGTTTGAATGGATCCTGGAGGGAGTCCGGCACTGACCCTAAGCCAGGAAGCAGGCTTAAACCCATGTTGTGATTTCTCCTTTGCTGTCTTCATGCGAGTTGGAGAAGAAACAATGCTGTCTTTTCTGAGCATATTCCGACCCACTGAAACAAATCCCACATGTCTCCGAGCACCTGAAACCTGGCAAAACTCAGGGTAAGCTCAGTAAGGCAGGGACCATCTCTCGATCTCATATATCGCTGCATTCAGAGTGCTGTTACAGGACAACAAAGAGAATTTGTTCTTTGTTCGGAAACACAGGAGAGCTCTGGTGCACATGCTCAGGAAATAAGAGCTCAGACAATATCCTCTGAAAATGTGGTAGGGAGTCAGAACTGAGTAGACCAATTCTCAATTAATCTTGTTTGGGAGAAACAGGAGGATAGATTAATTAATTTAATGATGTTTGTATTTTGTTTTCTAAAAAAAAAAAAGCATCCATGCTGTCTCTGGGCAAATGTAAATGAGTACAGGATGATACCGAGCAGCAGATGCTGTTCCCAGACAAATCAGATCAGTGGCTGTAGTGGAGATCACAGCAATGAATTGATCAAAGGGCAGTAGACGTACAGTCTGACAGTGTTACAGGACATCCGTGTGGGATCATCAGTGTGGGGTTTCCCTGGGGGGGGGGAGGCTCGTATGGGGGTGCAATGCAGGGATTGGAACTGGTACGAGGGACACATCTTGTTGCTTTTTCACTAGTTGCCAAAGGAACAGAGACGGGGCTTGTGCCCTGCAAGTTCATGGTACTTGCATAACACTGGTAGCTCTTTGTTTTGATCTCTGTGTGATGGTTTATTCAGGAAAACACCTGGCTCAAGTCAGGATTTCCTTCCTGGAGGAGTGGTGAGGGCTCTGTGTTGCTCACAGGTGGGCATGGGAGGGTGAGATGTCCTGGGCTGGGAAAAGCCGGTATGTCCTGGGCAGCTCATAGGAGGAGTGCGGACAATCTCAGGCCATGTGGGTAAGCTGGAAGGAGATCCCAGGCAGGAGGCACCCCAGAGACCGTGGCGGGGGACTCCCAAGGAGGTGGGGAGCAGTGTGGGAATCCCCGGTCACTCCAGGGGAGGGAGGAGCAAAGCATGCAAAGAAGATATAGAGTCTCATTTCGCACACTCCCTCCATTTATTTTCTCTAATCCTAAATCTCCCTGTGCTACTGGTTTCCAATGCTGTTGTGAGCCAGTCTCCCTCTCCCAGGGTGAACACAGTCAATAGTGATGTTCGCTCACCTGTTAAACAGCATCATGGCCACCTTGTCTGACCCCGGCCATCATCACCCAGGCTGTGCAGAGGGAGGAAGGAGGGTGCAGCAAAAGGGGTTTGCAGCTGATAGTGGAGGTGCCCATAGGAAAGCTATGAAGGAAAGGATGTTTTTTTCATTCTTTGTTTCATTTTCAAGCCTGAGGTCCAAGAGTTGGGCTTGCAGGACTAACGACAGTCTGCCTGTGTCTGGTGGGGGACAGGGAGGGGAAAAAAGGTGTTCCAAGGATAGTCCTTAAAGCTCTCAGGAGCATTCTTGGTGATCAGAACGTGCAGGTACTGCCAAAGGGTGGCTGCAGCTCAGGGGGCTTCTACTGTGTGTTTGGGGTGGTCAGACAGCAGCACCCCAGCGTACCAGGACACGCTCCCGCCAAGGGGAGCCTGTATGTGTATGTGCGGGTGGGACATCTCAGAGCAAACAGCTGCTGGGGCCAGAGGCAGAGGGAGACGTGAACATTCATGGGTTTACACAGCGTGGGGGCAGATACACAGCAGAAAGACAGCTGGCCAGAGATGCAGGCTTTAGCACGTCCTTCCTTAAAAAAAATACTTGCTAACCCACCAGCCACAGGGGTGTCTGCAGGTGTCGTAACCCCACAGGAATTTACGTTGCAAGTTTGTGTAACATTATAGTGGATACAGCAGCAAGTGCTATAAAGCATATGCACACCTGCACGAGTGGGGATGTCAGGGTAAACACTGACAGATTGACCTTCTGTCCACTTTTTGATTGAAAATGTTGTGAAAACTGGCGTGTGCTGGGCAGAGGCGCCAGCCAAGCTGCAGCCTGCAGCAGTTGTCTCCCTCCAGTGCTTCCGCTGGGTTGCAGAGCCAGGTCCCTGTGACTGTGACCCCTCCATCCCTCTCATGCCCCACCATGGCTCTTCTGGCATCTTTTCATAGAATCACAGAAGGGTTTGGGTTGGAAGGGACCTTCAAAGATCATCCACTCAAACCCTTCTGCCATGGGCAGGAACATCCTTCACTAGATGAGGTTGCTCCAAGTCTTGTCCAACCTGACCTTGAACACTTCCAGGGATGGAGCATCCATAGCTTCTCTGGGAAACCTGTTCCAGTGTCTCACCACCCTCATTGTAAAACATTTCTTCCTTATGCCCAACCCAAACCCCACCCTCTTTCACTTTAAAACCCTTGCCCCTTGTCCTTTCATGACAGACTCCGGTAAAAAGTCTTTCTCCATCTTTCTTATAAACCCCCTTTATATATTGAAAGGCTGCAGTATGGTCTCCCCAGAGCCTTCTCTTCTCCAGGCTCAACAACCCCAACTCTCTCAGCCTCTCTGCATAGCAGAGCTTTTCCAACCCTCGGAACATTTCGGTGGCCTCCTCTGGACCTGCTCTCACAGGCCCGTGTCTGTTTTGTGCTGGGGACCCCAGAGCTGAACACAGTGCTCCAGGGAGGTCTCAGGAGAGTGGAGCAGAGGGAAACAATCACCTCACTTGACCTGCTGGCCACGCTGCTGGTGATGCAGTCCAGGAGACTCTTGGCTTTCTGGGCTGCGAGCGCACATTGTCTACTCGTGTCCCATTTGTCACCCACCAGTACCCTCAGTCCTTCTCCACAGGGCTGCTCTCAATCCATTCATCCCGCAGACTGTATTGACATTGGCAATTGCTGCCACCCAGGTGCAGGACCTTGCACTTGGCCTTGTTGAGCTTCAGGAGGTTCACATGGGCCCACTCCTCCAGCTGGTCAAGGTCCCTGATGTTTCCCCCCACAATATCTGCTCTTGCCACCCTCCTATGCACCATGCAGCGAGGGTCTCCCTACGCTCCTCTTCTCCATTCCCCCACTGCATCTCCAGCCTCCTGCTTTCTCAGAGCCCCTCCCCACCACCACTGTCCTCCCACACAGCATCCCAGGCTGTGCCCAGCTCCAAAGTAGCAGCAGAACAAGCAGCTTTTGCAATTTCCAGCCACTCGTGTGATGATGAGTAGTGACAGGAGAGCCAGTGGGCCAAGCATGGCTGGTAACTGAGCCTTTCCCTAGTAGCAGACACCAATGAAGGTCTTTCTTGGTTGATTTTCATGCAAATGGTGGAAGAGTAGCATGTCAGAAACTTCCACCTGGCCATTGGATCTGGTTGAAACCGCTCAACAGCTTCCAGAAGCCTGGGGTAATTGAACGAGTGGATGGGCAGTGTGGGGGAAAAAGGCTGAAAAAGGGAAAAGGAGACAATCGTCAGGACAGTGTAACCTGGAGAATGTGCAGCTAGTGGGATGTGCACCACAGCTGGTGTCATCGCGGCTTGGGGAAGGCCAGGAGCCCTGGGACCAACTGCTGGCACTTCTGGGCTATGCAGGCTTCCCACGCTCAGCTCCTCATTGACAGGCACAAGAGGAGCAGTAGAAATAACTGCCACCCTGGGAAGTTTAGGAAATAATTGTAATCCTCAGGTTTCCATCCCAAACACACTCAAGAGTTAAAGCCAGTAGTGGTACTCACTTGGCCAGATGAGGTTCCACATGTTCTGCAGTGAATCAAAAGAGGTGCAACAGTCTTTGGACTAAAATTACAGCTGCTTCTGGCTGGTTCGCATTTGTCTGCCTGTTCAGATGCTTGAGTATTGAGTGATGCCTCCACAGCTCCTGCAGCATGCAGAGCATGGAGCTGCTCTCAGTTGCCACCCCGGGGCCTCAGGAAGGTGTGAGTGGAGCCCAGTAGCCTGAAAAATCACAGGTCCCTCTGGAAATCCCTTTGAGGTCATCGCTTTGCAGGAACAGCCGTAATCTAAAAGTGACACAGCACTCTCCTAAGATTGAGAGCCGCTGTGCTTTAATGTGGGCTGTGGACCTCTGAGTGAAGTAGGAGTCGTGCTAGTAAAGGGGCTCTGCTGTGAAGGGAGGGTTTTCCCCCACCAAAGCCTCTGGGGCTGCAGAGCTCAAATCACTAGCTTGTGCCAGGTCCTGGGGAGTCTGGGAGAGAAGTTGCCTTTTTGGGGAGTATTTAAGGTGGTTGTTCATGCCTGATGATGCAGCCCATGCCAGCCCCCAGCCTGTTTGTGTGTCTTTTGCTCAGCAAACACCTTGGAGGAAACCATGGAAGCCAGCAAGGGTCAGACAGTTGCATCTGCCAGGTTTGGGGTTGCCCTGGTGGGTCTTGAAACAGGAAAGGTTGAAGACCACACAGAAGCTCATGGCTTTAGATGGGACTGTGGTTTCCCATCAAACAGTGCAGAGAAAATGCTGCTTTAAAGCACTACAAAGCTGCTTAGAGCCCAGCTTTGCTCTGAGCATGGGCTACAGCCCCATGGTGCAATTTTGGAGTGGATTTGGGGCGCTGCGACAGGCAGGAGCTGTGTTGACACTGGGAGCAGGTGTTGTCCCTGGGTAACTGCTTTCCTTTCCCCCCTTCCTCTGGAGCTGAGCCAATCCTGAGACTGAAAGCTGAAGGTTTTGTAGTGATGTCTCCTCGTCCCACCCTACTTCCCCTTCCTTAGCTAAGAGACCACAGAGCTGGTCCCCCATGCTGTGCACGATGCCAGTGAGCACTCCTGTTCACAGTGTTCACCCTTTTGTCTATTAACAGCCCACATCTCAGCAGATTCAGTATACGGGCTTCTTTCTAGGTCATGTAGCCCTCTTCAGTGGAATGTTTCCTTCCCTTATTGATCATCCTGGGCCAATAATCCCTTTATCTGCATTTGTCATGGCCCTTGAAGTCTGAGCCAGCTGGATCCTGCCAGGTGGGACAAAATCTGGAGAGTCTTTTATGGAGAAAGGGAAATATCCTAGTGATGGGACACATTTCTTATTCTGGAAAGCCCCCAGAATATCAGGAGTTTCATCATCACAGTGTTATGTATAGAAATGCTATTTTAGGTAATTTAGCAGGTGCTATGTGTATTAGTTTAATTTTTCTGTCTCCATCTGCTTCCTGCACAGCTGAGCACATGCCATGGCTGGCTGCAGAGGCACAGGGATCTGACAAATAGGCACAAAAACCCTTCCAAAGAATTTCTCAAAATATCCTTCCTGGCATGTTTGGGGCATAGATGGCAGCAGGATGGGCTGGGTGAAATAATAATGGTCTCAGCTCCGGCTCATCCAGGAGGGCTGGAAGAATCCCCAGGAGAGGGGACTGCCCCTGGTCCCCATTTTAGAGACATCATGGCCTTTTGTTCTGCCTCTGCCTGGCAGAGCAGCATCCCAGCAGCTCCATGGGCTGGATGTAACGACCTGCCAGTGCTTTGGGAGGCTGCAAATCTTCCCCCTGCTTGCCTGCTAACATTTTTCAATCCCATCTTTGCAAAGTCATGATCGTAAAGCTGGGCCTCATCCAGGTCCTCTCCAGCCCTTGTAATTGCATTACAGCAGCAGCAGGGAATGTGGGGAGCTGGGGAAGTGTGGGGGAAGGGCCAGCAGCATCCTCTGTTAAGGAAGGGAGAAGGGCAGGAAATAGTGGCAATTTTGGAGCTGGTGCCATTTTTTCAGAGGTTGGAGGAGGTGGGAGGGTGGTGGGCTGGGGCCATGGGAGGCTGGCGTGGGTGCTGGGACAGAGGGATGCTGACCCTGGGTCTGTATCCCCAGCCGTGGGTCTGTGTCCCCAGCACACCTTGAGCGCAGCGGAGACTCAGCACTGGCAGGGATGAATTCATTCCCTCTTGCTTGTCGCTTTGCCAGCCAAGAAACGGCGCAGGCGGAGGTTTTACTTCTGCTGCTGCCTCCAGCTGGAGCTGTGTGTGGGAGGTGGCGAGGCGGGGGGTGGGGAGGGCTTAGGGGAAGCTGAGAGAGAGGAAAGAGCAGTGCAGGGGGAGTTAGGCTGGGGGGGGGCAGCCTGAGGGGGACCAGGGGATGCCCAGGAATGGGACTGGGGGAATGGGCTTGAAGATACCCCCCTGGCCCTGGGAGCTGGGTGCGTAGGGGAGGGCAGAGTGATGCCCCAGACAAGCTGCCAGTGCAGGTGATGGGAGCGTGGGAGCAGCAGCCAGAGCTGTGGAGCAAACAGGAGTGAAAGGGGAAGAGGCTGAGAGGAGAAACAAACCCCAGCCACATCCTCCTCCCTGGAGCGGGGATGCCTGGGAGCAGCCGGTGCTGTGGGGTGGAAGCAGTGCTGGCCACTGCCATAGGAGCCAGAAAGCCCCAAATGAGAGAGGAGGGCGGATGCTGAGGGTGTCTTCGGGAAATCCCCAGGGAAAGTGCTGCCAGGAGCCCTGCCAGGCACTGCAGGGTCCCAGGGTCTCGTCCGCAGGGTGCTGGGCTGTCCTCTTCAGCCCCTGGGATTCTGACAGCACTGCTCTGGCATGAATAAACTTTTCCAGTTTGTTGTGGTGCTATGGCTTGTGTTTCCAGCTGCAGAGTGAGGAAAACAATTTTTCAGGAATCCACCAGGCAGTCGTGCAAATAAATGTTTGCAAGGCCTTTGGCTGCCATAGTGACGAGCTCCATAGCAACCCCACAAGGAAATGAATAATTCTGTGCTCAAAGTGGAAGTTAAAAAGGGTTGTGGTGGTCGGGAGTGCCACAAAATAGCCAGTCAGCAGAGCACTCAGGTCCACTCTGTGCTGCTCGGGTGGATGCTTGTGGAAGTCCTCAGTAATGGGGCAGCCTTGTGATGCAGCATGTGGTGGGGCTGTGTCAAGGCTGCAGGGCAAGCCTTTCATTTCATCGTTCCTCGATTTCCATGTAGGCAGTTTTAATGAAGGCATTTGCAGGTCATGCACTGGCTGTACCTGCCTCTGCTGTCCCGTGCTCTGTGTTCACCATGTCCTGAGCCCCCTAAGATGCTGCATCCCTGGGTTTGTTTCAAACATGGGTTTGTTTCCTTCCCTCCAGTCCTAGCTGTGCTGGAAACGTGCCTGAAAATGAAAGCCAGCTCTTTTTTGAGCTTTGATGTGTGGAGTAGAATTGAAGAGAGAGAAAAAAAAATCTATCCTATGGGGGATGGGGTTTTAGAAAAAAACCTATTGAGTCAACAGCATTTGTATTAAAAACAGCGAGTCCTTGGAGTCATTTCCATAGGAACCAGCCCCTCCGTTCCGGGCAGCCTCCCTGCAGCAGCACCCAAGGCTGCCGCTGAGTGGGGAGCAGGGCTGCAAGGGGGGGCTCTGAGGTCTGCCTGCCCCAGGCACAGGGAGCAGGGCAGGGCAGGCTGCTTGCTATTGAATCAGTGATTCACAGCTCTGATTCACAACTCCATCCTATAGCTGTGGAAAACGGCCAGATCTGGTCATCAGCTGTGTGCCTTTTTCCAATGCGAGAAGTTATTTTTGAGCATTTTTAGATTACAGCACTTGTTTTTTTTCTGTGCCTCTGAATTCTGGATGATTGCACTGCAAGTAATTGAGGCACTTGAATTTCCTGCTTTGAGAAGTGAGCTCAATACCATTTTTGCAGCTCTAAGTCATTTCTAAAATAGCTTTTCTGTGTGGCATCATGGGGAGCAGGCACACAGCTTTGGGACTGTTTGTGCAAAATTTGGGAACACTGGGTGCAATAAATTTGCAGAAAAGGACTTGGGGACCATCAGGTTGAACATTAGTACCCAGTGCACCTTGCTGTGGTGGAGACTGACTGGGTTATACTGGTAAGATTGTAGCCAGCAGGTCAAAAGAAGAGGTGGTTGCCCTCAATTCGTCTCTTAATGGGACCACACCTGGAGCACTGTGCCCAGTTTTGGGCTCCCCACTGCAACAAAGACATGGCCATATGGGAGCCACCAAAATGATCAGAGGTCTGGAGCCCAAGGCAGGGGAGGAGAGGCTGAGAGCACTCCCTCAGCTTGGAGGCATGAGAGCTAGGAGAAGGGTCTCATTGCTGTCTTCAGAGGTGCACAGTGAAAGGATGAGGGGTAACGGGCAGATGTTGCAACAAGACAAATTTGGAGTAGATGTTAGGAAACGTTTTTTCACCCCAGGGTGGTCAAACACTGGAACAGGAGGCCAGAGAGGAAGATCCATCTCATACTTAAAATGTGGCTGGTCAGGCCCTGAGCATCTAATATCAAGTTGGGTCCAGCTGAAAGCTTGGCCCTGCTTTGAGTGGGGTGTTGGGGCAGAGACCTTCCCACCCTCGTTAGACTGGATGCTTCATGTCCCTCTCCAGCTGAATCAGTCTGTGATTTTGTGATCCCACAAGGCATTAAGGGGATGTAGGACTTTGGCTGTCCCCCTGACACTGGGGTACAGCCATAATGCAGGGGCTGGTGAAGCCCACCACGTGAGTTCATGTGTGTTCACTCCCTCTCTAAGACTAGAAGAAAGGAAAAGGGTCCGAAAGGCTGCCCATCTCCCCTTCCTTCAGGGATGAATCTCCCTCTGCTCTCTGGTGTTGTATGGTCACCCCTCCCTGAGGGCACACAACTCTAGAACAAGAGCTCAAAACAACCTAAACAAGATCCACAAGTTTCTTGGTACAGCTGCTCCTCTTGTGACACGCACGGGACGGGCTGAACTGTGTTGCACAACCCTCTCCCAGGCTGCAGGGACTAGCCACCATCCTTCTTCCCCCTGCTTTCCAACCCAGCCCTGGACAAGTCTGGTGCTTTGTGGTGGCCAGCTCTCCTGTCTGTGCCTACATGCAGCCGTGGGGCCAAGGATCATTGGGGTGGAGAGTGAGGACCACCTGGTTAGGGAGTTCAGTGAGGCTGGGGGTCCTGGTCCTACTTCCCAGGTGAATGCCCTGACCACAGAGTGAGCCTTTCCTTGCATGCATTCCCTCTGCCCTAGGGCACAGAGGCACGGCTTTGACAGGAGGCAGGAGGAGCTTCTGTCCAGTGCAACCCATTGCCTGAAGGAGAGGCAGGAGGGGAGGAAAGAGTCTTTCGGGAGGTGGAAAATGTGATGCTGGCACTGCTGCATCGAAGAGGGAGTTGAACATGGGTCTCTGATTTCAAAACAGAGTTCAAACCACCAGAATATTACAATCTAAAAAAAAAAGAAAAAAAGATTTCCTTGTGCTTTCCCTTTCCCCATCCCTGGATCCCATCACCATGCTAGGGCAGCCTCTAGAGCCAGAAGCAGTGTCTGGGAGGCACTGGAGTGTTTCTGGGCAGCTTTCCTGCAGCCCTGAAAAAACTGGGAACCTCAGCTGCCAGCCACGGGGGCAGCTGGTGGGGCAGGAGCTGCTGGTGTTAACTGGTGACTGAACGGGTTGTGGTTTGCAATGGTGTTTAGGTTCATAAGTCCTTTATTGGATCTAGCCCAGGGTGCTATTCCCAGCCCTGCTTGTGACATTAAAAGGTCACTGCAGCCCCAGGGCTGTCCCCTCCTTGTCCTCGCTGCCTGGACTGCCTGCACGCTGCTCACTGGCATAACACTGAGTGCAGGGTAGCGGTATCCAAGTCCAAGGAGTCTCAGCACAACCATCACGCAAGCGCTGAAATCAGTTTGCGAGGTGGGCAAGCCTCGCTTCTGGCCTTCTTGAAACTGTGCCACCACACACATAGCAGAGGATGGATATAAATAGTTTTCGGGATGCCCTGGGTTGCAGCAGACAGCAGGTATTTCAGAGGCGGTGCTGTTGACAGTGTCGTGCCAGGGCAGTCTCTGCTACATTAGGGATTGTTTGCATCCTTCACAGATAAACTGGTGTAAGAGCAGTGCCCTGCACCCGGCTGGGGCTGGATCAGGCAGGAGGTACAGAAGGGGAAGGGACAGGTGGTCATGTGGTCCTGGCACAGGTCCTGCGTGGTTTTGGACAAGTTGCTTAAGACCAGATTTTCTGCAGAGTAACTGGGAGTGTCCATACATGCATCCTTACACTCAGATCTTGTGTTTCAAAGGGAGTTTGCCCATGTATACCCCTCACTTGGTCCATACTAAGCTGGGTGACTGAGCAGGGCCATGTGGGGCCTGATCAGAGCTCATGGGCACTCTTATCCATCCCGTGCATCTGCAGTTTTTCTTCCTGTGTGCAGGACATTTGCACAGGGAGGATAGCGAAAGCTCTTGTGCATTCAGGGCTTCCCTCCTTGCAGAGCTTTGATGCAGCTGGGGCAGTGACCTAGACACAGGAGCTGCCCACACTACATGCCAGATATAACCTTCGAGGATGTGCCTGTGGGTCCATCTCACGTCTGAAATGGCCATATTGAGCCTGTCCTGTGTGGGAAGGCTGCAGTGGGTGCAAACGGCGGGGGGAACTCGGGCAGCAGGACGCTCAGCATGGTGGTGAAGAGCCCATCTGCCACCCAGCACGCAGCGCTGAGTTGGCATGGGCAGTGCCTGCACTGACATTTGCAGCGCGCAGGGTGCTGAGTGCTCAAGCATGGAGCTGTGGCAGGAGACTCCAGAGCTGGGGGAGATCTCGGCTGTCTGAGCAGGGCTTCGGGGTCTGGCAGATCCTGGGTGCAAGGGCTGGGTCCACTGTGGTGGAGGCCACCTCCATGCCTTGCAGCCTGATGGTTTGAACATTTGCCTGGGAAACAGGCTCAACTCTCTCCAAGGGGGAGGGCTTTCACCCTCCCCCATCTCAATTCTGGAGATCTCCCAGCTGCAAGATCAGGGCAGCCCTTGTCCCAAGCAAGCCAGCACACAGCCAAGGGGCAGAGCCTGGCATCCCAGTGGGCAGCAAGAGCTGCAGGTGGTCAGAGCACGCAGCTGGGAGAGGGGAGATCGGCAGTCTGAGTGATGTGGTCACTTAGGGTCAGAGCAGAGGGGGACCCAGGAAGCTGGTGAGATGTTTAGGTCTCTGCTGGAAGCAGTGAAGCTCCGGGGGCGGCTCTGGGAGCACAGCCCTGACCTCTTCAGAGGGGAAGTGCCACCACCAGTGAGCGGTGGCCGAGCACAGCTGGCACGTGGCAAACATGAAAGCAGGTCTTGTTAGACTGCACACAGACTGCTGATTGTAACCTCGGTCACAAACCCTCCTTAAAGCCTGGTAACATTCCCAGAGGTTTCCCAGGCAGATCTGTGGTGCTCAGCCCCTCCATCACCCAGTCCCAGGGAACCAAGGTGGGCATCCACCTCCCTTCTCTCCTCTTCATGTTGCTCCAGCCTCCCCAGGACTGTTTGCTGCCAGCTCTCCAGAGCCAGCGGCTGATTTTGGACTTCCTTCAGAGCAGGTTTCATGGCACTGGGCAGCTGGCTGCATGCCACGATCACACCGTGAGGTTTTCTCACTCTCAGTCTCACAAATGAAGCTGCAGACCAGAGCAGTAGCCTGAAATACTTCGAAAGGGGCATCCACTCACATGGCCTGCAAAAGGAGCACAGGACCTGGTCGTACAAGAGTGCATGCAGCTCTGGGACTTTAGGACCAGCATTTTTTTGTGGTGTTATATTGGTGGGAAGGCACCCACAGGGATTTTGAGGTGATGAGGTGCTGGCTGTCTCTGAAGTCAGCCAGAGTTAGGCAGGTGTTGCTGGAAGCACCACTGAGCCTCCAAGTGCTTTTGGTACTGGGAGACTTCTGAAAGTGTCTTGACTCTTAAGTGTTATGTAATAGAAGGATTTAAAGCCTGCAAACTCCTCTCCACCAGTGGACAAGCCCGCAGCCTTGGCTTCTTACGCTCTCTGACAAGCCCACACCTCCTGACCGAGCTTTAGTAACTTGCTGTTTCTTTTCTTTTCCCATAGCTCCCAGAATGGAGAGGAAGGTGGAGCCTGGCCGAACAACCAGTTTGACACAGAGATGCTCCAAGCCATGATCCTGGCTTCAGCAAACGGTTGGTCTCCACTGTGTGTGGAAAAACTATGGCACTTGCTCTCGTGCAAACATCTCAGATGCATGCTGTTAGATAAGAGGCTGGTGGGATTGATGTTTCTGGATTGACTGAGGTGGCTTCAAAAGTCCCTCTTCAACAGATGCTGGTGGAAAAGCACTGCTGTCTCTCTCCTCGGCCTTGCAGAGGAGAGGGGTCGGGAAGGATTCAGACAGAGGAGATACCAGATAGCCATCAGCATCAGGCATGCTGTAGACAGGGGTACCTCTTCCACCCAAACTATATCATCTATGTACCAGACAGAATGTTATCTGGCTTGTGACAGGGTTGTGTTACATGAAAGAGCCAGTCTTGAGATGTGTTGTAAGCTACTTGGCTTCAGAAAGTCACAGTAAATGAAATGTCTGCTGTGTTGCAACTTGCCATAAGGCGAGGAGGTAGGAAGCCTGGAAGCTTTGCTTGTGGCTAGAGGCTGGACCAGGAATACAGTAAATGCTTGACAGTAGCCGCAACAAGCCTCCTGTCCAGAGATGCCAGTGTGTGCTTTCTGCTCACACCGGGTCCCTCCACCGAGCCGTGGGCTCGCCAAGGTTTGCCCCACTGGCTGCTGCTGGCTCTTTGCAGTTGTAGTTGCTGGGGTTTGGGTTATTTGGGGTTGGTTTGTTCTGGTTTATGGCTGTGCTGCGTGGAAGTGGTGGGCAGGGAGGGGTGTTCCCATGCACCCGTGGTCTCCATGGCTTTATGTAAAAGAAGTGCAATTATCACTCTGTGCAGCACTACAGATAAAGAGCCTGGTTTTCATACAGCCTTTATTTATAAATACTGCCAAGTCTTTTCCCCCTTGATTTAAAAATAGAAGCAGCAGCACAGCCATAAAACCCTGTGCAAAATGCTTAGGATGTTTCCTTTGAGCTGTTGGGAGAGAAGGAATCTGGGGGAGGAGGGATGGCTTTAGTGTTGCTTTCTTGGAAAGCTGCTGCAGCTGAACTTTGCTGCTCTGCAGACACCAGGCAGCCTGGAGACACAGCTGCCGTGGCCGGGGAAGGGGACGAAGGTCTTGGGCAAGGGAGTTGTTTACACTGAAAGGAAAGAAACAATGCGAAAATGTGTCTCTGCTCTGAAAAACGACCATGGAAAAATAGCCTCCGGCCTTGCACGTGGTTATCATCAGCCGGTGCCTCCAGATCCGGTTTCCTTGCTCGCAAATAAAGCTGTTTTTCTGACTGCTGCTCCAGCAGTCCCCAAGACCAGAGAGATGAGCGGGTCCCTTCCAGGTTAAGCACCGACTTCCACGTAGCCCCGGGCCCTATTGCAGCAAATCTCCCCCAATCCACAAGTCTCAAACAGTCCTAACCTCTCCCACGGCTTCAGTGCACCCAGGGGGTTAATTTAAATCAGATCCATCCGCTAGATAAGGGTTTTCCCTGCTGCAGCCCCAGGGAGAGGATGGCTCCGTGCTCTCCATCCTTCTCTTGCCCGCACCGGTCCCTTGCTTGGATGGATGGATGGATGGATGGATGGATGGATGGATGGATGGATGGATGGATGGAGACATAGCATAAGCTTTTTCCACCAGCACTGTGTTTTCATGTCTCCCCTACTCTCTGTCCTCCCTGCCCCCCTTTTCTGCTCTCACTCATTAATAGTGTTGATTGGAGCAGGCTTTGATTAGGGGCAGTGCTAATTGCCCATTAAGCTTTGTGCTGCCCATCCTTGGGTAATGTTTCCTGGCTATTTAAATGATCCTTATCTCTTACTGTCACCTGCTGGTCTCTGTCTGAGCTCTGGGCTGGCAGGTGGGACACAGTGACACAGGTGACAGCACTGTGTGCTCTTTGCCTACCCGCTCCTCCCAAGTGTGAGCTGGTCCCGCGCAGAGCGGTCGATGCTGACTTCCACCACACTACATCAAGCCAATGCTCAAGTCTGTGCCGAGCAGAGACTGCCTGGGAGGCAGAAGTTCCTTTGATCCTGCTCTGCTCCATGAACATCTGGAAGGGGCTGGTGATGCTCTGCCTGCATCCTTACCCTGTGCCAGGGATTATCCTTCACTTCAGCAAGAGGCAGAACTGGCCCTGCCATGCCAAGCCTGCACGATCCAGTTGCTCTGAGGATTAAATCACTTACCCAATGGTTAAATCACCCTCCCAAGCCAGAGTGCCTGGGGAGCTGGCTTCCCCCAGGGCTGTGACCCTGATGTGGGGCTTCTGTCTCCCTTCCTCTGGATCTTCCCCCCTTGCAGCTGGAAACAATATGAAAAGCCAGTGTTTTGAGCCATCTGAAGGGACAGAGGCAGCTGCTACGACAGACCAAGGAGCACCGATGCTCCAGGATACCAGACACTAAAGGGCAGACATTCTGTCCTTAAAATACTCTGGCTTCCAGTGAGAATTTATAGGGGTGCCATGAGATGGTGGGAGAGCAGATGGAAAGGCAGCCTGAGGAGGTCCTTCTCCCCAGCTCCACTGCCTGCAGGCAGGGGCAGATGCGCTATATTGGGTTCTCCTGAAAGTCCCACCAGCAGCTGCAGCAGCACGTGCTCCAGGGCTGCCTCCAGTTTGCCTCTCCTCCCCTTTGCTTATGAGGGCAATGGAGCCCCTAACTGGTTATTTTTGCCAAAGCCCAAATTCTTGTTTTCGTCCTCAGGATCGTTTGGGATAATGTCTGGGTTCTGGTAAAGGCTGAATGTAACCTTTCCAGCAACAAGAGCTGAAGTGCCCTGCTTGGCAAAAGCAGCTCTGTGCCCATTTATAAACCTCTATTGTTCTTGTTCTCTCTTCTTTTCAGCCTTAATGTCAATGTTACCTAGAAACAGCCCTTTGCTCTTACCCTGGACCAACAGGCAGGCTGGGAACTTCACGGGTGGCTTTTTCTCCCCCATGAAAGCTGTGCTGTGACTGCAAACTAGTTCACAGGGACCAGTTGTCCTGGATGCCGCTGGGATCCCCCAGCCTCCTCACTGCCCTGGTGCAGCTGGGATGGTCCAGTAGGGAAGCATGGCAGCAGTACCCAGTGGTGAGGGCACAGGAGAAGATGCCCAAGCCCCCAGTCAGGCTGTATCCAGCTGGAGGAGCCCAGAAAAAAAAATCTGCCTCACTGCCAGAGGTCATAGTCCACCTGCGAGCTGGCCCCTGGCTGCAGCCTGGCCTGACAGCACATCTCCAGCCATCCTGTCCCCGTTCATAACACCCTGATGGGTATGGGGTTGAGTTGGTTGTTAATGAAACAAGTTGCTGATGAGGTGGGCTGAGGATTAGAGATAAATATCACTAACTGTATACGCACATCTCCTTCAGCCCTCCTCCAGACCAAGGTCCTCAAAGCCCTGCCAGGTCTGGGACCCATTTAATGGGGACTGTAGAAAAATTCTCCTGCCGCTGAATGCTTCCACAGCAGAAAGCAAAATGGCATTTCCCCACACTGGTTTGCTGTGTTTCTACACCCTCCTGCATGTCCCCCGGCCTTCGTGCACAATATCTCGCCTGTTTTCGGACTCAATGTGTGTTTTCCTCTGCCTGCTCCAGCAGAGCAGCTGTAACTTTTCAAACTGCAGTTGCTTAATACTTCCGACCTCTGCAAGGGGATGTGTACACAGCAATATTTCAGGGGGGCTGGTGGGATGTGGCCCAGCTTTTTGTGTAGCTTTCTGGCTGGCTTAGCCACCTCCATCTGCTCAGGGGAAAGCAAAGGCAACACGGAGGCGTGCACAGATCTGGTCTGGAGCAAGCAGAAAAAAAGGAGGGGACCAGCCCACATTCTCTGCTCGTTGTTTTTCTTTATTCCCTCAGTCTCTCTGCCTGTGAAAGGAGGGAGCAGTAGCCCCGGACTCTCCCTTGGGCCCTTCAGGTGCCCTTGGTAGGTTTCTCCAGCCTCCCAGGAGAGCGTGATCATAGCCACATGCACGAAGCAGTTAAAAGGCTGAAATGGGATCCACAGTATCCACTGCAAAGACAGGGCTTTAGCAAATAATTTCTGAGCAGGGCTGTGCAAGGATCCCATGGTGGGCTGTGCAGGGGCAGTCACGCTGGAGCGAGTTCCCACAGCGGCTCATGGCAACAGCATTGCTTGTGCTCTGCCATCCCCGCTGTGCTCATTTCTCCCCTTGCCTCTGTGCATCCCCTCTGTCTCCATCTGGTCTCTATCTTCCAGCAGTGCCCCAGCATTGCGGGGGGGCCCTGTGCCTTTTCCCACCCCTGCGCTTGCTCTCTCTTTGCTGGAGCTTTGTAGAGCGACAGGAATGAATTTGCCTTCCCCTCCCCCTGCTCCCAGATCTGGACCGTAGGACACGCTTCAGCATTGAATTGCTTCGTGCTCGGCTTCCTAGAGCCATTTTGTGGTATTGCAGGGGAGGGATTTTCTTCGCTCATGTGCTCTGCTGCCTGAATAAACCTGGCTGGAGAAATAATGGGGGCAGGGTTTTAAATGCAGTGGAAAAAAAAATAAATATTGGATTTCCCTTAATGCATTACTAATGGTTATGTCTGTACAATATGTTTGTAATGGGCCACTTTCGGAGGGAGGGATGTTTTTCTGCGGAGGCAGCAGCCGGGGAGGGGGGCAGAGCAGACAGCGTCAGGCAGGCAGGGAGGGACAGGCAGCCCCATCGCTGCTAAGGGCAGAGGAGAGGTTGCCCTACTCCGGCCAGCCTCCAGCCCCAAATACCAAACCTTTAACAATGATGTGAGATGGAAACAAGGGATTTTTGGTGCCGGCTGCGCCATGCTCCCCAGTACGCACATTGCAGCTATCCCATGGAGCAGTAGTGCTGAAGGGTAATGACGGGTGGGGGGGCGAAGGTTGGTGGCACTGAGGTCTGGGTTTGACACCCAGTGAGAGCCTTTCGGGGCTGCTGGGGCTTGGGGTGGGCTCTGGCCAGCACTAACAACCTGACCTTCTTTTTTGTCCCCTCCTCCGGTGTCCCCCACAGAAGCTGCTGATGGCAACTCAACCCTGGGCGGCGGGACGGGCACCATGGGGCTGAGCGCCCGCTATGGCCCCCAGTTCACCCTGCAGCACGTCCCTGATTACCGGCAGAATGTCTATATCCCGGGCAGCACCGCCACCCTCACCAACGCTGCTGGCAAGCGCGACGCCAAGAGCGCCGGTTCCTCGGGAGGCAACAAGAAGAAATCCGGGAAGAAGGAGAAGAAGTAGAGAAGAAGAAGGAGACCTTAGAGCTACAGGGCAGCCGGCTCCAGCACTCCCCCAAACCACAGCCCAGGCCGGAGGACGAATGTGATTTCTTTTTTTTTTTTTTGTGATGCAAAAAGTAGGAAATGCTGCGAATGTATCTCATCATCATCAGAGCTAGGAGCAGGGTCTCGCTGCTGTTAGATCTCATGATGAAAACCAATCCAGAAGCTAAACCGAACACAAACAAGTGCCCTGTGAATACTTGCTAATGTTTTATACGATCCCTCGGGTATTAGAATATGCAAGGGTGGAAGGTCTTTTGCCACATCTTTGGATCCGATTTGTTCCCAGATAGTCCAAGAAAGGCACAAGGCTTGTGCTCGGCTTTGCCCAGTGTAAATAATTTTAATGCGGATCTTTTAATTTATAGACCTTCAGTCATTTTTTTTGAAAGGAAAAGGCAGTTCCTAGCTTAGAGCCCATGCTCCAAATCTTTGCTCTTAAACTTTCCATTAGTAAAATTCACCCTCAGTTAATGATAGCGATGGATTTGTTGCTGAGAAGTTGGTAGGGAGTGCTTCAGTTCCTGCTTACCTGTTACCTGGGAAAAAAAAGTAAGTGTTTATATTGCATGAGTCAAAGGGAATAAGGCAAAGCTGCATCCTCAACATTTTTTTTTTTAAAAAGTGCAACCACCAATGGCCTGAAATATGAGACAAAAAAACCCCCTCCTGATGTCTGAGAGGTAGGGAATTCAATGAGGAGCATGTGAAGGTGTGCAGCAGCTGCCCCAGTGGTTCTAGGGGTCTCCGAAGAGCAGACACATCTCATCCCTTCTTTGCAGTAAATATTTATATGTACAGTTAATGTTCTTCTGGAATTAAAGCTGAGAGAGTCTCGCTCCCCTGTGGCCAGGCAGCCATCTGGCTGAGTTCCTGCCAAGGGCACCAGGGGAGGATGCTTCATGTTTCTGCACACCATGTCTGCATGCATGTCCTTCACCTCACACCTGCACTAGCGCAGTTAGCTCCACGGACCCAGAGAAGTCCTCGCATGCCCACGCAGTGTGGTGTGAATGCGCCGGCTGCTGCCCAAGCCTTTGCGCTGGGGCTGCCTTGGGGGAGGGTGGGGGGTGGGATCAGTCAAGCAGGATAGGGAAACTCATTGCTTCTTATTTGGGGTATAGACCCCAAATAAGGGTTATTTGGGGTCTCACTCAAAGAGGCGAGATCTGCGGAGCTGCTGGTGCATGGCTTTGGTGCAGAGTTGGTGACTGAGTAAGTGATGGTTGGTTTGGTGGTGTTTGGGGACCAGAGCCAGAGAAGGTACCCGAGAGCTGGGGGTGAACGTGGGGTGATGCTGCAAAGCTGGGAAGCCGGGGCAACAAGGGGGGAGGCGTCACATGGGACCACGCCAGGCCAGCCTGGAGGAGGTGATGCTCCTGCTGGCTTTGGGCTTTCCAACCTGTGGATGGAATCGAAGGATGAGGAATAGAATTTCTCCACGTCACCATCACCCTTGCACCAGGCCGGCTTCCCATATCAAAGCAGCTCTGAGTCCCCCCAGGAAGGCAGAGGGGGACTTGGTGTAGCCAGAGCGAGGAGAGGGGCTGCGGGGTGGCCAGGAAGCAGCCGCGCTGGGTTTCCCAGGGTGTGCGTGTTGTTTTTTCCCTTTTTAATCACTAACACGTAACTCACCTGAGCAGATCCATCCCTCTCAGCCAGGCTCCGGCATGGCAGCCATCACCCCACCACCACCCCCTCCCCAAACCCAGGGCAGCAGGAGCATCCACCGTGTTTCATCCGGATCCAGCCACCTCCGGCACTGGCTGCGCTGGGAGCGATTCCCACCCTGTCCCCTGCAGCTGCCACCTGCCCCTCTCTAGAAATGCTGTAGCTGAATCGTAGTCTTTATATTTCTTTTTAATCTGCAATCTGAGGTAGCGTAGTGAGTGTCGTGTATTTAGTGGCGTGTTATTTTTAATCTCGGTAACTAACTTGTGGACACCAGTATTTTCAATTTTCTCTGTATCTTCTTTCCATGTGGTCTGTGCTCCGAGTGTACGTGAAATGAAACACGTTTGCCCTTTCAATGTGTCTAATATTGAATTATACTATATATTATATATATGCTTATATCCTTCTTATACCCATATAGACCAACGTCAATGTGTTACACGCAAGTTTTATACTCTAATATTTATATTGCTTTTTTTCTTTGGGAAAAAAAAATAATAAAATGTTTTCTTCTGAATAAATGGTATTTTTTCCAATGGGAAGAGGGGGGCACAGATGGGGCCTGTCCATCCCAATGCTGCCACTGTCCCGAGGCTGCTGGGGGGGGGGGGGGGTGGGGGGGGGGGGGTGTTCAGCCCCAGCTTGGCTCCAGCAGCGGGGATGCTCTTGGGACACCTCTGTCCTTAGGTCCCCCCCAGGCCTTTGGTCTGAGCGTGACACGGCCATGGGTGGCACTGATGTGCTCTGGCTGGTGTTTTTGGGGAAGGGCAGGGCAGACCCTGGCACACCCCACTGAGGGGACCGCGGTGTCCACAGCTACAGCCCCTTCCCCAGCCTGAGGGGATCCAGTTGCCCTTCCCCATCACTGGCAGGGATCTGTTCTCCCTTCCCCAGCCCCGAGGTGATCTGCTTTTTGTGGTGCCTGGGCTCCCCTCTCTGCGCTTGGGGGGGGGGAGATGGGGGGAGTCAGGCACCGTGCCCGGGGTCCCCTGGCCAAGGCGAGCCCCCCGCCCTCTCCCTGCGGGGGGGTCTAACACAGGCCAGGGAGAAACGTCCTGTGACTTGGGGTGTCACAACCGTGGAGGAAAAAAATAAGCAGCTGCTGCTGCCCAGATGTGAGGGGGAGGGTGGAGGAGGAGGAGACAGAGCAGTCCCGGCAGACAGACAGACAGACATAACCCGGGAGGCAGGGGGAGGGGACTGGAGCTAGTCCCCCCCACATTAGCAGCACGCAGGAGGCTCCAGGAGCGCAGGGCTCAGCCCCCCCCCGCCGTATTCCCATTCAGCCCCCCCCCAGTGCCTCCGTCCAGGCTGCAGCTCTGTGGCCTCCACACCCCCCACCACCCCAAGACTACCCTAACATGCAGAGACCACCCCCCCAAAACCCCCTTGCAGACTGACAGACACTCCCCAAATCCCCTGCACCCCACAGAGACACCTATCCCCCCCCAAATCCCACTGCACTCCCGCAAAGACCCCTGGAAATCCCCATGCACCTCATAGGGGACACCCCCCCCACACACACATTCCCCTGCGCCCCTCAGAGTCAACCCTTCTCCCCTCCCTGTGCACGAGGACAGCACTGATCACACGCATGCACACGCGTGTGCGCACACCCCCCCCCCCCAGAGGGGGTTCCAACCAGAGCATCCTCCTTTGGGGCAGGCGGTCCCAGACCACAGGGGAGGGTCCGGGGGTCAGGCTGGTGTCAGGGCAGGGGCCTGGTGCTGTGGGACCCCTGTCACGCCGTGCCCTCTGCCCCCGGCCCTGGGGGCCACTGTCCCTCCCACACTGGAGTACCTGGAGCGTGTTAGGGACAGGTCCAGGGGGATGACGATGGGGATCAATCACATCGACTCACTGCTAATGGGGACCAGGGCTAAGCACATCCAGGTGCCACCCATGGGCTGTCCCCAGCACCTGCCCTAGTCGGGGTGGCATCGTCCCAGGGCACTGGACATTGCTGCCCAGTTTGCCGGTGATGCCACCGGGCACCTGGAGCTGGGTGGTGGTGGAAGAAGAGGGGATGGTCAGGCCAGTGGGTCCCCACCTGGGTGATGGCCACTGCTGGTGGGGAGCAAAGAGGCTCTGCAGAGCTGCGGGTGTGGGTCTGACTTCAGGAGCCCACAGCCTCCCAGATGCCCTGAGCCCCATCATGTCCCCAGCTGCTGGTGTCAGTGTAAGGATGTGCGCAGTGTGAGGATGTGTATTGAGTTTCATTTTGTTTCTCCTCTCTGTTGCACTAAAATCGCCCAAGGGCTCTGCAAAAACTGGGAAGGGAAATGCGCAGACACAAACCTGGCCAATTAGCACTGATGAAGGGAACCCGGTCAGCCATTCTAATTAACAGGGACACACGGGAGTGGGAACATGTTCATTGCAGCGTGGTTAGCCGACGGAGGACTTCCTGAGCTGAGATGATGAGAAAAGGGAGGCCAACAGAAACAGAGCCCAAATCACAGCCCTGATAAAAAGGACACAAAGAAGGTGGCAAGATTGACCCCCGATGGCTGGGTGACCATCGGGGGATTAGAGGTATCGCTCCTGGGAAGGGTGACTTGACCTTGGAAAGGAGGGAATGATCCTGGATGTGGGGTGGGAGCGAGTGAGCGGATGGAGGGTACTCAGGGGCTCTGTGACTGGAGTGGGACATGGTTTACAGCCCGTGTGCCTGATGCTGGCTGCTGTTTCCCCCCCCCAACCAGGTGTGCGTGTGTATTCACCAGCAAACTTTGAGGTGGCCCAGCCAGAAAGCAGAGGGGGACCTTGGGTCTGGGGCAGGGTATCAGGCAGGCAAGGGTCCATGCTTGGATGCTCTGAACATCCCTCAACAGCCAGAAGGGGCTCGTATCCTCCTCTACCCGGTGCCCTCCTGCTGCTGTCTCACTCTGCTTCTCCTCCTCCTCCATCTCCTTCTTCCCCCCCCACTGGGAGAAGCTCAGCACCTCTTCCCTGCCCCTCCCCACTGTCCCTTGTCACCCTCCCAGGTACATCCATGGCATGGGACCAGGGGAGCCCCAGGCTGCTCTGCAGGCACCTGAGCTGGAAGACCTTGGTGGTACAGGAACAGGTCACTCAGTGCTGGAGACCCTGTTATCCTTCCCCTGGGGATTGTCCCTAACTCACCGCCTGCTTCTGGCGGGGCTGGAGCCTGCAGGCGCCATGGGCAGTGATGGCCCCATGTCACCAGCTTGTGGGGCTCTTGTTCTCAGCAGTCACTTTTTTTGGCCAGTTGACCTTGAAAATCAAACTAAAACAACAACAGGAAAAAAAAAAAAGGAATTGAGCAAACCCAGTTTTCCACTGGATTTGTGAGCTGAGCTGACCTGTGGTCGCTCGGCCCCAGGGAGGGTTGGGTGGGGAGCTGGCATCCTGCCTGCTGACGTGCTCCTTGGCATCAGGCTCCTGTCATGGGCTGAGTCCCATCAGGCAGCTCCTCCAGCCGTGACCTCACCCAGCAAAGAGTGGGGAAAAAAGATCACCAAAAAAGCTGAATTTTCACTCAGCTCCCTCTCACCCCCTCCTTTGGGGTCCCCAAAGGAAGTCGCCTTGGGTCTGACACAGACACTGGGAGCTGCAGGATTAAATGGGTCTTTGTGCATTCCGGTGCCAAGAGCCTGCAGCTGGATTTTGAGCCTGTCTCGAGCAGATGAACCCCCAGGGAGCCAGCGGCAGTGGGGGGGCTTCTCCTCCTGTAAACACATCAGCGGGGAGGGCAGCTGATGCCGCCAAAAAACACTCAGAAATCTTGGTGCTTGGGATAGAAAAGGTCCTCTCTGGGGCAGTGGGTGCAAACAGCCAGGCGAGGAGAGTGCGTGTCCATAGCAGGGTGGCACGCTGGGAAAGCCCTTCCGACAGCCTGTGCCATCGGGCTCCCCGCCAGCGCCTTGCCATAACATCCCCTGGGATTTTATCTCCCCCTGATGCAGCCGGCTCCTCTCGCAGCCTCACATTCCCAGGTGAGACTGAGAGGTGTTTCACCATCCTCCACATTCCTTCCTGCTCTATAAATCCACTTCCTGACACTTTGATTTTTTTTTTTTTTTTTAACAGTTTAAGCCCAGCGTGCAGAGACGGAATAAAGTTTGCCTTTTGCTGGCTGAAACCTTGTGACTGCAGTGAAGGAGAGGGTGGAGGGAGGGCACTGCTTGCCCTTTGCTGGCCCCACCAGGGCTCGGTGGCTGCCCAGAGCTCATCCATCACGCGGAGGAGCAGGACCAGCTCTCAGCCAATCTCTGGGTTGCAGGAGACCAGACAAAATAGGATGTGGTGGGATTTCGCCCTTTCACAGCCTGCCTGAGCTTGTGGTAGCCTCTGCCATGCAGTGGCATGAGCAGCTTGGAGCCCACTCTGTCTCTCTGTCCGTCCTCCCCTGCGGGGCAGAGCCCCTGCCCCAGCCATGCTGGTGGCCGGGTGCCGGATGAGCTTGTCCCTAGGGAGCCAACGGCAGCTGCAGCCAAGACCTGAAGTCACGGAGCTGGGGAGAGGGGAGGGCAGGGATGGGGAAGGAGAGGGATGCCAGGCTGGACAAAAGCAAACCGGGTGGAGGGAGGAGATGCTGTGGGCACTGCTGTCAGGCCACGGTGTGGCTGGAAGGGCTCAGCTCCAGGGAGACACTGCTGCCTCCTGGAGCCAGCACGCTTTGCTAGAACTTGCTGGGGCCCCTGCGATGCTGTGGGTGCGACCTGCCAGGGTCACTGTCACTGAGCTGCTGGTGGAGGAGCCAGCCTGTGCTCTTGGTCCTTGGGCCTGCTGCTGCCTCTGCAGTCAGCAACACCCCTCCATTCCCCCAGAAACCAGTGCTGGCCCCCTCCAAACCCATCCTCAGGGAGTCCCTGGTGGCACACAGCCAGGCAGGGCTAATTCCCTCTTGGATGCCCGCAGCCTGCATCGGCCCTCAGGGAGTTTAGGCAGAGGCAGTGCTTTGGGAAACCCCCAGCCAAACAAAAATTCAAGAAAAGCCACTCACGGCCAAAATGTTCCTTCAGCAGTGTGCACAGCAATAGCCAGGGGCTGCCCGTGCCCAGCACTGCCTGCCCAGCCCTTCTCCCTTCGGCACATGCCCAGAGTGGCCATCCCTGGCATGGGGAGGGGGTTTTTGACACCCTCTCCATGTGAATGGGTAGTGACGCTGAGCCAAACCACCCAGGGCTTTGCCAGGGTGGCTGGGAGCAGGAAGGGGACTGGAGATGGCCGTGTTAGGGCATGTCCCCCTTTCAGGAGGCAGGGACGTGGGTGGCATAGCACCAGGCACATCCCACCGGCCAAGGTTTGGAAGCCGCTGCCAGTTTCGGGCTAGGGAGCAGAAACACGTCCTGGGGACCTCCCCTCCTCTCCCACAGGGCTCACGACACATGGGATTTGGAGGGAGCCCTCCTGGGTGAACCCCAAGCAACTCAGCCCTGCCGGCACGGGGAAGGGAAAGCAGCTGGTGAAGCCATGCCGTGCCATAGGGAAAGGAACCCCCCCTTGTGCTGTGCTGGCTCCAGAGGGCTTCGGGGAGCACCCACCACTCGCCTTGGTGGTAGCTGTATGACTGGTCCCCAGGATGTGGACAGGTTCCAGGGCTGGTGGAGTGGGGACCCTGCCATCATTCCCATCACCTCTGGACCAGGGCACAGCCAGGAGTGTCCCTGTGAGCCACAGCAGGGCAACAGGGGGGCTTGGACCCATCCCCAGAGATAAATAGAGAAAGAGGGTCCTTGCGCTGCAGAGGGGAACGGGTGCCAGGGAGGGAGAGCGGCCAGATGGGAGGAGAGGGAGAGGAAGAGGCAGACAAAGCTGCTTTGTGCGGGGCAGTATCTGGGGGGGAAAGGGGCCACTGATGCCAGATGGGGGGACCGGACTAGCTCCCTCCAACCCCATGATCCCCATAGCAGGGTGCACGAGATAGTCTACTGGGGTGCAGGAAGAAAAGATTTTTTTTTTGTACTGTTAATAAATAAAAAAATACTTTAAAAAATAGTGCTTATTTTATCTTTATCCCATCCTTTTTAAATTTTTATTTTAGTTTCTGCTTCAAAATGTACATGTTAGCCCAGTAGTATGTGCAGGTAATTTATAAATCAATAAATATATTGGGGGGGGTGCAATCAAAAAATTTAGAGCACACTGCTCTACATGATGCTGGTGGGTGCTTCATGTTGTTAGAAACCAGAAATCCCCCCACCCCACTTCAGCACCCTGGCGGGTAATGCAGCACCTCTCCCTGCTGAAGACCATGAGGTCTGCTGGCCCCTGCAGAGCTTTGGGCTGTCCCTACCCCCTAGCCGAGCATGAGTCCCATGCCCCTCCGAGGCTGTCCCAGCCTGGCTTTCCTCCATCCCCCTGGTCAGGCCCAGTGCCAGGTTTAGACATTATTTTATCATGGCTTTTTGCTTTCCCCATTTTCACAGGCCAATGCAGGTGTGTTGAGCTGTGGGGTGCCCCAGGAGACCCCGCTCCCTGCCCCACCACACCAATTCAGGGCCTCCTGCTCCCCAATTAGCAACTTGTCATTGATAAGCTCATCAAAAGGCTGCTAAAAAAAAACCCCAAAACTAAGGAGTTTTGACACAAACTAGGGCAATAATCAGGTCTCTGTCCTCATTTTTAAATTACTCCTGCAGTCCCCAGCATCCATGCCAGCAGGGACCAGCTCCTGAAAGCCCCGCGGAGCAAGCACTGTCCGGCCAGCCCCATCCCACACCCACCGCAGCAACGAGGATGCCTTGAAGCAGAAGGGGAGCTGGGGAAGAGGCAGGGACATTTTGAGGTACAGGCCTGGCTGATGGCCACATCCCCCCAAGACTGTGCCTGTGGTGGGACGAGGATGAGGAAGGCACGGAGGAGGATTGGGGATGGGGAGGAGATGCTGGTGGCAGCTTGCTGTAGCAGGAGGGGCTGGAGCAGTTCCAGGGGATACCGAGGACCCCCTTGGTGATGTTCCACCACCACCTTTCTAAACCCACGGGGGCAGGGAGGGGAGCAGGGCTGCTCCCCGCCACAAGCAGGGGGTAAAGGCAGCGCTGCCCTGGGCAGGAGGGGCCAGGGCTGACCACAGGGGGGATTCAGATCCCCAACGGGGTACCTACCATGAGATGCCAGCAGGATCTCAGCAAGAAAACAGCTGCTGCAATGTGCGCTTGGCCCTGGGATGAGGAACACAGCCCGGGCTTGGTTGTCCATGCACAAAGGACGCAGCCTTTCGCAGTCAGCTCCAGCCCCATACACAGAACTGGTCACAAGGGCAAACTCTTCCTGGACCAAGCCACTGTCACCAGCATGTGGCAAAACATTTGTCCCTCCAAAGCGGCCATCTGGGAGAAAGCATCCTTCATCCCAGCAGAGCAGCAGGGAGCTGCAGCCTGGCCGATTTCTGGCTGGGTTGATCTCTAAAACTCAGCCAGCGGCCAGGCTGGTGCTGCTTACATGAGAGCAAGGGCAGGAGGACCCCTCCGCAGGGTCACTAGGAAGGACACTGCTGTCACAGAGCTGCCATACACTTTTGGGTATATACACCTTTGGGGACAAGAAAAGCTCGAGTGGTGTGACCAGGGCTCTGCTTACTGTTTTATCCCTGGGGAATATCCATCATGGCAAGTATTTGGGTAGTGGGGGTGGCTTCTGTCCACACCAGCTTCCCACCAACCTGGCTTTCAGCCTGGGTGACATTTGGGCAGGAAGGACAGCCCCAGAGCCCCCTCCACATCTGGGCTTTCAGGCACGAGACCAGGTTTGCCAAGGTGGATTTTCTGTGCAGGGAACAGGACTTCCAGCCTCCTCCTGGGATGTGATGGCAGCACCCAGCCCACCACAGGCAGCTGCGATGCTGCTCCAGCTGCCCAGCAGCCCACTCCAGCCCCGACAATGTCTCTGCAGCTCAGTGCCACAAGGCTCCAGGTTCATCTCTGCACCAGCAAAGTTATGATATGGAGGCAAGATCACATTTTTGTACCAAAAATAATATTTATTTCTCCATCTTTTGTACATATAAACTATCACAACAACACAGTGCTACCAGAGCATCACTTGCCCACAGCTGCAAAGCCATGAAAAAAGGCTTTATATTAAGGGAACTGTTACAAGAAAAAAGCTCTCAGGCAAGGCTCCAGGCTGGCCCGAGTGCAGCTCACGTATCCGTTTCTCTTTGATTCTGCAGCTTTCAGGGGCTGCTAAATGCAGCCATGGGCATTTGGCTGCACAAAGGCAACTCCTGCCCTGCACTTACCAGCCTGGCAGAGCCCACCATCACCCTGAGGGTGAAACATCTCTTGGCCCTACAAGGAGCTCTCTGATGCCCCAGGCACTAAGGTGGCAGAGGGACCGATACCTTAATTATCCTACCTGCCCTTTTTGACTCTCTCATCCCTTTCCGGGGGGGGGGGGGGGGGGGGGGGGGGGGGCCAAGGCACGAGAAGGGGTCAAGCCTTGTTTCTTAGCAGGCTTCTGGTTCACCCAGGTTGGAGTGCGGGGAGTCCCTAGACTGTGGCCAGCAGCATTCCCCTCTACAATCAGCATTTTTCTCTTTGAAGCACAAAGCTCTTGTGTGCAGGCACGCACCCACCTCTTCCCAAGGGCCTATCTGCAGCCGCTGCCTCGCTGTTATTCTCTCTGGTTCATGCACCGCTGGGTTTGTGTGCCGGAGCCAAGCACCTGGGATGTGAGCGAGATAATAGACATGAAGTGCATTTGAAGCAGGGAGCAGGCATCATGCCCTGCACAAAGAGCCCCGCTGAGTGCAGCCACCGCCACGAGGGGACTGGTGGCTGTGCCACGCGCCACACGGGGCTGCTGGGCTGACCTGACACAGGGCCACACACTCTCCTCAGCTCACCCAGCTTTTTATTAGCACTTCCAACCTGTGATGTAATAACAAGCCCCAGGAACACCTGAAATGCTACGAAAAACAGAATTGTATTATTATTGAACATAAAAGCGCATTAAAACTAAAAGCTGCAAAGGCTCCGTGTGACTCCAGGATGGACCAGTGCTCCCAGCAGTGCTTGGGCAGGCACAGGCTCCCACAGGAAAGAGCCTGCCCTGTGCTGGGTGACCCCAGCCATGCTGAAAGGCCCCCAGACCCTGCTGCACCACTTGTGCTAGCTCACCCCTCCCTGGGTGGCTCTCCCAGATCGGAGGGTGCCAACCTGCCTTCTTTCCGAGAGCATTCCCAACCACATTATTTCCTCCACCCTCCTGGGTACCCCAGCTCCTACCTGGGCTGGGATCAGCCTGCCTCTTCCTGCAGGGATGCAACAGCAGCCAAGCTGTGTGCCAGTCCCAGGTGATGCTGGGCTCTTACAGATCACTCCATTACTTCAATGTTACAAATATGTTAAATTAGAACAAGAAAACAACTCAACACCTGGAAGCCACAAAATGGGGCAGACCCATTCCCACCGTAAACTCTTCCACCAAGAGCCAGCACCCTGCCAGACAAGACCTGGGGTCCCTGCTGTGGCACCCCAGCACTAAGCTACGTGTAGGGAGAGCTGTGATTTTACCCTCTGTCCCTGCTTTTCTGCCCAGTCTGCTCCAGCATGAGAACTACAGATGATGTTCCCCCCCCCTCTTGGCTGAAGCTTTTGACCGGTTGTCTATAGGGGCAGACCAAAGATCAGACAAGAGAGCTAGAACAACACAAAAACTGGCACACATGACCCCAAGAGCAAGAAGGAAAATAAATTACCCTTTATAGCCATGCACAGACCCCAGAGTGAAATTTTATTTTACTTACTGAAAGCTCTCATGGGTCCAACAGTTTTCTGCCTTTGTCCGGGGGTGACGTCTAGCTTGAGCAGCTGATGACCTCCGTGGTCTCCTCAAGAATGCCTCCATCTCTTGTCACCTTGCTGGCTTTGCTGGTCTTGCTTGGTTCTGAAAACAAGGTGTTGTTAAAAACAGGGGGGAGAAGCACTTCCAGGCCAGCTCTGGTACAGACCACCTTCATCGGGGACAGCAGCTGGCTGGGTTGGAGGAGCTACCTGACTTCAGGACACTGGTGAATTTAGAAGTTTCCACCACAGGAACCAGGGCTGCAAAGTGCACCATGTTAAGGGTTCAGGCCTCTGCCTGTCTTCACCCCAACTCTAGACAGCAGGCGTAGCTCCCCAAGGGGCAACGCCGTGACCCAAACGGGACTCCACGCCTCAGGACACAACCTCCTTACGAGGCCCCCGTGCACCCCACGGGAGAGGACAGCGGCGGTGTAACGGAGGATACTGCCCACCAGGCTCCCGCAGGGCTGTGCCAGCAGAGGGTTACAGCCTCCCGAATCTCCCCACGCGTCACGCTTTGGCCTTATCCATATAAGCCCGGCATTGCCTTCTGGACGCAGCCGAGCGCTGGTGTCCTAATAACGAGGCCCAGGCAGCGCCTACCCTTAAGAAACCTTTATAGCTTAAGGCCTGAGCTCATCCAGCTCATGAGGCCACGCTCAAGCTGGCAGCCCTGAATTAGAGCAGCCGCTGAGCACCGACAGGCACCGGGGCACTTGGTGGCCGGCTGACCACCGGCACCGCCGCAGGCAGGGCACGTTGGGGCAGGCACCAGCACAGCCACGCGGCGCTGCCTGCACAAGCTCCTGCCTTCAGTGCTTCGGAAGATGTATTTTTACGATTGGGAGGGACGGGCTCAGGAATACAAAGCAGCAGCTGAATTGCTGCCCAGACACTGCAGGCATGAGAAATTAACTCCTTCAGGACTGAAAAACCTTACACGCTGTCACCCGAGCTCCTGAGATACCAAGGGCAGGCATACAAAACCATGCAGAAGAGAAGCTGTAGGCTCCTGTAGAGAATTTAAAAGCCTTTCAGACTCTGCTGAATAACTATCATGAACCCAACATCTCTCTCTCACCCTGGAGCACCCCTGAAACTACCCCCTCACCTCTCCTTGCTCTGCCTCTGCCTCTCTCTGCCCTGGTCCCCAGCCTCAGCCCCACGGGGTGTCCATTTCACCAGTGGCACAGCAGGCAGGAGACATCACTTATGGGTCTGTCCCTCACCCCCCTAAACCAGAAAAGCAAAAGACACATTGGCTGTGCATGAGGGGGACAGGACAGCACTTCTGCCTTGTGCACAACAGGTCTGACGCATGCAGAGCCTGGCTGGAAAGGGACCGACAGCCTCCAAACCCAGACATGGACCACCTCCCTTCCCCTTCCAGGTCTGCTGGCAAGATGTCCCCTGTGCAGGGTGGGCGTTTTTCAGCACTGGATGCTGGTATGTGGATCCTGTGTGGGTACTGCTGATGGGTCTACCCCTCCGGGTAGTCTCAGGTTGCTGCTGCTGGGTTGCGCGAGAGCTGCCCAAGAGCTGCTCTCCCATCTCAGTCCAGCAGCGAGCAGGGACGAAGCATTTGATTTGCGCAGACAACACAGGGAGCATTCAGAGCTGCCAGGCTTTGTGCACTGATCCCCTCAGGGCTACAGCAGAAAGGGACGGGGAGGGGGGTGGGTGAGAGATGTCCCCCCAGCTGCGAGCTGGACATAGTGTAGCTAGAGCGAGCTGAAAGAAAGCAGGAGCCTATACTCAATGCACTTCTTGTCTTCTTCATCCCTCAGCAAATCCTCCTCTCCCCAACAGCCCCACTCTGATCCAGCAGCTCTTTCTCCCCCCAGGCTCTTCCACGTCCCCCAACCCCTCTCCCAAGCCCCAACCCGCACACTTCTCACTCCTCTGGGCAGAGCCATCCTGCTCCCGCAGCCCAGCTCTCCCCCAGGCAAAACCCATTCCCAACACACAGCACGATCCCAGCAGACTGCTCCCTCCCTCCACCTCCGCTCCTTGCAGGTCCCAAATATTCCCTCACACCCCCACTGACACTCTCACATCTTTCTCAGCCAGTGAATTTTCTCACATCCTCCCACCTTTTTCTTCCATAAATGTATTTGGTTGCTTTTTTTAACCCATGTAAACCGTAAGCATGTGCAACATCCTTTAAAGAGGGCTGTGAAACTACAGCTTGGTATTTAAGCCTGCCCCTCCTGACTTCATTCAAGCTCTTGCAGAAGAGACATAAACATCTCCAATTTATAATTTCATACGCCTCCTTCATGCCCCTTTCCTGAATTAAGCAGTCCCAGGTTTACCCAGCCATCCTTACTGCCTCCCTCTGCACCTTATCTAGCTTATGATGTCCCTCCTCAGGCAGGGGAAGCAGAACTGCAGGCAGCACAACACATTTAAAACAAAAAAAGCCAGTGCTGTGGTTGCTTTTCCTTCCTCTCCTTCCTTTCCCAGGGATTCCTAGCTCTCAGATGGGGATTCTGGGTTTTAACTAATGCAGAGCACTAGGGCTGACATTGCCACGGACATCCCATAAACCCCATGTTTTGCTCCAAGTGGCAGTGGTCAGCTTGGAGCATCCCCCTGCTCACAGAGTTAAAAGGGAAAGGCACACAGGGCAAGACAAGCCCTTCGAGATGCTGTAACCCACTGAGCATCCAGCTGAGGTTCTTCTGCAGCCCTTCACAGTTAGTCTTTTGTTTTTTCCTACTGAAATAGTCAGAAATATTCCTACTATTCACAGTCTTCCTGATAGATCTTGTTTCCTGCCTTTTAGCCTGTTAAGTAATGGGTTAGCGGTCACATAGGAACATCCCTTTTCATCCCATGGGAGCTTAGCTGCTTTAGGAGACTACAAGAGACCCCTTTGGAAATCCAGGTGGGCTTTATCAACTGGCTTTATCAACTCATGCCATCATCATCATCAGCAGGACAACAGGAAAATACTGGAGCTACTGAACATTAGTAGTTTTTTGGGCAATGAGTATTTATGGCTTTACCAAGGGATTGCCAGGCTGGAAACCCATGTCCAAAGATGTTACTTCTGGTCATCCCCAGCAGATCTCATTTGAGATTGCAGCGACTTTACAGAGGACTGACAAAACATTTCAGGATGACTCACAAATTGCTGCCTCCTACCCACGATCCACAGATTTCTGCCCTGGCATGACTGCACCCACCAGCAAAGGCTGCAACCTGCCCTGCTCCCCTGGCTCAGTTTGGGGTTAGCACTACCTGGGTTAAAGATGACCACCATCTTCTCTCCCACAAACCAGGCAACAGCAATGGGACAAGCGGTAACGTGTCTGCTCTGTGCACCACAGCTTCATCCTATTTGAGGAAGAAGAGTCCCCTTGCATCCAGTCCGGCTCAACCCTTGCTGTCTTTCCTTTGGGTGCCTGGGCCAGCAGCGATGGATTTGTGATTGATTTTCTGCCTTCACTTTGCTGTGTGGTGGGGAGCAGATGGTATATGTGTGACGTCAAGGCAACAGAAAAGGACACCGGTTGAGTCACTTCAACCACAAACCAATTCTGAATCATATAGCTGAAGCTCTGAGGGTAGGACAAGTGCTGAGCCAGACTGGAGGAGGACACTGAGCTATTGTGTGTGTGCCCTGCCATGGTCTGCACGCCTTTCTCAATGAGCTGGCTGCAGCAGTCCCCTTTTGGTGACCTCGCTCCCCCACAACAGGTCCTTTAAGCATTAAGCAGAAGCCCGGCAGCTTTTCCCATTCCTTTACAGTCTAGGGATGGAGCTGCTTGTGGCTGAATAGACACAGCTGCCTGGGCAGGATGGGAGTCAGAGATCAGAGCTGACAAGGCTCACATGCTGAGCTCCTGTCTTCCTTGGCAGCCGTGACGGAGGATGGAGAAATGTCCTGACAACTGGTAGCGGGGCGATGGAGAAGCACAATATGTCCCACTGGGAGAGCCCCCGGTGACTGCAAAGCATCAGGCAGGAGGCTCACAGGGAGGAGGACTCGGAGAAGCACCAGCTCCAGAGGATCCTCTGCAAACACACAGTCTCAGAGCACCACGTAGCAATGCCAAAACCAGCACAGGCTTGGGACCTGGTGTGGGCTAACCCGTGGGCAGCTCAGCCTCCCACAGCCGCTTGCTCACTCCCCCCCAGCGGGATAAGGGTCAGAATTGGAAGGGTTAGGGTTGAGATAAAGGTGGTTTAATAGGTAAAGCAACAGCTGAGCACACAAGCAAAGTAAAATAAGGAATTCATTCACCACTTCCCACTGGCAGGCAGGTGTTTGGCCATTTAGCGGCTGGTGAGGTTTAGCTGCCCAGCGGGGTTAAACACGACAGGACCACACAGATACCGCATTGTACTGAAAGCACCTTCTGAAAAGAGAAAAAAAGAAGAAAACCCAGAGAGCAGGGGAAGGAAATCCCACAGTGATAGGCAGAGTTCAGGCTCATGTGGCGCACCCCCCCCCCCCGGCTCCTACCCCCGTGAACGTGATGTAAGGGGAGCCCTCTTGGCCCTTGCACCCTGTAGGCAGTGAGTCAGGGCCCCTTGTTTTTTGTAGGTGGGGAAAGGGAAATCCTCCCCCTCCAAGGGAAGCCGAGTCTGAAACAGCTGTGAAGGTGGACAGTGTCCTCCCAGGGTTTTGATTACAGCAGGAGAGCTTCCTGCGATCAGAGTACACAGTGCTCCTCTGGGAAAGGGCCAGAGGGGTGAAACCAAGTCGGGGACACGTCAATGGGACACAGGGCACGCCATCACCAACAGCCGAGGTGGTGTACAGGAGCACACATAGTGCTATGGTCACACGTACCTACTGGTTCTGGGCTGCTGCTGCTCACAGCCATGGTCCCATCACCGGTGGAGGACCACAGGCGCCTTGTGCGTCCAACAGCACCAAGACACGTCTGCCACGCAGACACCAAGCTGATCAGGGTCTGAGGGGGCAGCGAGGCTACGCTAACCATGCACTAGCCTTGGACCTCGCTGAGGCCAAAAGGCAGAACAGCCCGTTACTTTAAATCCCTGCCCTTTTCTGCATGTAAAAGATGGGCAAACATCCCACTGCTACAGTAGGCTGCTGAAACTGAGTTGGAGATTTCTCTCCATGCTTCTCCTGACCCTCCTTCTCCTATAGTTGAGACAGAAAAGTTGTAGCTTCATTTCTTCTACATCTCTACTCTGGTTTTCTTTTTCCAAATGCTTGGCTGAGAGATCTTCCTCCTCCACTCTTTTGGTCTGGTCACCAGCTTGCAGCCACTTCTGTGGCACAGATCTGGCACCATGTGTCCTCACTCCCACTTTGTGTCCTGTTTTTCTCTGCTTTCTTTTCCACCCTGAGTACACTATATCCCCTCTACCCAGAATCTCCCATACAGGGACCACATTCAGCAGCACATAAGCTGCTCTAACATCTCTTCACACTGTTGTCCTCAAACTCTGTCATTCCTGAACCTGCTTCCAAACTGTCTCTTTTTCCAAGCCCTCTTGATCTCTCTTCCTTCTGCCCCTAACATGGCACAAGCCTCTTCTCTCTCTCTTCTCCTGTAGCTGCTGGCACCTGGCAGTATCTCCATATATCCCACTACCGTCTCGACTCTTTCCATCTCTTTGCAAGTCTCCTGGCAGAAGTGCAACAGTAGTCCTGTCTTGACTGCACTTAGGCACATAAAAGGTACGATTCTGCTTCCTCAGCCTGGAAGAAGACATTTTAGTAGGGCCTGTTGTGATAAGAGAAGGGGTAATGGTTTTAAACTAAAAGAGGATAGATTCACACCAGATATAAGGAAGAAATTTTTTATGATGAGGGTGGTGACACACTGGAACAGGTTGCCCAGAGAGGTGGTAGATGCCCCATCCCTGGAAACATTCAAGGTCAGGTTGGACAGGGCTCTGAACAACCTGATCTAGTTGAAGATGTCCCTGCTCATTGCAGGGGGGTTGGACTAGATGACCTTTAAAGGCCCGTTCCAACCCAAACTATTGTATGATTCTAAGAAAAAGTATGGCGTCCCAGTCCACATCACTGGGCGGGAGAACAGACGAGGGCAGGCGGGAGTGCACAGTGAAGGGTGCTGTGTAAGCCAGCACGAATGGAGGGGTGGAGAAGCTATTTTGGATATGGATTAAAAGGATGTAACTCATCAGCAACTGCAGCAATACCAGCTGGGTATGTGAACCATGCCATGGTTTCCTTGACAGCTGAGAGGAAGGAACAAACACCAAGTAGTAATAGTAGGCAGCATTTTTTTCCTTCCCTTACCAGCCCTGGAGCTCTCTGCGGAAAGAAGCACAGAGGCAGCACAGCCTGGCAAGCAGCACCTATTCTGCCACGCTCCCCTGCTCCAGCAGGACAGGCCGCCAGCCTGCAAAGCTTCCTGTAAAACATCCATCACTCTGGCCCCATTAGCCACCTGCAAAGAAAACACAGGACCCTGTGACACCCACATGGCAGAAACAGGGAATGGAGCCCAGCACCTGGACTCCTTCACAGAAGTTTTGTCAGCGACAGCCTCGCACCCTACTCCACTACAGAAAATAGCATCTTTTGCCTCTTGTATCATGGAAAGGGACAATAAATATTCTGCATCCTGTTCCTCCGTGTCTTTCAGGTATGGGGTAAAATTCAGTGGGTCTTCGCTCTGTATATGCTTCGAGGGAATGTTTTCATGCCCCATGGGTATGATGGGGGGTGGGAAGGCATCCACCTCCCCCCCACCTCTGTATAGGAGGGAACGGATTAGGACCCAGACTGCCTGGCAACACCTTCCTCCCGGGGGAGGAGGGGGTGGGGACAGCTCCGCCAGGATTTTTGGGCTTGTTGTCTAAAGCCTTTCACTTCCTCAGAGATCCCAGCTGTTGGGTTATTTGCTGCTGACAGAGGCCTCTCTGGCTCCTCTGCTGATCTCCCCCAGGGTCTTCTCCCTCTCTGCTTGGCTCAGTTGTCTCCTTGCTCCTCTCCAATGAGCGTCCCGGGGTGCTAATGCCACCCTGCCCTCTAATCTCCCTTTCACTCTCGTGATGGTGCTCAGGCCACTAAGGAGATTAGCCTGGCCTCAGCTGCTCATCCACCCTAGCAACAGGGATGTCACCCTCGGGGGAGCCATGTGCAGGGGTGACACATGTGCTGCCACCACCCCAGTGGCAGTGCAGCTCTGGTGCCCTCTCCCGTCCAGCCACAGACCCAGAGGAGGTGCCTGAGCTGCAGCGTAGGATGAGATGTGCTGGGACCAAGTGTTGGTAGGATATATTCCCCCCCCCCCCCCCCCAAGCTGGGAACCTGGGAGAACTGCACCCATGCTTGTGTTGTTTGTGTGGGAATCTCCCAAGCTTGAAAACGAGAGGGCCAGGACACCCAGGCAGAAGACGGAGCCCCCCTGCACCCCCAGCCTGGGGCACAGCCTTGTGCTCCACCAGCACAGCAGCAGATTTTCAAAGACCATTAAAACCCCAGTCCTAAATAAAACAGCACATTCCCGCTGCCTCTGCAAAGCCAGGCGGAGGTTGTGAGCTCCAGGCACAAATCACTCACCGCACGCCTTGAAGAGGAGCCTCCCTGGGGCTGCTCGCTACCCTGCGCATCCTCCCCCGGCCATCGGCACGGCACCGAGGCGGTTAACGCCGAATGCACGGGCTCTCTGCAGATCCTCGTTTCCGTGACAACAGCTCCCGATGAAACCCAGAGCTATAAAATCCCATTAAACATCTGTGAGAGCCTGCCTGCGCTGCCTGCACAGGCTGCCACCTGCCGGCAGGCAACCCCCCCGTCCGTCCGTCCGTCCCCCCCGGCCAGGCTGACCCACATTGCCCACGGCAGGGCAGAGCTGGTGGCACCCAGCACCCCAGAAACACGGCTGAGGGGAGCAGGGACAGCACCAGCATGCTGGGGGGAAGCCTGGGGCGTGAAACCTAGCTACCAGACCCGGCTTTTGGGCTAGTGAAGGGAGGCTGTAAGGATCCAAGGGTGCAGGTATACACCCCACAAGTCACCAGAGCTTTAGGGGGGGCCCTAGGAGAGACACAACACCCATCACTGTGACTTTGGCTGGCAGAGATGCTCCTTTTGAAGCAAACCAGTCCAAATTCACCCATGGGGGCTCTCAAACTTTTGAGGGCAGGTTTGAGCAACAGCGGTAAGCCACTGGCATCTATTACAGCTTTCTAGTTTCTTATACATCTGCTTATGCCAAGCCCAGGTGGGGGATCTGGGCTGCTGCAAAGGGTCTCTGAGGATGAGACAGGGTGGTGGCCCAGTGGAGACTTCAGACTAAACTCAGCCCAAGCCAGACAACAGGACTGGAAGGCTGAGGAAGGATGCTGTGACACTGATGGCTGGGGTCCCCGCCTCACCTCTGTGCTTCATGTACTCCCCTCCAGCTTTAGCATACTCAAGGACTTCTAAAAACCCTTTTACTTTGCCTGATTCAAGAAGTTTGGGCTTTTCCCTCTCCACGCTTCTACCACCACCTGCAATAGGAAAAGGCATCAGGAGAACGCAAGTAGAAAGTTAGGGAGGTGCTACACATCTAAGGTGATGCTCCTGATGGCAGAGCTCAACTGATGTGTTCCTGCTGTGGGTAAGAAAAGCAGTGCTGAGTTTAGTCTGGTATTGCACAAAGGGCTCTTTGGGTATTGGGCAAACAGGGAGGGCTCTGGCACTCAGGAGATCCTAAGGAGTTACTACTCCTTGTGGGGGAAGTGGTCCAGGAGAGAATGGGCACCATCCCTCGAGGGGAAGCAAAAACAACAGCACAGGAACAACCCATTCCCATGCGCCTGTTGCTGGGGCTCAGTGACCTTAGATGAAAGAACCCAGACACACACAGTGTCCAGGCTTATTATAGTACAGCCTACTATACAATATATAATAATACATAAGCCCTATACATACATAACAATATGTAAGCACTATTATACAATGAGGTTCCTGCATCCAAAACTGACTGCAGGACTGCTCAGCCGGAGATACTTATTTGTTGGATCTTCCCCCGAGCTGTACCCTAAGTTGCTCCCCTACGCTCCTGGATTCAGAGGCACAGAAGCTGCAGCTTTTCCTTCCATTTGCAAGTGCTGCTGTGTCACTTGGATCCTGGGAAAAAGCCTCTCCTCTGCTTGGGGAAGGATGGAGCAGGAGGCAAGCAGGGAGCAAACAGTGCCTTCTTCATCCTCTGCTATCATCTAACTCCATCGCCAGGTATGGGAGGGAAAATGGTCACAGGGACTTGCAGCAGCAGGAGCCCTGGAAACTCTGGCATCTGTGGGACCCAGGGGAATCCAAAGGGGCTACGGATGAAAGCTGACACAGAAAGAAAATACTCTTTTTGAGCTACAATTGCTGGCACAGCTGCTGGCCAGACCCCCTTCTGAAAACTGAAACATGCCAGCAAGGGGATGGAAATCATTAACTTGTTTGTTTGCATGATGTAACCATTTCCATCTCCCTCTGGCCCTTGAATAAGCTCAGATTTCTTAAGATTTCCAGCACCCCGATGCTGCAGCGCCTGGGGCTCCCCCAGAGCAGCAGGCAAGGGTTGAGAGAACCACTAACAGAAGACAGGGCTCCCTCTCCCCTCCTCCTCAAATGTTTTTAAAGGCAGAAGCCATGGGCACATGGCTTTTCTGCAGGAGTAGATGTCCAGGAAAGAAGCCAAACAGCACCCAGGAGAAACCCAGAGCAGTTTGATGCTCCTTTCAAAGCACAGAGGCTCAGAAAGCCCATGGCCTCAGAAGGGAATGGGAAAAAACCCCGTCAGTCTTGCAAATAAAGCATTTGGCTGAGAACTACAGGGTGATCTAGGACCGATGCTGAGGCAGGGTGGGGACCTCTGTGACAAGAGGAGCTGGGACACAGCTCTGCTAGACACTGAGCATGCATTTAGTGGGCTGGCTAGTTTTGCTGTGGCAAGCCAAGCCTTTGGGGTACCTGGGCTCAGCTATAGTGACAGTGTGGCTCTACAGCCTTATCTGTGTGTGCTCTGGATCACAACCACCTTGTTAGAGGCAGCAAAATAGCAGGAGGGAGGGAGGAATGTGAGAGCTTGCAAAGCATCTCACTGCGGGAGTTCAAGCTGCTAGGAGGAGGGGATGCGTTTCAGGAAACCCAGAGAGGCAGGAAATCAAGGGAGAGGGACAGTAATTGAGTCCGTATGTTGGAAGTGAAGAATGCATCTGGTAGCAGGGAGCAGACTAAGGGAGAAAGACCATGCTGTGGGGACAGCACAGGGCACTCGCAGAGTCACGTTAACCTCCTGGGCCAAGCAGAAGGCTGAATTCAGACTAACCACAACTGCTGAGATGGGTCACTTGTCACTTGTGTGGGCTTTCAGGCCTGTGACTATAGTAGCTACAGGTTCAGGAGGCTTCCAACCTTAAACTCATTAACATCCTAATATAACAGGTAATGTTGCAAAAAGGTAATGGAAATGGCTGTTTTATTGCAAAGTGACAGGGTTAGATCTACACCCATGTCCCTGAGCATGTATGGAGCTAGGAAGGAAAGTGGACAACACTAACATCCGAACATGGTATTGCCATTCATCGGGCAGTGCCAGGAGGGACGTCAGGTCCACTCTGCTCCCAGAAAGCACTACAGCTTTGATGCAGGAGTACCTGCTATTGTAGGATTCACTCACTCACAGGTAAGGGCACAGATGGGGTGATGAACGAGGAACCTGAGTCTGCACAATCATCGCAAGGCTATCCCACTGGTTTGGGTACTCCCAAAGTTCAGGCTACAGCACTGGGAAAGCTCATAAGACTGTTTATGGCCTCTCCCCCTCCTCCCTTCTAAAACACATTTGCAAAGAAATCTGAAATGTATGTGGTTGGAATAGAGGAGCCTAATGCCCGACTCCTACACTAAAAGAGCACAGCATAATGGCTTGGGAAGGGGGGAGAAGAGCTGTCATGCTAATAGCCACCGAGCCTCCCAAGAAAACAAGGGAGGAGATGGAGTGCAGGACTACAGCATGGAATGGCCGTACAGGCTTTTGGTGTGTCATGCAAATTACTGCATTTTATACAGGGAAAAAGCCTCTCAGGAAGGCCCTCAGGTTTGGCAAGGTTCTCTGTACCTTAGTACGCTTTGTACATTGCTCAAAATGGGCTTACTGTAGCTTGTCCAAAACTTATGTTTAAAGCTCTCCAGGCAAACCTGCAAATTGCTGCTCTCAGGACTTACCCTCTCAGTAAAGAAGAGAGTAATACCACTCATGCTGTCCCAAGCCTCCATCCCTGGGAATCCAGCTCCAGAGCATTTCTCTCTTCACCTGTAGCTCTCTGCACACATTATTAGTAGGGCTTTGCATCCAGTCCAAAACTTCTGCTGTCCCAAACACCCAATTGCATCTCATACCTGCATTCATGTCTACCAGCTGTTCTCTGCTGCTGTCACTCCTGGTGTTTCTTCTCTGCCTCCTCCTTCAGGAGATTTGCACAACATATTATCTGTTTCGTGCCACTTCTGATTCTCCATGACAGCTTGCTGCAGAACAGGAGAAACAGCTGCTTGGGGGCTGCAGGATGATTGGGTGGGGGAAAAAACCACACAAAAGCAGTTAACATCCCTCTTTGGAAGAGGGGGAATAAGAAGCATGGCAGGTCTGGGCAATGAAGGAAACACTTAAGAATTAAGAGGAGGCAAGTGCATCTTGTTCACCAGAAACCTATTTCAGTTCTATGAAGATGCTATCAACAGTCACTTTCTGGGGGTCAAACAGAAAGTACTGGCCCAGTACCTTATAAAGGTCCTCTGTGTTTGAGTACATCATTTGCAACTTCTCATGCTGTGTCTTGGCATCCTTAACAATGTTGTGAAACCCACAAGTCAAGGACCGTAAACGAAACATCAGGTGGAAAACATCAGAGTGAGCAACAGATCACACAGTACTGCAACATTCAACCTCTGCTGTGGTTTCTCTCCACTCGAAGGTTTCAGCAGTAGCACAGATGCCACCATCACCAGACCATGATGCTGAACACTCCGTGGTCCACACCACGACAGAAATGCCTTTTCCCATGACAGACCCTTCTGCTCTCTCTCTCCAAACTTTGCCGAGACCTGTAAATCCCTTTTGCCATAGCTCACATCCACTTTGAAATGTTTTTCTTCCTAAAAGCAAAAGGATATTGTAATTTTTTCCCATAAATTTGTCGTCATTCTCATTTGCGTCAGCTGCAAAGTTCAGAATATTACACTGCACTTTCAAAAATCTGTTCTTTTGTCACGTTTAAGCTTTTCTTCAAGTTCTCAGCAGACACTGAAAAAAAAAAAAGACAAAAATAGAGAAGGACATTCTTAAAATATCTGCTTTAAGCATGAACATAGTTTCTACCCTGCAACTGTCATCAGTACTCCAGATGTACCCCATGAAAATCCCTTTGACCTCACTGCCAGAAGTGTGGCCCGCCCCCCCCCCCCCCGATAATTAACTGCTTCAGGCAGCACCTCAGTGCTCCCTCAGCAGCAGATCTCCCAGGATATGTGGTCCCTTCTGTTCCTGGATAGTGTGTGTGCTCAGACTAAGGGCAAAGCTTGCTCATACATATGCTCATGTGCATTTCACAGGCAGATGAGAGAGCTCTGCAGCATAAATACAAACCAAGCCAGCACCAAGGCTCCCCACCCCCACCTTTTTTTTTTTTTTTTGCAGTAGTTTGGTATGGGACACACACAACAGGAAAGGTCTGCATGCTTTAACAATCTCCAGTCTCTAAAATGAGATAAAAAGGTGATTTCTTTGGACCTATTGTTTAAAGCTGTTTAAAGACTGACAGCCCCAGAGAAGGGTGCAAAGACACCATGAAGCAACCTGCCCAACTCTAGTACAACACAGTGGGGCTGGCTCAGCAGCCTGGGACAAGGGATGGGACAGAGTTATACTGGAGATGTTACTGTATGTTAGAAGGAGGCTTATTAGCTGCATATAAATATTAGACCAGGTAAGACAAAGAGCAGAGCACCAGGGGTACGTGGCAGGGAAGCAGCCAGGCATTCGGCAGAGAGCTTTCATCCTCTGAGGGACGGATACATCTGCAGTCAGCATCCTGCTGCTGCCTCTTGCTTTCCTTCCTCCCTGGACACTGACTCAGCATTACCAGTCTTTTATCACAGGACAAAACAATAGGTAACGTTCCTTCCAGGCATCACATCGGCTTGTTTCATCGATGTTTCTTTCCTTTGCCACCCTGCACAGTACAGCACACCTGCAGCACTAATAGGAAAAAGGCTTCTACTATAACATCACAAATAAAGCATCTTTGGGATGCAGCCTCAGGCTTTACAGCCACAGCCACAGCAAGGAGCCAAAACTGTCTTTGCTCAGAGCAGCCGAGATCCAAACCCCTGTTCCCCAGCCACAGCAAACATCTCGCCTTCACTGGGATCACTTCTGATCCCAGGACTTTGTGTCTTGGAGCTGGTCATGAGAAAAACTGGTCAGGAAAAGAGGACTGTACAGAAGGCATTGAAAGCCTAGCCAGCAGGTATTTCCAGGTGCTGGAAATCCTCTGGGTGTATTTCCTAGCCACCCACAAGCAGGTGGCTGGGAAATAAACCCAGAGGGTACCAACCAGTTCCCTGAGCTGCCCACAGAAAAGCACTCACCTCGCAGAGAGCCGATTTCTCTAGTTCTGTACAGACCTGCTCCACAGTCCCCAAGCTATGCCAGAGCTATCATCCCTCAGAGACCTACACGTTGGGTCCTGCTTTGGTCTGCAGAGATTGAGCCCACGCACTGTATCATGCTCAGGCCCACTCTACCAAGCAAAAGAAAATAAATTAGGTCTTAGTGCCAGAGGCAGCAGGTAAGTGAGTAGGCGCAGGATGCATGGAGGCACTAGGACTGGCAGGCAGCAATCTTTTTCTTTGCCATCACCAGCTCCCACTTGTAAGATCAAATGCAGAAAGCATTGAAGTGATGCCTGCAGTCCCGCATACTTCAGACCTATCAAGCACTTGTTTCCTGCTGACCTGAGCCAGTGTCCAACACAGCAACAAGCACAGAAATCAGCAGGAGAATAAGGCAGAAAGATGTGTTTAAACAGAGATAAAGAGATGCTTCCTGAGATGAGCACCGACCAACCGAGTCTCAAAGGACTGTCACCGAGCATGTCCATGCCACAGGGTCCTGCAGCAGCACAGGCACATGTCTGAAGCAGCTTGCTAGGTGAGACCTTCTGCATTTTGGACTCCCACATGACTGAATACAGGCAGTTACTGAAAAACAACTGCTCATTACTTGTGCTGCTTCCCAACCTGTCACAGCAACCAGAACTATGAACAGGCAGGTTTTGTCTCCAGAACAGTTCTGCATTCAGATTCCATCCTCGGGCAAGTTATCAGGAAGGAGAATCATCATAGAATGGTCTGGGTTGGAAGGGACCTTAAAGATCATCTAGTTCCAACCCCCCTGCCATGGGCAGGGACACCTTCCACTAGGTGAGGTTGCTCAAAGCCCCATCCAACCTGGCCTTGAACACTTCCAGGGATGGGGCATCCACAACTTCTCTGGGCAACCTGTTTCACTGTCTCACCACCCTCACAGTGAAGAATTTGTTCCTAGTATCTAATCTAAATCTACCCTTGTCAGAAGACCTCAGACCGAGTGTACGTTATCACAGCCACAAATGGTCTTATAAGGTTATCCAGGAGCTGAGGAGGAGGAAGGAGACTAAGTTCAGGCTGCAGACACTAGACAGGTTACACACAGCTGGGCACAGGAGGAGATGCTTCCAGAAAGAGCATCAGCAAGGGTTGAGCGATGGCAGAATCATGATCCTTCTCAGAGAGGGTCCTTCTAAGCCCTGAGTGCATCTTAACCGTAAAAATGCTACTCTGATCAATAAAAGTAAAAAAATTACAGGAACGGGCATTTCTGAGGTATTTCATCCTTCTTGTACTTCTCAAACTTTATAAAGGTTCCAGCATTAGGAACAAGATCAGATTTATTTTCCACTCCCCTGTTTCTGACAAGCAGCAGTGCTCTCATTTGAGGTCATGGTCTTAACTCCTAGTCAGCCCATTCTCCTTCATGCAGAATTCATCAGACATGGGGTCCTGCTCTTCCCATTCCTCACCTTGCTCTCTTCTTGCCTGTTACCCTGCAGCAAGGCTAAACGGGACTGAAAACTTAACAGTTCTGCTAAAGGATGCTTTTTAGATCTGACAATCTGAAGACTTCTTGCACTGAAGAAAGGGAAAAAAAAAATTTGTTATGGGAGTTTCCTACTGGCATTGCATGGCCAATTTTTTATTTTTTTTGAATTAAACGTGGCAGGAGAAAATGACTTATTCTGTTTGAGTTTTACCAGATGCTTTTGCATTTCAAACATCAGATTTCTCCTATGTGGACAACTTGGAGTTCTGTGTCTTAAAAAATAGGACAACTGAGACCCTCTCAAGATGTTTTGGGAAGACAAATAGGGAACTCTTAACTCTTCTTTTTTTTCCCTGCCTTTAAAAAAAGTGGGGTGGGGAGTTGGGGTGTGAAGCCAAGCAACCACACACTTTATGAAAGTTTGTACACAGGGAACAAGGACAGGGAGCATAGATTTTCTAGAACATCTATATAAGGACAGATATTGTTTGGATCTTAAAAATCCATCAAGTCCAAAATTTACTCATCTAGACTCCCCTACATCAAACTGAGATAATAAAGCTGCCTTCTCTACAGGAAGAGAGAGTCAGTCTATTTAGAAACTTAGGTAATAAAGCCAGTATGAATTAAGCAGCCCAAAGAGAATTACTGCTGTCCAAGCAGGTTACAGACATTGCTAGCCTTTTTTTTTTTTTGTCGACAAATTAAGCACATAATTTAAATTCATCAATGGTTAGTCATAAGGATGCTAAAAAACATTATCGGAAGCAGCATAAGGAAGAAAAGGAGAGTACAGAAATAAAGTCCCTACTGTAAGACAGTGTGTGTAGCAGACAGACCAGGCAGAAGAGACTTTCCAGTGTTATTTTCCTTGACAGCATGCAAGGGCTTACAAAATGAGACCTAAAACTAATCCTCAGCCCACACAGTGCCATAACCTGTATAACTCTGAAGCCTCTCCCTTATCTCCCCTAGATCAGCCCCGCAGCCCAGGTCTGTTGTGCTGTGTGTTGCAATGGGAAACAATTAGAATAGAATAGTTAATTACCACTGATGGGAGAACTGATCTTCCTTTTCCTGCCCTTGCTTTGTGCTGTGAGCTGTAACCTTGTACCAGGGCCCTCAGTAGACAACAATAGGAGACAAGGGTCATTAAAGCAACCACTAAACATCACCCAAGAATGGGCAGCACTAAGCTTAATGGGCAATTAGCGCTGCAACATCTGCACCTTATCAAAGCTTGCTCCAATCAACACTCTGAGCCTAAAGATTGACAATGGGGAGACAGCAAGACCTGAAGAGTCCAAAGAGTTACTGTAGGAAATGTATTTGGGGGACTCCTTGCTGCACTGGAGAAAGTGCTTATTCAGGGAGACTCCTGCTGTTTCACATCCTAAGGTGGCCACTGGGGAGAGTTTTCCCTTTCCTCTCATTTATTCCCCCTCCTCACACCCCAAAAAGGAACTTTTACTGCTGTAGTTGATGTTTACCACCACATTCTGAGAATAAATCTGTATGCGTGTTAGCCTGTCTCATCATCTTGTGCGCAGGGGAGACGCAGAGACACTGCAAGGAGCATGAAGCGGGAAGTGGAGCGGGGCATCACACAAGGAACAAAACAGTGAAAAAATGCAATTTTTCTATTAGGGGCAGATGCTGATGTGATCTCTATTTGTCTGACTAGAGGAAAAGTCACTTAACAGAACCCCAAAATACCCATACTATGCCAGACCTGCATTTTTCTGAGCTTCACCAGCTGTGGCAGCAGCTTGAGTAAGTTCTGCAAGAGAAGTGCACAAACCAGTGGGACAGAACTGCCTGGACCCACACCAGGGCAAAGCTGAAGAGATGCAGAGTACAAATAGCTCCCTGACTATATGCCTCTCTCCCATCCTTACACAAAAGGGCAGGTGCAGAAACTCACCTGCACCACGCTAGTGCTCAGCACAGTCTTGTCCAGCTCCAGGACCGCAGTCTTGATCTTTTCATAAGGCAAGTGGAGAAAGCCCAGGAGAACATCTGCCAGACCCCAGGAAGAAGCACGGGTCAAAGCTTTAAGAACAACTCCCTGATGAGCACCAAAGAGAAGTGGTTTCTGACTTGGTCCTACTGGCAGAGGATTGTCCAAACTCAGCAAGTACAGCTCCTTCCCCTTTCTTCTTTGGAGGTTCTTTCTTCTCTCACCCTCCTCACCTTTCTTTTTCGAGTACAGCAAATGCAGGTAAGCCATGAGCTGTTGAAGGAGTTATCCCGTGGGTAACCACGCAGCTTTTCTTCAGTCAACGTCTGACCAGAACTGCCCTCTTACTAAGTACCAAAGCTCTGGCTGCTCCATGCAACAACATCTTTGCAAAAGGGTAGGGAAAGATCAGAGCACGGCTCTCCCTGGTGTTCACAGATGCGGACACAGGTGACTCTCCCACAAAGAGCAAGATAACCTCGCTAAAGACATCTATTGCCTTAAATTAATGCAGATACTTCAGGCCTGACAATATCCACAGTATCCACCTGCACATCAAAGCTCAGTGCAAGACATTGAACACCAAAGGATTTGTGGAGTGGCATGAGGGCAAGCGTTTCAGATGTGTTTGCAGGTTTGATGCTGAAAGAGCGACTGAAATATGCCTAACATCATCACAATCCCTAGACTTTTTTGCCCCTTGTTAATGGCCCCCTCCTCTGTGTTGCACCAAAGTCAAGCTGTCACAGACACCCCCTTCTCTGGGAACACGAACAGTCCCACCAACACTCCTGGGACTTGCATAGAGGAGCATGGAAAGGGTTTGCACCCCATCCTGCAACTCCAACTGCCTCTGCCAGCTCCACACCATAAGAGGGATGACTGAGGCATCCCACTGCTTGGATGCCTAAAAACTCACTGCTTCACCGCAGGCTGGAACAAGCAGGGGGGTCTGCACCCATCCCAGGGTGATCACAAAAGCCAAGACACCCCTTCCTGCTGCACCCCAACCATGGGGAGGGGGAGAAGCAGCACAGAAATGCAACCCAGACCAGCTCCGCTGGGCGCTCACCCTTTGACACCGCGGACAAGGGGGCTGCAGAAGCCTGTAGCACTCCCAGCACTGTCCCCCAGTCTGCTCGCCAGTCCGAAAGGCAGCATGCTGCCCAGTAACAAGGCAGGGGAGAATGAGCATCCCTCCCTCGGAGCTGACCTATGGCTGTGCTGCTCCTCCGTGCCTCCTCCCGCAGACGGGCTGACGCCCTGGGCTAGCGAGGAGACAGCACGGCTGCTGCCGGCACAGCATCGCTGACCTATTTTCGTATATGCGGGCATGCACAAGATCACAAACAAAGGGCGCTTTGGCTTAGGATATTTAAAGGAAAAGATACTCATCTAACTATCCCCAGAAACCACAGCAGCTCTGATGATGTTTATTATCTTCCTGAAAATCATTCTCGTGCATGGCTGTGGGAAAGAAAAAAAGAAAAAGCACAGAGCAGTTGGTCAAAGCAAAACAAAAAGCTTCATTAAACTGCAAAATCACATTTCTCAGAAAGCAACAAAAAGGGATATAAGAACTTGAGAATAAACTGGGCCTAGGACTTAATAAGCACAAGAGCAACCAGGATTCACCTATGTGGAAGGAACAAATTTCTATAATGAGGAGTGACTGCGCAGTCCTGCAGGGATGTCCCCCACCTCCCTGTCACTGACAGATAAGCTGCTTGGGCAGACTCGTCTAAACAGACTTTAAACAAGTCAGCTTTCCCAGGGATTTCTGTTCAAGTTTGGTGATGCACTTGGACCAAATTGTGAAGTATTTAATCCGCACCTCCAGCAGGTTTCGGAGCTGGCAGCTTCAGCTGGTTTGAAATTGGTTGGATGGGTTTACGTCAGCTACTATCTCTGTGCACATACCGGTAAGGGTGAGGACCTAGCAATTTGGTTCTCAGGTATTGCAACAACAGATGCCACAAAAGAAAACCCTTAAACTGCACTCCTTAGTCTGAAAAAAGCTGCAAACAAACTCAGGAGCCCTACAGAGGTTCACAAAACTGTCTCCTGCCAACCGCCTCTCATGGAAGGGAGAGATGGGTTGTGCTCATCGCAGAGCAAGAACCTGCAGAGAGGCAGTGACCAGGACCACAGTTACGCGAGTCCATCTTTGAGCCCGCAGCATCCTTGCTTGGTTGGTTCAGTGAAGTTCACTGTTGGAGAAGCCTACAGCAGTTTGGTTTGCCAGCTTGCTTCACATCCTGGATTGGGAAATGCCTGCTCGCCCCTAAGCGCTCCACTGTACAACACGAAGGATGTAGTGACGAATAACACAAAAATGGTTACTACAAATAGAGACGCTGACAATAGTTACTCAATATCAGATGCTGGCAGCTCTCCTGGGGCTCTCCACACAGCTGGGAAAGGTGCCGCTGCCAGGATTTGTTGGTAACGAACCTGGGGCAACAACCCATCCCCTGCAATATGCACAGGCAGGAAGGAAAAAAAGAGCAAGAATAGATCTCAGTGTCCTGAACAATGAAAACAGGAAAGTGCCTCTCATCTGGGGAGCCCAGACAAGAGCAGGTCTGCAGCAAAACCTTAGCGCCATCCTGCTTCCAGGCAGTTTGTGGGGTCTGCTCAGCCTCTTATGGAGATGCGGGTTAAAAAAAGCAATATTGCAGCTAGAGCATCCTGTGACAGTGAGGGATGGAAGGAGGGAGGGCACCATCCAGTCTCAGGGGCTGGCAGGGGCTGGGAGAGGGGGGGGTTCCAAGCAGTATTTCATCTGAAACACAATCTCTCTCTGCAGATCCACTCCGCCTGCCTTCCCCAGTTCTGGCAACCCCCCCAGAGAGCCCCTCGCTCTGCATCCCCCTGGCTACAAGTCAGGGCTCACTGCCTCCCCCCATCCCAGCCCCACATCCCGCCCCAGCGCCGAGAAAGCCGCTGCCAAGCTTTGCCTCGGCATGTCCCGCTCCTCCCCCGTCCTCCCCCTCTTTGCCGACCTTTTTATTTTCTGCGTCAGAAACATAAAATGGAGACTGCAGGGAAGGAAAACATTTTGCCTAAGATGGCTGAGGGAGAAGAAGGATTTGCACGGCGGTGCATGAGCACCCTCTGGCGCTGGATGAGCTGGCTTGGGGGGGGAACAGCTCTCCAGCCCTGCTCCAGCCCCACAGGCTCCAGGCAGAAAAAGAGACTCCAACTAGCCCTTACTGGGTCATTTTAATTGTTGTTATAGCCAAAATATTTGCTTAAAAAACTTCTGCAGCCTTGTTGCCTCCTGAGCTCTCCTGGTTGCCTCTCCCCACCACCCCACTTATATTCTGCTTTTCTTCACTGTGTTACATCCACAATTCTTAGGAAAAGGGTAGTATTTTGTATTTAAACAAGTGTGTTTCACACATACAACTCCCAACAACTAATGTTGCCACCTTCCATGTTTACATATTTTTCCAGCTTTGAGAAAAACCACCAAATTTCATCTGTATTAAATTCCATATCAGGGTAAGTGCCCGAAGCCTGGTGTTACCTCTTGTAGGAACACACCCAGGCCCAGGGATCAGAGAAAGGGCTGAAGATGGACATGAGGGGAGAACCAGCACCCACCTGAAATAGGGTGACCAGATGTTGCCCCTAGGAAAGATTTAGGGATGAAAGGGTACATGCAAAACCAGCACAAGGATACCTTGCAAGCTGCGCCCTGAGCATCCAACTTTCAAGCCAGGAGTATGCAAGCATAGGACCAAATCCAGCTGAATCTGAGGCTTAAATTTCCCAGTGAATCTCGCAAGAAGTTTTCCCAAGATCAGTTCAAAAAGGGCCAAAAGGCATCACTTAGCCATGAGACAAAAACCACAAATAGATCCAGGATCCCAAGTCCTTTGTGGTAACTTAAACACCAAGGAGGATGAGGAAGAAAAGCAAGCAGTTAGAAAAAATGAAGGGAAAGACAGACAGAGAGAAAGCACTTATATAGGTGACGGCAGGTAAAATCCTAACACCGAAAGATTAAATTCAGCCAGGAGTGGGGTGCCCAGCACGCATTTCGATACCATAACCGCACACATCCAGCCCACAAGGACATAGCCTGGGAGGTGCTGCTTCTGGGGTTTCAGCACTTACACACCACAAAGCTGCACAGAGAAAATCCCACTGGCTACATAACTAACTACAAAAATACCTTTAAGGGCCTTTTCTGTGAGAGACACCTGGGATGGGACACCCAGGGAGGCTTGATTTTATTACTGTCATTTCGGCAGCTGAAAAAAACTATGGGCATATCCCCCTGCATGACAGGAGACAAGCAAGGCTGGCACTGGGACACTAGGGAGCTTGGCAGGTTGGAACTGGCTGCCAGGGCAGGGGGATCAGCATCACGGGTGTGCTGAAGAACAGGCATTTTTGCAGTGCTGCCGCATAGGAAGGGGTATCAAAAGATGAGGTGCCAGAACACCTCATCCTGTGAGCAATGGGGGACTGAAAAAAATTACAAAATATTGCTTTGGGGCTACTAAACATGGGTGTATTCCCAGCACACCCTAGGTGACTCAGTCTGGGAGTGCTGGGAAAACACAAGTGAGACATCAGGGTGGACCCTAGCCTGGTAAGACAGTGCCATGGGGCAGGAGCAATGGAGACAGGCAGAGCTCTGTGCAAGCCCAGGACTGGGGTACGCTGGCACTGCTGGGCAGCCACCCGAGCCTGTAATGTCAGCAGGCAAGGGGGTTTGGGGGGTGCAGGAATAGAGGAGCACTACAACAGCAATGGCTCAGAGGATAGGGCAGGAATGGGGTGCACCAGAGAGATGTGGGGAGCTCCACAACTGAGGGATGTAGAGAGGGGCTTGCACAATGCTCCAGAGATCCCCGTTTCATTTGATGGCACAAAACATTGCTAATCCCCGCTCCTGCTCTCAGACTGCCTAATAACTAAGCACCCAAAAGGCTGGTGATGCTGGCCGGGGGGGGGGGGGGGGGGGGGCAAGTGCTGCCTTTGTGTGCCAAGGCAGGTGATTTCTCCCTGCAACCCCTCCCCATTCCCCAAAGCAGCAGATGGAGACCCCCTCCCAATTACAGTCTTGTCACAGGCAGAAAAAAAGAAAGACAAATCACCCAAAGAAGGCTGTCTGACAGGACAAAGGCTCCTTGAAATGGGAGCTGAGCTGTTCTTTCCAGGTTCAGAGCGAGGACGGAGGGAGGGGGGGGCTGAGCACAAGGCGGGGGGGCTGGGGCTGCCAGCAGCACAGGGCAGGATGCGTGCGCAGCCAGCGCTTCCCCTCTTTGTCTGCAAAAGGAGGCCACGGGGCGGGGGGATACGGGGGGATGCGGGGGGGGATGCAGGGGGGGATGCGGGGGGGGGATGCAGGGGTGGATGCAGGGCTGCGTCAGCCCTTCGTCAGGAAAACAGCTGATCCCTTCTCCCAATCCCAAGCTTCTGACCTCATCCCCAGGAACGGAGCCAACACGGCTCAACTGCGCACATCTGGCGGATGAAAACAGAACTGCAAGGGACCTGGAAATACTAACCCACAGCAAGGGGATCCCAGAGGAACCCCCCAGTTTTCAAGGCCAGACAAGCCCCAAGACCCACGTTAAGCCAGAAAACCTTAGGGCACCCCTGGCCCTAACCTGGGGTTCACCCAGGGGCCTCTCGAAGCTCAAATTACAAATAAAATCACTGCCCGGTGCTGACACCCGAGTGCAAACACCAGGGATGTGCACTGTGGGCACTACAGGCACGGTCCAGCTCCCAGTATCTCCCAGTAAGCACCACACACCTGCAGAGAGCCCACCAGTAACACCCCAAGTGCTTCTCACAGTGGCAGCAGCCTGGCAAAAGCCCGAGACAGACAGGAGCTGCACCCCAGAGCTGGGCGCACCCGTTACCCACAGCACCCCCAAAAGCGAGCATCGGCAGCCAACTGCCGCACTGACAGTGCCAGCACCGATGGGGACAGCAGCAGCTCCTCACTCCCAAGGAGGGAGCCCTGGGTCACAGCCTGACCGCACTCCCACTGAGCTTTTACATGTCCTCTGTTAGAAATGCCACGTCCATCTAGCAAAATATCTGCACCAGGACATCTGCTGCAGCTGAACCAGTACCTAGGCACAAGTTGGGTGCCTCAGGGATGGCACTGCAATGGCAGGAAAAGTGCTGCTTGCCCTAAGTGTAAGGAAAGGTCAGTCCAAGCCATACAGGCAACACCATCGCCTGTTGCAAGATGAAAACATCAGCTGCTAAAATACAAGGCCGTGCTACAGAAACTTTGAGGTGGCTGTGGTTCTTTTCTCTGGACTCTGATACACACAGGTAGAAAAGAGCAGAAACATACAAACACCTCCCAGACCAGCCAGTGCTGTCGTATCTGCACTTCTGGGTTGCATACATGCGACAAGGAGTGACTACAGTTCCTAGAAACTCCAGGGTACAGACTCAAAAGCCTCTCCTAGGGTATGATACAGGGAGCGGATACTCCATGTTTTCTACAGAGATGAAATGAAACACTTACAAGATCTAGGGAGAAAGTTCCCCAAACAGGTTCTGCCTCCTTTCAAAGGCAAACGAATGTTCAAGTTTCCCACCAGCAGTGCTCCCAGAGCCCCATCAAAATACACTGATGCTGTTAGCGTGTGCTCCCCAACACCACTTCAGGAGAAACTAGGAAACAAGAACAGGGAGAAGGTTAAGAGGTAACAGCCACCAGCTCCAACAAGAGAAATCCTGACTTGATAGGAGAATTATTTTCACAAGGATGGTTAAACACTGGAGAAGGGAGCCCAGTTACATCTAGAGAAGTGGGCAATTTCTGTCCTTGAAGAGACTCAAACTTGACTCCAAAAGGGCCTGAATAAACTCTAACTTTCACGTTAGCCTTACTTGGAGCAGGACGGATGGATCTGAGACCCCCAGAGATCCCTTTGAATCCCAATTGTTCTGCAACGCTGGAAGGACACCTGGTGAGCCCCCCCAGTTTGTTCTCCTCAGCAGACACTTTTGAATCAGGATTTACCAGCTCCCAGGTTTGTGGGCAGACTTCTCCATTTTGTCTGAGAATATTCCTGAGCAACAGAGGAAGAGAGAAGTTTCTGTCCCTGTTCACTGCTGCTTCTCAGCCAACGTTGGCACAATAGGCATGGATGCTTGAGGAAGATAGAAGCTACAGCTGCAGAGTCCTGAAGGCCTGTGCCTCACCAGAGAGAGGTGGTGGAACTGGGGACGCTAGGCTGGAAAAGGAGAAGGAAGGGAGGTATTGGCTAGAGGAGACACTTGTGCCAGGGATCCCTGCAGCAAGACATCTGTGAGCAAGAGGAAGCAATGTCTCGCAGCAGCCTGGAAATCTAAGGACATGTGAAGAGCATGCAGGGATGCTTTAAATGCGTTTGTGAGCACCTGGAGGGTCAGCAAACCAGCAAGATACATTTTGTGAGCTAGTCCACAGCACTGGGCAGCATTTTCAGAAAACCGCAAAGTTTCATTCTCAAGAGAAACTTTGGTTTGGGTCCACACAAAATGTTCAAGACCCTGACCCCTAGCTAGGTGTATAAAGTCCCACAGTCTGTTAATGGTATCTTATGTTTCCACATATTAGGAGCTAAATACTTTCTGGATCTGGCCTTCTGGAGCTAAGGAGTCACTGACTTCCCACAAAGCACTGGATCTTATTAGATGGATAAGGAACTGGCTAGATAGCTGCATTCAAAGAGTTACAGTCAATGGCTCAGTGTCCAAATGGAAACCAGTAACATGTGGTGTCCCTCAAGGGTGCGTACTGAGACCTATACTATTTAATATCTTCACCAATGACATAATACAGTGGGATTGAGTGCACCTGCAGCGTGGTCTCATCTGCAGACTTGCTGAACAGTGCAGTCGATTCGCTAGAGAGAAGGGATGCCACGCAGAGGGACCTGCACAGGCTGGAGGAGTGGGCCCGTGTGAACCTCCTGAAGTTCAACAAGGCCAAGTGCAAGGTCCTGCACCTGGGTGGGGGCAACCCCCAATATCAGTACAGGCTGGGGGATGAATGGATTGAGAGCAGCCTTGTGGAGAAGGACGTGGGGGTACTGGTGGGTGACAAACGGGACACGAGTGGGCAATGTGCGCTCGCAGCCCAGAAATCCAAGCATCTCCTGGACTGCATCACCAGCAGCGTGGCCAGCAGGTAGAGAAGGGGATTCTCCCTCTCTGCTCTGGTGAGACCCCCCCTGGAGACTGCCTCCAGCTCTGAGGTCCGAAGCACAAAACAGACATGGGCCTGTAAGAGCAGGTCCAGAGGAGGCCACCGAAACGTTCTGAGGGCTGGAACAGCTCTGCTATGGAGAGAGGCTGAGAGAGTTGGGGTTTTTGAGCCTGGAGAAGAGAAGGCTCTGGGGAAACCGTACTGTGGCCTTTCAATATGTAACAGGGGCTTATAAGAAAGATGGAGAGACTTTTTACCAGGGCCTGTCGTGACAGGGCAAAAGGCAAGGGTTTTAAACTGGAAGTGGTTAGATCTAAACTGAACACAAGGAAGAAATGTTTTACAATGAGGGTGGTGAGACACTGGAAAAGGTTGCCCAGAGAGTCGTGGATGCCCCATCCCTCAACGTCTTCAAGGCCAGGTTAGATCACGCTTTGCGCAACCTCAAAAACAAGACAGAAATTTGTTTTATCTGATTCTTTACAAGCAATTAAGAGAGAAAATTAATTCCTCCCGTGAAGGGGATCTCAGGGTGACAGGGCTGTTCTGCCCCTGGAGTTAGTGCAGAGAAAGGGCAGGGCCACCCTGGCCACAGCTCTGGTCACCAAGCTGGCCACACTCTTGGTGGCAGAGGAATTGCTGGGCTGCTGCAGAAGCTGACGCAGGAAAGGCACGCGTGTGCAGCAGCGAGCAAACTCTGCTCCTCTGCAGCCTGGTGACAGTCGTGCCAGAAACTGGCCTCTGACGGGCTCTGCAGCTGCTGCATTGCACTGGCACCCCCTGACCTCTCTGAGAGCACAGCCAGGACTCTGCTCCCCCAAAAATCCACTCCCAGGACTGGAAGTTCACTCTGACAGTCTCTGAAGCAGGGCTGTAAACACAGGCTGCAGCAGGGACACAAAGCCTCCATGCAAAACCAAGAGATCCATGTGCCACCTGGTGTCCAAAAGCAGCTCTGCACCGTGACCCGAATTGCCCAGAGTCGAAGGTTTTAACCTCTCCAAAACGTAAATAGCATCACCATCGGGACAAGCACCCCCCGACTCTGCTGCAGAAACATCGAGTGCCACCCTGCCTGTCCTAAACACCTGCGGCTTACGGTACAGCAACACAGATCTTCAGAGAACACCTGCATGTTTTCCTTCATGCACATCACTTCTGTCCCAGTAGGAACCTGCTTGCCAGGCTCCCGAGTCCTAGGGACACCTCAAACTATGAAACTTAGGTAAAAATTAAAAAAACCCCATAAATCAGTACATTCAGAAAAACAGCCTTCAACTTAGACACCAAAAGTAGCAGGGGAAACACAAAGCAGATGCTTCCAGTACCAGCAGCAGAGTAAGGAGCTGCTGACAAAAAAAAGCAGTGGAAAATGGCCTTGGAGCGAAACCTTGCTGTTCCCACAGCTGGTGCCACCACCACGGCAGGTGCTGGGCCGTGCCCTTCAGCAGCCAGAAGGGTCAGGGCTGGCCCTGGGCGGAGCACCGAAAAAGAGCCATACACTCTGGGGAAGAACAGATTTCTCTGATGAACAGGCAGTTCTCTTCCCCTGACCAAGATAAAAAGCTCAAAGGCGTGAGACTTTTCTCCCCTTCCACCTTTTTAAGGAACATGAGGTTGGCAATGTCTGTGTACATTGCCTTCCAAGCCCTCCTATTCATACATGCCCTCTATTGCACATCTGCAGGGCTTGCCCTAATCGCTGGGTCATAACACAGTCCTGAACCCTGTCCTTAGGACAGGGGAAGTCCCCTCCAAAGGCCACGCTCTGGAGCGGCAGGCAGAGCGAAGGGTAGAGATCGTGGGTCCAGGAGCGCTCCCTCTCCCTGGGTGATGCACACACGCAGTGCCTGGATCCTGCTGCTTTCCTGCCTCGAGTGCAAAGATGGGGAAATAGCTCCATAAATGTTTGACAGCGAGAGAGATGTTAACAAAGAGCACTCAGAGATGAGGGCTGAGAGCCCCAACATCTACCTGGCGATGCAGAAGGAAGGAGAGGAAAGAAAACCAGTGAGAAAAGCAGTAACTGGCTGTATGCAGTGCCAAGCAGACATCTCTGCCAGGCAGCCTACTCTTAACACAACTGTTGGGACAGGCAATCGAGCAGAAGCGAGAGAGACGGTGCAGAAAGAAAGCACAAAGCGCAGTATCCATACTCAAGAGGGTGCAAAGCACAGACAGCAGAGCGGTGAGAAGCACACCACACCGTGCAATGTCCTGCCACCGCCACAAACCCTGTCTACAGCCAACCTGGCTCTGCCTCGCAGGCTGCTTGTGAGTCACACCGAGATGCAGGCATCATGCAGCCATGGCTTAGCCAGGAGATCCCTCCCTCCCCTCATAGCTAAAGAGGACCTCATCATCTGCAAGGGCCTCTAGGTCTTCACAAGATCTTACTAAGGACTGCCAGCTTATTAAGCCACTTTACACAGGAGAAACACCTCAGGTCAGCGATGAAGACCTTCCAATCCACCCGAGCCTTCAAAGGTGGCAGAGGAAAGCATGTGCCAGCATGCTGCAAGCTGGGCCTCCCACACGGTTTCTGGAGGACCAAGCACTTCAGGTCCCTTCAGGTGCTCTGCCCTGCCCTCTCTCTGCACACAAAGGCAAAGATGAAATCACCTCCTTCTGCTGAAAATTGGCTTCTCTATGGAGTACAGCAAGCAGGGCCCTGAAACCCCTCAGCCAGAGTGATGAGATGAGACAAGGGAAAGGACGAGCTTGCTGGAGTGAAAGAACAAGGTGTAAGGTGGCCTTTAAAATGTAGGTCCTACCTTAGTCCAATGTGGTCTTCACTATTGTTCAGCTGGCTGAGAATCTTCTTCGGAGATGATCCCCGTGCACAGGCTCCCCCAGATTCGAAGCCAAGGGCAGGAGGGGCAATGCCCATTCCTCATGGAGGTGGTGGGATGCCAGAACACTCTGGGTGCAGGGGAGCTGGTGGGATGTCTCCAGAAACAGTCTCTGGTAGTGGATGGGTGGTTGTGGCTGGATGTTCCCTGCAGCACCTGGAAGCGAAGCTGCAGGCAGGGAAGAAAAGCCTGAAGCCATTTCTCTCTTGGTGCCTCTTCAAGGTGTTCTTTCAGCCTCTCCATCTGAAGCAGAAACAAGAACATGCCAGTGGTCAGCTCATACTCAGCTGCGCAGAGCAAACAGGGTACTACCCTGAAGCATGTCGCAAACGATCAAGTCTATCTCAAATCCCCATCCTTCTCCTCACCAGATGCTGCCAACTTCCCTTGTCAATGAAAAATGAGCAAAAGGCAGCATAACAGGTAACCTGTATCATCACCTCGGGACTTGACACCCTCCTCCCATGAGCTGATAGAGGGAAAGATGCATTCCTGCAGCAGGGTGACCTCAGAAGAGGTCTGGTGAGCAAGCTACAGCTGGAAGCACAATAGTGAAGCAGAGTCTGCTCCCAAGTCCAAAAGTCAGTGGTTGAAACAGGCCTCAGAGACATGTTACGGTTTATTTGGTCTGTCTCAACTGTTAGGAAGCTGGCAAATATATATGTAAGTGTCCCAGCAATCTATGTCCATGAAGATCAAACAGGGTGCTAGAGATGCACTGTGTAGCATAGAAAGAAAACCCCAATTTTCTGTTTGCACCATCCTAGTGTCAGTGATGATAAACAGGGTAGAAAGTCTGTGGATCTGCAGGACAGCCAGAGCCTGTGCTCTTATGGTGGTGCGTCCACACCATGGTCAGCCCGTAGCCCTCACTGTTTGACACCTCAGAGAACCTGACAGACCTTCTCTTGTGCCGCATGACCCCTTTTCACCATGTGCCCTCCCCTCCTCTCAGCTTTTGACCTGACACTGGCATCAGGCAGGACAAGCCTGGTGAGATGAAACCTCTTGCCCACAGTACCCAGTATCTCAGAAAGGAGAAGTGTCCTGCGGTCAGCTCACTCCTGCCTTGTGATGGGGGAGAGGCAGAGCAGGAACTACGACAACCAACTGCCCAACTCCCAAGCAGCCCAAGAACTGCAGCAAAATTAGTTGAATGTTTCCATCCCTTCGATCTGTGCTCTCTCATCTTGTCAAAGGTAAACAGCCAGAGGGAGAAGGCTTAATAACAGAGATGTTTTTCTTCCTCTCCTCCATCAGAGGAGCTGCTTACAAAAGCACATTGTCACCAAGAAAGGGATTTCTATAGAATTTTGATTTCAAGACTGTTTTGTGTAAACAATTGCAAGAAGCTTTATCTTGCTCTCTACTGTTTTTCTCAGGGGTAAATTTCTCAATACATTTAAAAAACTCCAACAAACCAGCATGCATTTTCTATTCTATCAGACAAGGGACTTAAGAGCAGAAATGTCCACATCCAAATCTGAAAGTTTCCTTAACTGTTCAGTGTTGTTCTCCAGAGAGCAAAGCCAAGTACGCACAGACTGCCTGGGCTTCCAGGCAGAGCATAGCACTCAGTGCAGCAATAGACTACTTGAACTGAGGACACCAGCTAACACCGAGCATCCTGAACAAGACAGATTGCAATATTTCTGCTTTTTCCTGCCCCACACTTATGTCAATACAAAAAAGCAACTCTAAGAATATGCTTAGCAATTTCTAGGGGAAGTCTTTGTGTCCAGGGAAAAGCCAAGACACTGCAGGGTCAGTCCCACATAAGCCAGGTCACTCCAGGGCAGATCTGGGTGATGCTGAGCTGAAAGAAGCATGTGAGGGTAATGCTGGACAAAGTACAGAAGGAAAGATTCAAGGCAGACAACTCTATTCATACTAAATCTAAGATTCAAACCTCTTTAGAGCACAACAAAACACCAGAGCTGCCTGTAGAACAGAAGAGCAGGGCAAGAATCAGCTCAAAGAAAGCTGACCCAGAGACTACTTTTGGGCTAGGGAGAAATTAAAGTAGTCATCTGTGGACTGATCCTGCTGGCCTCAGGTCTATGGATACTGCCAAGAGAAAAAGAAAGCAGGGAGCAGCCAGAAGCAGCACCAGTGTCATTCAGCCTCTTCATCTTTCTCCTGTCTCTACCTGTTTAAGCAAAAGTGACTCAAAGCCTCCTGAGGGCACTCCCCAATTCTCTGACCAGGGGAGCCTCTCATTATTTCTCCTCCTTCCAATGTCACCTCTCCCCAGAAAGGGACAGAGCTCTTTGAGAACAGTCTCTGGCCTGCTGTACCCCATCCCCAACTCATCAGCCCATGTCTCAGCCCGAGATGGACCTCCTCACTCAGATGGGAGACTTTGCTTGCCAGCTCCTGCTTCTCCGCAGTCATCTGCTGCTTCCCCAGGTCCAGCATCTCCTTCCCACCACGTGCATCGAGTAGTTTCTCCTCCAAGTCCCTTTTCACCTTCTTCATCTCAATCTGTAGCTCTTCCATGCAGTCAGTTCCGAGTCCAGCTGCAGAGGCAACAAACATATGGGCTGAGCAAGGACGTACAAGGAGTATGTGTATATATAGGGATGGGGGGATTCCTTGCTTTTCCTAAAAAGCTCTCAAAACCTCGACCACACAGCTCTCATGCAGTACTCCAGTCACAGAGATGAAGATTTATGCCTCTGCCTAACCCAAGAGGCAAAAAAAAAATCCTAACAGTCCCATCTGCAGTCCAGCAGTGTTGGCCCCAAGTTTCCCAAGGCACACATTCACACTGAAACACAGGCAGCAACACCTTTCTTACTGGGAGGGATTCACACTACAGATATGGCACAGTCTGGAGGCAGCTTCTTGCACCGCAGTGACGAGAACAGCATTTTTCAATTCCACCCCATTACAGCTTCCATTATTTCACACCAGACAGAAACTGCAGGGGACTACCTGACTGCCTGCGAGTTCAAGAGGTAGGGGAGACTCACACCCACAGCTCAAATGTTGTTTTCCCTCACTGTGCAACCTGTTGTTTTGGGTTTTTTTTTAATTAAGATGTAAGCATATGCCCTGTCAGAAAGATCAAGCACAATATGTACAGTGGTAATCAATTAGGCAGAAGTGAGTGGCAGCACTTGTAGTCCAGCAACAGGTAAAACATGTTTTAGTCTGATCCCTGCTAACTTGTTACCTAACCACATCAGCAAAAAACCTTTGTCTCCAGTTCCACTACTCTGCTTCAATTTTCTTCACCTTGGTTTTATCAATCGAGTTATCTAAAAAGAAAAGGAAGGGAAATACAATTAAGAAAAGAGCTGATGTAAACACTCTCCCCTTTTCCTTCTCCAATACACCCACAAGCTGCACAATGCCCCACGCCACCCACTGCAGGGCTGTGCTCTGCCCTTGCTGGAGAAACCCCATCTGCTACTGCAGAACCTCTGCCTGAAGACTGACATGCCCCTCTCTTAGGGAAGACACCACAGGATAATGGTTTCTTCTGGAAGCTGCTGTCAATACAGACCACTGGATCCTGGTAGCACTCCCCGCCCATTCTGGATTTCATATGGGTAGAATCGCTGTGCTCAAGCAATGGGAGATGTGCTCTAAATGAAGTAGTGAAGATCAGCCTCAATCCCCATCCCACGTGCGGCATGGGGATGGGAGCAGGCGTGCTGAAAACAAACACAACAAGACAGCTCAGGTTAAGGAAAGACATGGAGAGAAAGAAGCAAGAAACTCTGACAGCCAACAGCTCCAGTGAATACAGGGATGAAGGGTTTGCTCTAGGACCATAATCTGATGGGGCTGGTTTTAGCTGAGCTATAATCAGTGAAAGCACTTACCTGTCAACCGCTCAGGGTTTATGTCAAGGTGCTTGCACCTGAAGTTGGGGTCAGCTCTATTTTTGTATGACTGGGGAGACACATTCATCAATCAGCTTATAATAGAGAGGTCTGCAGCAGAAGGCAACAAAGCAACAAAACATTAATATTCCTGCAAGCCCCGGGTTCAAATAAGGAAAGGTCTCACAATGAAGTATTTGTCATTGAGTTTTCATAAACACACCCAATTGTAACTTTTCAAGATTTCAGAGAACATGAATGAGGAAAATGTGGAACGGCTTCTCCATGCAGGACAAACAAGTAAACTAGGACTTCTCCAGGTAGAAGGACAGTGAAGGGGAGGAACAACAGAGGTTTAAAATGATGAATTGTAGGGGTATGGAAAGGATGGGGAGGATTCTGCTGTTCACCATCTATTGAAACAAGATTGGAGCCATCCCGCAAGATCACGAATCAGGTTCAAAACAAACAAGAGTTTTGAATGGTAGTTGGACTTGATGATCCTTACAGGTCCCTTCCAACTTGAGACATTCTATGACTCTATGGTAAGAGGGAGCTCTTCACATGAAGGGCAGCGGAGCTGAGGGTCTCCTGCTCCGGATCTTACAGATGCTCAGAGATGATACACCTTCAAGGAGGGACCAGGCAGGCTTATGGAAAACAAATCCACTCAGGGCTACCAGGTACATTGAAACTACACCTGACTCAGTCTTGGAGCAACATGAGCTTGGAGGCCAGAAGATGCTTCCCTTTTCTCATATACTTCCCCAGGCACCAGCTTTCAGTCACTGTCACAGCCAGGACATGGGTCTGGACATTCAGGCAGACCAAGTAATCAACCATTTAGTCTGAACCCCTACTTTAAGTTCTTTCAAATAACAAGCTTGCTTTTTAGATAACATGAGGTCTCTCATTTCTCTGAATCTCTGCTAGAAGCAATAAAGCATCAAGAGATCAATGGCAAGTAGACTCCATACCAGGCAACCCTCAGCTTTTTGACTAGCATCTCCCCTATTGCTGGCTATCAGCTATTTCTCCTCTAAACTAACCTTTATCCTCAGGCCCTGCAGTACAGGTTCCTTCTCTGCTCACGCAGGCAGCAGCAAGCTCACCACTCCTCCTGGCAGCAACCTTTACTGCCCTTCACCCAGGAACAACTCCTGAATGAGTTCAGAAAACAACTTTCAGAGAGTTCAGCAGTCACTAGAAGGTGGCAATTACCTCAGCTGTTCTTAGATCTTCCAACAAATTCCTTCCTTCATCTTTGCTTTATGTGGTACTTTTAGTTGCTTTATTTTATTCTCTTCCAACTAATGGTTTGTCCTGTTTTGGTTTGGCACAGTATCTTTCCTCTTCTGAAAGTCAACTTCTTTCAAAAGGGAGAGCATAAACTACAAATGTAAAAAAATCCACAACAATCATCTGACTACAGAAAGTCGTGAACTCTGCAACCATTTGCAAGGAAGCACAGAAGTAATAATTTAAAAGGAGCTTGCTCTAGACACAAACTTGCCAGATTATATTCTTGACGTATTTAAGCACAGTGGCAGACCTATGGAGAGGTTATGTGCATAGATATGGAAAATAAAGGATTGAAGACTATTTAACCTTTTTTTTTTTTTTTGGAACTAATTTCAAGTAACTTTAAGCTTTCAATAATCCTTTAGGTGAGCACCACCTTTTGCATGAGGATTTCCCTGGGGATCCTCTGCATAATACTCCTTTTTTCTCTTTTCCCCCTAAAAATATTAGTCTTACAAGTCTTCCTCACAACTGAAAAGAACAAAGCCACTTTAACAAAAGGAAAACAGAACAGCTGTGAATGACAGAATTTATGAATTTTCTCTTTTCTGCTCTTTGCAGGCAAAGGCACGAGAAGGATCATGGCAATTTTTTACATTTTTAAGAATAATTTGGAGTAAGAACAGCAGCAAATTGGCTGCAGACCACAGCCAAGCAGCACTAGACATACATGCCATCATCAGAGCCCTTAGGAGACCACCCTCAGGTCTTGGGTTGCAGGTCCCAGACAATGGCATAGACTTGCATGCAAGCAGACTTTCTTCCTGCCACCTCCTCCTTAAAACCTCTTACTTTCCTGTCAAAAAACAACCCTAAAATTCCCATTCTGCTTTCTGATGAGGCGTTTTAGTTTCCCAAGGAATGATACCAGAACTAATCTTCGAGTGGAAAGAGTGCAGGGGCCACTTCTGGAGGTAGGGATGGAAAGGTGTAGTTTCAGTCTCGCCCAGGAGGAGGGCTCTGGAGTTAGTCAGGCAACGGCAGGGTCTTAACTCACTTTTGCCTACCTCATCCCAAAGTCAGGCTTGAACCACCGGCTGCCTCCTCCACTTTCCAGATCGAGCGGAGAAATGAAGTGCTCCTCACTGGAAGGAGGTGTTGAAATCCAGGATGTATCAGCTCCCTATCAATGTCAAGTCTGAAGTCCAGCTCATGAGAAGGGTAGATCGTGGTATTGATCAGCTGCATAGAGGCCACCTAAAAAACAATGAAACAAAAAAACTCAAGAGACACCTTCTTCCATGAGTTGGAAGTCAGTGGCTCAGGACTTACAAGGAGGCCAGAAAAGCTGCACACACAAAGCTGCAGCAGGAAAAAGCGGCAAAGCCAAAGGCATTTCATCCATACCAGATCCATCCTGCTACAAGACCTCCAGCTCCTGCACTAGGCTCCAAGTGCCTCATCCACAAAAACCCGAGGAATTAAGTACCTTCAGTGCCCCCAAGTCACCACTCTTCAGGCCATCCAACAGAGGCTGGAATCGCTCCACCTTATCTATTCCTGCTCCTTCAGTCAATGCCTCCAGAGCCTGCTCATCCCTGCTGTGAAAGAGGATCAGCTGCAGTCCCACAGGGCTGGACAAAGAGATGGAAAGTATTTTGTAAGTCCCATGATAAGTAGATGATGAGGTGATGGTACCAGAAAATGTAGAGCAGGGAAAAAGCAAAACAAAGTAGTGTGGGTACAGTAAGGATTTACTAAAGAGGAAGAAACTTCCACTACCATCTTCCCTGCTCATACCAACAACTGCCCTGAGGTGCCTGGGCAGACACCACGCGGCACAAGCTGGAGCTGATTGTCTCCAGGCACTGGAAGGCTCTTGCCTGGTTATTCACAAAAGCCTTCAGGCATCAGATGATCTCACATCTGCTCCATATCCCACAGGAGCTGTGAGGAAGGCAATCAGCCAGCTGCCAAACTTATAGAACAAGATACATGCCCTCTCCCCTCCAGAGCTCCTCAGTAAGGCTCTAACAAGGCTGTTAGCACTCACACCAAGATCCCACCTTAATTGCATCTTACAGAGAAAAGACAGGAGAAAAGGTTGCTTATGCAGAAAACCACCAGACTGAGCTCTGATACAGCCAATATTCACATTGCTATGAACTGCCTGCCCATACACACAGGAATTCTTCAGCTCCATCCCAAACACGGATCTCAGCATGGATTTAAGTAGCTGAGATGCCACAAAAAGACATGATGGGAAAAGAAAAGTATAAAGGGTACATTTTTTTTCCACGAACAGAACACCATGTTGGCATCATGAATCCTAACACTTTCCAGAAATCTTGAGAAAAAATGATGGGATCCCAAGACAGCAAGTCAACCCCAAGAACTGCAGGAGAGACGTGTGAGTGCTATCAGCTGCCATGAAAGAGCAAAGACCCCAAGTGCTGGGGTGGCAGGAGCAGCAAGAGGAAACCAAGGGCAGGCACTGTCTGCCAGGCACGAGGGTAGGAAGAAAGGGCTGAGCTGCAACCTGTTCAGACAGTGTTTATTGAGGAGAGATGGAGTAATGAGGGGGCAGAGGAGTTGAAAACAGTCAAGTGGACAGGATGAGTAAAGTAGGTGTAGAAACACTCAGCTCTCAAATGCAATGTCTCATTGCAGTCTGCCCAGAGAGACTGTCAAAAAAAAAGCATCAAGTGAACTTCAGAGAGAATATGGCCACATAGCTTAGTCCCCAGCCTCAGAAATTAGTGGGAAATCTCTAGCCAAGATTTTGAAAGGATGTCAAAGCAGTCAAGGCTTATTCAGGTTTAGGGCAGAATATATTTGCATGCAGAGAGCAGAGGGCTTTGCCCCAAATTAAACATGTGCAAGTTGGCCTGTCATTGCACTACTTTTTTTAATACATAAAAGCTACATATTTCTGAAATTGGAGTTTCACTAATTTTTTCTCTTGCAAAGAGACATTTTGAAACATACCAAGAGATACTCAAAACATTCAGAATGCATCATGGTTTTCTTTATAGCAAAAACTCTAGTCTGAATAGCAAAGAGAATTTCCAGGAACTTTCAAAAAGTTGTATTAAAAGAAAAGATGCCATTGCTGGCTGGAGAGCTCGATAGATCCCCCTGTTCCTGTAAAACCAAGCTATGGAAGTTGGCTAAATGGTGAAACAACAGACAGCTGAATCTTTATTACGATTTAAGATTGGCTTAATTACTGCCTGACCAACCACTTCCCTGAAAGCTTCCTGCAAGGCCTCAGTAAGCAACCAAATAAAGAACCGTGGTGTGATATACTACTGCCAGTAAGGTTTAACACTTGCTGTCTAGGTATGTGCATTTCTTTTGACTTATTCATGGGACTATTGTTTTAGGTCCTGTTTTAACTTAAAAAGCTTCTGAAATTTGTATATAAAAGCCAGGTTGGAATTTTTGTGTTGCAGCCGCTGCAGAGCCTGGAGTGTCTGCTCCTGGCGACCCCAGCGCAGAGGCAGCAGCGAGGGTCAGAAATACTCACAGCACTGGATGCAGGTTACAGGTCACCACCTCCCCCAGACCACCACATTCTTCTCCCTCAGAGGCTGCTACTTCTCCTTGCTCAGGTTCACCTCCAGCTGTTGAAGAAAAGCACACCATTTTTTAAACACCTACTCTCATGGGGCGAACAAGTTCAGCAAGCAGAGTATCATTTCCAGCACAAGCTACGACACAAATGTGGTGCAAATACAACTACTATTAAGCTTATCAAATACCCATCGGATTTTAGTCTCATTAGAAAGCTAAAATCCACTCTGACAGAAACCAGAGATGCGGCTCTATCCAAAACCTGTTTTCAGCCCATTGAGGCAAGTTCATTTTATTCTTTTCCCTAAACCCTGTCCTAAGCAAATTGCTCCTCCAAAGCTGTTTAAGAGGTTTCAAAGAAAGGATCGTACAGTTCACGTGCCATTAAAAAAAACCCCAAAACACAAAGGTACTCAGAGCTATGAATAGAAAATAATTACAAAACACCACAAAGGCAAATTAATGAAATAACACACATTAATAGGAAAACCTAGGACCAGAATTAGAAATGCCATACCAGCAAAATTGTCCTCAGTAGTTCAGCCTCCACCAAGGACCACAAACCCTGAGGCTGATCATGGCTGGTAAAGGAGTTTGCCTGCCCCACACACCTCTCAGTAGCCTATGCTGAGATCAAGAAAGTAAAAAGCAACATGCCTCTGCGTTCAACGACATATAGCTCCAGTTGAAGGCAATTTGATTTCTGTAGATATGCTGCCTGGCTAGTTAGAACACCTGCTTATACAGGTCACTGACTTCATCCGCCTCCATCCAGAAAAAGTTTTGTCACACTGAGCAAGCATGGAGTCTTGTGGACTAACCAGGGGATTGGTTTGGTGACCTGAATACAATTACCCGTGGCTCTGGAGCTGCCCAAAAGCATCCATGCCTTTACTGCTGCAGGTGCTTGCCCTGTGTAGGCACTAAGGAAGGCAGTTCTGGTTATTTATTCTTTTAAATGGGTAAAGCGCAGCAGAGCATACCATTTATGACCTGCTGGGAGTTACTCCCCAGGCAGCGCAGAAACAAGGGCAGAGCTTGTATATTTAAGTGGCATTTGAGTTACATTACCATTAAACATATGCTAAACATTTCACTAGGCTGAAGGCTGACAATAGTTTACAAGGACAGTCTGCTGGACATCTAACTCCTGGGTAGAAATCCTAGAGACTTCCTTTATTTTAGTCCATAAAATGCTACTTAACTTATTGACAGAAATCCAAAGATATACAAGAAGTTTTAAACGGAGCACAGCAAATGAAAAGCAATTAAACAAACACAAGATACCCCAGGTGAACCCCTGAGGCACTAAAGAGGGAGGAAAGGTCTCCCTTCAGTCCAAACTCAATAGAAGGGACAAGAAGGACAACAAGAAGAATGACAGAGGACGACGCCAGGGCCAGGAAGGGCTGCTGGGGCTGAATGATGCCAGGGGACCGAAGCTCTCCTGGCATCACTGTACCCCTTGAAGCTTGCACAGCCCCCCGAGCACCCCAGCCTCTCTCACCTCTGCTTTTGCAGCTGGAAGGGAAGAGCATCGCCCAGCACAGACATTACTCAAAGGGTCTGCAATAGGAAAAAGTGCATTTTTAACAACTGTTGGCCAAACACTTAAAACATACCTTCCCCAACCACCGATGTCACCTAACAGGGCTGTGCATTGGCTGGAAGAGCTTAAGTTTGTTTTCCACATCCTGGAAAATGAAATTAGGAAAGAAGGAAACCTGCCTTCCAGCCCATGTTAGGCTGTAGAGAGGAGAAAAAGAAAAATCCTCCCCAAGGCAGGAGTTGTGGCTCACATCAAAGGCTTCTGAGTGAGAGGAAAAACAAGGCAGCATCATTCACCTCTGTGAGCTGTTAGGAAAATTTACTCTGTAATTGTTAGCCTTTGTCCAATCCAACAGGATCAGGGACTGGGAGAGAGACTTTACGATCTCAGTCACACACTCTGGAATCAATAAAGGCCACTGCACTCCCAAAATCATGCAAACGCCATCTGAGTTCAGGAGCTGGGACCCTTGGCAGAGGAGGAGGAGGAGGAGGATGATGATGATGATGATAATAATAATAATAATAATATCAGCAGCAAAGAGAAAACTGCAAGAGACAGATTTTTTCACTAATTAACAGGCTGAACAGAAGACTAGAGAAGGAGGTAACATTTCTTCCCTTTCTTAGAAGGGACAAAGGTTTAACAGTCAGCCTAGAAAATCAGCAGTTTCAAAACAGGCTTATTAACTCCAAAAGCCCAGCACCCCAGGGACAAGGGGAAACACAAAGAAACCACAGACCTGTAATCAGGACCCTACTTAGTCCCTACTGAGCCAGGTTTTGCGTCTCCACTTTCCATGACAGAGGAGCTCCTGAAAAGCTTTGGATCCCACACTCTGGCGTCCATTCACCAAAACCTGAAAATAAACGGCATTGCTCGATTATTAAAACGCACAAGCACAACTTCGTGTACTACACGCTCCCCCAGCGTCACTTCGGGTTTTTATGAACTCACAGGGAGAGATTTTCACCGCAGCCACCAGCCGGGTGCTGTAACAGGAGCACTAACACCTCCTGCTCCGGCTTTTCATGGGCAAAGAGCCTTGGGACCCCGGGCTGAGGCGTTAAGCCACAACGAGCAACACCGAGGGCTAAACTCAGTATTTCTGGAGTCTCCTGAAAATGCAAAATTAAAGGGTAAACGTGAAAACATAGAATGGAAACACAGTTGGTTTTTTTTTTTTTTTTTTTTTTCCCAGAAAGGAAAGGAAAGCAGCGCCGCAGTTTGCCAAGCCCCGGGGGCCAGCCTCAAGCACCCAAGCAGCAACTAAACCTAAACTAACCCCCCAAATGGTACAATAAGTGGTTCTGTACCGATCAGCGATAATTTAGGAGAAAAAAACCCCAAACAAAACCCGAGTTTTTGTTCGCTCCTCTAAAAGCCGGAGGCGCAGGAGAAGCCGGCGGGATAACCCGGCGGGATAACCCGGCGGGATAAGCCGGCTCTGCCCGCTGCCCCGGAACCGTGACACCGGCCCCGGGACCCTCGCCCGGCCCCGCCGCCATGAGGCCGCCCAGGCAGCGTCACGCCGTACATGAATATTCATGAGGTACCGCCTCCCGGCCCCGCCCACCCCGCCGTGTGCCCCGCCCGCAGGGTAAGGGGCGCATCCCCCGGGTCTTCCGCAGGCAGGAGGGGCTAAGGGACAAGGAAAAAAAAGGCAAGAAAAAACAGCAAGAGAGGAAAAACCATGCTCTAGAGCACCCAAAACCGTTTTCACCCTCCCCTGACCCCTGCTGCCCATCCATCACTGCAGCTCGGCGCAGTCCTGCGCCTTGGAAACTACCGTTGTTGTACAGAGGTGTGCAAGTGTGTGTTCTCAAATGTTTCCTACAGATAATTAAAAATCGGGCCTCATTTAGTTTCAGCTGTTGCCAGCCCATCCTGTGTTTTAGGGAGCAACCTACCAGTCATTCGGCGCCAGCTACAGATCAGGAGGTAGAGGTTTGGCACCTTATCTGGGATATCTAGGAGGGTGCTGGCAGTGTCAGGCTCACCCTGGTCTTACCCCGGCACTTTGGTGTCCATAACTGGGCGATGCCAGGAATAAATGCTGGTCTGACGTGGCTCCAATAGCCCTGCAGTATCAGATAGAAAGCATAGTGCACAGTTTCTTGTTTTTGAGAGCTCTGCTTCAGTAGGAAAATACAACTATAAGGAAAAAAAAAAAAAAATCTCTACAGACTGAACTTGTTTCCTAGCTATTTCCCAAAATAACAAAAACAAAACCACCTTCAGAAACCTAGGTAAGATGATACTCCAAATTTCCAGCCCTGTTTTGAAACACAGGACAGAGCGGCACTCTGGAAAGAGAAAGCCTGGACAGTGCTGGGGGGGGGGAGTTGGCTGTGGGGTTTGCAAAGTAAGGTCATTCCCATCTTCACAGATAAGAGAGAATTACAAGGGGGAATTCCCTTTTTTTCCAAAAGTAAACACTTCCTGTTACCCGAAGTGGGAGCCTGGATTCCCCCTGTAAATCGGTTTTGGTACAGGGGGTGATGACAGCAGCAGAGAGAACAAGCCAGCTCTCTGGCAGCAGGAGAGATGGCAAGCTGGAATAAAACAAGTTTATTTTCTATTTGGACACAAGCATTTCTTTTTCACAAGTCTGGCTAGTCACTGGAGCAGCATTTTGCGTCTTCTGATCTGCAAAGAACATTTTTCTCAGCTACAGAATACTAGAAACAAATACAGCTGACCAAACAGGGCTCAGTGTAAGGTCCATCTAGCCCAGTGCCCACACAGCAGTGGCCAAATAACAAATGCAGGAATGGTACAAGCCCAGGGTAAGCGCACAGCAATACTTCTCCAGAGTACTCACCCAGTCACCAACAATTTGCACCCAGAAGTGTCTTTGTTAACAACTTTGATTCCCCCCCACCCCAGTCCCTTTTTGAACCCACATTCACACTACCTGGCAGCAAAAGCTTACACAGCTCAACTAGGTGTGTGCAAAGCAACCTCTATCTTGAGCTGGCCCCTTGCTAGTTTCATTTGATGCTCCTCTAATATCTAAATAGTTGGAGAAACCCTCTCCAACATTTGTGGGTTTACAGACCTTACAAATCCTTTCCCAGCTCAGTTCTCTCACCCCAGCTAAGAATCCTCATCCATCAAGTCATTCCTCATACAGAAGCTGTGCTATCACCCCTCTCTGCGCCTAGTCTAATTCTACCATAACTTATTTCTCTGGACACCTAGTGGGAGCAACACTGACTTACTGCCTTCTTCGCACTGTAGTTACATGAACTGTAGCTCACTTCTGGCCAAGCTTTACCTCCTCCCCACAAAGCTGAAGCCTTGGGCTGGCAGTTGTGCAAAGATCCTAACAGGAATAAGCATTGCCTGTGAACACATCAACAGATCTGGTCAAGTTGGTGTCTCTTAGATACCTTTTTCTTTTCTACCTCTTCCATTTTTCCACAGGTTTATTGGCAGAGACTAGACACAAGAGGAATGTCAATCCATACAGGCCAGCATGAGCTTATTTGATCAAGGACAAGTGTCATGGATGTGGGGAGGGGGAGCGAAGAGGGAGATAGCGACAGGTCTATAGAAACAAAGAAAAATAATCACCAACAGGGGCTTTAGGGAAGTGAGACTGCAAAGAACAGACTCCTATGGAAACTGCAACTCAAAGAAACCATGATATTTAAAACCGTTGCAGGAAAGGTTTCTTGAATCAGCTCTGCAGCTTCCTGCAAAGCTTCTACTGGAACTGGAGGCATAAGCAGGAGTGTCTGCCAGCCCACCTGACCTCTTGTAAGGGAATTCAGGGCACTCTCCTCATTGTGCACTGATGCTGAAAACTCACCAGCATATACTTTGAGGAGCTGAATGCCCTCCATTCATTCAGACAGCAGAGGACACTGCTCTGCCACAGATGATAGGCACATTCTCAATCCTTGGGAGGACAGGAGCCAAAAAGGTGTGAGCATTAAACAGATGAACAACAGGTCAGGTAAGAAAAATACTGCCTCTTCATTTAATGTTTAAAGACATTGGTAAACAAACAGAACAGTACAGACAGTCTGAGGCTAAACCCCTCTCGCCTCCCCAAATGGCACACTCCAAACCACGACAGGTACCAGGTGATGACTCCAGCGGAGGAGCAGCAAAGTCTGGGATTTGAGGGATGGCCAAGAGAAATCTCTGCTGTGTGAGGGCAAGACGACAGGACTTGGAGGAAGCAGCTTCCCCTCACCCACAAGCAGAGCGACATCTCCTGGGTACAGTCAAGAGGGAATGGTTTCCACTCGGAGCAAGCAGCCCAAATCTCTTGCTAACACACAGAAGGGCCATGTGTGAACTTGGAAAACACAGCTGGAAGCTACATTAAAGGTGCAAGACACACTATGTACTGACCTTGGCAGCCAAACCTCTGTTCCACAGTGATTTTAGCCTCTCGAAGAATAAAGAAAACAGGGAATTTAGGTCCAACTTGGCAAAGTGTTGCAGTACTCATTTGTGAACACAAAACTGAGGGGGGTGGGGTGGGGAATGAACAAGACTATGCTCTGCATACATTCTTCCATCCTGCTCCATCAAGCTGCTCCCTGCTCCAGGGACACTCCTGACCCCTATTCCACAGCTGGCCTTGTCTTCTCGCATAGTTTTCCTTGAGCTGTGGAGCATCAGATGGTTAGAAGGGACATCAGGAAGCAACTCTCAGTGCAGGCTTCAGAGGACAGTCAACTGGGTACCTGAGTGGAGGGCCAGGCAGAGTACGACGTATCAGGTGTTGCTGCTGAAGAGAGGCAGAGATCATAGGCACAACCGCACCAGCTCCCACCTTGCTGGCAGAAGCCTGCATGGGAGTTACAGGAGGTGATTGAACCGGCATGGGTCAGGCTCTGAAGGCAGCTGCACAGCTGCCATCCAGTACACAGCACAGATTGGAGCCTACTTGAATTTCCATTTCCCAGAGTGCTGACAGCTGGAACCATGACACATGGTGGAAAGTAAGGAACACATTTCATTGCTCTCTGCCTCTCCAGGTAGCGGAAGCTTGCAGTAGTGTTGTTTCTGCTGCCACCGCATGCAATCAAATACGAAGGGAGGGCTAACTGGCTCCTGCGTGGCCCAGTTATCTGCTCCAAGCACCCATGTCCAATGCGGGACCCCCCACAGTCCAGAGCCCCACATCAGAGCCCTCAGATCTCAACGTCACTCTCTTTGTCGTTATCGTGGTCACCGTCATAAAACTCGTTGGCAGCTTCAGGCCTGGGGGAAAGACAATCACTATCAGCAAGGAAAGCCTTGACACCCTTGGGGCCAAAGAATGCCTAGGTCACATTGCCAAAGGTCAGAAGATGCCCTGCACCCAAACACCCCATGAAATGTTATGCGAATAGACGACACATTTCTAGGGAGAGGCTTCCTGGATAAAACCAGAGACTCAGAAGTGACTTAGTATCTGTTCTAGGAAACAGACTGTCTCCAGTGTATCATCTGCCCATCCTAGCAGGGACAGAAAGGGAAGCCCATTTCTCCAGAACAAGATCTGGTACCTGCTGTAGTTTTCCTCAGAGCCTCTTTCCTCTGGATCAGGCTCATCTGTGCGATCATAGCTGAGCAAGTCAGAAGGGACATCATGGATCTGCACGCTGGGAGCATGGTTCAGCATCTTCAGATTCTCAAATATCGTCTGCCTGATCTGATCCAAGTACTACACAGGAAAAACAGAGAGGGATCACCACAGCGAGATCTGGCAGTCTGCATAGAACCACAATTGTTAGCACTGCTACCTGCCTGCATTGTCTATGTAGTGGCCATGAGAAACAAATTTGTGCAAAAAGCTACTTGTCAGAGCAGAGGAAGTGGGAGAGTTAATTCAATCATTGATACTCAAGCACACAGAAAAACAGTAAGACAACCCAGCAAGGTTCTCAAATGCTACGAGACTTTCCAACATCCCAGAGGAAAGGTTCTGCTTGTTTTTCATCAGTTTTCTACCCTGCAAGAATTCTTTGCCTGGACTCTACCTGGTTTCACAGGACAGAGCATCAACCACAGGGTTTTGGAAGTACATAGCTGATATTGCAATAAGGCTACAAGCACTTACCTGCCTGGAGTTCTGATTTTCAATCCTCGTACTGACATCAGGATGAAGGGTGAAGTCTGGAGCAAAGTATTCAAAGTACTCTGTGATGGAACGAGCAAGAGAGTTACAGCACAGAGGCAAGGGAGCCAGCCTGCACTGCTCTGCAGAAAGCAGAGTTCACTCCCACCATGCTAGGAGTGACCAGATCCTAAAAAGCACAGTGATGTACAGGTCTGCAACCACAAGGAATTACATGAAACAAAAGCGTGAGCAAAAGTAACACTCAGGTCACTGAATAGGAAATGATCCAAATTAAATGATACATGACACGGTAAGGGCATGTCTGCCCAGCAAAGTCTACAGGTGGCTGTGTCCTGGTTTCAGGTGGGATAGAGTTAATTTTTTTTCTAGTAGCTGGTATAGTGTTATGTTTCAGATTCAGTAAGAGAAGAATGTTGATAACACACTGATGTTTTCAGTTGTAGCTAAGTAGTGTTTATACGAAGTCAAGGATTTTTCAGCTTCTCATGCCCAGCCAGCAAGAAGGCTGGAGGGGCACAAGAAGTTGGGAGGGGACACAGCCAGGGCACCTGACCCAAAGTGGCAAAACGGGTATTCCATACCATGTGACGTCATGCCTAGTATATAAACTGAGGGGAGTTGGGGCTGGGGAGGGGATCGCTGCTTGGGAACTAACTGGGCATCAGTAGGCGTGTGGTGAGCAATTGCATTGTGCATCACTTGTTTTGTATATTCCAATTCTTTTATTATTATTATTGTCATTTTATTATTGTTATTATTATCATTATTATTTTCTTCCTTTCTGTCCTATTACACTGTTCTTATCTCAACCCAAGAGTTTTACATTTTTTCTCCCAATTCTCTTCCTCATCCCACTGGGTGAGGGGGAAGTGAGCGAGCACCTGTGTGGTGCTTAGTTGCTGGCTGGGGTTAAACCACAACAGGGTGGTAGGAGACAACTAAGGCCATCTCTAAGATCAGAAAGTGCAGTCACTTTGGCCCTGGTCTTATCTCTGGTCAATGCAGAATAGAAGTGTAGTTCTTCAGCTGATATAACAAATACTTTAGCTCAGCTAATGAGGGGAAAATGGAACTCCAACTTACCACTGTACGGGAGCTCTTCACTAATTGCTTCATCTACAAGCAATGACGTTTCATAAGTCCTGAAAACATGCAATAAGATGATCTCAGTCCAGAGAAAGCTATGTGGTGCATGCAGGGACAAAGCCCACAGCAACTGCTTAACCAGTGACCTTCAACAAGCAGATAAGAGACTCACCAGCATCGTGCCACATTGCGAACTGTGTAACCACCTCCTCCCAGTACCAGCAAGGGGATGTTGAAGCTCTTTACATACTCCACGCACTCCCTACAAACCCCAAACAAAAAAGTGCCAGAGCTGTTAGCTGCAACACACATTCATGTGTCAGAAATGCCACTGTGCACTTGAACACCACGGCAGCTGGTGTGATACACCTGAAGGTCAGGGCTTCCACGCAGGGAGCCTGAACCATGCGCTACTCTGTGAACCACTGCTCTGCAGCACCTTGTACAAAGCCTCATTCTGAGACACCCTCCTGTCACACAAGAGTTAAAAAAAAAAAAAAACCAAAACCAAAACTGCTGGTGCTGCTGGAAGGCCAAAGTCAAAGCTCAAGCCTCACAGCAGAGGACTCATTAGAGCCCTTCAGACTAAAGGATGGTCTTTCAACTAACTGCTCTGCCCCAGCCCCGCTGTACTTACCCATGTCCTCTTATACTGAGGTTAAAACAACCCAAACGGTCACAACCCAGAGAATCAGCACCGCACTGGGGAAGAGAAGAAGAACAACTGAATTTTTGCTACAGAGGCATTGTTTTCCAGACACACATCAGCATCCCCACCCCTTGGCCACCCTCATTCACCAGAGGGTATAGACAGCAGCTCAGCTAAGACACACCAACCCTGATTCCCTGGGAACAGAACATAACGCATCAATAGCGGCCCCCTCCAACCTACAGCCTCTGAAAGGGATGGACAAGTGCACAGAGGCTTGCTTTCTTACCTGCAGTACTATGCAGGTGGGCTGATAGTAATCTACCACCTGGTTAATGACTGGCTGGAAGAGGTGTTTATAACCTTTGGAGAGAAAGGTAGATTTGTCATGGCTCTGGAGCAGAAGGACCAGCAAACGCCTGGGCAAGGGGAAATGGCAGGGAACACCTACTTTGGTCATCAATGCCATCTCGTAGAGGCACATTGAGACAGTAGTAACGACCACTCTCTGCACCAACTTCATACATGTCACCTGGCCAGGGAAAGACAGGAGAGTCATAACAGCTCTGAGACTTCAGAGGTCAGAAACTGACCCAGAAGGCCAGATCTGGTCTGGGTTGAGATCTCTTAACCTAGCTAGGATCCCTCTTTCTTACAAATAACTATACTTCTGTTCCTCTCTAATTGCTTTTCCATGCCCTTTCTTCCATCATTTCTCCCTGCAGCTCTGATTTCATGATTTTACACTTTTATACTCCAGCAGAGCTTTCAAAGGATTCTGAAGCAAGGCCAGGTTCACACTAAGGGAAAATACATACCTGTACCAGGAAAGAAATAGTTCCCATATTTATGAAATGACACTGTCATGACACGGTCCGTCAAGTAGAAAGCCTCCTGCACACCATCTCCATGATGGATATCAATATCAATATATAGAACACGTGGATGATATCTATTGAATACATGAGGAAAAGCAGCATTACTGTCTGCACCGCCCCCAGCCTCACTATTCCCCACATGCCTTGGTATCACCTGGCACTCTGAAAACCACCACCGACATCTACCCACAAGCCCACCTGCCAAAAGAACTCACCTGTCCCACCTGAGACATATCAAATGGTTTAGATACAAGACATTTGTATACAGTCAAACATGCCCCACCACTAAAAAAATTTCTTCTGATGTGCTTGGAAATAGACATTAGAATAAAAGGTTTTCAGATGGGGCCAGAAATGTCTTGGAAAGCACATGAAGAGAACCTATTTTAACCACCTGGGTGTTAGAAAGTTGATGGGTTTTGATTCTTCTACAAACAACATGCTGTTAGTTAATCTTTAAGAGCTCCAACAATTTTTAATCATAAAAGGAAATGAAAGGTAAGCTAGCCAAGGAGGAGGTAGGAACACTTCACTTCCTCCACATACCAGAGTACTGTCAGCACTATGTCCCAGCTAGCTAGCGCCAAGAACACCAGGCCGAACTGCATTTACTGGAAAAGCCGCCTGCTGGGTCACAGACAGAGGGTGAAGAAGGGGAAATCATCACAAGTAAATTCACTGGGGTAATGGTCAAAGCTGATATGCTGTTGAGCACTGGAGACACTGCCCCAAGCCATCCCTAGAGCTGCCTGCTTGGCTGGAAAGAACTTCTCCAACTTTTCACAAGGAAATACTGCATCTGGTCCATCCCCAAAGAACAGGGGATCTAGCATCCACACCAAAACCCTAGAGGACTGGGGAGGTGCCTGAAAAAACAAGACAACATCGAAACAGAGAGGAGGAGCATGTGGTTCGTGCCAGCTGCCTTGGAACCATGGCTTTAAGCATGTCTGCAGTGATCTGATCAAACTGGTTGATGGTGCTGACCCATGCTGATTAGCAGACCAATACCTTGCCAAGAGACAAAAATTATTTAAGGCAGCCCAGATTATTTGTCCTGTAGACAAATGACAGCAAGGAGAAAAAGGGGATGTATACACACAGCCCTTGCACACTGGTAAAGGGAGAAAGGGACCTTCTAAGACCAGAGGCACCACAGTACTCCCATGGTGGGAAGCAAACTCAAGTATACAGCCACCTGCTACAGAAATGGTTCCTGAAAACAGAGAACAAGAGAAGAGGGACATATTGTAAGCTCCCATGAGAGGTAACTGGCCTGTATTTGAAGCCTCTGGCATATGGGACTCGTGAGACTAGAAAATGGCTGTGCAGAGATACACAGTGAAGACCTGAAGTTCCAAACACAGAGCAGGGCAGGAGGTACAAGAAACCCCAGTGCATCCCATAAATCTGACTCTGACAGCGAGTAAACTTGCCACCAGTCATGTAACTATTGTCTAGTCAACCCCAAATCTTTTTTAATTCCATAACATCTTGCCTCAGATTCAGTGACAAGGAGGGCATTTGAGAGTACAAAAAAAAAAAAAAAAAAAATCACAGATTAATCCAAGAAACAGAAGGTGTTTCTGTAACTCTTCCTCCCATTCTGAATTTATTTTTCATTTTCTAAAAAGAAAAAACCAAATCTGACTCTTTTCTACTCAAAGCAAGTGTCCTTTGATCATCCACGTGTTGCTCAAGTCCTGTTCTTAAGCCACTCAGGCAAGTCAAGAAAGATTCGAGTCATTTAACTGTCTTCAGTGAGCCATAATTTGCATTTACCTACAAAAGGCTCGCTGTGGCAAAAACGCAGAGACTCAGGTGACCCTGAAATGTGTATTTCACAGATGGATGAGAAATGGAATTGAAGAACTCTTCCGTATCCCTTAAGCTGCATGCAACAAAACTGGAGCCAGATATTCTAATTCTCAAGCCCCCCTACTTGTGCCTGAAGAGGAGGCCAGAAAAAACTCAAGTTGTTGGCCTTCCTGGATTCTAGAAAGGCAAACGAGGAGGGGAAACAGAGAGAGAGAACAGTGAAGCAGCAGGGGGAAACCACATGCCAGCCAGGACAGTACTGCATTTGCCCCATGTCCTTACTTGAGCAGCTCCAGGATGCCAATAACTATGTCGTTAACATAACAAAACCCAGAAGCCTGCAAGAGAGAGAAAACAGAACAGCTTTAGAACAGGATCAACACAGAGCCTGGGCCTCAAAGACAGAGCAATATGTAGACTTGCCTCATTACCTCAAACTTTTTGGCATGATGCAGGCCCCCCGCCCAGTTTATTGCAATATCACAGATCTAAGAAAGGAAAGATAACTTAGTTAAAGGTGACAATGTGGTAACAACAACCTTGCACCCACTTCAACCTCCCCAGCCCTGTGGCTCAAACACCCTTCCCGTCTTTCCTTTTCCTACAGAGGCCTTTCCAAAGCTCCATCGTCATCGTTAGCCCCGCCAAGTTTTGGTTACATCACGTCCATACTGGATTAGTCCTGTGCTCTACATTCCCCATTAGACCAGAAAAGATCATCTCCCACCACCACTGCTCCCCCTCCAGGCAACAGCAGGCAGAGCACCTGGCACATACAATTTGTTCCTGCACTTGTTCTTTACCCTTATTACAGCTTTCTCAGGTCTCTAAAAGACTCAAACCTCCGTAGATTTTTTTTATACCCACCTGAGGAACGCTCTTCTTCAGACCTTCTGCGTGGCCTCATTTAGTGCATTTCCATAGAAGAGACCTAGCAGCACTCTCGAGGTCACCCAGCAGCCAGTTTCACTGAAGACCCCAGGTTTGTTCTACAGCACTGAGGGTACTTTGTGACTTCAGTACTTGCAACGTTAGTACTCTCTGACTCCCTCCAGATTAAATATCTACTAAATGGTTGCCTCTGACAGTACAAGAATGGTCTCAAGCTTAAGTCTTATAGTACTAGGTATTTACACTGCAACACAGCAGTGCTTGCTACGTTGTTTTACAAAACAAATCCATGAGGTTCTCCTTAAATTGAAAACCAGTTGGCTTACACCTGTGTTTCAAAAGATAAGCACATCAACGCAGTTACCTTGTTGTTCAGCTGTGTTGCTCCCTGCAGGGAGGCCCCAGTATAGCGAGAGCAAAATTCAAAGAGGCCTGGAAACACTGGGCTGAAAAAGAAACCATGATTCAAACACAGAACATCTTCTCATTCCTCCCCATTTCTCCAGAGCAAAGCTAGGAATAAAACTGTCCAGGGACATGACCTGAGCAAGACCAAAACTCATTCTCTGTGAAAGAGTTCATTTGGGGTCACTCTGACCCTGCTTATAACACAATGAGTACCAGCAGGCGAGCAATCTGGCTGGAAACACAATGGGAACCTCAGCGAATTTGATAATGATTACCAAAGCTTCCAAGCTAGTCCTGAAAAGGCTCCCCTGCTCACAATGTGTGCCAGCATCTGTCCTGCAGCCCTGCTGACATATGCCCAGAGCTAGGACATGATGCGAGACACTGCATCAGGAGAGGGGAGGACTGGTCTGCTCCTGCACTCTCCCCTCCCTGCTGTATCTGAAAGATCCTGCTACCAGCCCCCAGCCCAGCATGCAGTATACTGCAACCAGAGGTGAACACTGCTCTTAAGACAGCACTGAGGTCTGATCCATCCCACCACGCAGAGCCAGCCCAGGCACCGGGAGAGTATAGAAACACAGGACCTGGAGCCCCCGTGTCACCAGCTTGCTGGCACCATGTCATACATTTCATTCATGGACAAGCAATGGCTTAAAGACTATGGGGTTTTATTTCCCCTTTCTTTTCTGATAAGAAGATGGTTTCTGATCATCAGAGCAGCAAGGTTACAAACAGTCTTCTGATTCTCAGCCTGAATATTAAAAACCAGGCTATACTAGTATCTTCTTGGGATAACACTGTTCTCTAGCTAATGTAACTCCTCCCATGCTAGTACTTACAGCTTTTACCTCCACAGAGTACGTAAGAACAATCTAACTCTGACAGCCCTTATAATCCTCAACCAGACAAGGCATATTGCTATTTCCTCGGTCACCCACAGAGCCCTTCCATAATTTTCTTTCAAGTTTCATCTCTCACAAGCATTAAAGACTGGAATTGAACATTCTCAACAAGATCTCATGTAGTTTTGTACAGAACCACGAGTATGTCCTTAGTTCTACCTGAAAATCAGGCTCTCAAAGCTGTCTTGAATTTAACATGCACATATTAAGGCAGCTAAAATGACAGGCAATTATTTAAAAAATAGTTAGTACGTTCAAGAAGAACTGGAGACTCCGCAAGAACAAGTAGAGATACAGTCTCTAACCCCACAAGCTTACAGCTTAAATATAGATCTAAAAAAGAGGACTGCAAGATCTAAAGAGAAGGGAAAGGAATCAAGGAGGTTCCAGTAATCTGATATAGACAGGAGGGACATGCACCTCATTCTGGTTAAGAGCAAATAAGAAATGGGACATTCTAAAAGAGCTCTCTGAACACGAGCAATGCAGGAGCACCCTTTCCGATTGTGGGTTCGCGGGAAGCAGAGAGCACTCACCAGTCATCGCCCACGTTGAAGGCATTGAGGCTCTTGGTGAATCCCTGCATGTTATTGGGACTCACTCTCTGCAGGAAGTCTATGTAGTCCTCGGAGTGGAATCGGCACATGTCATGCTGGGATGCCTGGTATGGTTTGAAAACCTTCAAGAGAGAAAGGCAAGACTTATTTCCCATCCAAAATTGCATTTGCTTTAGCTGTAAGAAATCTCAAGCTAATTGACGAACGACCTGCACAAGGCATATCAAAAAACGTTCCAATACATTGGCTTCCTGACATTCACGTTTATTTAAATTCAACAGGTTGCCCCATGAAGCCTGCTTTCCTACTGATTTTTCTCTTTCAGCCATAAACACGTCTCCTGCCTCTCATAATAACTGCAGCTCTTGCCACATACTCTCCGATGCCTTCCTTCCCCCACTGTGCACACATCCCTCCTTGGGCAAGCCAGCAGAATAAAACAGCTGAGTTCAAACTACAGCTTTTTCTTCACTGTAGGGCACTATTCCCTAATCAGTCACCAGCTTTCACACAATTTTAAGACCTTGATATAGGGGTGGTTTTGGTCCCTCTGTCCGATTTGCCTGTAATGGGCTGATAGGTTCAAAAGTTATTTGGAGAAAGCTCACAGACGGAAGAGTTGCATAAGCTTTGTTTCCTTTGGAAAGCTGGCGAAAAACCGTCAGTGAACTGGATGGATTAAAATTAAAGATCTTGTGACAATACAGGCTTGCCATTTTGGCACTTAACACACATACCTCAACGTACAGGAAGTTAAAAATTAACACCACATACCTGGCGAGAAGAAATTAAAGTTGAACTGAAATCAGTAAGAGATCTTTTTTGTGTTTCCCAATTTCTCTTAATTAAAGCATGCACTTTTTCTATAAAGTGGAACATGAGAAAAATAGTAAGATGCATGAGCTTGTCTCCGAAGGGAAGATTATCAGGGCAACTGCACCAATGTGCCTGTTTCCTGGGCTAAGCAGGAAACACTTTAATTTTCAGAGACATAATATACCCTAACAAACCCATCATCCTCTTTCCTGAATTGATCTGCATGTGGTATGGTGTTTTCCACATGGATGCATGGGGTGCAGTGTTTCTCAGAGCCTGCTGCCTCTGACAGACAAGAAGGACGAGGCGACTCACAAGCACAAGCCATTAGTGCAGCTGCTAAGGGTGAGGGCAAGACCTATTCCCCACAAGGGCTCTGCACAGGTACCTCCCAGGAATCCAGACAGCTGATTAAATCAAACAAGACCAAAACCAATGCTGAGGAGTCATCACGGAGAAGAAATAGCTCTCACCAGATATCCAGAGGCTCTCTTGGACAATAAAAAGTAGGGATGTGTGACTCAAAACAGAAAAGGCAGGGAAAAAAAGACCAGAAGCTTCAAGACAGACTCAGCTGCTGGCAGAAGAAACCTGCCTCCTTCCACCCTTCACCCTGCTCCCAGCAATCCCACCCACCTTCCTAAGCAAGCTCTGGCACTCAGTCCCCTCTGTCTGCCGCCTTGTTTTGCTAACTCCATAGAAAACTCTCCTGGTTTTGATGAGTTACTGAATTGCATCAGTTCACAGAGGGATCCAATAGCTTCCAAATGCAGCACAAGAAAGGCAGGGGGAAGACACAGAAGAGAAGCAGGGAAGGTGAGCAGCAGGACAACCCCCCCTTTTTCAGCAACACTGAGCCTCGGTTCACCACATTCTTGTGTGCCGCAGCCACAGGGAAGCTGAGAAAGCTGCAAAGAGGCGAACCCAGCTTGACAGGACAGCGACCTTTTATTTGGAGGAGGCAGAGAGGGCAGATAGTGATGTAACCACAACACAAAGTTAAGAGGACCTTTTATAGTCACAACTGACCATAATCCCCGCTTTTATTTGCTTGTAACTTTGCCAGTCACTGACTGTTCAGGATGAAGTTTCCTCTGCAGTTTTCAGCTTCATGATGGCATCTTGTGGAAAATATAACCCCCAGAAAAGGGTTTCAAGACTAAAAACATGGTGAAGCATGCAGCTCTGCCTACTGCCTCATTCAGACATGGATCTGACATTTAGAAGCGTTATGTCAGAATATGCTTTTTGCTTTTTCTGCAAGAAAAATCCCAACTCTAGGGAAGTTACTCATTGGAGTTCCTACATCTACAGTAAAAATCTGAAAGATAAATTCTGCAAAGATTCCATGTGGCCTGAGTGTACTCCGGCTTCATTCACCTGCAAGCACAAGAGCAAGTCACTGTGGCTGGATGCGATTTTACTACGGAATTGTATTAATTACATAGGAAAGCTTTTCTGATGTTTAAACACACCAAATCAAATTTATATATTGCATCAAGGAACTGTTCCACTGGTCCATTTTAGCACCTTCCTTTAAAAATTGATATTGTGCTTTAGTTTTGGGACAGCTTATTTTCTATTTGCTCTTGTTCAATCTGCAAGTCTCTCACCACAGAAGCAGATATGCTGGCAGTGGAAGAGCTGGAACTTGAGCCCATGCCAAACACCAGGCACTTGTACAGTGCTAGAGATAATGACAAAGTTGTGCAGCATGGACAGGCAGGTACAAAGCAGCTGAGATGTAGCTTTTCCCTCTGCCCCACTTGTAGTGGTTGGCTGTTCAGACTTTACCCTAAAAAATAAAAAGCAGGAAAACTGTATTGCCATCACGCTTGCAAGAATTTTGCACCTTGTCCTGCCCATATAGTGGAAAAGACACTGTAAACATGCCAGAATTAAAACCACTGGTCTAACCTTGCTCTCTTGTGCTCACAGTGATACAACTTTGATTTTAACATCGCCTGATTCTCAAGTGATTGAGAAGTGACTTTTAAGGACAGGCTTTTTTTTGGTACCACAACAGCTAAATATTTAGTCAGGTCTTTGAGGGCGCAGTAAACGTTGGTTACAGTTTTGCTTTATGTCTAATGGTGGGGATGAGGGAACCTGGGAAGCTAATCATAGTCTGGAGAAGTGCCTGGTCTAGCTGGAGAGGGACTGGAATTTGCACATTTCTGTCCGACAGCTCTGCGCAGTCACCATGTTTTCACAGCAGCTCATGATTTATCCCTAAAGCATGCCGCAGATGTGAAAACACATCACTGAAACAAGTTGATCACGCTTTCTTCTCTACAGCCTCAAAACAAGCCCAACTATTACCAGTTCCTTGCAATCATCTACAACTACACGCAACAACCCACTATTGAGTTCTACAATCATTCTGAGAGCACACACCTCAGAGTAAGCTCCGGGGTCACCCAGTTCAGGCTCATGAGTAACAGGGGAAGTGGCTGGTTTGCAGAGCATCACAAGGAGCAGAGCCCCACTGCAGAAGGGTGAGGTGCACAAGCACAAAGAGGAAGGACAGGGGAAAGTCCTAACATCCCTCGCAGATCAGAGCAATGACGGTTTTGTGCCCTCCTTTCACCTCCCCTCCTTGTTTGCTAGCTACACATGATGATGACTGTGACGGAAGTGCTCTTCACCTCTTAATGAGGTAATTCCCATGAAAAGACACTGTAAATGCATGTGTGTATGCCCATATATGTACATAAAACCAGAAGTGCCAGAGGCTGTAGCCTACAACATTTAGAATAACATTCTGGGTACGGGCCCTTTCCCAGGGCACATCAAACAGGTCATAGGCTGTGGAGACAATAGGCAGCAGCTAAACCCAGCCTCTGGATCAGATAGCATGACCTGGAACCGTGCCAGTCAGCCCAGGAATTAAATCGCTCAACAGTCCGAAACAGCTGAGAAGCAATCTTACGGCACCAAAAGCAAGAATAAGCCAATATGAGACAAAATGAGATGCCCCAAAACAATCAGCAGCTGCATGTGGCATGTTTTGCACATCAAAATGGGCAGAATGGTAGAAGACTTTACTATTCCTGCCTTGATCTTGTATCATGAGGCACTAAGTTACATGCCCTGTACTCCTGAGAGCTTTTCATTTGTTCTATGCTGCAAGAACAGTCAAAAAACTGAACAAGGATTCTAGGGAAAGGAGCACGGTTCAATCCCACTTGCACCAAGTGAAATAAAATAATTCAAAAGAGGGGTACCACACATTCGTAGTGATATTCCACTATCCCCAAACTAGTTCATTTCTTGAAAGATGAAGATTTAAGTTTTCTTTTTGATTATCGCTACAGGCCGATCATGTTTTATCAGGTTTACACAGGCTAGATTTCAGGAAGAGAAAGTCTTTCTAACAGTAAGAAATGGAGAGCTCTGGACTAAGTTGTTTGAGCTGGCTGGACAACAAAGGCTTTGAAGAACAGGTTGGACAGTCACCAATCAGGTATGAGGTGGGATTAGTGAACCCCATTAAGGCATCAAGGTGAATTAGCAAGCCTCTGGAGGGGTTTTTTTTGAGCTTTACTATTCTATGGTCACACGGTCCACAGTGGTTGCTGGGTCCTTTCTAGAAGGGGCTACGGACACCAGAATTCCATGCATGGTCCCCAGGGGCACTGCTGCAGCTCCAGGCACAACACTATATGCACAAGTTTGAACAAGACACTAACAGCCAACAGCGGTGGCTTTCAAAGCAGCTCTGGGTGGTATGGTGGGGGCTCAGGCCGATGAGAATGCCAGAGACTGCTTAAAACCTTGTCTGCAACAACTCTGTTACCTGCTGTGCCAAAAGTGGAACTGAAGGAGAGGCAGCGACACAAGAAAGCTGCCAAGAACCTACTAACACAGACCAAGCCTTAACACGGAGGCCACAACTGAAGTCAGCAGGACGGCGCACGGGTCTCCGGCACCTTTCACACATGCCGAAGCCTGAAACGCCCGCTCTGGTGGCTGCCTGCCCAAAGCCACCCACCGCAGCCCCCTCTTCCCCCGCTGCCTGCGTTGGGGGGGGTCCTGTTGAGCCCCAGGAGGAGCACCGCTTACGATCATCTTCTTGTAGAGCCCGTAGTGCAGGACCAGGCTGTGGGTCAGCGCCAGGCGATGCGGCTTCATGGGGTGCCCCGCTCCTGGAAGGGAAACAACACGGGGAGTCACCGAGGGGGGGGAAACACCAGCCGCCCGCCAGCCCCGGGGCCGGGCCCAGCGCTGGAACGTGACGGGACCCGCCGAGCCACCCCCCACCGGGCCCGCTCGGCCGCGGGACGGGGCGAGGGGACCGTTCCCAGGCCGCCCCGGCGAGCCAGGGCCGGCCTGCACCGTACCCCCGCCCCGAGTCCGCGACCGGCCCCTCCGCCGCCTCTCCCGTTCTCCTCCGGCCCCGCCGCCCAGCCCCAGCCCGCACCGTAGTGGAAGTTGCCCACGTCCGGGTCGTAGAAATAGGCCACGGTCTTCGCCATGGCGGAGAGGCCGGGACCCGCCGCCGCGCGCTCCCGCTCACGTCATCGCGCCGCGACGGCGCCGTAAGTCACGCCTGCCCGAGCGCCGCCGACGGGCGGTGTCGGGGGCGGAGCCCGGGGCGGGGCTGGGAGCGAGGGGCGGGGCTGGGAGCGAGGGGCGGGGCAGGGGGCGGGGCGATATCGTTGCGGCGTCCCCGCGGTCCCCGCGCCTACCCCCGTCTCCGCCCCCTCCTCAGCTGCCCCCAGCTACTCCCAGCTCATCCCAGTTGCCCACTGGATTCTATCTGTAGCCCTACAGCTGCTCCCCAGTCACCCGCAGCTGCCCCCAGTTACTCCCAGCTGCTGACCAGTTACTCCCAGTTGCCCACTGGATTCTCTCCTGTAACTTTACAGCTGCTCCCCAGTCACCCCCCAGCTGCTCATCAGTTACCCCCACTTGCCCCCTAATCACCCCCAGCCTCCACCAGTCACCCCCCGGCTGCCGCAGCCCACCCACTGAGGGCACGGGAGACGGGACGGCGGGGTTCCTGTAGGGTACCCACACCTTGGTGGGACTCATCCCCTTCTGGGGAGCATCCCCCCTGAGCTGTGAGGGACAGGGACCCATTGCCGGCTGTCACCCGGCCAAGCAGCCCTCCCAGATCCTGCCCCGCCAGCGTACAGGTCCTCCTGACTGCTGGCAGCCTTTGAAAATAACCTGCCGGTGTTGGCAGGGAGTGGGGGACAGGGAGGCACCACGAGGCCGGCAGAGGACAAAAGCTGGGCGGAAAAATTGCTGTGTACAAGAAAGCAGCCACGTGGAACCGGGGAAAAACCCTGAACCTCACCCAGAGCCAGCGAGGGATGGAGACGGGGCCGTGTCGCAAGTGACGCTGGCGGCAAAAATCTGTTTCCTGTGGGCTGGAAAGAAGAAAGGATGAAAGGAGCAGGTAGTCTTGCCCAAAGGCTCAGAAAACAAATTAACTGAAATTGGCGCTTGGCAAGGACTTGGTTCTGCCAGTCTCCTGCCCGATTGCTTCCTGCGGGATGGATTTTGGGGGCAAAGGATGCTGCACTTGAGGCAGGCTGCCTAAACAACCTGCAATAAAATGGGGTCTCAGAGAGGAGCAGGCAAAGGGCAAGGACCCCCAAGGGGCACACCAAGATCTGGCTAAGGATGGAGACTACGGCAGATCACCACTGGGATGTTTCCTGGCTTCTCAGCGACGGGATTTTGATGCTGGGTAATAAATGTGCGGGAGGGAAACCCCTCGGTTTGCAGCAAGGGGAACTTCACATGTGCATGGCCCAGGGTGTGCGGGATGGGGCTGGCAGGGCAGCAAGGCAATGGTGGGACGGCATGGGATTTTGGGTGCTATGCTGGCCACAAGCAGGTGCGAAAACTAGTGTCAAGGTGCAATTAAATTGTGGGATTAGATGATGCTTCTTGCTGGCTCTGCCACTTACTGCTGGGACACTGCTCCCGCCACAGCACTCCTCATGCCTGTTTCCCTTTAGGATGCCAGCTCCTGAGCACGGAGCAAGGATGCTCTGGGGGACGCCGGGACCCTCTGGCTGTGACCCCACAGGGCACAGCTGTGATCAGGGACGCTCAGAGCTGCGATCCCTGGCACAGTGACCACTGAGCCCAGCATCCACCATCTTAAATAAATAGGCTTTAAACATGCTGAACAACAAGGGTGTAGCAGCAAATGCGTGGAGTGCACTGACGTCTCGGTGGGGGCTGCTCACTCGGCATGACGATAGCCCAGTCGCTGCTCCACAAGGTGCTGCCACCAGATAGCGTCTGGCTGGGGCCACCGAGCCGCCTGAGTGGCATGGCCAAGCTGCCTGGCTGGGGGAAAGGGGCAAAGAGGGGAGAAACACGTCCTTGCCTCCAGTGGGGATTGCTTTGCTGGCTGAGCTCACTCTGGAAGCTGGTTGCTGCTCCAGGCATCTTCACGGGTCTTGGAGCAGTGCAAAGAAAGCATCGGAGAGGGATATTTTTAGATGCTCTTTGTGCTCAGAGAACAAAACCAGGCTGTGGTTTAAAGGCCATTAGCTTGCTGGGGATGTTTGAAAAACTTAAATAAGGGCTTAAGTTTCAGAGACATGTTTGACATGATGGGATGTAGCATTTTTGGAAAGATGATGGCAATTTCTGGGCTGAGCATCGTAGCAAAGACCCCAGGAGGAGCCTGCCCATGGGGTTGCTGGAGCCGGGCGATCTGGCCTGTTTAGCTGCCACGTGGACAACCAGTGGGGCCGTGGCGGACAATCCCCTGAGCGGGCGCATTCACATTGTTCGTGGGGTGACGTCTGTCATAATGACTACGGAGGAGGTGCGGGAAGAAAGCGGACGAGAGGTAACATGGCAATACACTGGGACTGGAGCTGGCTGTGGGACAGGGTGATGGGGGACATTGCTGTCCCTCCACACTCTCCTCGGTTGCTCTGTCCCCTCCCTCCCCAGCCACCTCTTGATCCAGTGGCTTAAAATTTAAGGGTTTCCAGGCAATGTCACGAGAGGGACCAAAGCCTCCAAGGACCCCCAGGATTCACGCCTGCTCCCACTGGGGACCCCTGACTGGGTGACCTGGGAAGGAAGGGCAGGGGGATGGTGGTGTTGAGTGCAGCAGGCAGGCAGCAAGCAGGCAGCTGCCGGCCCCAGAGCTCTGGCCAGATTGCCGTTGTGTCTCAGCTTGCACTGCCTTGGCTGGTGGGGTCGTACGGGATGGGGACAGGAGCTGGTACGGGGGCAGGAGGAGACAGAGGATGCAGAGCCCAGCCTCCAGACATACCACAAGCATCCAGCCCACAGCCGTGTTCACACCTCCCTGCCATGGTGTGGGGCTTAGCTCCACGCAGGGACTGTCCCCACTGGGTGGGATTGACATGGCCAGCCTGTCTGGGAGGGAGAGCTCAGCTGTGTGGATTCATGCCTGTCATGCTGGCTGGTCTTGAGGCAGAGAGGAGCCGTGGTGTTTTTTCTGGGTCACTGGCAAGGCACTGCATGGGACAAGGCTTGTGGTCTGGCCACTAAAGTGCTAATGAGGTCCCACAGTGGGATGAGGACTGAGCAGCCTGGAGGGATGCTGAGGCTGGGGTGGTGGAAGCAGGATGGAGACCGGGGGCACAGGATGGGGCAGGGAGCATCGGGAAGAGAAACACTATCGGCTGGGATAACCCAGCTGCAGAGCTGGGCGGGAGCAGCTTGACAGTAGTGGAGCCCCCTCCTTGTCCCGGTTCACCCCACGGAGGCCAGGATTTGTCCCCAGATGGGCTGCTGTGCCATCCTGTGCCCCCCAGGTTGTGGAAATGCTTTGACACCAGAGGCTGTGGGAAAATGGGAATCTTCCCTCGAAGCGGGGAGGGCTGAGAAACCTGGGCTCATTTTGCCTGGCATGGCTGGAGGCTGGAAGGGGGGTAGGGTGCAGCAATGCGTTGGGTGGGCGGGAATGGCCGGGAGGAGAAAGAGCGATTTATTGTGCAGGACAGTGTGCGTGGGCACGAGGAAAATGGGAATAAGCTCACCATGACTACATCCCCTCAGGGCTCCACAGAAACCCAGACCCGCAAGGTCCTCTGCTTTGAAGAAACAAGGGCAAGGAATAAACTGCCTTTAAGGTCTTGATCAGCAGAGACTCGCATGATGTTGCAGCTTGTTGGTCCAGCATCAGGAGACCTCTCCTCTCCCGCAGCCCTAGCAATGCATGGCAGGAGCAGTAAGCCTTGCTGCCTGTGGTCTTTCCTTGCCATAGTTTGTCCATTTTAGGGCCTGCCTCCCTGCCAGAACAGCAGACAGATGGGTGGCATCTACGATGCGGTGACCTCCTGAAGTCGTGGTGATGGAGGAGGCTCCTGGGCTCCTGAGAATCGACTCTTGGTCACTTGCAGAGAAGGACAGGAGCTCTCATCATTGCATAGTTGAAAGCCTGGAGGAGTTGCAGGTTGCCTCATGGCAACACAGAGTGTGGTGGGATAACTCCTACAAATGAATATTTATATAGATAGACACTTGCTTCAGTAGAGATGGGGTGGGAGGGATTTCAAGGGTTGCGTGTGCTTCTCAAGGTCTGGGTGGAGAACTGGCAGGTGGGCGAAGGACAGAAAGGAGCAAGCCTAATTTGCAGTAGCAAAGGAGATTTGGGTGAAGCCTCCCAGAGTGAGGATAATGTGGTGGAGATGGAGAAGGGGGTCATGGGACCACCACGGCTGGAGATTTCAAATGGCTTAGCCATCCCTTTTTTAGGAAGAAGGGAGAGACAGTTGGGCTGGGTCAGTCTCTTGGGCTGCGGGGTCTCCTGGGGCTCCTTCTCCCCCACCTCCTCGGTGCTGTGATCATGCTGAGGGTGTTTGCACCCCTGTCCCCCTGCACACACTAGTGTGGGACCGGTCCTGGTCTCGCTGAGACCCACTTCCACCCCTCTGCCCTCCCATCACCACAACTCGGCGCTCTAAAAATTGCCGAGAGCTTCCGAAAGGAGGGTGCCAGGGGAAGTCGGGGCTGGCTTGCATGTGGGTGAGGTTATTCGCCCCGGGGCGGGCAGCAGCTTTCCAGCGCCGGCTTCCCTGAGCGGCACTCCTGTTTGCTCCCCACTGCAGCTGCCGGCATTTCCCTGAGCTTCTCGCTGCACCTTCATCCGCCGAAACCGCTTCGGAGAGATTTTTCCGGGGTTGGGACAGGCGGGTGTTCTCGCCGGCAGCCAGCGGTAGAGGCTGCCGCGGCAGCCAGAAGCGGCTTGGATCCTTCCCGAGGAAGGCAGGCAGGCAGCCGGGAGCCGGGGGGCCAGAGGATGTTTGCCACGGTCCCCAGCCACAGGGATGCAGGGTTGCTAGGAGGCAGGTGAAGGTGAAGAGGAGAGCGCTGCGGAGGACCGCAGGCCCAGGTACCGCCGCAGCAGCGGGGATGGGGGACGGCCAGAGGAGACCCTGCCTGCGCCGGGGAGCAGAGCCGGCGAGCGGGCGGCTGAGCGCCGAGCTCCCCCGGGGAGGGAGTCGGGGAAAGCCCAGGGGACCTGGGGCGGAGGGAGCGAGCTCGGTTCTGCGGCCGGACGATGCAGGGGCTGCCGGCCGGCTCAGCCCTCCGCCGGCCCGGCTGCCGCGGCTCCCCGCCTGCCCTGCCTTTGCCTTTGCCTTTGCCGGCGGAGGCCCTCGGCCGTGAGTAGCGAGGGATGCGGGGGGGGGAGCGGGTCGGCGCGGTGCGGTGAGGATGCTCATTGTCCCGCAAGGGCGAGCGGGGTGATGCCGCCCGCCGCAGATCCCGTGGGAGGCCGGGGGACCGGTGCCCTTGGGAAGCCGCCCGCAAGGGACGGGGGAGCGACGCAGCCCGGAGCCAGGCAGGCCTGCGGGGATGGTGCTGCCGCCGCCGCTGCCCTTGGGATGCCTCTTGCTGGGTGCGTGTGGGGCAGCGGTGTCCTTGGGAGACCGCAGGGAGCCTCCTCCGGCCTGCCCTCTCCTCCCTGGGGTCCTCCACCACGCCGGACCTTGCAGGGCAAGAGATGAGCCCTTGGCAGCCCACCCCAAGCTGGAGGCTGGCTCTTGCCCAAGGTGGACAGGAGGAAGAAGAGGAGGATGGGCACGAGGAGCCTGGCGGGGGGCGAGCACTGTGGTCTCTGAGCTGCCTTCCCCCTTCTCCTAGATCCGCATGTCAGACCAGAACAGCACTGACGATGGGGAGTCAGACCCCCAGCACAGCCTGTCTATGGTCTTCCTCCTCGTCCTCGTCTTCTTCATCATGGGGCTGGTGGGTTTCCTGATCTGCCATGTCCTGAAGAAGAAGGGTTACCGGTGCCGGACTTTCCGGGACGAGCTCGACCCAGATAACAAAGACGTGCTGGCGGAGCTCCAGGCCAGTGAGTGCTGGGGCAATGGGGGCTTGGTGGGGGCTCGGGTGATGCCTTTCGCCCCGTGTGGACTGATGCTCCTTAAACATGCTTCTGGGATGTGGCCTGAGGCTGGGAGGGTTACCTGTCACATGCTGCTGGGTTGGAAAAAAGGGATGGTGTGGCGAGAGCAGCGTGGTGTTCCCCGGGGACTGGGAGTGTGCAGCCCGGAGAGCCCTCTGATCTGCCGGCTCCACAGGCTGGCGAAGGCTGGTGGTGCCAGGGAGTTGGGAACCAGCGTCTGGCTCTTCCCAAAGCAGCGTTATCACCAGAATGTAATTCTGATGAACAGCCAGGACCTGCCGAATCCCCAGCACATGAATTATAACCCATGTCCCCTACAAGGAAAGCATCCCCCAGACAGGGCACAAGCTCTCCCTCTGCCCTTTTAGCATTAGGAGGTCCAGCACGGAGCCAGCATGGTGTTTGCTATTGGTCATGTCTTCTTCTAGTCCCTGTTGTATTCACACAGGCCAGAGGAATAGGGGTGTTTCCTTGGGATCTGTGCCCCAAGGGGACCTTTAGGGTTTTTCTCCATCGCTTCAGGCCACCGTAAGTTGCTCTTGGGTAGTTGCATTGGGAAGTCACTGCAGCATCAAGCGTGGGTGCAAACTAGACCCTGGTCCAAGCAAGCTCTGTCGTTTGGTGGTTTCATGAGTCCCTGCTGAAATGGAGAAGACACATTACACGTTCCTCCGGCTGCTTCCTTAACTGAAAATGGCCAAATGGTGCTACATAACTCCTCCAGCTTCTCTGTGCATTGGCAATGCTTGGGAGGATCAGCACCTCCTGCTGCCACTTCTTGTGCATGGGAGGGAAATGGGGCTCCTCCAGCTCACCCACAGACACAGCAGGAGCTTCCAGGTGTCCTTGGATATCCTCCTCTCGCTTTAATGACTCAGCTGCACATGACATGGAGACAGTGTTTGAACTTTCCAGGATTGGCTTTGCCTGTTGGAGATGCCACAGCATCTCCATGGGCTTCCAGGATCATAGTGGCAGCCCTTGACCATGCTCTTTGAGGCAGTTGCCTGCCAGACCACAGCTCTGACCTGCTCATAGGAACACATAACACTGCAGACTGGGCTGAAGGTCCAGCCAGCCAAGCCTCCTGCCTCCAACAGTGGCCAGAAGCAGGTTGCAATGAGTGCTGGGATGAATACCATGATAGAGCAGACACCGAGCTAAGTTTCCACAGCATATTCTTTTAAGCTTCTAGCAGCTGTGCAGCTCTGGGGCTTTCTCCATCAGACATGGTTTCTCCATGTTTAACAGGCCCCAGTGGGTTTCTTTTCTGTGAACTTGTCCTGTTTACTCTTGGAGACTTTTAGCACCTACAGCATCCTGCAGCCAGGGGCTCCAGGGCTGAACTGTCCCCACAAGGAGCCTCCTCTTTTGGCTTGTTTCGAACCTGCTTCCCACTCATTTCTCATGATGCTCCCCAGTTCTGAAGGAGCAACACAACCCCTGTCTCCCTGTACACATGGCTGCAATTTTAGCCATTTCTTTTCCAGGGTGAGGGATCTGGTGTTCTCCAGGGGGTTCCCAGCGTGATGGGGGACAGGAGGCCTCTCCAACCTCTCTGTGAGACAAGGGGACACTTTGGTGGGACTACCCCCCGTGCGGCCCAGCGCTGAATAAACATACCTACTTTACAATCTCACTGATTGTGGAGTCTGTTTTCCGCACGTCATCTGTCTATGTGACTGCTCCTGGGGAGGGACTGGCAAGCTAAGTCTCCAAATCCCAGCCCTCCATGCCATGTTTTCTCTTTTCAGATGAAGAGGAGGAGCTGAACGAGGACACCGTGGAGAAGATTGTGAGATGCATCATACAAAATGAAGGTGAGCATTTCCTAGAGCTGGCCTGGAGACATGCTGTCCACTTTGGCTGATGCATCCCTTTTTTCCTCTCTCTTCAGCAAATGCAGAGGCCCTCAAGGAGATGCTGGGGGACAATGAAGGGGACATCCCAGTGCCAGTGCCCAGGTGAGGGAAGCCTATACCAGCTTGTGGCTCCTGCAGAATAAGGGAGAAGCAACCTTTGGGTATCACCTTGCTCTGGTGACTTTGCAGCCAGCCCCTTTCCAGCTTGTTATAAAGCATCTTCCCAACAAGAAGTCCTGCTCACCTGAGGGTGGCAATGAGCACTTCACCCCAGTGTCAAGGGGAATAGCTCTTCCTCATTTCTGTTCTCAGAGGAGGTCCCCTCCAGAGCTGCTGCTTCTCAGGGCTTGTTGCAGTGAGGCTGCACCAGGGCTGGAAGTCTTCTCCAGGTAACACAACCTGTCATGTCCTTCTCCTATTGCAGCCTTTGTCCCCACCGTAACAGCCAGGATGGGGGCCCACCACATCACCACACAGTGCATCTGGGCTCCACGCAGGCCCCCTGCATCCACTGCAGCAAGAGGAAGAGGCACCCACTGCATCGACAAGGACGGTCCAAGGATGGCAAAGGCAGGATGCATCCTGGAGAGACTACTGTCTTCTCAGTGGGCAGGTACTTAAATGAGCCTTGCCAGACAAGGCCCGTCTGCTCTGATGGAGCAAGCATCATGGAGAGTGTTCTCAGTTCCCCTATTCCTCTCCCCTTCCCCACTTGCCCCATGCCAGGCACCCTCTTGCTCTTCCCTGTTTAGACACTCCAGCAGTAGTTCCGCAGCTGGGAGTTCCAAGGACCCAGGTGCCTCTTGCACCTGGAAATGCCTGTGGTGTGTGGCAGGCCATGACACACTGGTGGCTTCCCTCCTTCTCCAGGAAGGTGACTCAAGCCTGGCTTGTCCTGCTGACTCAGTGCTGGGCAGAGCCCCAAATCCACGTCCTTTCAAAGCCTGCTGTCCCAGTTACATGCAAGCAGGGTTCTTGCTGCCCAACAGGGGCAGTGACCCGAGGTTTTAGGGATCTCATTAGGAGAGGGAGGAGGTGACAGCAGGTCCCAGGTGCAAGTTACCAGCCACCAGCATCAGAATGAAAGAGTGGATGTGCTCCTCCAGGTCACTGCCTCCAATGATGACTGTAATTAGATGACATGGCAGGAATACAAGAATAGGGGAGTGTACCTCATACTTCCCACAAATACTTTTCCAGTCCCCACCTGGTCTCGCCTCAAGGGACTTCCTCAGCTTCCTGTGGTGTCTGTGTAGTCAGTAACCTTTAGTACAATCTGCAGTCTTGCACAGGTTGCCCCATTCCCCGGTAGAAAGGTTTAGCATGCACAAGACCTTTAGCAAAGTCTTCCAGGGCTCAGCTCCCTACTGCAGTGGTGACCAGCGCAGGGTGACAAACAACTGCAGTCCCTGGATGGCCACCCTTGTGAGACACAAAGCTCTGCTCTGCTCAGATCCTGCAGCAGGTCTTCATTCAGGGCCTAAGCCTTGATGAAGCTGCATGTTGTGGCCCAGAAAGTCTTTTCATGGTGATGTTGAGCCTAAGTGAGCATCAGGGGGTGTGGGTTTTTCCACCATCACAGCTAGGAGTCTCAGTAGGGAGGTGAATTGGGGGCTTGATGGGGAGCTGGTGAAGGGGAGAGACATGCTGGACCTCCCCATGTTGAACTCCAGCTAAGATCACACCTTCTGGAGACTGACAGCTTCTGGCTTCCTCTTTGCCTGTTGCTGTCAGCTGTCCTTGGTGGTGGTGTTTGGTAAGCCAGATCTCTGCACAGTTGCATATTCATGGCTAATCTCATTCCCTGCGTGGTGCCCAGCTCCATCCACTCCTCTGTGTCCTTTGTCCATGCTCTTCTCAGTCTCCTCTCACTCACGTCTGAGTGCTGGAGAAGACATCTCCTTTCCTAAAGGGACCTTCCCTCAAATCTTGGTTTTCTGTCTTTATCTTTGTAATATCCTGCATCACATCAACCTTCACAACAGGACAGTAATTACATTTCTCCAAGGTTGTACTTTAAAAGTTTCCACTTCCTGAATCTCCTTGGTATGAGGTCCAACTGTTAAGGGGCCTATATGCCCATGAGGTACAAAACTACCTCCAAATTCTGGTTCTCATTTCCAAGCTGGCCCCTCTGCTCTTTCAGATCCTGGATGACTTTTCTGGGACTGCCCTTGCTGTGTCATATTTACTACAAATATCTTGATTACATGAAGTACTTTGACTCATGACTGACCCTACATACAAAAGCTCCTTTAAACCACCTCTTCTGTTGCAATCCTCAGGTCTTGTTCTCTCTATTTTTTTGCTATTGCTTTTGTCTTGGACACAGTGGTTGAGAGTCCAGCCCCTTTTCCAATTACCTAAAGCTCATTGACTGAGTCTGGTCCCCAGCTGGTAGGCACAGGCTCATTGCTAAAGGAGTGGAAAGCAGTGAGATTACTGAAGGTTCACCAAGATCAACAGAGGCTGGAGCATGTGGCATGTGAGGAGCTGCTGAGGGAATGGGGTTTGTTTAGCCTGGAGACATATAAGGGGGGGATCTAATTGCTCTCTAAAACTGCTCAAAGGGGTGAGGGGAGTTTAAATGAAGATGGAGCTAGACTATTCTCAAGAGATGCACAGGGAAGGGCAAGAGGCAATGGCCACAATTTGCAACAAGAGAAATCCAGAAAAGACGTAAGGAAAAACTATTTCACCCTGCGAATGGTGCAGCCCTGGGACAGGGCCCAGAGGAGTGGAGGGATCTCCATCCTTGGTGATTTCCAAAACCTGACTGGACAGGGCCCTGGGCAACCTGATTGAGGGTGGGAGGTGGCCCAGCTTCAAGCAGTGGGTTGGACTGGAAACTTCCTGAGGGCTTTTCACACCTAAATTATTCTATACTTCTGAGGTAATCAGGGTTATATGAGCTGTACTCTTACATTATTGAATGATTTACTATTTATTTTAGGACTCTCCCTAAACCAGTTGTTGTCAGCGGCAGAGCTCATCCACCAAAGCACCTGCGTCTTACCCTCCGTCCTTAGCCCAGTTAGCCACCACATGTCACGTCCCACTGAATCAAACGCCTTAGCAATGCTGACTAGGTAGACAGCCAGCGCTCTCCTGCCTTTCCCCTCACCATCCAGAGGTTGGTTATGTTACTTCTTGTGTCCCCTCCAGTCTGAACCCTGCCTGCTTTTTGAATCTGTTCCTGGCTCTTCCAGGCTGACATTGCTCAATGGCATTGCCAAGAAATGATCCTGCCACTCGTGCCTCCTCCTCATCCCTCTTTGGGACTGGGACATTGTTTGGTCTTCCCAAATCGCAACACTGGTGCCTTGTCTCCAAATATCTGGATAGACCAGAAAGGTCACATTGCTGCTTCTCAGCCTGACCCGAGCAGTCCTGTGGGTACTTCGTCCAGAGCTGAAGCATTTATCTTCTTGACCCTTCCAATCATGAGCAGCATTTCTGACTCCAGTCCTGAGGGGTCTGTACTGTCTGCGGACTACCATCTGGTCTTCAGTCTGGCTGTGGTCTCCTTCATCTCTGGCATCTCATCTGGCATCAGTTCTTATCTCTCAGACCTTTCTTCTCAGCTTCTTCCTTCAGAATGGCTGTACTGCCATGTGCTTGACCTTTGGGTCTTGTTCTTCTTTCAACCCCAGAAGTGCTTGGACTTTGCTGCTGAAATTGTATTTTGCCCTGATGCTGGCTCACAGCTGAACCTCAGCAGAGCCAGGGCCATCTGCAGCTTCTCTGTGTGTGTCTGAAGTGCAGGGAGAGCAGTTGCTGGGTGAGTTTCCATGGGCTGCATGAGGTCTCTGTGGTGGGATCAGTGCTCTTTGGCTGGTGGACACGAGCTCACTGTGGAAGAGATTTCCCATCTGCTGGTCCAGCAGTGGCTTGCATTGCTTACGAAGAGGAGTCACAGCATTAGACACAACCAGCTCGCGTACAATTCAGACTTTCAGGCTTTGCCTATGTGTTACCCCTCACAAATCAGAAAGTTATGGTAGATCTCTAACTTCTCTCTTCTCCCCACGTGCAATATTACATTACCTCTGATTATAAATGCACCCTTTGAGGGTGTCAGACCAACTTCTGCAGCTGTTCTCCTGCCTATCCTGGAGCTCTGAGCCGTTACCTGGTACATGGTGGAATCTTGGTGAACCACCTAGGTACCATCCATCACTCCAGGGGGTGGTGCAAAATGTGCTCTGGCAGATTTTTGCCAAACAGCAACTCCTGCCTTTGATCCCCATACCCAAATATAGCTTGCTCTGCCGAAACCCTGTCCCTGCCCTCACTTATGGAGTACTGTCTGCCAAAAACTCTGGCTCTTGTTCCCCTGATGGCAGCCAGTCACTAGGTGCAACATCCATGCAGATCTGCATGGCCACCCCCTCCTCACCAGGCTTAGCCAGTTTGCATTTCACCTTCTGAATCAACACCTGAGTTTCTGTACCAGCTCCTGTTCACCCAGGTTTCATCTTGGAGCATTTCCAAGAGCTGTGACCCATCTTGCTGCAGGGAGGACAGGCTGGCAGGGTCTGCACCAGCCAACATCTGGACTGACCTTTTCATCTTTCTCTTTATACTTGTTTTGCTAAAAATGAAGGGGAAAATGGGGCTAAGTCAGTGGGGGCATGGCTAGAGTGGGGGTCGGTGGTGTTGAATTGTTCTGAAAGGTTGGAGATCAGCACAGGTCAATGACGAAAAGAGGACATCCAAGGTTGGAGGTGCAGGCAAGCTGGAAATACAGCTGGGGGAGAGGAGGGAAAGGATTTTGATCTGTCCTGCCCCCATTCCAGGTTTCGTGTCACACACATCGGGAAGAAACCCACTTTCCACGAGCAGCAGGACGGTCCCCTGCCAGATGGCAGCCGGGAGCCGAGCACGGAGGAGCTGGAGCACAGCAGCGACCGGCTCCAGCGCGAGCGGGCTCGCAATGGGACTGTCCCCATGGGTGGCCTGCAGAACGGAGCCGTCCAGAAGGGTACCCAGAGCAGCAAGGGTGGGGAGCAGAGCCGCTCCACCACTCCAGCCCCGAACACACCAGCCAGCTCCGGCACTCGTGACAGCAGACGGGCGGGCAAGGGGTCTGGCGTGGCAGGCTCACTGCAGGATGCTGGCACTGCTCCTGGGAGCGCGAGCCGCCAGCGGAAGCTCCTGAGCCATCGGGTGCTGGGAGGGTCGAGTCCCAGCATCCCAGGAGAGCTGGTGCAGGAAGGAGCCAGCATCTGCCTGGAAGAGACCGGACTGGGGTCGGCAGATGAAGTGTCGGATATTCATGGGAGCCTGAGTCTGCACGAACAGGCTGATGAGTTGGGAAGAGACGACAGCAGCAGAAAACAGTCTGGAGTGGAAGACATGGGGCAGCAGGTAGGTTCCTCCTCTTCCTTGTCCCTGTGTGGTCCCCTGGGCTGGAGGTTTTGAAGGGTTGTGGCACAGCACCCCAAGTCCTGCTGCCAACAAGATCAACCAGCAGAAGTGTGGTGGCATGAGCTGTGCAGCGGGGACAGGCAAGCCGAGGCTTGTGCTGGGCTCACTGTGGCATGGAACCTGCCCTGTCCTGCCCACCCTGTTTCTGCTTACCTTTTTTGATTGCATTTTCCCATCTGCTTTCTGTTGTCTGGAGCATGCAGAGTCACCGTGACAGTTCCCACCCTGCTGGTATCCACACCGCAGGGAAAAGGCAGGTCACTGGTTGACTTGCAGCCAGCTGCCCCTCAAGCAAGGGATGCATTTTCCTTTATGGTTGGGCTCTTTGAGGTCATACATTGGGATCATTTTTTCTTGACCTGAGGGAATCCTGCTGCTGCACACAGCTTGGTTTCCCCAGAACTGTAGCTTCACTGCAGTGCTGGGGCTCAACACGGCCAGCAATGTACAGGCAGGGACAGATGTCTCCAGGAGCCTTTCTTGCCTTGAAGTCTAGGAAATGGTGAAGCCAACTGGTCCTTTCTTGGTTGTTCTTCCTTGCCCTGGAGGGGCTGGTGCTGGCTGTGCTCAGAGAGGAGAACAGCCCACCCTGGCCAGAGCTGGGGGGCTCCCAGCACCCCAGTATCTCCCAACCACCTTGCTGGATGTGCTAGAGAGCTCCAGGGCAGCACTTGCAAGGACACCATCTCCTTGGCTGTCGATGGCCCAATTTGGGGGATTTGCTCCCCACCACTGCCTCTGGGCTGTTACCACTGAGCAAATGATGCTGTCAGTGGTGGTAGCAGACTCCCAATACGTTCGCTCACGCGCTTGCCTGTGGTTCTGCAATTGGAGAAAGACAATTTTCATGGAAGGGGACTGGGGGAAGTTACGTGGTGTAATGTCACCCTACCAAGGTGAGCGTGGGGAAAGGTGCCTAGTTAAATGTAGGCTAAGGAAAAAGCAGGAACACACTGAGTTTATTGTGTCCCTCTGCTTTCTGGTGGCTGGGCTGGAAGGATCTGGGCTCCTCCAGGCTGGAGCTTTGAGCTGCTTTATGGAGAAGGGCAGCCTAAGGCAGCCACGCCAGACAGAGCCGATGGGCTGTAGCTCTTCTCCAGAGATCTGGAGAGGTGGTGACAGGTCCTCCTTTCTCCCATGGCTCACGATGCCTTGGGAGATGGCCATGGCCCCCCTGATCTCCAGGGAAAGATGTGCATGGAAGACAAGTCCAGGAACACTGTGATTTTCTCCTCTTCGTCTGTCCCACCTGTGGTGCCAGGCTCTTGCCTTAGACCCTGTGCCAGGCTTTGGGGTGTTGCTTCAGCATGCTCCAGGACACAGAGTCCCAGGAGAATGGTGATGGGACCTCACTGGGATGTTTGCCACCGAGCCCTGGTGCTGCTTGGACGATCCCTTGTCCCTTAGGTCCCAGCCAGGGCCACCACAAGGGTTGTTAGCTGCTGCTCAAGATGCCCTGCAGGCGATGGGGCTCAGTCTGTAGTCAGCTCCTGGAGCCTCAGTGGGGTTGTGCACACCTGCCTGTGCATGACTGCTGTGGACAACAGAGCCGCCATCCTGTCCCAACTCGGACCAGCACCCTGCTCCCACGAGAGCGCTGACATACACATCCCTCCTCCCTCCCACAGGAGCCCAGCGCCGCGGTGCACAACCGAGGAGCAACCGTGTGACGTGAGTGCTTGTCCCCAGCCCCTGGGGCGATGTCCAGGGTGGGGTGGGAAGGCACTGGCAGTGCCCCTGCCCCAGTGGGTCACAGCCCGGTGGTGGAGAGAGGGTGAACCCCTTCTCCAAGAGGGTCGGTTCCCAATGCGCCGGGTCCCGCACGGGCAGGGCCTCTTGACTGCGTGCCCAGCCACAGGCAGCGCCGCTGGCTGCCGGCTGTGCTGGCTCTGGGCGTGGGGGATGCCACGGCCGCTGGGACGAGCCCCATCCTGCCCCTCTCCCCACAGCTCCTCTCCGCTCCCGTCTGGAGCATGGACGGGAGGCGCGCAGCCCCCGGCCCCCATGCTGGGCTGGGGGCTCTGCCATGGGGAGACCGCAGGGCAGCTGGCCCCGGCCCCGGGTGGGCAGCTACGCGCTTGGCATGGCCGGAGTGACGCGCCGACGTTACAGACAACCGCACTCGGCGCCAGACCCCATCCCATTGGCAATAGGTACCCAACTCCCACCCACCGCACCTGCCCCGGAGACCCCCCCTGGGGGACCGTCAGGCCTGGCAGGGGCAGGACAGCACCCAGTCCCCGCTGCCCACCCAGCCCCTGCAGCCCCCCAGCGCTGGGGGGAAGATGCATCAGAGGGGGCTGCAGCGAGGGGCAGGGATGGAGGCAGCGGCTCAAGACCCCCTGGGGCAGGGGGCAGCACCCCCCCACCCACCCGGCATGTTCACTGCAGAGTTCAGCCCTCCAGGGCACCCCTGCCACGCAGAGCGGTCTCAGGCACAAATCCTGCACCGGCGAGGGACCCTGCAGGTCCCCGGGAGATGCTGGCGGAGAGAGGAGCTTCCAGCCCTGTCCCGGCACAGGAGGGGCCGCAGCCCGGCCCTGGGGGCAGGATCGCACCCCGCCCAGGCCAGCGGGCAGCTCTGGTGCCAGCGGCGAGCTTTGGTGTGTAACCGCACTGTACATAGACAAGCTAAAACCATTAAAGCTGCTGAACCCCTCAGCAGAGTCAACTGGCTTTATTGGGGCACAGCCCCCACCTGCCCACTCCTGCCTGCAGGGAGGTGCCTGGGGGGCAGGCAGGGCCCCGGGGCTGAGCCCCCCCCCGGGGAACCAGGGCTGCACTGGGGTTGCACAGGCGATGCCAGGCAGAAGGGGCAGAGGCAAGAGCTGGGTGAGGTGGGGCCCGGCCATGGCACTGAGCACCCCGATAAAGGGGCTGCCAGGATGCCCTGTGCTGTATAGGGATGCAGGACCACTCTGCAAGCAGCGCTGGGCAGGATGCGGCCCCCAAAGAGACCAGCTTGGAGCATGGGGCTGTGCCAGTCCCTGCCGCCGGGACAGGAGCCGGGAGGGACAGGGGAACACATCGGGTCAGCTGAAGTGCAGCTCGGGGTCAGGCTCGGGGGCTCTGCCGGGCGGTGGGGGGGGTGCGCGGAGCTGCGGAGAGAGGAAAGGAGAAGCGGTGCCACCACGCCGAGGCCGCTTGCCCCCCCTTCAGACCTCCCCAAAGCACACGGGTGGCATTATTCCCCGTTACGGGAGGACTGGGGGCAGGTTTGGGGGGCACGGCATTGCTGTGATGGGGCTTACCGGCCGGAGGCGGGTGGCTGCCAGGTCTGGAGAGCTCTGCCCGCTGCCTGTGCCATCCTGCCTGCAACCTGGAAGGGCCCGGCTGCTCAGCCCAGCTCTCTGCACAAACCCCCATCCCCTTTCCCAGCCCCCCCACCGGCACTCACCTCCCAGTGGTGTTTCAGGAGAGGAGCTGGGGACCAGGCTGGTCCCGGGCACAAGGCCAGGAGGGGAGAAGGGTGGCGGGGATGGCGATGGCAGCTCCTGCAAAGACAGAGCCAAGAAGGATGGGAACAGCAGGGAGGGCGTCCACCCACCAGCGGCCACGGCACAAGACGGAGGGGGCTGCCCCACGCCAAGGGGACGTGGTGATCTTCCTGCCACCGACCTGCCCAGCTGCTCCCTGGCCCCCAGTGAGCTCCTCCACTACCAGGGAGGGGAAGACACCGACGCGGCCATCGAAGTCGCCTGTCCAGAAGCCGTCGTCCACCTCGCCGGGGGCACGGGGCAGCACCCGGATGATGGCCCCCTCGGGGAAGCTCAGCTCCTCAGGGCTCTGTCCCTCGTAGTCATACAGGGCTCGCACCAGCCAGGCTGCGGGGAGGATGGGGTGAGGGCTTGGCACCCCCCAGTGCTGCTGCTGCAGGGGCTCAGCATCCCCCAGGCACCAGCCCTGCGCATCTGTCCCCCTCTGCAGGGGAGGTGACACCCCGGCACCCACCTCCGGGCTCCAGGACCAGCTCTGCAGCCATGATGTTGGAGAGCTGGCGGTGCAGGGCAGAGGGTCCCGGGGGGCCAGCCCCAGCCCCCAGCTCACCGCCCAGGGACAGTAGGTACTTTTCAGGGACGTAGCCAACCTGACCTGCCTTGTTCTGTGCCTGAAGGGGCAGAAAGCGTGTGACCATCTCAGCCCCCAGGGCGGGGACAGCCCTGGGGACCTCCAAAACGTGTCCCCCCAGCATGGGGGTTGGACTGAGCCTGCTCCCACCTTCACCCACTCCTCTGCGTCCCCATCCTCGATGACCTCCAGCTCCTCGCCCTGGGTGATGGACAGCTCGTCTGCCTGAGAGCCCTGCAGGGGACAGGGGACAAAGTGGCAGGGAGGCTGGGGGTGCCGGCCCTGGGCAGGCAGGGTGAGGGGCAGGCAGCTGTGGCTGTACCTGGTACCCAAAAATCACCCGGCAGGTGTAGGGGTAGGTGCGGGCAGCAGGGCCGGGCTCATCGTCCTCCTCCAGCTCATCACTGTCCTCGTAGTCATCGAACTCAGCCAGATCCAGCCCTGTGGGCACCTCCTCACCCGCCCCCACCATAGCCCCCGCCAGCCAAGTGTCCACGTCCAGCCCCGCTGCCCGCAGCAGCGCCAGCCGTGCCTCTGCCTTCACTCGGCTGACCTGGGGACACACACACATTGTCAACGTCTAAAGGGACACCTATGGGGTGGGGGGACAGCCCAGCAAGCTCCATTGCCCCCGGTCCCCAGTGTGGTTGCCATGATGGTGAAGCACCCCCAGCACCACATGCCCAGCCTCCACACCTCCTCATCCCTGCGTCCCCCAATCCGGGGGTGACAGACCTTGAAGCCACCCAGAGCCTCTGGCCTGGGGGACTCACCTCCGCCTTCCGTACGTTTTCCCTTGCTTCTTCCATCTGCCGCTCCACGGTGGCCGCCTCCACCTCCGGGACCTGCTGCCGCCTGGCCTCCAGCCGCTGCAGCACCTGGGTGGGCACTGGGTGGGTCAGCGAGGTGGTGGGAGCTGGTAGGGGGCAGGGAAAGCCCCTCCTTGAGCCCCCCACCATGCCCCGTGGGGAAGGACAGCACCCACCTCCTCGCTGTGTGCCTTGTTTTTGTGGTCCCGAGCCACCCGCGTGGCCCAGCGCCGTGCCTCCTTCTCCAGGCTGGCCCTGTCGTCCTCAGGTGGCAGCAGGCACACCTGAGCGAGGACATGGTGGCTGAGAAGGGGCTGACTGTGCCCACCGCCCCGCCGTAATGTCATGCCCCCCACCCCCCCCTTACCTCCTCCACCCCGGTGAGCTGGAAGCGCTGCTCTGGGGCCAGGGTGAAGGCAGGGTGGTCCTGGAGGAAGAGGAGGAGGTCCTGCTCCCGGCACACCTGCGGCAGGAGAGCAGCATGGGGCCGAGGGGCTCGCCCGCCGCCTCCTGCCCCACGCAGCTCCCGGGCCGGGTGCCATTACCCGTGAGGATGCCTCTGCAATGCCCTGGAACCAGTCCCGCGTAGCCCGGCAGGTCTCCACCTCCGTCCGGCTGGCTGCCGACAAGTGCTCCCGCAGCCGCTCGTAGAGGTCACCATCCAGCGCCTGGGGGGAAAACGAGTGGGAAACTCCCCCAGCACTGCCTGCATCCCCCTGGGGAGCATGGGGAGCATCCCTGACCCCCCCCAGGGCAGTCAGCCCTGTCCCCACACCAGCGGGACCCTCCCTGCTGCACACCCTCCCAGTGGCACTGGGGAGATGATTCTTGCGGGACCCCAGGGAGTGGAGGTGGGGGGGTCCAGGCAGCTCCTACCTGCATGGCGGCGGGCAGCTCCACCCGCCTGTAATGCTCCAGGTGGGCAGTGGCAGACACCAGGGCGAAGCCATACTCGTTCTGCACCCCCACGAGCTGCCTCGAGTGCTCGGCCAGTCGTGCTGAGAACTGCGGGGACGGGGAGAGCAGGGCTTGGTGATGGGGTGGGGGCCACCACCCCATGTCCCCCCACATCCCTCTGCTTGGGTACCCCCCCACCCCCTTGCACTGCTGACCTTGGCGCTGAGTTTTTGCAGGCTGGCCTTTGTGTGAAATATCCGCCGGTCGCTCTTCCGGAGCCTGGGGAGGTTGGAGATGATGTGAGACCATGCTGTGGCCGTGGCAGCCCCCCACCACGGTCCCCTCTGCTCACCGAGCCTCCACGTCGGCCGCCTTGTCCTTGGCTACCTCACTGCTCCGCTGGAGGTGGGTGAACTGTTTCTTTGCCTTGTCCAGCTCCTTCACTGTCTCCAGCAGCTCCGCCTGTGCCTTCTGCAGCCGCTCGATGCCCTGCAGGGAGCGTCAGCTGGGGGACATAGCTGTCCCCACCACCCAGGCACAGGGGACATGTCCTCGCCCCAGTACCTTTTTGAGCATCCTCTCCTTGGAGAGGCGGGCAGTCCGGGCGGCTTCCGCGGCGAGGGTGCGGTAGCTCTCCGAAGCGGTGACATGGACCTGCCCGGCATGCGCGGTCCCCTCGATGATGCCTTTCCAGACAGCAACTGCACTCCTGTGGGCACGAGGGTTAAGACAGGGAAGGGTACTCTCCTGCCTCTCTGCCAGCTTTCGCAGGTGCCTCACAGCACAGCCAGCACCCTCAACCCCTGCAGTCCCCTCCGAGTCAGGTAGCACATGCTTGGGGACATCCTACCCAAGGTTGCAGCCCCAGGGCACCCAAATCCTGATTGGCATTAGGCATCTCCCAGCTGGGAGGGCCACAGATGGATGCAGTCAGCCCCAGCCCCTCATCCCCATCCCTGTCCCCAGCCCACCTTGAGTCGCCAGCCTCGCTGCGGCCCCGCTGCCAGTCTCTCTTCACAAACTGGCTCGCCAGCCTCTGCAACGCCTGTAGACAGACCCATTGTCACCGGCACTCCCCAACCCTGCCAGGTACCTGAGCACCCTGCCATACAACTCCGGGGCCAAAACTGGGCTCCCCCACACCGGCTGCCCACCCCATGTGTGTCCCCAGAGCAGGGGACACACACACCCCACAGTGGCTTGGTGTCAGCAGGGACCCCATCACGCTGCCCATGAGAAACCCTTTTTGGGGAGCAGCCACCACCATGAAAGGAACACCCACTGCAGCTTTTGGGATGGAGGACCGGCAAGGGGACACCAGCTGCTGAGGCAGAGGCAGAGGAGCCCCCAGCAAAGCCAAGCACAGCAAGACCCCAACCCTGGGGGGACGGTCCCCCCCAGCCTGGAGGGGGGGAAGGGAAGGAGTGGGGTACCTGGCACCTGGCCACGGGCAGGGGACAGGCGAACAGGGAGGTCATATCTGCTGCAGGGTGTCCCCAGGGAATGCTGTGGGGATGTCTCATGGAGCAAACCCAGGCTCTGACATTTAAGAGCAGAGCCCTGTGATGACCCAGCAGACAGCGGAGCCGAGCAGTTTCCTCCCCCCCACAAGGTTTTCCATCCAGGCCCCCAAAACACCCGAGGTTGGGGCCACGCTGTGCTCAGCAAAGCACCCTAGCGGGTGCCCTAACACAGTTGGTGTCCCCCCCATGCTGAACCCATCTGCCACTGCCCTCCATGGCCGGCACAGAGCAGCCAAGCTCCGCTTTGCTCAGATAATTTCCCATTGCTTGCGTGGGGCCGTGCCCTGCCCCGGCACCGAACACTCTGCATGGGACGGATGGGAAGGAGGGGGCTCGGTGCTGGTGCCTCCCCGGGCCATCGGTCCTGAAACTGGTGACAACCTCCTTACCTGCCCGTACTCCCTGTCGATGGCGGCCCTCTGCTTGCTGTAGGACCTGTGGGGAGAGGGCACGCGGGGCAGGCGAGCACCCACGCAGGGGGGGCGGTGATGGGCCACCCTGGCCATCACCCCCTTGCCACCACCCCGCACCGGGATGTCCCCATCTGGCTCCCCCGGCGGGTGATGGAGCCCACGACCTCGATGCGGCAGGCTCAAGGTGAGCCGTGCCTGGCAGGCTGGCCCCTGGCCCGCACGTGGGATGAGCTGGCCGGTCTCAGCTCGGGGCGGGGACACACGACACGCGTGGGGGACCCTACCTGATGTCCTCCAGCAGCTCGGCGTCCCGCTGCTGCTTGCCCTGCAGGCCCGAGAGCTGCTCCAGGAGGTGGACCCGCAGCTCCTGGGTGAGCTTCACCTGCGGGACGGCACGGCTCAGCGCCCGGGGACCGCTGCGTCCCCGGCCGGGCTGGGACGCGGGGGCCGTGCCCTGCCCCCGCCGGTCCCGGTCCCGGTCCCGGTCCCGGTCCCCGCTGCCCCCCTCCCCGGGTGCCACTGCAGGTGCCGGTGGCCACCGCCCAGCCGCGGCCCCGCTTTCCCAGCCCCGGCGAGGGTCCGCCGGGGGGGGACTCCCGATCCCCGCTGCAGGACCCGGTCCCGATCGCCCGTTCCCGGTGCCGGGACCCGCCCCGGTGCCCCGCCCAGGCCCCGCGCTCACCTTGCGCGGCGGCGGCTGCATCACTGCGCTTCCGGTCCCGGTCCCGGTCCCGGTCCCGGTCCCGGTCCCGATCCCGATCCCGGTTCCCCCCCCCCCGCCACCGCCTCGCGTGCGCAGAGCCCGGAACTGCCGGGACCGGCCCCGCTCCGCCCTCCGCGCGGCTCCGCCCCTCCCTCTCCCGGGTGGCCCGCCCGCCGCCAAGCACCGCCCCCTTCGGCCCGCCCCTTTTCTCAGGCGAGCGACACCTCCCGTCGGGCAAGCACCGCCTACCGCGCCAGGCAAGCCGCGCCCACCGCCCTGCCCCGCGCGCCGCCTGGTGGTCAGTGCTGCACGTCCCGCCGCGGCGCTGGGACACGGGACACGGGGACGTGGGGACACGGGAACACGGGGACACGGGAACATGGGGACACGGGAACATGGGGACACGGGGACAAGGGGATACGGGGACAAGGGGACACAGGGAGATGGGGATGTGTGGACACGGGAACATGGGGACAAGGGGACAATGGGACACGGGGACATGGGGACAAGGGGATACGGGGACAAGGGGACACAGGGAGATGGGGATGTGGGGACACGGGAACATGGGGACAAGGGGACAAGGGGACACGGGGACATGGGGACAAGGGGACACGGGAACATGGGGACAAGGGGACAAGGGGACACGGGAACATGGGGACACGGGAACACGGGACATGGGGAGACAGGGAGATGGGGACATGGGGACACCAGGACACGGGGAGATGGGGACTTGGGGATATGGGGACACAAGGACATGGGGAGATGGAGAGATGGGGAGGTAGGGGGACAGGAACATGGGGACATGGGGTCAAGGGAACACAGGGAGACTGGGACATGGGGTGATCAGCAGCACTGGGGCTCATGTCCTTGGGCAGGGGGGTGTGGGGAGTGCTGGGGCATAGGGACACTGAGAATGCTGGGGACCAAGTCCTTGTGCATGAGCACACACAGGGCACTCGTCCTGAGATGTGGTGACACGTGGGGTGCAGGGGCACGGGGAGGTGTGGGGTGCTGGGGCACTGATCCTGGGGTATGGGGGTATGTGGGGCAGTGGACCCTCAGGCACCGGGCACAGGGACACGTCGGGTCTCGTGTCACATGGAGGACATAGGGCCCCTGGCTTGGCACGACCCTGCCATGGGGACACGGTCACAGTGCCGAGCAGTGGCATTCAGTGGGAGGCACCTGGAATCACGAGGGCTCCCCAGCCAGCCCTTTCCTCATCTGTCCCCCAGTCCCTCTGTCCCCCTCTCATCCCCTTCAGCTCTCATTTCTCTTTCTGTCCTGCTTTTTCTCTGCCTGTGCTTCCTGCAGAGCTTGTGGATCTCCCTGTTGTCCCTTTTGTCGCCTTCTTGCTCTTTCCCTGACATTTTGGGGGTCAGCTGCACATGTCCTGGTTCCCCTGATGCATGTTGATGCACAAGGCTGGGCTGGGGCTGTGTCACCAGGTCTGTTATTCCCCTCCATGGCCCCTCTGCTGCAGGAGGGAGCCAGGAAAATGGACCAGGGGCCACCCAGCACCCAGTTTGGTGGCAGGAAGGGGACAGCAGAGTGGGACAATGCAGGGCGGCCCCATCTACAGGGTGACATTGGCTTGTCAGGCCGACCAAGGTGATTGATCCCTGGGGATGTCTGGTCCTGGCAGGGCTGGGCAGGCAGAGTGCCCTGTGTCCCCAGGGTGCTGCATCACCGAGCTGGGAGCCAGCTCCCTCCTTCCTGCCCCACGTACAGCTCCACCTGCCCGCTGCGGTTCACAACAGTCTTTTGATGGCTGACTTACGTCTGCTTCCTCCTACCTGCAGCGTGCCATTGTGTACTAGTGGCTGGAAATCACCCCAGCCTCAATGATGTCCCCCAGGTGCTCGGTGGTGGTGGCAGCTGGCGGTCATCTTGTGCTCCCCACCTCCCACCTGGCCGCTCGCACCACGGGGACGTGGGCAGGACACAGGCACGATGAGGAGGAGAAAGAGGAAGGGTGCCAGCAGGGAGTGGGCTAGTGCCTGTCCTGCCACGGTGACGCACGGTGGGGCCAGCCCTGCCTGTGGCATTTGTGTGGACCCAGCTTGCGCAGAGGCCACCCTGCAGAGATGTCCCAGCTGCTGTCTTTGCATCACCCTCCTGCTCAGCTGCACCTGGCTTGGCTTGGCCATCCAATTCTCCCCAAGTGCGTGCCTTGGTGAGTCCGGGGGGTGATGGGGCAGGGCAGGGAGGCCTCACTGGGATACCCAGATATGGTGTCCTGGAATACTTGGATGGGATAGCTGGGTGTCATAGTGAAAGCTCAAGGCACTGCTCTGCTGCCTTCCCTGAGTGTCCACGCTGAAAACCTAAGTGAAGACCTGAAACCCTGCCACCCTTCCCCTTTTGGCAGCAAAAATCAGGTTACTTTTCTCGTATCCTGAATTTCTCCTGTCCCCTGGATGCAGAGAGGTGGCAGAGGTTGCGGGAAACCTGTTGGATGTAACTGGGGCCCGGCGTCCTTGGGGACGACCTGGATAGAGCTTTTGGAGCCAGGGGTGACATGCAGGGGAGCAAAGCCTGGCTGTGTTTTCTGAGCAAGCCAGAAAAAGGATTTGATCAGGAGTTGTTTGTCTGGTGTCCTGGGACCTTCCTGTTCTTCACTTTTGTTCTGAGCATGCAGTGAAAAGCCTCTGACCACAGGAAGACGGGGAGGCATGTGCAGCCCCAGCTGTGGCCAGGGGCCGAGCTGGGAGGCTGGCCAGGAGGAGGAGGAGGCAGGAGCCCTGGTGGGACAACATCTCCCATCCTGGCATGGGTGGCCACATCCTGACCCTGTCCTGGCGTGGGTTTCCCTTTTGATCTGTCTGCCCTTTTGATCCCATGGGGTTGCAGGGGACCAGTTGTGCTGGGCTCGGTAGGAAGAGGAACGTCAGCGGAGCCGTGCGTCCCCACAGCGGCACGCAGAAGCAGAGCCTGTCTGGGCTGCGGGCAGGGTGCCCAGCTGGGCTGGCACCGCTGGAGTGGCACTGCCAGGCGAGCGGCGTGGACAGCGCAGGATGTGGCATGGCTCCTCATGGTGAGGGTGGCAGGATGTTAAGGGATTCTGTGTCCTGAGCTGCCCCTGCCATGGGGCAGGGAGACGCCAGCTCCTGCTTTTGCTGGCGGCTCTGCAGGGAGGGGTGACATCTTCTGCGTGGTCCTGAGTGGGAAGGGGCAGTGGGAGGGGGCTCTCAGCTGAGCCTGATGCCTTGTGTCCTCCACGGTGCCTGACAAAGGGCAAGTCTTGATCCGCCTCACTCCCCAAGAAGAAACGATGTGCCCCAGTGCCTCTGTGGAAGCTTTTCTCAACAGCACCCTCACCACCTGTCTCCTCCCTGCCCTCTACTCTGTGGTCCTGCTTGTGGCACTGCTGGCCAACACCCTGGCCTGCTGGGTCCTGGTGACCAACTTCAGGAGATGTTCCAGCACCATCTTCCTGCTCAACCTGGCCAGTGCTGGCCTGCTCTTTGTCCTCCTGCTCCCATTCAAGATCTCCTACCGCCTCTTGGGCAATCACTGGTTCTTTGGGGACTACCTGTGCCACACCACGGTGGCCTTCTTCTATGGGCACATGTACAGCTCCATCTTCTTCCTCAACTGCATTGGCCTGGAGCGCTACATCTCTGTGGTCCACCCGTTCCTGTGGAAGGGCTCCAGCTGGACATGGGGCAAGGCAGGCGTCTGTGTGGGCATCTGACTGGCAGTGCGGCTGGGCATAAGCACTCTGCTTTTGCACCCTCAGACAAATCATATCTTGAGCCTGAACATCACAACGTGCCACAATGTCCTAGGAAAGGATAAGCAAGTGTTCCTTATCTACTATTTCCTCTTCCTAGTGGGGCTGGGCTTTGGCTTGCCCTTCGTGCTCATGACCATGTCCTACAGCTGCATCCTGGCATGGCTGCTGGCCAAGGAGAGATGCTATGGGCAGGTGGTGTGTGTCCTGGCCCTGATCCTCCTGGTCTTCATCCTCTGCTTCACCCCCAGCAATGTGCTGGTCTTCATCCACTACATGCTGGAGCCCACAGGGTGCACCAACGTCACCTACATCTGGTAGGTCCTGGCCCTGGTGCTCAGTGCCTTCAACAACTGCTTCAATCCCTTTGTTTACTTTTATGTCTCCCAGGATTTTCAGGGCTGAGTCCGGGATGCAGGCAGCTGCTGCCTGGGGGGGGGCTCAAGACCTTGGTAGGGAGGATCTTGGAGAAGACAGCCTTGCCCCTGAGGTCCAGCAAGCAGACCCAGCTGTAGGTAGGGCTAGGGGGTACTGGGCTGTGTTCCCCTGCCCCAGGAAGGGGGGATCCTGCAGCTTGGTGCCCAACACAAAGTGCCGTGCTGTCCCAGGCTGGCAGCAGTCTTGGGCAGAAAATCCCACCCTGGATCTGAGGTTCACCAGGACTTTGCCCCAGTTTTGCAGTTCCTCTGATGCCGCTGGCACTGCCCCCATCCCATGGGTCCCCCGGCTGGGTGCCTGGCTCTGGCACTCCCATCTTCCCGCCTGCCAGACCCTCGCATCCCTCACCACTTCTCCTGCAGTGACCAAACCCTCCAGAGTACAAATAAACCTTTATTTCTCCCTGCTGGTGGAAGGAACAGGTATAAATACCCCAGCTGAGCAGGAGCTGTCCTCCATCGCCAGGACTACGTGCTGGGCACACACGGCCAGCCCTGCTTCTGTTGACCCCCACCCAAAATATGCCACGGTAGATGCAAGAAGGGAAATGGGGGATGGCTTGGGAGTCCTGACCCTGCCCCACGGACCCAGTGCTGCGGAGGGGACATCATGCTGTGTTCCCCCATGCTGGCAGGCACTGCATGCCCCCCTGCCTGACACCGTGCCATGCTGCCGAAATGTGCAGGCACCATATTTCTGCTTTTATTTTCCCTGTTACTTGCTTCCCTCGGCGCTGGGCCCGATGACAGACGTGCCACCCATGAGCAAGAGCACATGTGGCAACATCCCCAGCCCTCCCAAGAGGGAGTACCACAGATCAGCATCCTGGTCCCCACTAGTCCCCTGGTCCTCACCAGTCCCTGCTTCCAGCCCACCTCCAGGGTCAGGAGGAGGAGGAAGGTGTGGACTCCATGATGTGGGAGCGTGGGGTATCCATTGTCACTGCCGCTGGGCACGACTTGACCCCCAGGTTGGTGGCCACCCCTTCGGCATGGCAGGTCACGTCACTGGCTGGCCTGGCTCCGGTGGCTGGCCCTCGTTCTTCCTGAGGATGACGCTGCTGAGCTCCTGGATGAGTTTGTTGTTGATAGGTGAGGGAGACTGCATGTTCCTCTTCTTGGGGATCTCCAGGGAAGTCTCCACACTGGGACTGCTCCCTGGTGTGATTGCCTGCTCCCAGTCCCCAGCCAGTGCCAGGGAAGGCTCCATGTTCCTCTCCAGAGAGGCCGTTTTGGTGGGTCTGAGCCCCTGGGCTGGAGCTTTGTCGCTCTCCAGGTTCAAACCCCTTTCAAGGGACAGGGCTTTGGTGACGGGGGGACCCGCCACCCTTTGGGCTGGGCTGGCGGGCAACGAGGAGCGCAGCGCCGTGGCTGGGGGCTGCTCAGGGAACGGAGCTGGCTTCTTGGACCTGTCCACAGGGGGCACGGCCGACAGGTCTGCCAGCAGCCCCTGCCCCAGCTCCAGCGTGGCCAGTTCAGGGAAGTTGCCCACCTCCTCATAGACAGGATCGGCGTCCACCTCCTTCTCCTGCTGCTCCTCCAGGGAGTCCTGGTGCATCTTCATGGGCTGGGGGAGGGTGGGTGGTCGGGGTGAGGGGCACTGTCCGCACCGCTCAGCTATACCCCTCCATCCCCCCTCACCTTGCCCTCCCTGCACTCGGGCGCTGCCCAGGGACCCTTGCCCCCTCGCTGTGGGGCTGATGCCTGCAGGGGACCCACCCTCCATTGGGTCTTTTGTCTCAGGCACCGTTGCCCTTTCTCCCCCCATCACTGATGGAGGGTGACCATTTTGGTCCCTGCTGAGGCATGGTTCATGCCACCAGGCTGTGGCACCAGCCCAGCATCCCTTGGCAGAGGTGGTCTGGGGCAGGGAGGGCAGATGGGTGCCCATGCAGAGTACAAAGCCAGGTGAGGTGAGGTCCAGCCAGGTGGCCCCTGCAGAAATAACCTGACAGCGAGGAGGACCCAAAACTATTTCCTTGCATTTCTTATGTTGATCCCCTCTGGGCAATGTGAGCCCAATGGGAGAGGGTCTGGAAACTGGGCTGGACTGTTGTGGTCTTGCTTGCACACACCAGGACCATGCAGGGACCCCCATCCCTGGGTATGGGACACCCAGAGCAATGGACACTCCCTCCTCTGCCACACAGCACTTGCAAGATGGCCTGGGCATGTCTCCTAGTGCAGGCAGGACGCTGCAGGTGAACCTTTGCTGCCGTAGCCAGGAGGCACGGTGCAAAGCCAGCAACAGATGTGCTCCACGATGTGGGTACTTACAAAGAACATGGACAAAGTCCTTCGCGTGTGCAGGCGGCGCTAGAAACAGAGGAGACGGGCAGAGATAAGCACATGACAGTGCGGAGCAGGGTCACGGATGCCTCGGCAGGCAGAGGACGGGTAGTGGGGCGCAGCACCCCATGTGCCCTCACAGGGCCCTGCATGCACGGAAAGCTGCCACGGACACAAGCACAGCATGCAGCACGCACACACACCGCCGAGCACAGGGACACACACCCAAAGCATCCATTGGTGCCAGGCGGCATGCACTCACCTCCAGGGCCCAGGGGTGGGTGCATGGTCTTGGGGTGAGTGCATGGACCTGGGTGGGTGCAGGAGCACCTGTGGGCAGGGGTAGCTGTGGGGGCTTTACCAGGGTCTGGTTGGCGGAGAGCATGGTGGTGTCGGTGCTGTCCCCGTGCAGGGGCACCAGCGGCATGGTGCCGAACTTCTGCTTGGCGAGGTCTGAGGAGGAGCGCCGGCGCATGATCACGGGGCGCAGGTCGTCGTGCTGTGCACAAGGACAGGGCAGGGAGGGGGGTCATGCTGAGCTGCCCTGCCAGCCCCCTCCTGTCCCAGCCCAGCCCAGCCGGGTGGCGTGGCCAGCCTGCACCCACCTGAGCCTTGAGGATGCTGGTGGTCCAGTCCCACAGTTCAGCCTGTCCTGAGCACACCAGGTACCTGCAGAAAAGTCAGCTGAGAAGCTGCCGGGGAGCAGTGGGGCCCATATCCTCTTGTCACCTTGCCTGTGAGCCTGGGGCTGTCAGTCACAACTACACCCAGAGAGTGTAACTGAAACTCTCTGCATGCCCAAATTGCTGCTTCGGGGCAAGGCAAGAGTTCGTTGGGTACCCACGAGGCACCTTGGCTCAGCTGCCCTTGCTGCCCTTAGAAGAACATCTCAGCCCCATGTTGGGGACAGGCGACGTGCTCAGCAGCTGCCCCAGCATTGGCAGCATCAGGGAAATGGGGACAGGATCAGCAGGATACATGGGTGTGCCTGGCCACCCAGCGGTGCCAGGGAGGCTGGGGCAGGGAGCCCAGGTCAGTACAGGGTACAGGAGCGCCTGGTGTTGGGTGCGTGGGGACACAGAGCAGTGTTCTGAAGGCTGGCAAGCAGCACAGCCATGCAGGTAACACAGACACCTGGGCAGGGTGGGCAGGTCCCTCTGGAGCCTGGTGCTGTGTGCTTGGAAGACACATCTCCCAGGGGTGCTGGTGCGGATGGAGAGGTAGGAAGGGTGAGTGGTACGGAGATGGATTGACCCCGGCCCCTACCTTGTGTCAGAGAGCATGTGGCCCCACCACTCTGTCCCTCAAGTGCCCTTACCAGGCACCAGCTCTGCCCTGACTCCCAGGACCCTGTAGCACTGCCCCTGGCTGTCCCACTCCCACTAAAACTGGGAACAGGTCTCAACATCCCCCCAGCCCCAGGACGGCAGGGGCAGATACTCACAGCTGCTGCTTGTCCAGGGTCAGTGTGAAACCCCACCTGGTGAAAAGAGACAGGCTGTGGGGCAGCACTGCCAAGCTCAGACACAGCTCAAGGTCTGTGGGCAGTGGGGCAGGGAGCTGAGCTCGCCCCCCGGGCCCAGGGTTGTCATGGCTTTGGGTCCTGGTGGGGCTTGGCGTGCCCCCAGTGGCTGGGTTCATGTGCTGGGTGGAGGGACTGAGGGATGCATGCCCCAGGGCCATGGCCAGGGAAGGTCCCACTTACTGGGCTGGTGGCTTCAGCTTCTTCCTAATGCCCATGTAAACCTTGGCTGCATCCAGGGGCCACTCCCGCTCTGGCTTGGCACTCTGGGGAAGGAGATCCATTGGGTCAGCCCAGCTTGGTGCCAGCCTCCCTGCCAGGAGGACAGCCACCACCATGCCACCACTGTCCCCAGGCTCCCCCTCCCTGCCTCTCTGCCTGCCCTTGGGATGCAGGTCCCACCCCGCAGCATCCCCTTTGTACCCTCTTCTCCTTGAGCAGCAGCAGCCTCCGGTCCCGGATGACGAAGTAGCGCTCCTGAAACTTGTTCCCCAGCAGCTTGGGGGGCTCCTCACGGCATTTCAGCAGCCCACACTTGGGGGTCTCACGCTTGACGCCTGCCCAGTGTGGGGACATGGGGGTCAGAGGGACTAGGAGCATGTGAGGGTGGCTGGGGTATTGCAGGGCGATCCCACTGTGGGTCTCAGGGATGCGCCCCTGATGGCTGCAGGGTGGTGGCCAGGGCAAGGGGAAGACCAGGCAGAGCTGTCCCCCTCTGGGAACACCCCTAGGGGCTGGGACCCTTTGTGATTGACTTACCTGTAAAGAGACAACTCCCCTCGCCAATGGGGACCTTCCTCACCAGCAGGTATGCAGCGCTGGGCTCTGGGAGCTTGCACCACTGCAAAGCTTGCTCCAGCACCTTCTCCTTGGGGTGCAGGGGCCGCTCTGGGGAGGCAGGGACACTCTCACCGCTGTGTCCCCTTCCCTGCGCCAGTGCCAGTTCCTCCTGCCATTGGTAGCAAGCCACCCCCCAGTACTCCACACCTCCTCCTCACCAGCCCAGCCATGCTAAAAACATCCCCCATGCCATTCCCACCATACTCACCCAGCTCCCCATTCTCCAGGGCCTCAAAGGTCAGCCAGATGTCCAGGCTGGCCGCCACGTTGCGCATCTCCAGCACCTGGTTAGTGAGCTCCTCTGCTGTCATTGTGGGGGACACCTGGGGCCAGACACATGGGGAGCTGCAGTGGGTGGTGGCAGGATGGGTCCCAGGGTCAGGCTGCACCAGGAGCCTGCATCCCACTTTGCTTCCTCCGGCACGGCCTTTCTTTGGGACTCACCTTCAGGGTGACACAGCAGTCGGGCAGCTTCTGCTCCAGGTAAACCTCGATGATGAGGTCCCCTGCCTGGGAGAGCTGGGGAAAGAGTAGGTGACATTGGTGCCATGCTGGCATGGGTGCTGTGTGCATCTCTTCTCCCCAGGGGCTGGCCGTGGTGTCCCAGGGAGCTGGGGCTGCTTGTCCCCTGGGCAAGAGCCTCAAGGTGATGTGTGAAGGAGAGACAAGTGGGGGAAGCTCCTTCCCCAAATATCTGGTGTAGGACAGTGGGGACCCAGGGTGGGCAGCTGGAAGTGCCCTCATCCTCCAGGCAGTCCCACCAGCCTGGGGGTCCCTGACGTGATGGGGGCTGGCAAGCAACATCCCTAGTACCTGGGTGTCCTTCCAGGTAGTGATCAGACTGTTCTCCAGATCCATCTGGGATACCTGGTCCTCGTCAATCTGCCAGAGGAAAGGTGCACAGGGTGAGAAGGGAGACACATGGAGTCAATGTGGAGTTCGATACGGCTTGAGGACACATGGCCAGGTTGGAGGGATGCAGGGGGAGGCAGAGGTGGGCAGTATGGGTGGATACAAGGGGAGATGGACAGAGCCAGCATGGAGGGGTCTGGCAAGGCCCCTGCAGGGAGCTTACGTTGAAGATGCTGACATAGTTGTCAATGAGGTCTTCCATCACCTTGACCTCGTGCTCCCCTTTGCCATCAGTCTGGAAGAGGCTGGGTGCAAAGAGCAGTGACAGGTTTTTGGTGCTCATCTGGTTGAGGTCCGCACATTTCTGCACCCTGGGAAAAGGAGGATAGAGGTGAGGGGCTGGTTCCACTCTGGATGGGGTTTCAGCCCCAGCCACCCTCCTCTGCCTCATACAGCCTCTCCTGAAAAATAGCCCGGTTTTCCCCAGCTCCACAGCAGTGGGAACTTCAAGCTGGGCAGTTCCTGTTTTGAGGACTTCCAGCTGCCATCAAACCAGACAACAGCCCCACCTCATACTCCGATTCAGGGATGGGAATTTGTTTTTTCCCTCTTTTTTGGGCACTGGGTGATGTTTACATCCTACAGGGGTTGTCCCCTACTTCCAAACCTCCTGTCACTCCCCCTTGCTGCAGGATGACTTTGGGAACATTTGAGATATCCCAGAGTAGCATGCTCCAGCACACCCCAGCACCAGCTGGGAGGCTGGTGGGGCAGGGCACAGGCACTGGGCTCTTCCTGGCTCGCAGGGATGGGATCCAGCATTCCCTGGGCAGCAGGGAGACCCCGTGTTGCTGGCTGGCTTTGGGGACCCCAGCTGGACCAGGGGACCCTGCAGGGAGATGGCTGACTGACCGGTAGAGATGCCCGATGAGTGCAGCCAGGGTCTTGTGGTTGAGGCGAGGCAGGCGATGAATGAGGTCCTTGTACCGCTCCAGGCGCTGGGGTTTTGAGGAGATTTCTGGAGGGAGGAAAACAAGTCATGGACCATTGCCGAATCCAACAGATACAGAGCTGACATGGCACCAGGGCTGGCCCCAGGACCCTGCCCCGAGGGACACTGGCCCCAGGGGTCCCTGGCAGGCAGCCCAGAGTGGGAGCAAGGATCAGCTGAAGGAGGTACCTGCAGCCTCCTTCCACTGTGGGTGCAGCTCCAGGGTGAAGACAGGGTCTTCCAGCTCACGGAAGAACCTCTTCAGCACATCGGTGACGTCCTCGATGAAATTGTCGTTGATGCGCAGCTTGACATTGCGGGCGTCCCGCCGAAACTCCTCCATCAGTACCTTGATCCGGGACTTGGCTCCGTTCTTGCGGTAAATCCCCTCATGCCGCAACCCTGGGGCAGGGACATGGGGTCATGGGGGCCCAATCCTGCCCAGAGAATCCTCAACGGGGTTAGTGCCCTGAGAGGAGTGCCTCCTGCCTGGACCTGTTGGCCACCCCATGTGTGTCAGAGGATGCTCTGGCCGTGCCGCCACTGCACTGGGCTCACCATACTGCGTGATGAAGGCGATGCAGCTGTCCACAATGATGGGGATGTCCCCCCGGCTCAGCTGCTGGTCCCGCAGCGCGTTACCCCGGCCCCCTGCCGATGCCTGGATGTCGGTGTACCATGCCGCCGAGTCCGCCCGTGACAAGCCCTGGAGGTAAAATGTCCTGAGAACAACAAGGGCAGAAAAGAGGGAATGAAGGTTGCTGGCCGGTACAGGTTATCCCCTTCTGCCCGTACGCACAGCCTGGCTCCGGGACAGGCACAGCCAGGCTGAGCCGAGGGATGTACTACCCTGGTGAGAGACCCGAGGCTGGGGTGATGTCTGTAAGCTCCTTGGCCACAGCCCTGCTGTCGCAGTAGCATCCCTACCGTGGGTTTAGAATCAGCACCGACCCATGAATGAGTGTCTTTGCCCCAGGCAGCCTGCTGAGGTTGCTTTGTTTGTTCCCCATTGTTCCCATGACCAGGACTCACCTCCCCATCTCCACCAGGATCAGTAGCTCCTTCTTCTCTGGGGTGTCCATGGGGGGAACCACACCTGCATTGGGGTGAGAAGTAGAGGGGTCAGAGCCATGCGTGGCCACCCACCACATGGTGCCTGTCCCTGGCTGCAGCATGGCACTCACTGAGCTCCTGCAGCCGCCGGAGGTTGATGCTGTCCTCAGCCCCGTCATCCTCGGTGGGGCAGATGAAGAGGTGGGCTTTCTGCAGGATGAAGAAGGCCTGCTGCCACCGCTCGGGGTTGAGCATGCACTTGTAGCGCAGCTGGCCCACACGCTGGAACTCGTAGCCCAGCAGGCAGTGACAGCTCACGGGCGTGAACCACTGTGGGACAGAGCAAGAGATGAGCCGGGTAAAGACAGGGCTCAGCCCCTGAGCACAGACCCCCACGAAGATGGCAGCAGGTCAGTGGGGAGGATGGGACCCCCTGCAAAGGGAAGGACGGTGCTTGCCATAGAGGATGAAGAGCGTGGGGAGCTGGGAGGAATCACGATAGGGAAGCGGGGACAGAGTCCAGGGACCCACCAGTGGCATGGGGTGCAAGGACTGGGGCTGGCTTACCTTGCCAATAGCACTGGCCCAGGCTTGCAGCGTCTCAGGCCCGTCAGTTCCCAGCTGGTGCACTTTTTCCCCAGCGAGGAAGAGCTCAAGGGTGAAGCGAAACCTGCAGAAGACGAGCCAGCCCATCAGGGCAGCCCCCTACCCCGAACCTGCACCCAGAACTAGACCAGACCATTGTACCAAGCAGGGAACAGTGCCTGTCCCTGCTCTCTGCATGCCCACAGGCTCTCTGGGCATGCAGTGGGGGCACAGCTGGGGGTACCTTTCGGTGGGGCCAGGGCTGGTGAGTGCCTGGGCTCTGCTCACACCCAGGGAGATGAGGTCTGTGCTCTCAATGTGGCCCAGGGGCTCAGTGCATTTCTCTGAGTCGAAGAAGAGCAGGGCTCTCTCCAGGGAGCACCATGTGCGCTGGAAGTCTGCGGGACAGGGGGGTCAGCGGCACCGGGGTGGGCACCCCACTGGCTGCCCTCCCACACTCCCCACGCTTACCTTCTTTGCTCTTCTTGGCACCTGGGAGCTTGTGGGGGGCTGTGGCCCGGTACAGATACCCGCTGTGTGTCACCGGCTGCGTGATCTCATTGTAGACGCCCTCCGGTCCCAGTTCCTGTGTGCGGGCGCTCCCTGTGGGAAGCAGTGCCGAGAGCGGGGTGGAAGCAGGCACCCACCAAAGAGTGGGTACTGGAGGGGCAGGGAGACCCCACTCATGCAGGTGTAGGCAAGGAGGTGTGCCAGGCATGGGGTTCCCTGAAAAGGGGTTCCAGAGGAACCTCCTGCCTTTCCCCATCCCAAAAGAAGGGTGTAGTGGGGCAGGCAGATCCCCCAGGGAGCCACAGCACCTGATGCCTTGGCTGTCCCCAGCCTTGGGGCATGCTGTGGGGCGCAAGGGCAGTGGCAAGGAGGAAGCCTCCCCATCACAGCCAGATGGGGCTCAAGGGTCCTCATTACCTGAATGGTTCCTGGGCCTTTTGCTTTCTGGTCGCCACCAAGGGTCGGCCCCTGGGGCCACCTCGCAGGCGGCAGGGTCAGCCATCAGCCCAGCCTCCGAGGATGAGAAGAACTGCAGGATGGTCTTGAGCAGGGCTGGTCCTGCCACCGCAGTGCACAGTGCCTGGGATGAGACAGGTGCCTGTAGGGATCACGTCCCGGCTCACAGAGACCCCCAGCCTGCTGCCAGGGGTGCTCGAAGGCAGCCAAAGCAGAGCACAACCTCCTACCTGAGCCCCCAGAAGTGCCTGGCACAAGGGTGCGGGTGCACGCAGCCAAGCAGGAGGTATTGGCATCTCAGACGCAGAGCTCTGGGATGGTTCCCAGCACCCCAGCATCCTGCCTGCACCCTGAGGTGGCCCCTACCTGGAGCACGTCCTCCTGAGTGGCGTAATGGGGATGGGGCAGGCGGTACCGTCCCTCTCGGTACTTGCGGGAGATGAAGTCCCGTCTCTGCTCGGCGCTGGCATCTGGGTAGAGAGCTTCAGCGGTAGGGAGGTGAGCCGCCCAAAACCGGTTGGCTCGATCATTTCCCAGCACAATGAAGAGCTGCAGGAGAGTCCCATGATCATGGCAAGCACCAGGGTCAGCCAGGAGGAGCAGGATGCCCCGTGTCCCTGCATCCTGGGGGATACCGTGGGGCTGCTGCCCTGTGCAGAGAAGCAGCCTGGCCCCTGAGCATGCCATGTCAGTCCCAGCACCCCATCCTGAGTACCTCTACCTGCACAATTTCATTGGACCAGACGCTGGTGTCAAGCTTCAGACTTTGCACCTTTGAAATGTTGGAGCCCAGGCTGCGATGCTGCCCTGCGGGGAGCAGGAGAGTGAGCACCCCTTGATTCTGCCAGGACAACTAGTACCCAAGTTGTACTTATACCCCAGCCAGCACCCTGCCTGCCCACCAGGCCCAGCCCATACCCGCTGGGACTCCCATGTGCCCCCAGGGAGATATACTGGCCTGCACACTGCTTGCAGATGACCACGCACAGGTTGATGGATGCCCAGTCAGGACTTTGAGCCCAGCAGTCTGCACAGTATTTGTTGGCTTTGTTGGACCAGATCTTCTCTGCCACCTCGTAGTCATAGAGCATCTCAGCTATGGCCTCCTGCAGGGCCTCCATCCACTCCCGCTTCTCCCGCTCCGACTCCGCCACAAAGCTATGAGCACCAGCACAGCCAAAACTCAGGGGCCTGGAGCAACCAGCACCTGGGTCCAGCACCTGGCTGCTCCCCCCACCTCATTCCACTTGGATGCCTGGGATACCTGAATATTTTGAAGGGGGTGATGAGCTCGAAGCTGCGGTTCTTGGCTTCGCGGATGGTGGAGCCGCGCATCTCAATCAAGCAGATGCCAATGCCCATTTTAAAGAACTGCAATTCAGAGTGACACTGGTGTTGGCTCTGCAGCACTGTGGCCGTGGTGGACACACCACCCCAGACATGCCCGTGATACTAGGGCTGGAGCTAGGGAGCTGTGCCCAGCACTCCCAGCATCCCACCCCTGCTTTGCCTAGACAAGCCAGACCTGGTACCCTGCCACATCTCTCAGCCATCTCGTGGGCTGACATAAAGCATCCTGCAAATACTTTATGCCTTAAAATGAAAGGCAAGTTCTGCCCACAGCCCCTGAAACTTGACCATTCAAGTCCCTGTATTTTGGGGATTTGAGTCCACACTGAGTCAGGCACACTCATAAAGCAAATATCAACTTCAGCAAAAACCACAGAGGCTTGATGCTGCTTAGTGTACACCAGGCAAACTGGAAACAAGGTGACTGGAAAAAAAACAGACATGCTGAGAAAATTCAGCAGGTAGGAGGTGGGGAGTTCTGTGGGCAGCAGGCAGGGTACGACAGGCCAGCAGAGACCTCCTGCCTCCTGTGGGGCAAGCTCATGTTGCAGCAGGTATGTTTGCTGGTGATTTCATGGTCATTGATCCACCTGTCCTGTGATGGATTGGGATGCTTTGGTGCGAATAAGACCTAAGTGCCTGGCAGAGATGAAGATAATTTGGTGATAGCAAGGAGATTGGGAGGAGGGTCCACTTCTGGTACCTGCTGCATCTCCAAGCCCAGGCTCCCACTACTGCTGCCCTGTGCAGGATCTCCAGCTTCCTGCTCTGCCATTCCCTTTCTCCTGCCCATCCTTTTCCTCTCTGCTCTCCCTTTGGCACAGGCCCTGGCTAAGCTCCCTCCATCGCTCTCATCCTGTCCACCATTGGCACAGCCCTCTGTGCCAGCGGGGTGTCTGGTCCAGCCACGAACCTGCTCGCTCTTGTACAGCCACATCTCAGGCAGGCTCAGGGCTGCGAACACCTTCGACTTCTGGCCCTTCAGCTCCAGGATGCCTGACTTCTGGCAGTGAGCAGTGTTGGTGGGCCGGGGCCGGGACCCCACCAGGCGTTGGTCCGTCACCTTCTTCTGCAGCGTGGAGCACCACTCATTCCTCTGGGCTGGGAACCAGGCATGAGGGACCAGGTCTGAGCCCTTCCCAACAGGCCTGGCATGGAGCAGAGCACCCAGCAGGCATGGCAGGGGAGAGGTCCCCTCGCTCATCATGGCTGGATATTTTGGGGATGGGGTGAGAGCTGCCTCCGGGATGCTCTGACTGGAGGAGGGAGGCAGGGACAGTTCCTTGGAGACTAGCGGGCCCTGGCCCGGGTCTTTGCTTACCCTCGTTCTCGGCACGGAAGACAAAGATCCGGTGGCTGGTGAAGACCTGGAACTTGTTGTCCTTGGTGGAGCGAGCCATCTCAATCACGGACAGCGGGATCACCCCCTTGGGGTAGGGCTCCTGGAACGACCCCCAGGCAAGGTTACCTTCCTTTGCCCTTCCTGCAGGGCACCTCCATAACCCAGCTGCCCCAGCACCTGCCTTGCCAGGCATGCTAGTGACATAACCATAGGGGTGGCAGGGACGCCTGCAAGCTCCTGCAATAGTGGCTGCTCCAGGGCCATGCATGGTACCTGTTTCTGCATGGGTGCCACTGACGTGGGGTCAGCTCAGCTGGCCGTGCTGCAGGACTGGGGCAGCAGTGCCTGTCACCCCAAGTGGCATGGCAGCCACCAGCACCCTGCAGCAGGCCTAACGGGGCCATGCAGAGCCCCCGCAGAAGGACGAGAGGATGTGGGACAGGAAAGTGTTGATGACTCATCCCATGCACCTAACCCACAGTGCCAGTGCCCACGAGAAAAGTTCCTCCAATGCAGCACATCTTCCACATCCCCCAGATGCTCGGCTGGGTGCTCCCTTGTAGCACAGCCTGAGGGACACCAGGAGCTGAGCAGGAGCTGAGGATTCAGGTAGGGAATCCCCCCTTTGCAGTCTGCCCCAGGGCTTGTGAGCCAGCAGGACCCCCCTCGCCTGCTCCCTGTTGACAGAGGGACCCTTGCTACCCTGGGCTTCCTATGGAGTAAGGCTGTGTTTAGAGCCTCCCAGGCACAGGGGCCACGGCTGCTCCACCCTGGCGATGGTAAAGCAGTGCTGGCTCCTTACAGAAGGACAAGGGGAGGCAAAGGGGATATGGCAGCTCATGTGGTGTCAAGGCACCCTGCTTAAGTGGCACAATGCAGCCTCCCCACCCTGCCCGCGTCCTGCCCCTTCGTACTTTCTCACTGCTGAAGTACATCAGGTTCTTCCCGTCGAAACGGACGTAGCGCCTCTGGAAGACATAGTTCCTATTGGGATGACAGAAAAACTTGCTGTTGGGAAGGGGACGAACCCCTTGAGGACCCCACGTGCTCACAGGCCCCCCCTTCCCCCAAGGGTGGCTGCACAGACACCCTTGCAGCGCAGCTGGGGCACCAAGAGAGTCCTCCTTCTGTGGGGAGGTCTGGCTGCTCCAAGCAGCATGGTGACCAGCGTGCCCGCCTCACTAGTCTTGCCCAAGGGGGTTTTACCTGTGAGGACTGTCCCATGGGTGGGCACGTACCCTTGTGGGGAGAGCTTGTCCAGCCAGCCACTGAGCATGGTGGGTCGGGGCTCAGAGAGCGATGTGAAGCTGGCATAAGGGGAGATGGTGAGGTCGTCCAGGACCTCATCCGGGTAGAGATGGGCTGGCAGGCTGAACGATGTGCCCTCAGCCCGTGGTGCCTCCACGGTAGAGTACCCCTCTGTGTCATTCTGAACGATGCGGTCGATGAGCCGGGACCGGGTCTCCTCGTCCTCGCTTCTTCCCTCGCTGCTGCACTCGCTGCTTGTCCTGTGAGAAATGGGGCTGTGAGGGAGCCCAGCCGCGGCAGCACAGCTGCTCACTGTGCAGGGTCCTGGTCAATGCCGTCCCATCTGGGGATGTCTCACACTGCTCCTGGCCCCATCCTGAGCTCCTCGGGGCACCCAGTGAAGTGGGTGTTTGCATCTCCATGAGCAGGGTGGGACAAGGGCTCTGCGCTCAAGAGCCCCATGGCCACCAACAGCCCGAGGCTCAGCCAGTCCTACACAATGGCAAGGCTGCGGCTAGCTGGAAAAATGGGCTTTCCCACCTTGGGTAATACCACACAGGCCACCACACATCTTCAAACCCCTGGCATCACCTCCTTCCTCTCTTCATTCCTCCACAGGCAGGAAACTGAAGCCAGGCAGCTCCTCAGTCCTACATCCTGCTCTACACCCACCCCAGCTACCTCCTCACCAGGGGTCTCAGCCTGCCCTCTCCCTCTACACTGCCAGTGTTCATGGCACCAGGAAGGTCCTTCTGCCACAACACCCTCCTGCCTGCTCTTGCGTCCAGACGAAATGTTTTGCAAAGGGATTGGGATGGACAGATGGGCCAGTGGATCTCCTGCATCCATCTCCTTTTCTTGGGTAGCCATGCTAAAATCCTCCGCCAGGCCTGGTGAGACTCTCCAGCCATAACAATAAAAGGAAATTATAAAAATAAACTGCTAAGCCTGCCCCTTCCCCTCAGCCCTCTCAGCCAGACGCTTTTCTCTCCCCGAAAAGGAAATGTGCTGGGAAATGTCTGACGGTCCCAGGAGCTCACAAGGGAGCAGCCCACGTGCAGGGGTGACAGGCAGGAAGAGGGTCACGGCAACCAGGACACCTCAGCACCAGCACAAGAGCACCTGTGCCACTGGGTGACTTGTGGCATCCAGTGCCAGGATGAAGAAAAGGCTCCAAGAAAGGCAACAAAGATGGTTCAAGCCCTGTCACAGCTTCTGTCTGTGGAGCACCTGAACAAGCTGGGGATCTCCAGTGGGGAAAGGGTGAGTGATGGGGGCAGGTTTCTGAAGTCATGAGCAGCACGAGGAGGGCAGAAAGGCATCTCCTGGCCACCACTGCTTCAGTCACAGGAGCTGGGTGACATCAGATAAAACCAGCAGAAGCAAGGTGCAGAACCACATGGGAAAGGAGAAGCTGACCTGTGGGACTCCTCACCATGGGATGTTGTAGGAGAACTTTATGGAGGAGAAACCCACTGGGGGTTACTGAATATGAGAAACCACCTTCAGCACAAGTCCATGTGCTAGAAATGCTTTTGGAGCAGGAGAATGATTGCAAACACCTCCCCTCATCATAAATGCTCCAAATACCCGGTTTTGAGCACTGCCTCATCGTAGGAGCCAAGGCAGTGCATGGACCTGTGCTTTGACCCTGGACAGGCACCTTATGAGGCCATTGGACATCAGATATCCCCGAACCATGTGGGACAGAAGCAAGACGTGAAGTCTGCCTGGGAGGATGTTGGGCTGGAGCCACCCAGGTTAGGGGTTGGCTCCGGGGAAGTGGGATGGTGTATGGGGCTGAGGAGGTGGGTGGAGAGGGAAAATGGCCTGTTTGGCTCCAGTGTCTGCAAGAAAGACAAGAAATGGCCACGGGTGGCTTGAAGGCTCAGAGCACAGTGAAAATTGCGGTATAATTAGTATAACAGAGCCTTGGCAGGGCTATTCATCTGGCTGGATTCCCAGCCCGGTGTCCAACTTCTTCAGGAGGGACTGGCCAGGGAGCAGGGTGGTTGGAGGACTCTGTATGTCATAGGTGAACATCAGCCTTGAGTGCCAGAGCCAAGTGGAAGACAGACCCGCTGAATGGGCAAGAGAAAAAGGGGGAAAGTTCCATGATAGCCCCTTCCTGAGCCATGATTTACAGTCACTGAAATCATGAAGAGCTGGAGGACAAGCAGCAACTAGCAGGGACGAGCAAAGCCCACGGCCCAGCTGGAGTGGGGTGTCTCAGCAGCCCAGGAGCACACCAAGACACAGGGCAAGTCCCAGCTCTGCCCTTGAGGACAGGGTTGGTGGAGGAAGCCTCCAAGCAACAAGTCTGCAAAGGCCAAGTCATCTCCCTTTTCAGCTGGTGTCAGGCAGTGAAGGCAACTAATCTTAGGGCCAAATGAGTCCCCAGGGCAAGGAGAGGGTGTTTCCAGGTCAGCTGAGCCTGGAGGGTGATGTCTGAGGTGCACCGAGTTGGGGCAGTCTCAGCCTGTCAGTGCTTATGTGGGAGAGCTGGTGGAAGATGGAGGATGGGTGATGGAAGAAAGGGATCTGCTGGCAGTGAGGGGACCAAGGAGCTGCTGATGGATCTGGTCACTTCAGCTGAGGGTCATGGGCCAGACAATCAACCTGTGAGTGGGCACCTGAAGGTAGGTAGGGAGATAAGGAATGAGCTGTCAAGGACACACTATTCCCAGTGTTTCTTTTCCTGCAGGGAAGATGCCTTGAGGTGTGGGGAGAAGCAGTCTGGGTAGGTATCTGCCTGAGGATCATCTCATCGTGGGTCTCAATGCAAACCAGGGCAGGGTCCACCATCCTCACCATGATGTCTGACGAGTCGCTGACCCAGTCCCCCGAGCTACATGGGGTGACATGGGCGCTGCTATGCCGCCATCTCTCTCCTGCTGAGACTAATGCCTGAAGTGGGGCAGATGCTGTCCTCTGCACCAGCATTTCAGGCAGCTGAGCATCACCAGCTTGGATGACAGTGCTCAGCGTCAGAGTGGGCAAATCCTACCCTACACTCCAGGCTCTGCTGGACCCTCAGAGACCCAGCTCCCACTTTTAAGGGGAACTTTGCATTCCTCTTCCTCTTTGCTGAGGATATCTCATTTCTAGCCAAGGTGGCTCTACCCATTTCTAACACTGACACTCACTGCCCAGACCCCAAGCCAGAGAGCAGCATGGTCCGGGCGAAACTCCCCCAGAACAGAGCGAGAGGAGGTATCTCAGGTAGGAGGAAAATATTGTGCCAAAGAGGCAGGAGGGCCTCTCTGAAGTTTGGGAGTGGGAAATATTTCCCATAATGAGTGGGACGTGTTGTCCCCAGTGACCAGGTGCCAGTCAGCAGGATGAGTAACTGGCTGAACTGGAGAAACACCAGTGTTGAAGAGGAGGATCGGGAGGCCCCACAGAAGCAGCAACAGGAGCCAGGGCTGGCTAGCAGTGGCTCAGCGGTCGAGCAGAAGCCCATAGCTCTGCCCCAGGGGGATCACGGTTGGACTGGTGGTACTAGTCTGGGGAGGAAAGCTTTGGAGCAGCTGCGCAACAGTGTCCATGAGCACAATGCAAAAAGTCTTCAGAGGCTTTTCTGTCTCTTGTTCAACTCCCCACACCCTAACCACCTTAGTGCTCAGGCTGGGAGAAAAAAACTGTGAACCGCTGCCTCTGACATGCTGCTGATGGTCGCATCCTGTCTCTTCTCAGCAAGACCAGGCTGCAAAGTCCTTGGTGGGTCCAGGGCTGCAAGTGTCTGGCCGATGCCTTTGGGATGCTCTGAACCCCAGCTCCCTGGAAGCCGCTGGATGGAGACTGTGACCCACAGGCCAGCATTAAGCCCCGCTCTGAACTGCTCATTCAGAGGCTCCACAGCAGATTTCAGTATTTCTGTTTACAAAACTCCTGTTCCCAGGTATTTGCAGTTCCCTACCCATGGCCTGCGTTGGCTCTCATCTGGCTGACTGTGACACTGGATCAGGCCACACTGCAGTGACTCACACTCAGAACAGGAGATGGGCTGGGCTGACCAACACTGGGGCCAGAAAGGCAGGGGCATGGGGACGCACTGGCCGGCAAGGCCACGGGCAGAGCTGAAGGACACAGAGCTGCAGCTTGCCTCCTCCTCTCTAAGCAACACAGGAAAAGGAACCCTCCCCATCCGAAATGGGAAGAGCAGCTTTCCTTCCTCTTTCTGAGATGCTATCAGGAGTTATGGAAAGTACATTTCAAAAGCATTTTAAGGGTGCTCCTCACAATCTCACCGTCCACCACAGTGTGACAGATCAGCAAATGCTAATCTGATGGAGCCTTTGGAGGTCGCACATCCCTTTATCTGGAGCTCAGAGCCATCCCATTTCCGAGCAATCCCTGTCCGCCATGGTGTTTCCCTGTTCCCAGTGGCCGAATACAGGCTCTGCCCGGAGTCCAGGTGCCCAGTGCCACTGGCACTGCCCCAGCTGCCCACTGAGAGCATCTGTTGGCAAGCATTGCCCCCCCACCCCCCGGCCATCCTCCAGCACGGCTCCTTCTCATCTCTGAGCCCATTGGCTCTTCTTGAGATTGCTGACCTGATCCCAGGTGCTCCTGATAGGCTCTACAGTGGGGGAAAAGCCCCCACCACTTCTCAGTTTGTCCCCAGGGGTGTCCCCTGTCCCCCTGGCATGCAAAGCCCAGACCCCAAGCCCAGCCAAGCCCCTGCAGCCTGGAGGAGGTGATGCCTACCTGCATGCTTCTCGCTCCAGGTCCAGCTCAGACACTGCCTCGTAGTTCTGATCGGAGGAGATGCCAACACCCTGGGAGAAGAGATTGGTCACATCTCCTCTCCTCTGTGCCCTCTCCCATCCCAGACCTCCTCAACGTGCCTGGCCCACTGCATGGGGTCTCAGCCTGTGTCTCCCACCCCAGCAGTGATGCTCAGCCAGGCACTGCCGGGCAGCACGGTCTCACCAGCTGCAGCTCCCTACTTTGCAGCCGCTGGCGGGATGCAGAGTGATGGCAGGGGACAGCCACCATCCCCACAGTTTCCTCTCACCTTCTGCTCCCGGGATGGGGCTACGTGCCCAAAGATGGTCTCGCTGTAGGGGCTGATGGGCTGCTCGCCGACCTCTGTGGGCAGAGACATGGGAGGGAGAGGCAGTCAGCAGTGCCTGCTGTGGAGCAGTGACCAGCCAGGACTGTCAACCCTGGAGGGGGACCCCCCCACAGCACACCCCAACATCCAGGGCATCTGGCATAACAGAGATGCCAGCCTGAACACATGTGGGGCTGGGCCCTGCATTGACCCACGGACACCCTGGTCCCTGTGTGGGGCAGGACCTGGGGGAAAAGTGGAGTGTGTGGGTGTCCTCCTCACCCCCCCTTCCTTGGGGACACTGGGAGGTCCCCACTGTGCACCGGTGCCCTGGGGGCTCTCACCTGCCTTGCCGGTGGGTCTCTGCGGGATGGGGGGCAGGCCCCCACCAGGCCAGCCGGGACTGCTGGAAAACAGGAGAGGGGTTACTGTGGCTGCGGCCAGGATGGGGTGGGAGCCTGCAGGGTTTTTCCACCTTGTTTTCCTGTCTGGCTTACATGGGCTGGAGGCTGTGCCTGACTGGGGCTGAGCCCGGCTTTGTCCCCTGGGATGTGCAGCATCCCCTCCCTGCTCCCAGTGCCCTCCTTGCTCCCTTCTCCTCCCCACCCTGGGACCTGCTGGGCTGTGTCTCCTGGGGCTGCTGCGTATTTCCCATCCCAGCTCGCCACCCTCTAACATCTCCCACCTTGCTCCCAGCAGGAGCCAGCCCCAGAGCCGTCACTTAGCCACCCCCTCACCATGCCGGGGAGCCCTAGCCCTGCTGCCTGGGGGGGCAAAGGAGGGGCAGCAGCTTCTTCCCCCAATGAGAACGAGCCACCCGGGGCCCAGGGCCACCCTGTCAGCAAAGAGGGATCCCAGCTGCCCTGCAGGACCGCTCCACGCAGAGCCTGGGGAAGGCACGGGGAGGGTAGCGAAAGGGGCTTTGTCAGCACCCAGAGGCAGGCAGGGCCAGGCTGGGGATGGGGTCCCGGGGGTGGGGGGCTCTCTGGATCCTCAGGTCTGGCTGCTCTGCACCCTCCCTCTGCTCCCTGGGGTGAGGGAAAGCATCTGCTTACTCAGGCTTGTCATCCGGCTGGGTCAGCTCTTGCAGGGACAGAACCGGGGGCTGAGCGACACCCTGACCCTGGGAGCCATCCGCCCCTCCTGAGTCCTCAGTGGGTGCTGACGGGGGCTCGAGTCCTTCATAGATGACATTGGACACCATCTCCAGCCTGCCCTGCCCTGAGCCCGGCTGCGAGGCTGCCCTGGGGCACGGTGAGGGATCTCTCCTGGTTGGGGCAGCTGCAGCAGGCAGGGGAGGGCTGGACACGGGGTGACCCTCTGGCACGCTGCCCGGGCTGGGCTTAGCTGCCGGAACCCTGTGGCTGTGCCGTGGTGGGACAGATGGGGCAGACGGGGGGGATTTCTCCGATGCCTCCAGGGTTTGTCCATGATCCGGAGCTGGGGGGAGCCGTGTCTCCTCCCGAGCGCTCTCCCGCGCTCGCAGCCGGGATGCTCCCATGCCCATGGCCACGGCAGCCCCTGGGCCAGCCGGCAATGCTGGTCTGGGCTCCGGGCTCTCCAAATCCGTGGAGCTCTCCCCTGGCACAAAGCCCTCCAGTACCACAAAGGCAGCAGGCTCCCTGTCGCTACCTGGGCTGTGTGCCGGCACCGTGGCACGTGCTGGTGGCACGGGCAGTAAGCCCTGCTCTGGCTTTGAGCGAGGGAAAACTGTCCTCGGCTTGGGAACTGGCTTCAGGAGGGGAGAAGCAGGGTCCTCCTCTAGAGGCGATGCCTGGGCGGATGCAGCAATGTGCTGTTGCGTCCCAAAGGCATCAGTAGCCCCTCCCAGCTCTGCTTTCATGGCATCCTTGCCTGCCTGGGGGGCATCCAGGACCTCGGTGGCTCGGAAATGGGCGTCTCCTGCTGCGGGTCCCCCCTGGAATTGACTGAGCATCCGTGTCTGCTGCGCCAAGTTCAGGATCCTTTTGCGATGCCCGGTGGCGGTGATGCCGATCTGCTGCAGGTGGTTGCCATCCAGCAAGGCGGCATCTCTGGCCACATGGTACCCATGCTGCTTGAAGACATCCCGGTACCTCTCCAAGTGGATGGTGGCCAGCCAGTCTGCAATATCAGAGTCAGGACCGCACAAAGAGCTCATGGCCCTGGGGTGCCTCTGCGACGGATGCTCAGCCCATCATCTGTGGAAGGAGAGAAAGGGGGTAAGGAGGCAGCATGAAGGGGGGAGTTCAGCTGCTGTGAAGGGCACAGACCCCATGGGTGGGAGCGCAGGATGCTCCTGAAGGTCCCCCCACCTCGCTGCTCTCCCCAGAGTTGCTCACCTCCCAGCTCAAGAAGCCGGCATCCTGTTGTTCCTCAGCTCCAAGCCTCTCCGCCCCTCCCCGGAGCTGCCGGATCCTGGCCCCGCTTTGTCGGCAAGGCTGTGACCCGAGCTCAGACAGGAACCGAGTGGCCGGGGGCTCGCAGGGGAGCGGGTGGTCCAGCAGATGCCGGCTGCTGGGGCATCCTGGGCTCTGCCGCCTGTGGGGCTGGGAGGGAGGAGGACAAGAGCTGGTGCAGCCGGCAGGGGTGTCCGGGTGGAGGGGGCTGCCCGAGGCAGATAACGGGGGGAGCAGCTGGGCCCCTCCCAGGGGATGAGCTGTGCCGGCCAGCTCGGGGAGGGCTCTGCGGCCGGAAGGGCCAGACCATAATCTCTCTCTCTCACTGCTGGCGAGGGCATGGGAGAGGTCAGCATGACTCACGGGCGGGCAGAGGGGGGATAGCCTCCCACCCACCCCCAGCCAGGACGGGCCCCTGCGCACCCCGCTGCCGGCACCCACAGCTCGAGACAGAGGGGCACAGCCCAGGGCTCGTGCTCAGCACTGTGCCCCCCCCGCCCAGGTCCCGCTCCGCCAGGGACCCCCAACGCCAAATTATTTGCTGGCACAGCCCCGGGACAGAGCTGCAGGCTCTCTGCAGAGCGCTGAGGGCCTTTTTCCCATGAATCATGCTGCTCCACACTAAACCATCTGTGCTGACTGTGCTGCCACTGGGTCTTTTTCCAGTTCCTCCATTTCCCTCTATTGTTCGGCGCAGGCTTCCTTCCTGCTGCCTGCACTCTCCCACGCATCCCCTGCCCCCCTCCCGCAGGAGCCGTGTCCTGGCCCGCCGAGGGACGGCCGGGCCAGGCTCCTTGCTGCACAAGCCCCCGCGCCCCTGCGCAGGCATCTGCCTGCTCCCCACCGCTGCCTGCACAGAAAAGGGTTGCATGAGTGGCATGGGGAAGTGTGGGCAAGCTGGTGTGCTGTGGAGGCAGCGGTGTCCCTGGGAGCACGTGGAGGGGGGAGATGCTGTCAGTAAGCACGCACAGACAGCAGGGCCCTCTGCTCACACGCGTGGGTGCGGGGTGTGCGTGGCGTGTGAGCCCGACCCCGTATGTGTGTGCGCGGGGGGCTCCCCATGGGGCGAGCGGCTGCGCACCGGCGTGCATTGAGGAGGGACAGTCATGGCAGGAGCTGGCCGAGAAGCTGGGGGAGCAGGGTAAGGGAGCAGGGCATGGGGACGTTGCAGCTGGAAGGCTGTGGGTTGATGTAGGACCTACAGAAAGGGCTGGGCACCGGGGGGTGTAGAGGGTGATGTCCCGTACCGGTGTGGGCTGGGTGCCTCTGTCACAGCATTAAAGGGCTGTACCCACTTCTGCCCAGCAGCCTGGTGCTGAAATGGGGCAATTTCCTCCTTTCTTGTGCCTGTATCGGCCCGAGGGATCTGCGGCCAGCTTTGCCTGCTGCCTGTCCTGCCTGGGGCTTCAGCAGGCAGCCTCCTGCAGGGACCTGGCTCCCAAGACCTCCCTGTGCCCAGGCAGTGGGCAGCGGGGCCGTGCCGGGCACTGGGCTGTGGTATGGCACTTTGGGGCAGTCTGGCTGTGCTCGTGGGCAGTGATGCTTCACAGGGAGGTGGACACCATCCCTGTCCCTGCAAACCCATGTGGACTAGCTGGTGCAGTGGGCTAGAAGTGGGCATGGACTGCCCCCGTCCTGGCCCTTTCCCCAAGTCTGTCCCATCCCTCCCCTGCCACCGTCGGGGTTCTCCCTCACCTCTTGCCCTGCAGCGTGGTCCACAGCCCCCCAGGGCCGGCTCTGGCAGAGCAGTACGGTGGCAGTGACGCTGCGGGCTCCACGGCCGCCCCGCTCTGGGCTCCAGGGTGATGCCAAGGTGTCCCCGCCGGGCACAGGACTTAGCCTGCAGGCACGGGCAGGCAGCCCTGCAGGAACTGCTGCGGGTACAGGCAGGCTTCGCAGCACCCAGCCCACGCCTCCCACTGCCGGTCCCTCCTCCTGGCCAACCCTCTGGTCCCCATGCCTGTTCCACCCTCCCATCCTGCTCCTTCCCAGGCATGACCCTGCCCCACGCTTGGCCCCTGGCCTGGCTGCTCTGTGTTCTGCCCCTTGGCCAGGCTCTGCCCTCCTTCAGGGGCTGCCTCTCACCCTCCCTGCTCACCCCCTCATGCTCCTTCTCTCGCCTCCCCAGCAAGGGTCCTGCTCCCCACCATGAGCCCTCATTCATGCATTGCCATGGGGGCACCAGGCTTCCCTGACATCCACACCCTGAGGCTGCACTGCCGAGGGAGATCTTTGAAGTTTGAGGATGCATTTGGCTTTAGCTGCTGTTTCTGCCTCTGGCCGCAGGCAAGAGGGGATATTCACTATATCCATAATATCCTGGGACTGTGCAGGGTGCAGGTGCTGGGAAGGTGCTGCCAAATTGGAGAAAACAGGCTAAAAAGTTCATGCTGATGAGGGGAATGTTGGCAACACAACCCCCCCCCCAGTGTTGCAGGGATGCTGGGGATGCAGCACCCCATCCCACTGCCGGTGCCCCATGATGAGGGGGATGTGGAGTGACCCGAGGGGCAGGATGGCAGTGCGAACTGGGGTGGCAGGGGGACATCAGGGGGGGGTCTCTTCTGCAGGGAGCCTGTGCTTTCACCACCGGCCAACGCAGCTGCCTTTAACGCAACACTTTTTGCAAGAGACCCAGTGCGGCTGGCAGTTAGTCCGGCTCCGCTGTTACCCAACCTTGCACATAGGGGATGTCTGAGGCTGATATCTCACAACACCCTTTAGCCCTTCTCCATTCCTGATGGCAAAGCCGATAACCGTTCCCTGCCCTGTGAGGGTCCAGTTTCCTAGGGACCCCCTTGCTCCTACTGAGCCTGGTCCTTCCCTGCCCCAATGATGCTCCCAAAAGCCATGGCAGGGGGCTGGGAGCTGCGGGAGCCCCTGGTGTGGGAGGGTCACTCCATACAAGTCTCTGTGCCTGCAGCTAGGTGTGGAAAGGCAGTTTCTACTTATCACAGGCTTGCTCCTACAAAGCAGAAGCAGAAATCAGCACGAGCCTGGCATGGCTTTTGCCTTCCTCCCCCTTCCATGCCAACTGCTCTGACGGTGGGTGATGCCTCTCTGGGGCTGGGGACAGCATGGGTGGCCCCATGGACCACCCTGTGGATGGGATGTGGAGACAGGGTACACAGGGACCCTTAGGGTGTGCAGGGACCCTCTGGCCCTGTACCGTAGACCATGCCATCCCACTGGGCTCCCGTCTCTGCCTCTTAGAGGAAGCTGTTTGGCTAAATATAAGCACTGCTGCTCATGGGAAGGTTGCTGAGGTCTGCGGTGTGAGGCTGGAGGGGCAGAGCAAAGGGTGCCAGTAGTGCTGGTGGCAGCCAGTGTGCCATCGTTTCCATCCTGCCATGCTGGAGGCCTTAGCACCAGTGAAGAACACTCCTGCATGGGGCCAGATCCTGGCTCGCTGCTGTTTGGCACCCTGCAACATCTCTAAAGACCCCTCATAACCTGTTGCTGGGAGCGGTGCTCCTCTCTGCATGCTGGGAGGGCAGAGATGCACTGCTGGGGAGGGAAACATTGTCTGAGGGTGGACTGGACACCCCCAGAGTTGCAAGTCTCAGTCCCATCTGGTGGCCCAGCGTGACCAATAGCAGGGCCCAGCCACCACAACCCACATCCTGGTGGTTGCTGACAGGCCAGTTTGGTACAGAAAACCTTCTCCCCTGCTCCTTTCTCCCTCCACAGTCACCTAAGTGCCAGGATTGGGGCTTGGTTGCCCTGGCAGGGGGGAACCCCTGCTCAAGCACCTCTGGTGAGCCCCAGCACCCAGTTCCCAATGGGGACTGCCCCTTCAAAGAACCCAGCCAGGAGGACAGCTCAAGCCAGGGCATCCCCTAGCCATGGGACCACCCTGGAGCCAAACAGTTGGCATGGGGCTGTGTTGGAGGGGAGCAGGGCACAGCAGAGTGCTGGGGCACCGGCAGGGCACTGGCTGCCATGACGTGTGTGCTGTGGCCAGGTTATTTCCTGAGGGCTTCCTTTCTATAGCGCAGGTTTCAAAGCCTCTGCTTGATCAATTTGGTGTCTGCCAACCTGCTGATGCAATCTATATTTAGATGCTAGCCTCCTTGGGCCAAGACAGAGACCCCTTCTGTATCTATGGGTTTGCACAGCAGGAAGGTCTTGCCTGGTCCCTGGAGGAGGCAGATGGGCAAGATCAGAAAACATGCCTCGGGCTGGGGGATTGGGCTTCATGCAGATGCTGGCAATGGTTGGAGGAAGCGAAGATCAAAGTGAAGGTTGGATCATTCCAGCACATTGGCCTGTGCAGTCCTTCCCCTTTCCAGGCAGCACCCATGCTGACACTGTCTTTCAAGGTCCATGTGCCCAGCTGCGCATCCATCTATTCATCCATCCATCTACCCATCCATTCTTCCCTCCATCCCTCCATTCATTTTTCCTTCCCTTCCTCCATGCACCCATTCTTCCTTCCCCCCTCCCTTCCTCACTCCCCCCTCCCTTCCTCCCTCCCTTCTTCATCCATTCATCCATCCATCCATCCCTAGCCATCAGCCTTTTCTGCACCCTGGGGCACCCTTTGCTCTACCTTCAGCCCTACCCACACTGGATTGTGCTGGGGAATGTGTGTGGTGATGGTGGGAGCATCTCTTGGAAGCAGGACAGGGTGAGGGACACTCAGGACTCGTACCTAGAGGGCAAATGTCACATTGGACAGCTGGAAATGTGCAGTTGCGACTGAGCCTGGAGGGTTTGCCAGGGCATGGCAGAAAGCTGAGCCCCTGGAGGGCTTTGTGGAGGAGTGGGGAGGGGGAAGCTGGAGGCTGTTGGGCTTGGAAACCTGCTAGACCTCTGCAGGCAAGAGCCCTGCTGAAGGCCAGTCCATGAGATAAGACGGGCTGCTGGGGGGGCTCCCTGCTGGGCTCAGGGTCCTGCAGTGGGTGGTGGGGGTGAGAGCTGCCCAAGACCTAACCATGAGCTCAGGAGATGCAAGCGTGGGATCCCGGGGATGGAATCATACCCTCCCCAGCCGGGGCACATTTGACACTGGGGGCACTGGAGCAGGCTGCTGAGTTGTGTGTGGGCAGGACAAGGGGCTCACGCCACGCTCGCCCTGCCCCCCCATCCATTGGGGCGCCGGCTGACATCACAGCCTCCAGGCTAATCTCTTGTCCAGCAGCAGCTTCCCGTTTCCTTTCCAATCTCTGCACCACAGGGTGACTTGTCTCTGCTCGGGGCCAGGCAGGAAAAGCTGTCCAGATGGGCTCTCATGTGGGGCTGCGGCCCCCACGTGTCTGGCCCTTGCTCCGCTGGGCTGTGGGCCACCCAGTCCCCCAGCATCGTGGTGAGGGCACCTGGGGGTCTGGTCCCCCCACACCCTGCCTGCCCCTGTCTTGCTCAGGTGCTTGGGGATGCTGGCGCACAGCCCCCTTCTTCTTTGTGCCACAGGAAACCCAGCAGTGGCATGTCATTCAGTAAGAAATCACCACGCTGCGGTTCCTGGCAACCCACAGGGTCTGGGGTAGCCCCCCTCCCCAGGCCCACAGGTTTCATCCTGCTCCCTGGTCAGGGTGATGCTGGGGGCCAGGAGCTCCGCTACAGCCTAGTGCTGGATGTGGACCAGTGTCTCTGCCACCCCAACAGCTGTTGTCCTCCCCATGCACTCAATGCCAATGCCATCCTGGCCATTTTGGGGGGTATCCTGGGCTGAGATGTCACCCACCCCAGCACAGTATTCCCTGGGCCTGGCTGGGGACCAGGGACTCTTCGCTGGCGTCTCGGTGCTCAGGCAGCAGCTCCTTACACCTACTTAGGGCTGGCTAAAAATAACCCCTCAGCAGAGCTGCAGCCTGACTGCTGCAGAGAAACATCCGGGGAATGAGAAGAGACAAGGCTGCTTCCCGCAGCACCGAGGCCGTGCAGGGTGGTCGTCACCCCAGCACCCTGCGGGCTCGGGGTGCCAGTGGGCTCTGCCCCATCAGGGCAGCACCCAAGGGAGTTTCTCCCCCTTGCTCTGGCCACAGTTCCCTGCCCAGCTCTACCACAATTATTCCAGTGTTATTGGGACAATCTGGGGCTGGGATGTGTCTTTTCACAGGTAAAATCCTTCCTGCCATGGGTGCCCTCCGTCTGTTGACATGGTGGGAGCAGCACGGGGCAGAGAGGGACTGCCCCCCTCACCATGAGCCCTGTGCGCTGCGAGGGGGGAGCCTGCACATCTACTGCCCTTGGATTTTCCACATTTTCCCTGCAGAGGCGGCTTCTCGCCCCTGCTCTGCTTGCGCGGCCAGCCCAGCTGCAAAGCGTGGGAGCCAGCTGCCCCAACGGCCAGGACCTCCTCTCCCCTCCCCAGCACTCTCTGCAGTGAGACACGTGTGTGTGATGTCCCCCTGGAGCAGCACAGGGGACATATGTGACCTAACAGGGTGGCTAAAGGGGGACAGTGAGCATCTGTTCCCGGGATGCTGGGGTAGGCATCTGGATGAACTGGGGAGGAGAAGCGTAAGGTGTGTGTGGGGAAGCACAGGGCAGCAGCAATCACAGCTCAGGGTGGGACCACAGGGGGTTGGGGTGCCCAGGGAGTGTGAGGCTGGAGGGTGAGAGGGGCCCCAAAAGCCACAGTGGCAGGTAGCTCTGGGCAGGCTGCAAGCCCTGGGTACTGCCAGGCTGTTGACCCCCACCACTGCCTAGGTAGAGCTCTGGCTGTGAGAGCAGCTGCCACATCCTGGCCGTGTTCCCTAGTCTTTACCTTGGTGGGACAGGTCTGGAGCTGAGCACTCCAGCACCATCAGCAGTGATGGCCCTGTTTGCTATTGGCCTCGCACAGATCAGGCTTAAACTCAGCTGAGGCAGGAGCCCAGCAGCCGCAGGCAGCCTTGGAGCATGGGGGCAAGTGGGTGGATGGAAAATCCAGCATTTGTCAGTATATTCCCCCAGCGGTGTCCGTCTAGACTAACTTCCCATTGTCCCGTGGAAGCTGCCCCATGCCCACGCATGCTCATCTGTATACGTGTGGGTGTGCGGAGCCCAGCATCCACCTCTCCTGCCCCAATGCCAGCTACCTTGCTCCCTGATGAGGGTCACCCCTGGGTGCTGGGACTGCACGGCTGGACTGGCCCTCCCATCCAACCCAGGACCTAGCACCTGGACAGCCTCAGGGTGCGCTTGGTGCCAGCTTCCTCGCTGTCCCGTGCCAGCCTGAAGCTCTCTCGCATACACACCAACCCCTTTATTGTTGTGCCAGAAACCACAGCAGCAGCAAACACTGAGACAGTGGGACAGAGGCTGCCCAAGACCCCGCTGCCAGGACAAGCCCCCCCAAACACCACCTGGGGAATGGGTCCCCAGAGCCAGCTGGTCTAGAGCCAGCCAGCCTGCAGAGGTGAGCCTGATGCCCAGGAGAGGACCTGGGAGGGCTCCCTAAGATGGGGGAGGGTCACACAAAGCCTGGGGGGGCTTGGTGGGCTGGAGTGGGTCCAGCCTGATTGCAGGGCTGGCAGGGCTGGCAGAGCTGGACCTTGGGCCAGAAAGTGTCAGTCCAAGCCCTGTGCTGCTGCAAAGCCTGGGCAGAACCCCTGAAGACCCCTCCCCCCCCCACTTCTGGACCTTTGAGGGACACCCCTAGAAGGTCTTACAGTGGCAAAGGGATACCCTGGTGCCACAAAATCTCCTACCCACCCCATGAAGGGTTCCCCCTCTCTTGCCCTGCCCAGCCTCTCCTTGGGGCACCTGCTCCCACTGACAGCTCTACCTCCTGCATGGACACATCTCCATGGGCGCAGGGGGGACAAGGGTGCCCATCCTCCCTCTTTCCAGCACCCATGCTGCAGGTTCCCATGGGACAGTACCCTGCTGCCCGGGTAGGGGGGTCTATGGTGAAGGAGTCGGAGAGCAGATGTGACTATTGGGGTGCAGGGGGCCAAACTCCCACCCATGCCCCTTGGCTGCCAAGCCCCGGTCATGAGGGGTTCCCCTGTGAGAGGGCTGCAGCGAAGGCTCAGGCCTCATGGTCACTGGTGCTCAGGTGGTCCTCGGGCAGCCCCGTCTCATCGATGTTCTCCAGTGAGTCGGCATGCTGCACCGAGAGCTCGGCCAGGCTGACACTGGGCAGCGTGTTCTGCTCCGGGTACACCCAGGGCTTGTATCCAGGGTCGTGCTTGCATTTCCACTCTGGGTACTTCAGCCCAGCCTTGTAGATCTTCTTCATTGCCTGTGAGCAGAGTGGGTCCAGCCCGCCACGGTGCCCCAAGTCCCCAGTGGGGTTGGAGCCACCCTGGTGTCTGGGCACAGTTCCCCCATTGCTTGCTTTTTGGGGGTGCTGGGAGGGGATGGGTGTCTGGCTCGGACCACACGGCCCCAGCAGCATGCCCAGTGCGAGCCCTGGGTCACCCAGTACCCGTCCTGTCAGCCCTGGGTCACCCCAGCGCCCATCCTGCCCCTACGTAGGGGGCTACTTCGGGGCAGCTCATCCCTGATGCCTGTGCATCCCACCGCTGGCCACGCACCCTGCTTACCTTTGGTGCCACAAACTGGGAGACGCGATTCACCACCCACTTTGGCAATGACCCTGAAAGAGCCCAAAGCCCCATCGCTCAGCCAATCTGGGCCAGCCCCAGAGGAGGCACCATGAGCCTGCAGTGCCCAGTGCCAGACTGATCCCCCCCCAGGGCTGATGGCACCTGCCCCACGCTGTGCCCTGGGAGGGGACCCCTTTCTTCCCTGGATTGTCCCCACTTCCCAGTGCCTTTTGGACCTCCGGGTGATGGAAAGCCACGGTGGGTGAGCTCCAGGGGTACAGTGGGACCCATCCCAGAGGAGGCACACTGCACCCTCCCCTCCTGCTGGCACTCACCACGAGGGTCCACCTGGGTGAGATAATAGAGGATGCAGCCACCGGCACCATTTGCCTTGATCAGGTAACCTGTCTGCAGGGACACGGCCCTCACAAAATCCTTCCGGGGTGGGTATTTCTGCAGAGAGATGCCGTGCACCTCAGAGCGTGCCCAAGCTGCTGCCCAGCCCTGCCTGTGCCTGCTGGCCCATGTGGGCAGCACCCCTGTCAGGGCTGGGGCCGGCCGGGGGCTCACCGGGTGCTTGACACTGTAGTTGATGATCATGTAGTCATTGCCCAGGGGCAGCCAGGAGCGCAGGGTGACGAAATCCCGGTTCTTCAGGGGGCTCGGGCATTTCCCTGCAGACAAACCCTGTTACATCCCAACCCATTGCCCCCATGGATCAACACCCATGCATGGGGTTGTGAGGTCAGGGAGGTGGGTCCTGGGGGTCCCCAGGGGCTGTGGGCTGCTCACAGGAGTAGTATCCCACGTCAGCGTTAACGGTCAGGCGCCCGATGTCGTAGGTCTCGATCATGTTCGAGTCCCATTTCTTGCGGTAGCGGGTGTCATGCAGCACATCGTAGAGCGTCTCGGCAGGGACATCCTTGCAGGAGATGCGAGTCTGTGGGGAGACGGGCAGTTGGGCAGGGGGGCAGCACCCACCCCCAGAGCACAGAGCTGTGCCCATCTGGGGACGAGGACTTTAGGCTGTTCCCGTGTGTGGTGGCACGCCCCCATGCTGCTATAAAGCCACGTGTGTGTGCCATGGAGGATGCTCTGCACATGTGGTGCAGGGCATGTCCCCGCTTCAGGACAGCCCAGGCAGAGCCACTGGCCCCGCTGCTGGCATGCAGCACAGTGCAAAGGCAGGAAGCCAGTGGGGTAGAAGGACCCCCTGCTCTCAAGCGGAGCTGCCTGGTGGTCCAGGCTCTGGTGCCTCGGTACCCTGAGCCCAGCCCTGTCCTCTCACCCCCATGTTCCTGCAGGCCAAGAAAAGGGATGCTCCTGCCCTGGCATGATGCTCTCGGGCAGGGGGTCCAGTCAGGGAGGTTGGTGGGGCCCCGGCTGTAACCAGAGCTGTGGACATGCCCAACCGCGCCAGCGAGTGCATTATTGATGAAGCTGGCCGCCCCACTTGTCTCAATGCCGGGAGGAAAGAGATGTCATCTGCTCCTTGTTAGAGGCCTTGCATCTTTGATGAGGTGTTCGGCGCTGTGTAATTGGAGATGGCCCTCTGAACGTGGCAGGTCCCATCAATCTCGGGCAAGCTTTCCCCGATGGCCTGGGTGCTGGACTCGTGCCCAGGGCAGGCTTGGAGATGTGCTGCACTCCCTGGGGTGCCGTGTGGGAGCACCCAGCCCCCTTCTCCTGCTCCCCCTCCCCAGCCACCCCCTCCCCGCTGGGTCTGAAGGTGCTGCTGCTGCAGGGTGAAGGATGACTCCAGCCGGAGGTGGACCTCAGGGTCCTCCTGGGCTCCTGGAAGCTCAAGTTATCATGGTGGGACCATCGCAGCCTTGTATCCACAAAATCCCCCACTAAAGCCTGTCCACCACCCCTCTCCAGCCACAGATGAACAGAAGCTGTGCAACAGCAGCACCAGGTGCAGCAGGTGGTCAACTGGGATGGGGAAAGCACAGAGCCCAAAACCAGACCATCCACAGTGAATTCAGGTGGAAAAAAATCCAAAGGTCCAGCTGCTCTGGGACTCTCCAGGTTATACCTGCATTAATGGAAAGACTGGGGCTCTTCTGACTCCCAAACCCCAGCCTGTGCAGCTCAGCTCTCCCTCACAGACTGGGTGGCATCCTCTATCCCACGTTTCAGGAAGGGTCCCTGGGCAGTGCTAACCGCTGTACCATGCCCAGGCCCTCTCCACAGCAGGGAAAAACCACATCAAGGAGGTATTATCTGCAATGAAGCAGGCTGGGCAATGGTCCCCAGATGCCCCTGAACCTGCCTGGGATCCCATTTCTATGGGGCTTGGTGGTGGCAAACGGGGATATAACTGCATCCCCTCTGCCGGGCTGCGCTTGTTTGAACTCAGCTGGACTTCACGAGGTTCCTGCCAGCCCATCCCTCCAGCCTGTCCAGGTCACACTGAGCAGTAGCCTTGTCTCCAGCACTTCAAATGCTCTCCACACTTCAGTGCTGTCTGCATACTCGCTGAGAGGGTGCTTGATTCCATCATCCCAGTAACAGGGTGGGACCCAGCAACTGGCCACCACCTGGTCTCTGCACTGCTGACCACCATGCCATGAGCCTAGTAGTGAGCTGGTTTTCCATCCACCTCATCATCCACTTCTCCAGTCCAGATCTCGCCAATGTGGTGATGAGGAGACTATGGGAAACCCTGTCAAAGGCTTTACTAAAGTCAAGGTACAGGGCTTTTACTGTTCTCCCCATACCCACACAGCCAGTCCTCTCATTGCAGGAAGCAGTCAGGCTGGTCAAGCATGATTTGCCCTTGGTAGGTCCCTGCTGCTGTTACTACTGCCCTTGTTCTTCAGGACATGGCTTCCAGGAGGATGTTTTCCATCACCTTCCCAGGGATGGAGGTAACACAGCAGCCCGTAGTGCCCTGGAGCATCCTTCTTGCCCTTCTGGAAGACGGATGTGACGTTTGCCTCTTCCCAGTTATCAGAGACCTCCTGCAGTCACCAGGAGTTTTCAAAGAGATGTTGGCCAGACCCCTCAGCACCCCCGCGTGCATCCTGTCTGGTCCTGTGGACTTGCACATGCCCAACTGGCTACAGTGCCCCCTTATCCCAGCCCAGAAGCTCTTCCCTGGCTCATGGTGGCAAGGCGGCATGTATCGCAGCTACACCTCTGCAGAGAGCGCCGCTCCTCCTCCTCACCTTGACTCTGAAGGGCCTCCATCTATGGCAGCATTGCAATCAGTGTGTGCCCAGCTCTTCCTCGTGTCTCCCCAGCTGCATGCGCTGGTGAGCAGGCACCCAAGATGGGCTGCCAGTTACTCTGTGTTCAGGAGAGCGGTGCAAGAGCCTCCTCCATCATACTGCACACCAGGTGCCTCCTCACCACCTCCCCATGCCTTCCCTGCCCTTCAGGTGGTAGTAACCCTTCTCTGACACTCCTAGTTGAAAGCTCTCTTTTGGGTTGGCTGTCCGGTAGGTAAGATGCTTTGGCCCTACTTGCTTAGGTGGATCCCATCCCTGCCCAGCAGTCCTGGTCCTCAGTGGCCAGAAAAGCCAAAGCCCTGCCCGTGACTCCAGTCATGGAGCCAAGCCTTGACCCATAGGATACTCCCACACAGGGCTTACCCTGTGATAGGGCTCCCATGCCCCTTGCCACCAGCATCCTGTAACCACTCTTGATGTACTCAGGGTGACCTGGAAGTGTCACTGGTGCCATATAGATGAGCAACAAGATGTAACAACCTGAGGGATGGTTGAACCTCACTACTCCCTCTGCAGCACCCCAGATCTGGCCCCTGGCAAGCAACAAACCTTCCAAAACAGCACACGAGGGCTCTGTGGGATGCTCCTCCAGTGCAGGATGTGAGGTGATGTGCCCCAGGGTGGTGTGGCAGGGGGAGAGGCACCAGGGAGGCATCCCGCCAGCCTGTCCCATGCCCGGGGGCCCCTGGCAAGGCCATCTCCATAATGTAATCAATCCCAGGGCCTTCCCGCCTGTGTCTGGATTAAGGGTAGCTGCAACATGAGCCCGCATGTGTGCATGCATGGCAGGACACTGCAGCGGGCATCCTGGCAGGTCGAGAGGCTAAAGCCACAGGGCAGGTAGTGAGAGCCTGCAGAGCAGCTTGCCAGCTGGGGAAGCACCTCTGGGGGACTAACCCCACCAGCCCCAGCATTTGGGGCAGAAACACCCCCAGGCAAGCTGGACCAGGGTGCTCCCAGGGACCCTTGGGAGCAGCTGAGCGCACAGCTGGGGCAGTGAAGGGCTGGCAGTCCCGCAGCTGCAGGCATCTGCTTACCTTGATTTTCTGCACGGTGCAGCTTTCTTCCTGGCCCTGACTCCACACGGTCACGCCAGCCTTGTTATACCGACAGTGCCAGCCCTCCAGGCTCTCACACTGATCCCTGAAGGAGCTGAAGTCGGAGTCATCCGGGATATAAACCATGTCCCCTCCTCTGGACATGGGGCTGAGCTGCCGGACCCAGGGCGCGGGCACTGGCTGCAGGCAGGCTCCTTCTGCCTCACCTCCTGGGAAAGCCAGTTCTGCCCTTGAGCTCTGCCTTGCTGGGTGCCTGCTGTAGCTCACATCATCCTCTGATCTCCGAGCCCCTGCCCCCGGAGTGGGCACCAGCTGCCCAGGCACACTGGGATGGGCAGAGACCTCCAGCCACCCCAGTCACGCTGCGCCACACAGAGCAGCAGGGAGGAAGGCTCCTTCCCTGCAGTTGTTATCGCAGCTGCCGAGAGCTCAGATGTCTTCTCCGGCTGGCTAACCAGGATCACATTTCTCTCCGGCTGGCTGTCAGCTCCTCTATTATTCAGCAGGTAGCAGTGTGCAGGTGGCTCGGCTTTCAGGGCAGAGCTGCCCCCGGCTCCCAGAGCCCCCCGTCCCTGCTGGCCCTGCTCTCCCCTCACCAGCACGCTGGCAATCTCTGTGCCTGACTTTGCAGCACCAGCTCGCTGGCGGGATCAGCTGATCACCTGCCAGGAGAAGCGGCCAGGCCTCCCAGCAGCGCGACAGAAGTGATGGGCTTCAGCATCAGTGGGATGCAGGCCAGCGTGGGTCCTGGCGTGCCTGGGATGGGGCTGTGGTCCGGTGCACAGGACCTGGGCTGTCAATGTGTCCTGGGTCTGTGGGGTGGGCTCCTGGCGTAGGGAAGGGAAGGAAAGAAATTTGCACGTGCGGAGGTTGCCCCTCACTGGGCTCACAGGATCCTGGTGACGCTGGTAGGAAGGGACCCCTGGGGGTCTCTAACCCCCCCGCCCGCTTGGAGCAGAAACGCCACCAGCACAGGGTAAGGTCACCCATGGCTTTACCCAGCTATGCCTTGAAGGATGGACTTGTCCCACCTCCCTGGTGGCAAGTCCCACAGCTGCACCACCTCCCCAGGAAAAAAAATAATAATTCCTACTGTCCAGCCTGAAGCTGCAATTGGTGTCCGTTGTCCTTTCTTACACCTCATGCCCTACTGAGAGAGATTGGTTCCGTTGCCTTTGCATCTGCCATCCAGGTAGCTGCGTGATGCCGGTAGATCCCAACCCACCCCTCTTATAGGTCCAGTCCCCAGCCCTGCCAGCAGCATCTGCTGGTCCTTCTCCAGCTCCTCCACCTCTCCCTGAACTGGGGGGCCAGTCTGGGCTCAGCACCCAGCTGGGGGTTCCCTGGTGCTGCACAGAGGGGACAACCCCTTCTCTCAGCCTGCTGGCCACGCTCCTCCTCATGTTGCCCAAGATGCAGCTTGCCCCATTTGCTCAGCTTCTTGTCCAGGGCCTTGTCTGGGACCTTGTCCCAGGTCCTTTTCACTGGGACCCTGCTTAGCCCCGCGGTCCCCAGCCTGGCTGAAACCTGGGGTTATCTGGCCCATCTTGTTGATGTCCACAAGGTTTCTGTTGACCCGAATTTTGAGTTTCTTGGTGTCCACCTGGACTGAGGCTCTGTCATTTGCTGCACACCCATTTCCCCTAGTTTAGCCTCACCTGCAAGGCAAGGATGCACTTGCCTCCTCATCCAACCCTCTGATGAGGATGGGGAACATGGGCCCAGTACTGACCCTGGGGTACCCCGCTTGAGACCAGCTGCCAGCTGGGCATCAAGGCATGGGCAAAAACTCATGGAAGGGAGAGCAGGGAGAAAGCTGGAGAGCTGCAGCTGCTCGCAAAGTCTTGCCTGGGGAGAAAGGCTGCCTGCAGCTGCCTGCAGCAGCCCATGCTGAGGCACAGTGGGCTGAGCAGCCGCTCCTCCATGCACGCTGGCTCATCATGGGGCTGCGTGTTTCACAGCTTGGGTTGCTCTGGGTGCCGTGGTTGTCTGCCAGCGAGGCAGAACTGTCAAGCGCCATGTTCAGTTAAAAAGCTGCCACAGTGGGCGGGGAGTGGCAGATCCCAAGCTGGGGACAGTGCAGAGGAAAGACCTTGGGGTGGCCTTGGGGCTGTGGAGTAGGAAGCAAGCGAGGCCAGACAGATTTATGGTCTAGAGCTGCCTAACGCCATTGCTGTAGTGTCCCATGGGGTACACAGGAGCATGTGTGTGAATATGTGCACACCTGTGTGTCCACATGCAAGCGTGGACAGTCACCCCAGCCCCTGCAAGAGCCAGACACAGCCTGGAGAGTCTGTGTGTAGATGTGTGGGGGAAGGTAGCACCTGAGCCTGGGGGCTTTGTAACTCTAAAATGTGTCCATGGGGGGAAAGAAGGAAGGATACTGCAGTCCTGGGGATGGAGGAGCTCCAACAGGCTGTGTGGGAAGGAGCAGACTGCTTGCCCAGCATTATTGAAGCGGGAACCAGCCCTGCCTGGCCACATTTCTCTCTGCACTTGAGAGTTGGGAGCATTTCTCTCCCTGGTTGTACAGGTTGGAAACTTGAATGGAAGGTGCTTTCTTCTCTTCTGCAGCAGCCCCTGGGGTCAGCGTTCAAGCTGGACAACAGTGCAGCCACCCAAGATCTTGCTGGTCACCATCACATGTCCCCTGCAAGCCACCAGCTGAGCTGAAACGGGTTCCTGTGACCCACTTGCCCTTGCAAGCACTCAGGGCTCAAAACAACCCCATTTACCACTGCCCTTGGCTCTTTTAGACCCAAGGTCTGGATCTGGGTGATGCTGCTGGGACCCTGCACACCCCAAGGCAGAGAGATGAAGGTGACTGTAGCAAATGTAAAGGCACACATTAATGTGACCTCGCCTCTGTCACCTCTTGTTTAACTTCTCTTCATGAACATTGACTATCAAACTTCCTGTGGCTGGAGCCACCTTGAGTTTCTGGCCAGGCAGTGGCAATCTCAGCAGCAATTTTGTGGTGTGTCCCCAAGTTATGACAGCCCCATCCTTCCCGCCCCATCCTTCCCATCCTCTGCAGAGGAAGTGTCAGGAGCTCAGCAGCAGGGAGGGAAGAAATAAGGGATGTTTCTCTGGAAGCATCAGAGCTGCCACCCTAGCAAGACCTGAGCCCAAGGAAGATGGACTTTATAGGCTCATTTTGCATGAGTATCTGTTAGCAGGGAGCTGGCTGGGCTCTGGGTGAATCCCCATTGCATGGTGCCTTCCAGGCCCTGCTGTTGGGGCTGGCTGAACCTGCACCCTGGGGTTAGTGGTATAACCCCACCGTCCTGCAGCATCCAGGAGCTGGTAGTGGCTTGTCACACCTGGTTTAGTTGGACACTAGCTTTCCTTGGCTATGGGACGCCAGCAGCTTGTGGTGGCCCCATGGGTGGCACAGAGTTACATTCCCTGGGCTGACAGTATAGCTGTGCTCCATGTCTGCGCCTTCCCAAGTGAGAAATGCAGCATCAGGAGACAGGCTTGCCCTTCACAAGATTGTCCCATCTCTGGCATGCTCTCCCAGGGCACTGCTGAGATGGGTCCATCTGCTGCGAGCACGGAGGGTCCTGCTCTTGGCCACACTTTGTCACTGTGCATGGGCAGTGGGGGATGACATGGGGCACTGTCATGCCAGCAGCCCCTAGGATCCCCACATGCCCCACGGCCTCTGGCTTCGTGAGCAGGGGCCTCTCCAGAGCCTGGTGGGGCCAGGGCACGCAGGGGCTCCTGGTTAGGGTATGGTAAGGAGGACCCAGGTCCCATCCCAGCTGTGTCTGAACAAGGAATTTCTGGTCCCTTCCTCCTCCTCCTTTCATTCTCCAGGTCAAATTTCTAAACTCTCCAAGTGTCTTTACAGACTCTAGAGCCGGGATGTGGGATTTACATGCTGGGAGTGAGGTTGCAGGACTTTGCATGTGGGTGTTCATGGCTCCATTAATGAGCTTGGATGCCTCAGCAGGATGAGCTTCCAGCCTCTCCAGAGCTGGAGAACAGCATCCAATCCCCTCTGCAGCGACCGCTCCTGCTCCTCCGAGAATCGACTTTGAAAGGCTTTGCAAATTGAAATGAAAAATGTTTTTCCTACAGAAAATGGTTCTGCTTTGACTTTATGTGAACTGCAGCGCTGGCTCCCCTCGGATCCTTGTTCCACCAGGGTTTATCTCCTGGGGAATGAACAAGAGAGTTAGGAAGAAAAGCTAAAGGTGGGCTGAGAGTTTCCTGGCCTGGAGAAACCCAACTGGAGCAGTTAGGAAGGGTTACAGCTGCCACACAGCATTAGGAAATGGTGGCTGGGAGGTGAAGATCATCCCAGGAGGGGAGCAGGAAGGTGTTAAGCACCTGAAAGACATCAGGTCATGCTAGCTGTGGCTAGGCTGCCTTCCCTTTGAGGGACACAGCAGGAAAGCCAGGGAAAAGCAAAATCCTGACCCAGGAGTGATGCAAGGCATGAAATACCCTGGGGTCCTGGGGAGACCCCAGAGACCCAGTCCTGCAGGTACCCCTGCATGCCAAGTGTGGTCCCAGAGTCCCAGGACTTCAGGGACTACCCTAGAGTCCCAGGGCTGCAGGGACCCACAGGGCCCCCAGTGACACCCCAAAGCCTTGGGGCTGCAGAGACCCCTGCAGCCCCAGGGAGGCTCCAGAGCCCCAGTGACACCAGAGCCCTGGGGCCCCAAAGTTGCAGGGACCCCCAGGGTCCTGGTGAAACCCCAGAGCCCCGGTGAGACTCCAGAGCCACGGGGCTGCAGGGACTCACACGGGGGGTGAGAGACCTCAGAGCCCCAGTGAGCCCCAGAGCTGCAGGGACCCCTGGGTGCCTGGAGAGACCCCAGAGCCTCGGGGCTGCGGAGAACACCCAGCCATGTGCTCATCCAACCCAACCAAGTTAAAACCCAGCTGCAGCTCCCTCGGGCAGTGCCACGCCATTCCCCGCAGGAGGACAATGTCCCCTGCATCGGTGACATCCCCAAGCCAGGGCCACCGTGCCCAGGGACCCTGCTTCGGGCTCTGCGGCTCGCCCGGCGTGTGCAGTCTGGCGCTCGCCCACTGGGTGTCACGCGTGCTCCACGGACGACAGCGACGGGGACATGGCCAGCGACAGGGAGAGGGCAGGGAAAGGGGCAAGCCGAGAGGCAGAGAGAGGCGCAGGGCCATCCATGCCCGCCGTGGGGACAGCCGCAGCTCCCCTGCAGCCACCACCCGCAGACGTGACGTGTTCCCCTGCTCCACGCTGATGCCACCACCCCGTCCACGGAGGCGGAGGTGATGGCTGGGGCTGCTTCTGACCTGGGTCCCCCACACCGGTGCCAGGCGGGTGCTGGCTGCTCCTCCATGTGCCCTCCCAGTGTGGCATTGGGGGGTGGCTTTGCCCCCCCCCCCCCCCCGCTTGCTGTCCCCTGCTGCTCTGAGCTGTTTTGTGGCACCCCAGGAACAGCCCAGTCTTGCCAGCTCAAAGCTGAGGGTGTGGAATGATTTGCACCTCAGTTTCAGGCTCTCGGGACACTCGGTGTTACTGGGCCCAGTTAAAGGTCCCCAGAACAGCGGGCATGCTGGGGGCACACTCCTCTCAGTGCCAAGGAGCCCAGAGAGGGGGCCACTCTGTAAACTTTGCTGTTAAGCAGAGGATGAGATGAAGCCCCAGGACCTTTCCTCTTGGGACAGCATTGGCACCCTGCACCTGGGGACCACCAGCTCTGGTATGCTTTAAGCGTAGACATTTTTCTGCCACTTTGGGAGCTTCTGGTGTCAAGGAAAAGTGTGTATGGAGGGGCTTGCTCCCCCCAGCCCCCTTGGAGGCTGGGACCCAGCACGGCTGGGGTACCCAGCCCTGCTGGGTCCCTTCCCTGTCTGCGGTGCAAGGACAAGGTCTCATCTCTGGCATCATTTCACAGGGTGATGGGCAGAGGGCAGCACCATCTCCCTCAGGCAAAGGCAGGGCAGGGGGTTCAGATCATCCACGCTGGCAAAGTCAGGTGGCACTGATAGCAAAGTACAAGTGTGTAGGGGGGGAGCCTGCCAGGCGCATTCCCAGAGGCTGGCACAGTGAACAGGGGCACAGAAGGGTAAAGGTTCCCTGCTCACCCATGTCATGAGTTTTGGCCTCAGTTCTGCCCTCAAGAAACCTGGTAGAGGGCAATGCATGGGATGTGCTCCATGGGGTGCAGAGACTAAGGAGGCAGGTCCCACAGCAGGTCTGCCCCATTGCAGATGGGCCAGAAGACCCCTTGGGGGATGTGACTCCATATATCTCCTGAATACCTGTGTACCTCTCTGCCACTCCTCAGTGTCCTCCTACAACTGGGGTCATGCCAGGGCAGGGTCCTGCCCCAGGATGCTCCTCCAGCTACATGCATCCATATATCCACGTAACACATCTACACAGGACACTGCACAGTGACACTCATCCGCATGACACACAGCACAGAAATGGCAGCACGCTGCACGCGTGACGCGGAGTCACGTTGGGCAAGTGCATGCGTGGATGCAGCTGTGGAGCAGCAACATGCTCATGGCATCCTGCTACATGCATGGACATCCAGCAGGCACCTGTGACTCCTCCACACAACTGGTGGCACAGAAGCCGTCATGACACAGAGACCACATAGGAATGACATGTCTGGACATGGGTGTCAGCCACCCACATGTGCCCAGCTTGCCAGAACATGCGTGGCAGCACATGCAGCTGGCGAGAGACACAACCCACAGCTCGGCAATGCACCAGCCGGGGGCCCGGGGCAGCCCACAGGCGCTGAGCACCTACGCACATACATGTGCATGCACACAGAGTGGTGCAAACATGCTCTATATGTGTGCAGATACATGCGTGCACACTGCAGCTGCTTTGGTGTGTATCTTGATGCTCCTCAAAGGCTTCCCCTTAAGCCCCCCACTCCCATCTCCCTAAGCCTCCTTCTTGCATCCTGCTCCCCACTTGCCTCCTGCCACTGTCCCTGTACTGTGGCCCCATGTTCCCCCCTCCCTAGCTCTCCCACCACCCCACACTACTCGTTTTAGCTTAACCCTTCTGCTCAGGGCTGCTCAGGTGGCAGCCAGCCTCGTGTCATCCTTGCCTTGTTTGCCCTGGAGCTTTCCATCCTCTTCACACTGCCTGCCGCCAGCCCGGGGCCCTGCACCAGCCCCTGGCTGCCCAGACTCCAGCTCTGCTCCACCACGCTTTTCCCAGCCTGGCAGACAGGGCTGTGGTGCCCACAGCCCCACGGCTGCCAGGCCAGGGCTTGTTTGCACAGTGCCCCAGCCGGCCATCAGGGTGATTTAAAAGGACTGTGAAAAATGTAGTTATTTTTCCCCCTTTCAGCTGCAAGTCAATACTCGGGGAAGGATGTTTAATTATCTTCGTCACCCTCCTAAATCTCTTTATGAGAGGGTTCGGCTGCAAATCTCCACATCATTTCAAAGTTATTGGCTAGCGTGGTGCACAGCAGCACAGTAAATTAGCTGGTCAGGAGCAGGCATGGGTGCCCCCCCGCGCTGCACGTGCTGCGCATGGCCGGTCTCCCCCTACCCTGGGGTTGTGCCAGGGTGGGGGGCAGTAGGGAAGCGCCCTGCTGGCTCGGGGGTTAGGGCTGGTGTCCCCTCCAGTCATGGGCACCACCTGGTCATCATGCCCTGGTACATGCCCCATCCCTGGGGGCCTGGCTGCAGCAGGTAATGCCACAGGCTGGCAGCTCCTCTGTGGTCCAGGACCAGGCAGGATCCAGGGGACACGGGACGGCCAGCACCACCCCAGGGTGACCTCCTGCACCATGACGTCCATCCTTCTCTCTGTGGCATGGTACCCCCAGCACAGCCTCGCTGCACCTCCTTCTAGATGCTCTCCCCAGCCCTGGGGACACTCTCCCTGGAGCTGGGGCTGTGATTACCAGGTGCCTGGCACCCCCATGGCTGGCAGGATCCCCCCACGGTGACCCAGTATCACCCCTGGCTGAGGGATGGACCAGGATAGGACTGCACACCACAGATGCCGGGTCCATTCAGCTACTCTGAGTCCCGCAAACTCCCCAGCCCTCCACCTCGCACCTCCTCAAAGGCAGACGGCGCAGGGCTGGGTGCTACAGGGTGGGTGGCTACAGGCCAGTGAAGGTGCAGGATGGAGAGCGGGCACAGCCACGCTCCCCAACCCCTCCTCTGCTGGGGGGCACAGAAAGTGGGTTGCAGCCCCCGACCCAGCAGCATCCCTGGCAGGCAGCACCCAGCACCCGCTGTGCCCTAAGCCTCCCGTTCTCATGCAAAGCCAGCAGAGTCAGGGCTGGGCTGGAGGCCTGAGATATGCTAGAAGAAAATGCCACCTTCCTGATAATGCCTTTTATTGGACTAGGTGACACGCAGGCTTTAGGGGATAGCAGGAGAATCCTCTCGGCTCATCCGCAGAAAGGATTTCCACAGCCCTCCCGGCGGCTTGTCAGTGCTCGGCTCCGAGTCCCTGAAGAGTTATTACCTCCCGACGCACGGCTCTGTCTGCTGGGAGCTGAATGGCGTCCCTGCCCCCTGTTTGCTGCTTAGAAAGATTACGCCGCCTTTGAATAAGCTCCGTGGAGCGCTGCTGCCGACGCATCAGACAGGGGCTAATCAGAAAATTAGCAGGGAAAGAAAACTTTGTGGCAGGAACTTATCTCTGGCGCGGGTGCGTGTCGCTCCGGCTGCTGCTGCCGCCGCTGCTCCCGCACCCAGGCCTGTCCTTCATCCGGGCTTAAGCAAAACTTCCCTGTGATTGCAGCGACAAAACCTGCTACAAATGCATGGTATGAGGAGGTGGTGTGCGCACACACACACGTGTGTGCACTTGAGCATGTAGATGCAGTGTGTGCAAACACACCTGCATGCACAAGCAAACATATGCAGTCTTATGCACACGTACGCCCATCTGTGCATGCTTGGCACAGACATTTCTGTACAAGAGTGCGTGGTTATACAAGTGCACACACACAGAGGCATGCCTACTATATGCACACACATGCATGCAGACGTGCATATATATATGCACACATATATATGCATATATGCACATGCATCCCTGTATACACAAACACATGATTACACAACTGCATGTGCACTCACACACCAGCACTTATAAGGATGCACCTGCAAACACATGCACCTGCACATGCGTATTCCTACGCATGTGAACACACACGCGTATGTGCATACATGCACATGTGGCCACATATGGGCTCCTTGGGACTTCTCCTGTTGCTGGGTGAGTGATGAGCAGGGGACGGATGCTGCACCGAGCCCACATTACACTACCGATGCTGTGCTCACTCAGGACAGAGGTGCGTCCCACTCCTGCACTGGTGTGACATTAGTCCCCACGCTGCAGTGCCATTCTAGGGACAGCCCCCAGGAGCATTGCCTGACACCTTTGGGTGGTCCCCCAGTCATCCTGTCCTGTGCCATGGGGAAGGGTGCGGGATGGGGCCCGTGGTGGGCAGGGGGACTGTGAGCTGCGCCGGGGACAGGGAGCAGCACCTGGGAGCGGCGTGCGGGGGTGATTAAAATGCGCTGTTTGTTTTATTTAAGCACAACAGTCAGGGAGAGTTACAGGGCACTGAGCTAGAAAATAGCATTTACAGAAACTGCCTCTTGACACCCAGAGCCCTGACCTTTGCAAACTTCATTAGCGCCATGTAGATGTGTGTACATCCAGCCCAGGGGACATGAGGAGGTGGAGGGCAGGGACCTCTCCCCACATCGCCCAGCTCTGGCAGCCCAGACCCTCCACGGGACTCCCAAACGCAACCATGTCCCAGCATGGGGGCTCTCTGGGGGGTGCCTGAGCCCCATGTGACTCAGGACCCTGGCACAGTGGTGTTGGTGGCACCAAGGGCAGGGCGACATGGACCCTGCTGGGATCCCTGTGCCCCCTGCACTGATGCCCCCAGGGCTGTGGCCAGTGCTGGGCAATACTGCCAGCCCCACTTGGGCATTGCCATGTTTCTGGACCGCCGGTCCAGCCGTAGCAACAGTTGCTATGATTCCCTTTTCCCATTCCTTTTTCCCGACTCCAGTGACTTCCCATGGCAGCTCTGGCACTGCCGGGGATGTGTTTACAGGCAATTAAAGCTCATTAATTGTGCAGAAGCAACAGACGCCCCTCAGCAATGTGTGGAGGTGAGTCCCGCAGGGGAGGGAGCCAGACCCGACCATCCCTGGCACATCCACGGTGGCGTGGGGGGCAAGTGGGGGTCTGCACCAACCCCAGGCCATGAAGAGCTGACCTTACTCCAGAGGGATCCCAGAGCTGGCAGCAAAGCCTGTGTGATGGGGGACATGCATGAGCATTGCAATGAGTCTCCAGCACCCACTCAGCAGCCCCACGTGCATGTCCACCTGGGCATCAAGCACTGCCGAAACCAACTTCCAAGAACTGGAAAGGGGGTTGAGCCCCCCGCTGCCACCTCCCTCAGGGGGTACCAGCCCCGTCTGCCCCCCTGGCAACCCAGTGCTTTGCCATGGGGATGAAATCAGCTCCGCTCTCGGCAGGCAGGAGCCAAGCAGGGGCTTGCTTGAGGCTCTTGCCCGCACGTGTCTGAGCAGAGCTGGCACAGGCAGGTGATGAGCCGCTGTTCCCTACTTGCTGCACCTCGGAAAAACAATAGCATTTGGTAGCAGGGGGAGAAGAACCTTCTCCTGAATGGATTGAAATGATGCTTTGATTGGGAACAGATGCAAGAGATAAGGGGGGGAGGCAGGTACCCGCACGGTTACGGCACAGGGCCAGCTGCCAGCCTGCTTGCGGTTCCTCGCTGCAGGGAAGGGAAGAGTCCCTGGAGGCGGCTGGTGCTCAGCTTTCCGCTGCCCTGCCTGCTCCAGAGCTGCTGGGCATGGAATTGGGTGGAGGATGCACCATCACATGGGATGTGCCCAGCTGCTGGACGCGGGGTGCTGGGTGCAGTCCTGGGGGGACTGCATGCTGCCGTGGCAGGGTGTGGGCAGGGGATCCCGCATCACTCCTGGGGGGATGAGCTGTTCCTCTGGCAGCAGGGATTCATGGGGAGGGTGCTCTGCCGTACTGGGAGGAGGTGCAAGTCCAGGACTTATCCTGCCAGCGAGGATGTGGGGCTGCATGTGTGAGGCTGAGCCCTGTGCCCCACTCACTGCTGCCCACGTCCAGCTTGGTGTCCTGCAGGACCAGCAGAAGAAGTGCTGTGGGGAGCATGGCGTGGCCTCCCCCTCCTCTTCCTCTTCTTCCTCCTCCTCCAGCACTGACAGTGGGGCCCAGCAAGACAAGCCACAGCTCTGCCAGGCTGAGGCCAAGGGCACAACTGAAAATAAAGACTAATCATGCTGCCGCTGAAATTCAGTGCCTCCTGTCCTCCTGCCCGCACAGAGGCTGGCGTGTGTGGGGCTGCATCCTCGGGTGCTGGCAGAGATGCTCAAGGGCGTGCTGCTGTCAGTGGGAGATAGAGTGGCTTGGCAGGGCCTGACCCCTGCCCTGGCTCTCCCTCCATACCCTCTGGCTGTCACACTTGCCCGTGGGGCCATGGCCTGCTGGCCTGCCTCCCTGCCTGGCAGAGGCTGGTGCGGGGAGCGAGAGGGTGCGGGAGGGGTGTGGAGCTGCCCACTGCTGGGTCTCGGCTTGGATGGGCAAGGACACCCTGCCACGCAAGTGGGGGAGAAGAAAGCACCCACCCGCCCTTTGGAGACCCCCAAATTCCCCCGGCAAGACCTGCAGAGGGTCATCACTCACCTCTGAGGAGGTACAAGCCTTTTCTGCCCTAAAAGCCAGCTCCCAAGGCTGGGAGGTGGCTGTGCCTCTGTTCCTGGGGAAGGGACGCAGCATTGTGTGAAGGGATGCAGAGCTCACTCGGCTTCCCTGCGAGGCTGCAGGCACCCACCCAGCCCCATGTCACCCCACTACCCCACCATGTTCTGCTCCAGGGCTGGGCAAGACAGGGCTGATGCAGGGCTGCTCGCTGACCCCCAGGACCCAGGCTGGGAGCCGGCAGGAGCAGTCGGTGAATACTTACATGAGCCAGAACATTGGGGTGCCCAGCACCCCAGAGAGCTGGGAAGGGGTCCGTCCTGCCTCTCGCCCTGTCTGGGCTCATGCATGGATGGCAAGCAGCACCAGCAACGGTGGAAGATGCTTGGCCCATTTTAACCCTTTCCACGGCACAGCTTCCTCTGCCGCATGATTGCCACTGGGCTGGGTCCCCGTGCCCCCCGTCATCCGCAGAAGATCCAGCGGGAGGCAATCGGCAGGCGCACGCTGCGGAGCGGTGCTTTTCTTCTCTAATCTTCTTATTTCATTTTAGCATTTACAATACACCCAGCCGGTAATCCTGACATCAAACACGCCACGCGCACTTTCAAGCTGCACCGACGTCAGGCTGCGTGAGCGCTGGCAGGAGCTGGCAGCTCCGACGTCTCGAGATAACACACAGAAGAAAGACAAGGAAAGCTGCTCTGCCAGCACGACGAGCAGGCACCGGGCGCCATGTCCTCCGGAGCCCTTCCCCAGGGGCCACCCACAAGGTGCCCCCTCGGGGTCTCTCTGTTGGGGTGCCCTGGGTTCAGAACCCATAGGGTGCCCCTGTAGCTGGTATGGCTGGGCTGAAGTGGGTGCCCATGCTGTTCAGGGCAGGTTTTGTCTCTAGTGAGAGGTTGGAATCAAAGTCATCCAAGCTGGCAGCCCAGGGGACAGGGGTAGAGCTGGGTGACCCACTCAGCCGCCTTCCTCCCCCTCCGGAGCTGCACACACCTCTGGGGCAATCGCAATGCCAGAATATGCTGGAGGCTCTTCCCAACCTTCGCCTTGCTGGAGCATCCTTCAGTGACCAGGCATGGCAGCTGGACCTTGGCTGGGGTAACTGGGGGACCCACCTCCAATGCAGGGATGCGCCCCCTCCCAGCGGGAGGGCAGGCAGGGGGCAGCTGCATGCTTCAGGTGGGGGGGACAGTGTCTGATACCCGCTAGCCACAGGCACCACCAGTGATGGGGCTGTGCAGTGCCATGGCACCATGCCCCCACAATGGGGCTGCAGAAAGCCAAGGGCTGGGCAGCCAGTGGTGCTCACGAGTCCCTTTCTCTGCTACCTTGTCACCAGCTCTTCTCCTCTGTTGGACACCAGCTGCTGGGACAGAAATTTAGGTGGCAAGTGCTATCAGGGAAACATTTCCCTGCTCCCACCTGGTGTGGTGCAACACCCATCTCACCAGGGTGAGACAGATCTGCCAGCATTTGCTGAGTCCCCCTGGGGTAGCTTTTCTCCCCCAGCATGGTGTCCAGCACTGAGTTTCCAGCTGCTGGGAAATTCCTGGAGTTTTCTTGGAGCTGAAAGGCTCAGCAGGGCTGGATAGGGAAGAGGAGAACAAAAGGTGGAGAGAGGCAGAAAAGCCTGAGAAGTCATTTAACCCACCCTTAGGCTCCAGCAAGGGTGGGACACCTCCCCGGCTCCCTCTCACGGGAGGTTTCAGAGCGCACCCTGAGGCTCAGCAAGGCTTCGCCATGGCAGAGCATCCTAATGCCCTGTACCTGGGTGGTGCCCTGCACCCATGCAGCTTTACCATCCTCTTCCTCAGCCCACGCAGGAGGAACAAGCCCAGCTGATGTGTGCTCTGCCTGGCACTGGCAGTGCCAGGGGATGTGAGGAATGACAGCCCATCGAGGAGGGTAATGGCTCATGTCCCTGTGCAAACCTCGGTCCCTGGCCAGCCCCTTCCCCAGCATGCCTGCATGGTGCCAGGCAGGCGCTGGCTGTGAGCAGCCCTGTCCCCGCTCTGCCTGGTGGGGGGCACCCCCAAAGGAATAGTCTCAGGTCTAATCCTTGTCTCGATATTTGGGATTTAATCAGCACTGAAGTAAGTAGCTTTTTTTTTTTTTTTCTTCTAAGGCAGAGAAGAGCTGCAACTCAATAGGAATTAATTTGCCTAATTAGCGTCTTCGGGAAGCTCTCCCTCCTGCGCATGCCCCAGCGGGAAGATTTCAGGGCTTGGGGACCCACTGCGAAGGCTGTGCCTGGTGGGGTGCTGCCCAGCATGCTGCCCGTAACCCCCTGCCTGCCTGGTCCAGACAGCACTCCCCCTGTGCCTCTGCAGGATCCGACCCGGGATGCAGCTGTAGAGCATCAGCTGGATGCCCATCGCCGTGGCGGCACCCACCAGCTCCACGCGGTGCTGAGCCTGGCCGGCCGTGGCGGGCACAGGCGACATGGGGCGGGGGGCCGGCTGGGGGGGTGCGGGAGCTGGCGACTGACAGGGAAGATGAATGGTTTTAATCACACCGCTTACAGGGCACCATCTGAAGTTTCGTGTAAGTTATGATAGCGACAGTTTGCACGAAAATTGTATTTCCAGGCTTCATTGACTGGCTTAATGAGAATCTTTACGTGTCAGATATTAAATTAAGAAATTAAAGAGCTGTTTCGGTGTGTATAGACTCCTTCCCTCGCACTGAGCTGCTTCTTCCAGATCAATCAGGAGCGCGCCTCTAGAAAAGATGGGAGAAGCCTTTGATTTTCTGTCACCAGGGAAGTGAATCTAATATGCGTTGGCACCTAATTCATGTTTTATTAAAAGGCATGAGGTGGATGTTGCCGGCCCCCGCCTCTGCCCTCTCTCTGCCTGCGCCACTCTGGGAAGAGGGAGCATCCCTGGCTCTTCCATCCTCAGGTCTCCATGCTGCCCAGCTGTCACACTGCGTCCCAAATGTGAGCATCCCAGGGCTTGGGTGATGCTGAGCACCAAGAGGGTGCAGGGCACTGTGTGCCCTAGCCAATGGGTTTTGCTCTGCTAGCCAGAGATCGTCAATTTGGAAAACCCCATGTTGGAATCACTAGGTTGGAAAATATTGCTGCTCTCCTGCGTTGCATCCCTGGTTTCATTTCTGTACTGGCTGAGCTTGACCTGAATTCACTGGTCATCTTGGTCTTCCCTCAAATTTTGCTGGAAATGTGTACTTGGCCAACAACTCACCAGCTGGTGGGGAACGGGGAAGATGTCACGGCCGTGGGGAGGGACTCAAATGGCCGGAGGACATGGAGTGTGCTGTGGTTACCAGCAGGCTCTTGGACATGGTGAGCAGAAAGCAGAGCGAGATGGGGGCAGTGAATCACTTAATGCCATGGACACTGGAGATAAAAACCAGGCACAGGGATGCTGGAGAGTAACACCTGGGGCAGGGACCCCAGGGATAAATGTCCCAGCATAGGGGCAGCAAGGGACACCAGAGATCAACACCCTGGGTGAGGGCACCCAGGGACACCAGGGATAAATGTCCCCATTCAGAGGCACCCAGGGACTCTGGAGATAACCCCTGGGGCAGGGACGTGCTGCGACAGTGCAGATAAGCTAGGGACACCAGTCAGCTCAGTGTGGTTGTGAAGGGAGTCCAGCTGGGATGTCGCCTTGTTTCCCAATTCACTTGGTCCCTGCAACATGTCACGGAAGAGTCTGGGGCCACCTTGGCCCCTGCCACCATCTCAGATGTCCCCAGGAGTGGACAGGGGCATCGGGCTCTTTCTGGATGGGAGGATGCTCAGGTGAGCCCCAAGCCCTGGCAGTCAGCATGCCTGGATAGAGTCCCGCTACCTGGGTGCTCTCCGAGTCCCCTTGTCACATCTCCACCTTCCAAAATTGAAGGTGAGGAGGGGAAGGCCATCGTTGTTGCAAACTGTCTGTCACGGCAAGAAAAATCACACCTCCGGGCCCCCGAGCATGCCATCCATCTTCGGCTCCCCGCGCCGGCCCCGGCTTCTCCTTGTGCGGCAAAAGTTTGAGTAAACAGCTTAATTTGGCACTAATATGAGTGGAGACATTGTTCGTGGTGTCAATTATTGATTTGCATCCTTACGGCCCCATCAGTCATTCAGGCTTTTTCTTTTTTTGATATTACAATCGGAAGGGATAAACCTCCCAGCAGCCCCAGGCTGGGCTTGCTGTGCCCGTTCCCGAGCCCTGTGGCTGGGGACCCCGTGTCCCTGCAGGATGCTGGTCCTGGTGCCATTAGCCCTCTCCCCAGTGCTGTTCACTGCGTTGTTCCCGCGGGACATATGTGAGTGCAAAGCAAGATGGGGGGGAGCTGGAGCCCCGGTGACCACTGCAACGAGGACTGGCTACCAGGCTGCCTGTGGGGCCGGTGCCCTGAAGACCCTTGCCCAGAAGGACAGGGATGGAGTCAGGACTGGGATCCATCGGTGCCATTGTCCCCAAGCAATGGCCAGGCTGGCCGAGGTGCCGCCACCGCCCGTGCCAGCCCACCCTGGCAGCCGGGCACCCCGCTGGCCCTGCCTAAACGTCTCATTAAAGGGATTTGCGGAGCTGCCGAGCCAGGCTGTAATCTGGCGCTTACCGTTCATTTGTTCCAGCGTCTCAGGCAGCCGGCAAAGGTCGTTGGATCTTTAATTATGCCGAGGCAAGCGGCGGGAGCAGCGGGGAGGAGGAACGGCTGCGGGCATCAGGCAGGCAGCCCGAGAGTGGCAAGCACGTCTGGGCTAACGAGAAAAATGCTTTCTGCCCTCGAGGGCCCCGACAGACGCGATGAGCCTTCCCTGTGCGGCATTGTCGTGGCCAGCCAACCCATCCCCTGGCTGTGCAGTGACCGCAACCTCAGCTAGCATTGCCCCCTTCCTCCTCCTCCTCCTCGGCAGTACATCGCCTGCCCCACAACCTCAGCCTAACCCTGCTTGTCTCTTTTCAGCTCCTCCTGTGCTGTGGGACATGATGGGAGCCCGGCCCTGGGTGAATGGACGTGGCTGGGCACACACCTCTGCACACTAATGCACGCTCAGTGCATGCAGTATGCACATTTGGGGGCACACCCCCCCTCCCTGGGCAGGTTTTGGGGCCACAGCTGTGCCTGTGCCAGGCTGAGGGGGGTGGCTGGAGCTCAGCTAGGACAAGCCAGAGTTCCCGACTGGCAAAAACACTGGGACGTGCTGGTACCTCACGTGCCCAGGCAATGGCATGCGTGTGCTCCCTGCCTGCAAATGCATGTGGGATGGAGGTGACAGGTGTGGGAACGCTGTATGGGTGTGTTTGTGTGTCCCGGTGCTGTATATGGACTGTGTGTGCCTGTACATACATGTCCCAGGGCTGATCATGTGTGTGTGCATGCGCACGCTGAACGGGTGGTGTGTTCGAGCATGTGGGTGTGTTTCTTAGTGCTGAATGCTCCCAGAATAAAGGATGTGTGTGTATATGCTGTGTATGTTTGTGCAGGAACATGCATGCAGGATATAGGCTGCATTTGCATGTGTACGTGCATGTACTTCATTGCTGCATGCAGACAGGCTAAGGGATGTGTGTGCACACCGCGTGTGCATACATGTACGTGAGCTCCCGTGTGTGACTGCTCAATGCTTGCAGGATACAGTGCGTGTGTGTGCTCTGAGCCGTGCGGTGCTTGTTTGTGCTGCGGGAGGGGGCTGGAGGATGCCGCATGGTTGACAGGACTCCGAAGATCAAGTGACAGCAGGATGGGAAGTAAAGAAAGTCAAACAATTATTCCTCCCCGGTGTGCAGAGCTATCCTGCTCCACAACGGTCATTAATGGACTGTCATATCCCGCGCTGACAGGTGGGGATCAGCACCTGACACAGACTGGCAGCAAACGAGGCACTCTGGGACTGTGGTCTTGGGGCGACAGGCAGGGACTGCGGCAGGCACTGCTGCCTTCCCCTGCCCACACGCTGTGCCTGGCTGCGGCCCCCCCCCCTGCCCCCACAACCTGCAGGGAGACATTGCGCCCGGGTGCCCAGGGAGGCTCGGTGAGGGTGTGCAGCCCTCCCCGCTGTCCCCACGGGCTGTAAAGCGTGCTGGAGGGATGCAAAGGCTCTGCCACCGGCCCTATGCTGGTGGGGGTCTCTTCAGCCCCAGGTGTGCCCCCAGGGCTGGCTGCAGCCTGAGTGACAGCCTGTCACGTTAATGAGCCCCGATGCTAGGTGGGATGGCTGATACCCGCGGCCACCTCCTCGGGCCATCCCTAGGGGCTTGCTACTATCAGGCACCACCGGGGAAGTCAGGGGTGAGCGGGGGCTGACACTGATGCCATCCTTTCTCCTGAACACCAGTGGAAAGTTGCCTGCGTTTGCCCGACCCCAGCAGTTTTGGGGTGCCGATTGTCCTAGAAAACACAAGAGCTCCAGGAGAATCAGCTGTGCTGACCCTGCTCCCCAGCATGCATGGTCACGCCACCTGCTGCCTGCCCAGACCCACGAGGACCGGTGGCACCCAGGAGTCTCCCCTGACTGGCCCCAGCCATCCTGGGCAGGGCAGAGGGGATGGAGAAAGGATGAGCCTGGCCAGGGCTGCAGACCATGGTGGGCACTGGGCACTCAGCACTGATTCTGGAGCATCCTCCTCATGCCACAGCATCATCCTCCTGCCACAGCAGCAGTATTTCTGGAGCATCCTCCTTCCTCACCCCATCATTTCTGGAGCACCCTGTATCTCGGCATCACCATTTCTGGAGCATCCTCCTGCCTTGGCCCATCATTTCTGGAGCATCCTCTGTCTCGGCATCAACATTTCTGGAGCATCCTCTGCACAGTGCCTCTGCATCGCTGCAGCTGTGACCCTGGTGCCAGCTCCAGCTCCTGGCTCCAGTCTTTGCAATAGCAAGGGGCCCTTATTCTGCATTCGCCTATCTCCTATCTCTCTTCCTTCCTCCCACGTCTCCGCTCGATCACTCCCTTGAAGACACACGCCTAATCTGCTTGTTAGCCTATCCCTTCATCTAAAACCAATATGCAGCTGAATGCCGGAGATAATTAATTGATCAATTAGATAGAGAACTGCCTGTGCTCGTGGCACCTCACACACGTGGAGGGGGAGGCTGTGCCAGCACACCTGCCAGCGCGATTCCCCAGCACACGTCCCATGCCTGTGCGAGCGGGTGCTGCAACTCACACCTAGTCGTGCTCAGCATGCGCACACAGCCGTGCACATCCAGCTGCAATCAGCGTGCACGCACAGCTGTGCACACCCAGCTGCATTCAACATGCATGTGCACACCTGACCGCATTGCATTCAGTGTGCACACCCAAGCATGCACACACAGCTGCATTCAGTGTGCACACCCAGCCACACATACTGTATGCCTGCACACTTGCCGTTTGGAGGGTGCTGAGCACCGGTGCTGAGCTCAGGGTAGCACACACCGCTCCCGCATTCCCTCCCGTCTCCCGCACTCTGCTTCCTGCCCTGATTTGCTTGCCAGCTGCAAGGACACATCTGCGGGGGTCCCACTGGAGGGGACAGGCCACCAGGCAAGGTGACCACAGGGTACCAGCAGCTCATGGGGCTGGGGCCAGTCTGCCTGCCATGGCACAGGCACACAATCGGTTAGCAAGTGCCGCCATGCAACGGGGAGCCTCGGGTGCAGACCCATTGACCCCCCCCTTGCCCAGCCTGGACGTGGGCAAGGGATGGACCACCTTGTCACTATGCCATGTGCCACTGGCAGAGCTGGGGGGTGTCTGCTCTGCTCCGTGGCAGGGTATGAGGGCTCCAAATCCTACCTGGGGGCTCCTGCCTGGCTAAACAGCTGCTGGGCACAGTGTGGGTACCCCCCAACCTCCTGCTTGTCCTGAGTGCTGCTGTGCCTGGGTGTCCCCAACTATCCCAGAGCGTGGGGTAGGATGCTAAGCGCCCAGGGGGTCCCAGATGGCAGAGCTGGTGCCCCAGCACCTGGCAGTGGGGGGGAACAGGCAGGGCTGCCAGGGAGGCAGGGTGCCGTGGGGAAGTAAATAATGCAGCAAACCCATGTCTACCAACCCCCTCCTCCACGGGCTTTGAAAAGCAACACATTACCCTGATCTTCAGACATGAGTTTTTGTCACCAAACAGGGTGATGAGGAGACTTTGAAGCAAATACAAACACTGGGAAAGGGAATACATAAGAAGAGAGTCGCGTGTTCTCTTCAGAAAACAATTGCAGTGTCAACTACATGGAGCAGCTCCACGGAGGGGGAGCTGCTAACCAGGAACCTGACAGCCCCAAACACTAGGAAATTATCATCAAAATAAAGAAATCCTCCCTCCTCTGACAATGCTCCGGCACCTTCCCCGCTCCCGGCTGCAGGGAGCCTGGGGTGGCTCTTCCCCTCTTTCCATCGCACCCCACATTGCTTCAGGTGCTGCAAGTGCCCCCACCCCTGTGCCCCAATGGGTCCCCTGAGGTGGCATTGCTGTCCCAGCTGGGGACACAGCACCCCTGAGCCCCTCTGCACCCACTTGTGCTTTGCACGTGTGCTCGTCACCTGCAAAGACATGCCTTGCATGCACGGTCTTGTCTTGCACGCGCACGCTTGCACCCTGCATGCAGACAGCTTGCACACCTTGTACAAGCGCTTGCACCTTGCACACACCTCCTGCTTTATGCATACGCTCACACCTCGCACAGGCGCTCACACCTTGCACGCTCACACCCCGCACACGCTTGCATATGCACTCATGCCCCATGCATGTGCTCACACCTTGCACATCTTGCACACTTCACCCCTGCAGTCCTACACATGCCCTACCTGTGTGTTTCCTTCTCCCTGGCATCCTCCTAGAAGCAGCATAAATAAATATATATCTGTATATGTATATAAAGACAGCGCTATATATAGCATGGAAGATGTTATCATTTTGTGGCAGGTCCCTCTCTGCAGCTGCCAGCTCCTGCCGGATTTTGCTTGGGCATTTAAGGTGCCTTGGAAATTCGGTCAGGATTTGGGGGGGTCTTTCTTCAAGCTGGGCCATGCTAGTGTGCCCTGTGTGGGAAGGGCCACCAGCTGCGTGTCCTCATGGAGCTCAGGGCAGCCTCTGGGAGCCTGACATGGGGTGTTGCCCCTGCACCCCCTCAGGGAGCCACAGAAGGGTCCCCAAGGGCACGGCTGGCACTGGGGTTGCCTTGGTGTGGGGGTCCTGCTACAAGGACCCCTGGGAGCTTGAGGGAGGGGGGGACACCTTTGTGTAACACAAGTTGCCTCCTCACGTTCAGATGCATGTGCACTAATGCTCTGCACGTGCACTCCTGCCCCGTGCACACTTGCAGCACATGCACACTCACCCCTTGCACAAGCACCCCCACAGTGCCCACACTTATCCCCTGCATGAGCACTCCCAACCTGCTCACACTCATCCCTGCACGAGCATTCCCAATCTGCTCATCTTCAGCTCCTGTATGAGCGCTCCTGCTCTGCTCACACTCACCCCCAGCACGAGCACACCCACCCTGCTCACACTCACCCCTGCACAAGCATTCCCGCCCTGTTCACACACACTGTGTACACATCCTCTGACCCTGCACGCTCAGTACACTTACTCATGCCTTGCACACCCACTCACCTCTCAGATGTGCGCTCATGGCTTGAGTGTCCGCTCACACCCGCCTTGCACTCTCACACCTTGCATGTGTGCTCAGCCACTGCACGTCCGATCACACCCTGCCCACACACTCTCCCTCGTGCTCCTGCTCGTGCCTTGCACACGTGCATCCTGGTGCACGTTCAGGGGTGCGTCCCTGGCACGACCACACTTCAACAGCCCCCAAACATGCCTCTTCCCAGCCCCACAGCTTCAGGCACTTCTCATCCCTTCCTGCACCCCTGGACCCCAAACCTTGCTCATGCCTCCCAACCCGTGGGGGCACGCTGAGGACCTGGGCACACTGGCTCACTCGCCCCAGCATCCCTGTAGACACGTCTCCCTGTTCCCTCCTTCCCGCTCTGCTTATCCCCCATCCATCCATCCGTCCACCCCTTCACCCATCCGTCTGTCCATCTGCCTGACACCTTCCCACGCTCAGTGCTGGGCACCCTTCTCCCTCTTTATCTCTGGCTCCCAGCTGCTTCTCGCCCCTCCCCGCTGCTCCCTCCATCCCTCCTTCTCCCCATCCCTCGCTCCCGCAGCCTCCCTCCACGGTTATCGCTCCCTCGCACACATCCCTTCTCCCTCCCTCCCTCCCTTCTTCTGCTTATCCTTTCGCCCCTCTCACACACTCCCCTTCTTCCTTGTCATCTCCATCGCTCATCCCCTCCATCCCCAGACTTCTTTCCTTTCCATCCCTCCCTCCTTCCACCACCTTGCCCGGGCACCTCATGGTCCGGCCTCGAGGCTGCCACCCCGCCCGGCCACGCGTGTCCCCCGTGTCCCCCTCGCTCACGTGCCCCCTCGGCCCCTCGGCGTCCCTGCCGTGCCCCGTTTTACCCCGCTGCCGCAGCCTTTAAAGTTTCAATCAGCGCTCGGCTGGGAGAGGCGGGGAAGGCTGCGCCTCCCGCTCCCAGCCCCGCGACGCTGCGCTGCCACTCTGAGCGCTCCCGCCTTATAAATTTTACATTATTACCCTCTTTAAAGTATATAAAATAACTATTCATAAATTATTGAGGGGAAATTTAAAATACTACAAATGTTTATAAATGTTTATCAAGAGGTCTTCAGAAGTGAGCGAGCGGAGCCTGAGTGACTTCCCACGGCTGGCAGGAGCACGGCAGCCGCCCTGCCCCTGCCCGCGGGGGGATTTTCGTGGGACCGCCAGCAGGAGATCGGCGCGGGATCCCACAGCAGCTTTAATTCATGTCCCCGTGGATGGTGAGGAACAAATTACCATCCGTGTGCTGTCTCCTTCTGCCAGTGGCACTCTGCGTCCAGGCAGCCCTGGCCCTTCCCACTGCCTGCTGCTGTGCGAGCCAGCTCTGGGGCTGCCCCTGGGTAAGGGCAGATGGTCTGCCCTGCTGGGGACGTGTCCTGCCCTGCTGGGGACATGTCCTGTCCCGCTGCAGATGTGTCCTGTCCCCCAGCCCAATGCCCGCTGTGTGCCCAAGTCACAGGCTGGCTCGGGGTCCCCAGTGAGGGACCGAGCAGTGCGTGCGCACAAACACCCCGATGCACACACACAGATGTGGGTACACGTGTAGACACATGTGCACATGCAGTGCCAGCTGGCTCGGCTTTGACACAACTGCCGGCACTGCCTAGCCAGCGTTGGTGCCTCCATGGCTGCTGGAACCCCACAGTGCTGTGGGAGCAGTGGTGCGGTGGTACCGAGCCATGCCAGGATGCCAGTGGCTGGCAGGCAGAAGCGTGTGGGATGCAGTGAACAGGACCTGGCTGGAGCTGCCCAACTTGTGTGGCAAACAGCTGGGCCATGGCACAGACACCAGCTTCATCACTTGCCAGTACGGGGCATGGGGAGGAGAATCAGAAAGGAGAAAAGAAAAAAAAAACAAACGGAACCTCGAGGGTTGAGATAAGGACAATTTACTGGGACAACACAAAAAGAGAAGTTACAACAACAATGGTACTAATAAAAGAATATACAAAACGAGTGATGCACAGTGCAACTGCTCACCACCCAGAGCCTGTAATTCCCCCACCAAAAGCCGAGAGCCCCCCCAGCCCGCTCCCCATTTATATACTGAGCATGATGTCACATGGTATCACTAGCTCCTAGGCTAGTTCAAGTCAGCTGTCCCGGCTGTGCCCCCTCCCAGGTTCCTGCGAAAATTAACTCTATCCCAGCTGAACCCAGGACACACTGACACGCACACATGTGGTAACTCCCTGGCAAGCACAGCACCTCTGAGACTGGGCAGCCGGCACGGCACAGCCCTGCAGATATGGCACTGCCAAGCCTGAGCAGTTGAACATGAGCAGCCTGCATGGCATAGCACGGCATGGCATGGCATGGGATAGCACAGCCCTGCAGGCATGGTACTGCCAAGCCTGGCCAGCCTGCTTGGCACAGCATAGCACCTCATGGCATGGCACAGTGCTGCAGGGATGGCACTGCTGAGCCTGAGCAGGCTGTACTGCGTGGCACGGCATGACACTGCGGGGATGACATCGCTGAGCCTGGGCAGCCTGCTTGGCATGGCACAGCACATCCCTGCAGGGATGGCACTGTTGAGCCCAGGCAGCCGGCATGGCACAGCCCTGGCATAGCCACAGCACAGCCCTAGCGTGCTGGCTGGCACGGCACAGCCCCAGCGCAGTGATCCTGCATACCCTCTGCTCCTCTTCTCGAGGAGCTCCAGGAGCCAGGGTTTGCCCCCAGGCAGGGTGTCACTGCCAGCTGGCTGCAGTGCAGGAGGGTGCCCGGAGGGTGCCCGGAGGTGGGCTCTGCCAAACCACCTGCCCAGGGAAAGACCAGTGGCCGGGACAGCTGTGTTCCCGTGCAAGACACAATCATATGCAACATGCACGCTGCAGGACACGGATACAACCAAGGCTACTGGAAAGGCACAAGACCCTGGAGATGTCCTCTGGTCTCGCCACCGCAGAAAGCCCAGCACAGCCCAGAGACCGTGCCCACCATGATAGGAGCTGTGCCCACCGCAGGGTGGCAAAGGAGCTCTGCTGTAGCCCCGGTGAGTGGGTCTGCCAAGTGTGCACAACTCATGTGTGGATGCTCAGTGATCCTATAGCTTCCAACAAGAGCTGCCTGCAGGGATTGTGTTTAAAGCGCCGGCTGATTGGGGTAATCATGGGAGCACAGAGTGCATTAGCTGTGAAGGTTTATAAAGGGAAATTAAAATAAAATTGGATGTGACAGAAAAGTACATGGAAAATTAGTATAAGAATATGAATATTTATGGCTGCAGGAGCACGCATTGGGAAAGTGCTCCTCTGTGCTCCCTGCCACCCTCCCTGCCGTGGGCCTGGGGCACGTCCCAGAGGCAGGACCCAGCCGTGGGGCCAGGCTGCAGGGCTGGGCCAGCCATGGTGGGCACGCTCCGCTCCCGTCACCACCGACATGCTTTCGGGGGGACTTGGGGTGTGATGGAGCCCGTGGCATCCCATTTGCGTGCCCATGTGCCCCTCGCATCCCAGGGGGTGTCTGCAGGGCTGCTGTGTCCCGCTGTTGGTGGTGGCACTGGTGCAGGGGCACACGGGTGCTTCCACTGCCGTGGTGGCACAATGGCATGGGGACAGGGACAGGCGCAGCTCAGGAGCATTGCTGGTGGCAGAGAGGAGGGGGTTGGCACCATGCGGTGCTGGCACATGCCGAGGTTGCTCATGCAAGAATTAGGGCAGTGGGACAGAGCTCAGCCTGCCAGGATGGCAGGGCACAGCTCTCCTCCTGCCCGCTGGGGCTCTGCCCACCCGGCCAAGCTCTGGCAGGGCTTGCACCGGCAGCCAGCAGTGCTCGGCACCGGCAGCTCCCCAGCAGCGTGCCTAAGATGCCACCACCCTGCTGGGGACGACACGCTTACCCCCCACCCCACCCTGAGCAGGGTCTGCCTGCGGCACCCCTGTCTGCCTGCCCTGCCGTGGGCTTGGTGCCGGACCTGGGGGCAGCCATTCCCCTGTCCTCTCCTGCTGTCACACTTAGAAGCCATTAAAATAATTGAATGCTTTAAATATTCAGCGCTCAGCTTAAATATTCATCAGCAAAGTTATTCTGATTGCTAAACTGCATCAGCACAGGCTGGGAAATGGTTCCTTTCAACAGAGCTCCCCCCGACGCGTGTGCACAGCCGTGCACACCCCAACCCTCACATGGGCATGCACGGGCACACGTGCACACACATGCATGTACACACATGTACGCACAGATGCGTATGCATATGCATGCGTGCACACACGCATGCGCCTCTGCACAGACATGCACATGCATGCATACACACAGAAGTATGCACACAAACACACTCCCAGAGTGGGTGGGTGTGGGCACTGGGAGCACTGGAGGGCACTGGGAGCATGTTTAGGTGGCTGCTTTGTCCCCTCTGCCAGAGCTGTGCTCCCCTGAAAAGGCTGGGCAGGGGGCATCCAGCCTAGCACCACCTGCAGTGTCCCCATCACTGCCCACCCTGGCACCAGCAGCCTAAATCCCACTCCAGGACCACTCTGGGTTTGTCCCCTGCACCCCCATAGCTGTGTCACCCAGGCTCCTGGCATGGTCTCTGCCCCTCCACCCTGCAAAGGCTCTGGGTGTTGGTGTTGCAGCTGAGCATCCTTGAGCCGGTGCTTGCATTATCTACGTGCTTTTAGAAGGCAGAAGGACAGTTTAAGGATTGATTAATAAAAAAATAGTAGTGAGACACTGTCCAAAGCTGAGCTTATTGCCTGGGAAAAGATTGCTTTGAACATCCTTTGCCCACCCCAGCTGCTCCCCACCGGTACCCCAGCCCTTGAGGTGCTGCCAAGCCATGGCATGCTGGGGACAGGCAATGGAGAGGTGCCTTTGAACACGAAAGGAGGGTTTGCTCTCATCTCTGCTGGGCTCATCCACGCAGCTGGGCCCGTCATAGCTACATCTTTATTCTTCCTAAGTGCCCGTTGCATAATCCTATCCCTCAGGCTGGTTCCTGGCAGGGATGCTCTCCGCCAGCTCTGCAGATGCAGCGCCGCGTGTCGCCTGCCAGGGTGATGGCAAGATGTGCCCAGTCTCAGCCATACCACCATGCCTTTGGCTCTGACAAGCAGGCGATACTCTGCTCTACCTGCTGCTGTGTATTTTCTTGGCCCCCAAATGCTGTCCAGGATGGCCTGAACCGCGGTGTGAAGGAGAAGAGCACCAGTGGAGCATTCCCTGTAAAGCCAGGGGTCAAAGTGGGACCTACCAGGAAGCTCGAGAGGGGTAAGAGCTCTGCACCGTGCCAGGGCTCTCAAGCTCCTCTCGTCTTCTGCTGAGCTTGACAGCACTCTGGTACAATCTTCCATTAGAAGAAAAAAGATCATTGCTTGACACCTTTGTTCCTGGAACGGAGCAACTCGGCTAAGAGAAGAGCAAGAGGAGGAGAATCAAGAGCTGATATAACCCATGGCTGGGAACAAAGGATGCCCTGAAAAGAGGAAAACAACTTGCCAGTGGCAGTGAAACCTCTGCCACCCTCTGGAGGCAGGTGAAACCACAGCCAGCGCCCGCTTTGAAAAGGATTTTCCTTCTTCACTGAGATGCACCAAGGCGCGGCAACATCGTGTGAGCCTGCAGGGACCCTGCATGACCCTGGCCAGGCAGGCACACCGGTGCTTTCTCCACCTTCCCACCTGGAGTCTTGCAAGAGGCAAGATCTGAAGTTCAACACCTGCAGGAACTGGGGAACAAGTCCATTGAGTGAAGCCTCAGAGCCACCAGGCCCTTCAGCAACGGTCTGCAGCCGCCCCGCACCTTCCTGGGTGAAGCCTGCCAGCGGTCCTGCATCCACAGGCCTTGCCGTGAGTATTGTCGGTCGATAAAGAGCTTTTGCCTTTCACACAGGACGCATTTTCTCTCCAGCAGCTGGCTGGCAGGGAGGGTATTACACGTGGGCGCTGGTGCACAAGTGCATTCCCGCGTGCACATGGGTGCTGGCATGTGCAGGTGCACGGAGAGGTGGAAAAAGCTCGGCAAAGCTCTGCAAACAGCACTGATAAAATTGTTCCTCAAATACCTAAAGCAGGCTTAGGTTTAAGCAATCTCGCTCCAAAGACGGCTCCTGCATACATTTCGCAGGCTAGAGCTGCATCTTTAATCCCGAGAAATCATGTACTTTGCATCCGCATTTGCCATTCAGATTTGCACCGCAGCAGGCTGTGCCGTCCTGCGTAGCGCCAGGGAGAGGGGTCTCAGTGCTCCCCACCGTGCCGGGGCTGCCGGCATGCTGCCAGCCCTGGGTGGCTGGACCCTGCCCTGGCCATGGCTCAGCCAGACCCAAAAGCAGAGTGGAGCCGGGCTGCCTGCCTCCTTGCGTGGCTGCTGAGCACTGGGAAGGAGTTGCTGGTTTATCTGATATGATTTAATCAGCCCTATAATTAGATTAATTTGTTGATTTGATAGCAACCCATTTCTTGCTGTTAGATTTGTTTATGTGTGTTTTATGCTTGAGTTTGGCAATAAAATAGGAACTGAGGAGGTGGGAAAGTCCCTCCATGTGCCCGTGCTCTGCCCCTACAGAGTGCCTGGGCTGGAGATGCGCGTCCTGGGGCCCTGCTGGCTCCTCGCGTGGGGCAGGAACAACCAGGATGGGCAGCTGCAGGGCTGCCACTTCGGGAGCTGCTGGGGATCAACCTGCTGCGGGAAGGTTGCGTCCCTATGGGGGCAGCTGGGGGGGCTGGAGGTACCCAGGATGGTCCCCATGGCAGGAGGAGGTACCCCTCGGGGGAGCGGCTGCAGGAGCCAAGGAGCTGTAGCCCCCACGCTTGCTCCCCGCTGCCTGGGGTCTCTCACAAAGGCCAGTTCTGCTTGCTGAAGCAGGTTGCATTTTGTTTTGATGAATGGGCACACAGCTGACCTGAACCTGCTGCATCGTTTCCCCTCGTGTTGGCAGAGAAGCTGTGGCCAGTCCCACCCCAGCCACCTCCCTGCATCCTAAAGCAGCATCCCCTAAAAGGAAAAAAAAACCCCAAAACTTGCTTGTTCGGTGGGGAAGTAGATGGGCTGCAGAACATGTTGCAAAACAGAGGATGCTCCTGCCGACTTGGCGAGGCAGGGGGGAAGAGACGGCTTCAGAAAGGCTTTGCTCACCCCTCTGGGCTCTGCTGCCGGCTCACTCGCCCAGGCAGCATGGCACGGCAGCCAGCAGCTGCTGCTGACAGATGCGGATGGACGTGGCCCTCGCGACGCCTTCAGCTATGGCGTATGCACAGCCCCGAGCTGCCGCACACCCTGCCTGCCCCTTGCCAGGCCTTTCCCGCGAAGGAGCGAGCGGCTCGCATGGGATGGGAGCGTGCATGGGGGCAGGATGAGTCGCGACCCTCCTCGTCCTCCTCCTTGCTGCTCTCCCCGTGGCTGCGGCAGGACGGGAGGTTTGTCGTGTCGCATCACCCGAGGTGGCTGCCGGCATCTCTGCACTGCCCGCTCCCAGGTGCGGAACAGCCACGGCAACCCCTGCCACCGGCTCAGGGCCACCTCCGCAGCAGGTCGCTCCTCCATCTCGCCAGCAGCTAACGTGGCATCACCATTTGCCGGGCTGGCAGCCGCATCGGCAGCCCTTCCTGGCCGCCTCGCAAAGGGAACGGGCTGAATAATTAAAATTAAAAATAATGATTTCGGGGAGGGGTGTGGAAGGCTGGGGGAAGGCAGGCAGGAGAAAGGAAGGCAGGAGAGACATGGAGCGAGCACGAAGGTTTGCTGGAGAAGCCAGTGCGAGGAGCTCTTTGATGGGCAGCTCCTTTGATCAGAGATCTGAATATAGCCCTCACGTTTCCCCCGTGTGAGCCCGCTGCCTAATTACCAAACGGCAGGGCCGCTTTGAGTCCTCAGCACGTTGCTGTAATAGATTTCACCGCGTCCAGCCTGGAGAAGGACATCGATTCTCCCCGCAGCCGCAGACTCATGCTAAACATTGCGTCCCATCGATTTTTTCTCCCCCCCTTCTTTTTCCTTTTTCTTTTTTTTTTTAAGAATTTTCTTTATTTTCATTAAATCATTAATCAGGGAGAAATCTACATTTTTATCATTTCTATGGCTGGAGAGGAAGAGAGGAAAGTTATATTGCCATAGAAACCGTTCCCTACCATTCTCAGCCTCGGAGCAGTCCCTCTTGTGCTGTCTCTTGTCAAAAGGCGTAATTGTTGCTCCTGATCTTCACTGCTCAATTAGCAGTGATGTCTCCCTTCAAGTTAATTGCTGGAGATGGGAGGAAGTAGGACAAATGTAACCTTTTAGATGAAAAGATCTCTCTCCCCCTCCTTCCCCGCCTTTCCTCGCTTGCATGCACTCGAGGGCCCCTCTGCAGCGAGCTACAGTGCGGGGGAGCCCCACCGGCCCGGGCAGGAGTCACCACATGCTCCATCGCTCCTGCACAGTGCCGGGCTGGGGACCCCTCCCCATCTTCCTCGTCCCTTTATCCATGGCAGGACCCCTCTGTATCCCCCTTTGGTTCCCTCTGCCTCTTCCAGCAGTGTCACCACCAGCTCAGCCTCTCCCCAGTTACCTCCATGCCGCTGGTGTCACCCACCCCAGCATCTCCTGGGCTGGGGCAACCCTTGTGGATGCTCTGGGATTGCTGGCATGGTCCCATGCTACAGCAGTACTAGGATGGCCCTCCTGCACCAGCAACAGCACTTGGTGTGTTCACAGTGATGGGGTGGCTGTGGTCCAGGAGCAGGGGGACCCCTGCACATGCCCAGGACTAAAAACTGGTGGCAAAACAGGGCTGAGCATGGAAGGTATAGATGGGAAAACAAGCGTGAGACTTTCTTCCTGCAGAAATAAAACCGAGAACATCAGTGTAGCTCACAACCTTGTTTGATAGGAGCAGGGACCCTGGGCAGGAGGAGAACTCAGAAATGCTGCCTGGGCAGAGGTTTTTTTCAGCCTTGAGGGAAGACAGACAAGCCAGACAGTATATTAAGGAGTGGAGAAGTGTGGCAACTGCCTGTACTTCCATAGTCCAAAGAAGAACACTTAAACAATGACTGGAGTGTCTGTAAGACACAAATCACCCTAACTAGGCATGATGTGGAGGGCACAGACCCATGCGGCACTGCCAAAAGCGCGCAGCAGCCCAGGCAGGCGGCAGCAGCGGCAGGGACAGGCAGGGATGCAGCCCCAAGGGTCACCCCGAAGTGGGGACAAGACAGCCTGGCCAAACCTGTGGACCCCCTCCCCGTATACCACCTAATGAAACAAATGAGCTCCTGAAGCTCAGGACGGTGGTGAAGGCAATGTGGACAGCTCATTAACAGCAGCAGATGGAGGGTGTGAGAGCATCCAAAGAGTTGTCCAGCAGCTGGGAGCTGGACACAAGAAAAGAGGGTGTCACCACCCATGGGGGACACCGGGGCACCCTGGAAGACCACCGAGAAGGTCCAGGGCAGGTCCAGCTAGCAGAGGCTGACAGCAAGGAGAGCTGATATTGCCTCATGACAGTCCTTTGCCCCAGACCTGCTGTTCCCAGCTCCATGCTAGGACCTGCGTGTTCCCCTACAGACCTTCTCCCTGAAGGGACCTCAGCTAACTATTTTGGGTAATAATCCCTTGTGATGTCCCCAGCCATCCTGAAGCACCATCGCTCTGGGGTTTTCTCGGTGGAGGAGGGATTGATACAGCTACAAGGGTTGGCGCTTTCTGCAGCAGTGACAGGGGAGAGGTGTCACCGATGTCCTCAGGTATCTCTTTGCCTTTCTGTGACATCTCCCCTGCAGGAATCCCGCTGCTCCAAATCGACCCGGAGCAGGAAGAGACCTCACACCCCCCACTGCCTCTACCTGAGCTGCATCGCAGGAGGTCTCAGTGAACCGAGGACCGCGGCTGCACAGCCAGGACAGAGGGGACTGGGTGGAAGAGGCCTCTCGTCCGACCTCTTTTTTAGGGCAGCTCTGTCCCCAGTCCTAGATCCAGGCAGAACCACAGCTAGAAACTCCCCAAGAATGCTCTAAGGAAGAGCCCATGTGAATCCCAGAAAGTCTTGAGCTCAGCTGAGAGACACCCAGCTCCTTCAGCAAGCTCAGGGCAGCAGGAGACCAAGCAAAACCCCGCTCAGCATAACCAGCCTTCATTAAAAGCAAAGTCTTGCTGTCGTTCAGCAAATCACTTGCAAGAGGACCCTGCCGAGAGGCAGATGAGCACACTGTTCATCCCTGCTCCTGCTCTTGGCATTACACCAAGCTCCAGGCTGCTTACTATTTGGGTAGACCTGTTGGACAGCAGAACAGTTGGGAGTGAGGTGTGATGGTGGTGAGGCCAGCAGAAATCGTGAAGCAAGGGGACCCCTCCTCGCCTTGAGATGGTGGCAAGGGATATGGGCATTGCTGCTCACACCCTGAGCAGGGGCAAGAGATGCTCACCAGCCCACAAAGCAATGGTCCCAACCGCTGGTGGGCTTGGTCCCTCCGGCTGATCTTCTCCGCCATTCTGCCGAGTCAGACAGTAATTACTCACTTTCATCTCACGGAGTGGGGATCGGGGGAGCCAATCTCATAAAGCCAGAACTAGGTTACTCTCCAGGCTCCCGTCACTCGCAAGATGTATTGCTGAGCAGATCCACCCTCAGCCTCTGCTCCATGGCAATCTCTACCTTACCGGCCCAAGGCCACTGCAGCTCTGCCTGGATGCTGCTGGCCTGAGCTCCTCCTGCTCCAGCATTGTGTACTCTGGCTCCTTCTGGGCTTGGTTTGCAGGTCTGAGAGAAGGACCCACCCCACCATCGTGCGTCAGCCCTGGAGCCACCTTGCAAACGCTGCCCTGGCCGTGCATGCACCTTCTCTAATGCCTGGGATTCTCCCTCTATAATGTTTGGGAAAGTGTTTAAGCCAGAAATAAAAAGCCACGTGAGGCTGAAAAGAGGCATCTTTGGGGCTGAGCACATGGAGGAATCACTCGAGGATGCTTCCCTGCGTGGATGAGCACTTTCCTGGCCCCTTGGCTCCGGAAGGCACGGAGGAGCAATTGGCAAGCTGGGGCTCAGCTCCCGCTTCCCTTCCGCTGGATGCAAACAAGCCCTTAACATTTAAGCAAGTGCCTCTGCTTGTGGAGACACGCAGGGTGCCGAGTGCTCACTTCAGTGCACCTCGTGACTCACGCCCTCTGCAAGAAGGTCGAGGAGGAGGATGGTGGTGAGGAGAGCACCCAAAGGCACTGGGCAGCTCCCGTCCTGGCGGTGGAGGCGGCAGGAGGCGAGGGCGCCCGTCACCCTGCCGCCGGGGCCCCGCCGCCGTCCCCTGGCTCCGCCACTCCTGCCACAGCTGCAATTAAAGCTCACCCTGAATGTTGCATTAATGTCAGGTTTGCATCTGATTTCCCCTGTGCCAGGTAAGGAGGGGCCGGCAGGCTTGGAGAAGGATCACACGTGGCAGCTTTTAATAGAAACCCGCCCGCCTGTCACTGGCTTCTCATCATTCCTCTTGAAACGTTTGCTAATTACCAACAAGCTGGTGTTTGTGTTTCGGGTGTGACGTTCCCCTCTGCAGCCCGTCTCCCCCTCCTTGTCCGCACCCAAGCCGGCAGCAGCGCTCGGGGGGCTTTGGGGAAGGTGGGACTTGCAGGGTGTGCTCCAGCAGAGCTGTAAGGACCCAGTTCCTTCTGGAGATGGACCCAGGGGTGGGTGGAAAATGGCTCACTCCAGTTGCTCTCTCCTCCCAGGCACATCCCTTCCCATTTTCAGGGATGGACGGTTCCTCTGGAAGTGTCTGGAGAGTTAAACCTGATGAGTTAGGGCTTTGGGATCACACCAGCCACCCCCTTCCACGCTGGTGATGCTCTGCTGGACCAGGACACCACTGCCACCAGCTCTGCCCAGGCAAGACATGCATCCCTGTGCCATGGTCAGCCTGCCCCACGCATTGCCCCTTCAGAGCCTTACCATGGGTTGTGCCCAAGCTCCCAGGGATGCCGGGACTTGAGTGGAGGCACATGTCAACAGCTATCATCTCCCAGCTGCTTCCCAGGGACGTGCCACCTTTTTTTCCCATGCTCGGGAGGGCTGGGGGATGGTGAGCACAGTGGGGCAGGGATGGAACGGGGACCTGCTGCCAGCGATGCTCTGTGGGGACCAAGAGAGCCAGTCCTCAGGGGCTCTGACCCCATGGGACATCTCCTTCACCTCTCACCCTGTGTTTGGCATCCCTCCTGGGGCAGCATGAGCCAAGGGGCTGAGGAAAGGCATCAGACAGGGGAAGACAGGGTTGGGAAACGGGCTAGAGACTTGTTTCAGAGGGCATCCCTGGGAGGTGCAATGATGAACAGCCTCCTGCCCCTCTGTTACCCTGAGCACTGGGTCTCGCACGCTGCCCCATGCCAGCCGCCCCCTCTTTGTGCTCAGTTTGCTGTGGAAATGAGTGCTCAAGCATCACCCCACTGCGTGCAGAGCCTGGAAAGGGGCTGGAGTGGGAGGATGTTTGCTGAGCCCACTTCCAACCATTCCTAGTGCAGGGATGCCACTTGGGATCCCCCAAGGTGGGAGACCCCTGCGAGGGGTCCTCCTGGTCTATGCCAGCCCTGGCAGCTCCCTGGTCCCCTGCATGTCCCAGCTGCATGCAGAGCCCCATGTTTCTCCAGTGGGTTACTACACACAGCGTTTGCGGTGGCTCAGAAAGTCTCCTTTTACCCTGGTGCAATCTGTTTCCCTCCTCTTGCCGGCACCAGGGATGGCGATGGGGTGGGAGAAGCGGGGAGCTATACAGGAGACCCCCAACTTTACCCACCCACCTCCTGAATGTTGAGGCTGCCGCAGTTTCAGCAGTTGGAAGGGGTCCAAGGCAGGTGCCTCACTGGCTGGGGAGCCCACCCAGCACGGGGAGAGGCACCCCAAGGCACCCAGCTCCCTGGGGCTGGCGGTCTCCTGCTGCCACCTAGGTGAGTGACAGCTCCCAGCCCCCCAGCCCACCTCCCCCCTTGTCAATCCACTGGGGAATTATTTATCCTGACAATAGCAATTGTCTGCACGGGCCCTTCCCCCTCCCCAGCACCTACCCCAACAAAGGAAATCATCCTGATATGAAAGGGAAAATTAAATTACCCCAATAAAGACTTAGTGCTGCTTTAATGACATCACCAGACTCAGGCGCTAATTAGCTGAGTACAAAGGAAGCTAAATGTGAAAACGTGAATTTTTGTTCCTTTTTCTCCTGTCGTACAGTCTCGGGAGTGGGAGTCTTGGCAGGCATGGCAGGAGGAGATGCTCCCACCCGGCCGGGAAGCTGCGGGAGTGTGCCAGGCTCTGGCAGCCGGCTGCTGCCACTGCCGAGTGGCACCGGGGGCAAGAGCTCCCTAAGGTTTTGGGAAATGCATATAGCAGCTGGAGCCCATTTGGATACAGCCAGGAATCCCCGGGGTGCCACCACTTGAATCCTGCTCCATGCCATCCCTGGCCACTGCAGTCTGCTCCTCTGCCTTGGGCATGCAGCCGCACACTGCGCTCCTCTCACCAAGTTCATGCATCCATGCACCTTGCATGGCATACCACACTGCACAGCTCACACCTCCCGCAGTGAGTGTGCACTGCATGCACGCACCTCGCTGCACTGCACAGCTCACACCTTCCATGGCAAGCGTGCACTGTGTGCACGCACCTCGCTGCACTGCGTGCACGCACCTCGCTGCACTGCACAGCTCACACCTCCCACGGCGAGTGTGCACTGCGTGCACGCACCTCGCTGCACTGCACAGCTCACACCTTCCACAGTGAGCGTGCACTGTGTGCACGTGCCTCGTTGCACTGCATGCACGCACCTCGCTGCACTGCACAGCTCACGTCTCCCACGGCGAGTGTGCACTGTGCAGGTCACACCTCCCAGGGCGAGCGTGCACTATGCACACATGCCTCGCATTGCATGCTGCAGTGCACAGACTTGCAGCTCACTGCATGCATACCACACTGCAGGTGTGCACACACATCACGTTGCACACACAAATTGCACCCACATCTTGCACTGCACATGCAGTATGGCCGTATGCCACTCACCCTGTACCTGAATGCACGCACATCTCGTGCTTGGTGCACCCACATCTCCCACGCACTCTGCACGTCTGCACAGCTTCACTGTACACCTGCACTGCATGAACAGACAGCTCACACTGCACACACCGCATGTACACACCTCACGCCACGTACAATGCACAGCCCCTTGCCCCAGGTCCATGTCCCCTCGCTCTGGGCAAGCATCTGCCAGGGGACCATGTCCCTTAGCCCTGCCTGCATGACCCTGATACCCAGAACAGTGCCAGCACCTCCCTCTGAGCCATGCTGAAGCCAGCCGCCCTCCTTCCTCCCTCCCCACACCCCATCAAGGCATCATTTCTGTTTGCAGCTTGCAGGCTCGGCTACCTCCCATGCAGGCAGCATGCACTGCCATGTCCCCCCCATTGCTGCAGACCCCTGCCCTGGGCACCCTGGCCCGCAGCGCTTGCAGCCACCTCGGCACCTGACAACCTCCCGGGCATTGACTTACCAGTGCAGCTATGCTGGTTTTCTTCTAGTCCCATCTGAACGGCGACAGCGCTGAGCAGTGCGACAGCCCCGGGGAGAGCTGGCAGCATCATAGAGCTGCTCAACCTCGGGGTGCCGGCGCTGCGTGGGACCCCGCAAAGGGCCAGGGGATGGCTGGCCAAGGGGAGCTACGGCAAACACCCAGCAAACAGCGAGCCCTGGCCCTCGGGCTGCTCGATGGGAGCAGAGCACACTTAAACTCCCTCCTGGGCAGGGGGAGTGGGGAGGGGGGGGATATCTTTGCATCCCTTTATTTGCCTCCATATTTGGGGCTGTTTTTTCCCATTGGAGGTGCTGCTAGACCTAACCCCCCCCCCCCCGATAATTTCTCCCTCCGGTGAGCAGCCGGTGGGGCTGTGGCGATGCGGAGGGGACTCCAGCAGAGGCACCAGAGCTGCCCGCAAGCGCCGGGAGGCCGAGCAGCAGCGCTCCCGCTCCCACCGGTTGTGGGGAAGGGGGGGCTGCTAATACGTAAAGCCTCATTTTGATTAAAGCTTAAATTATCCAAAAAGCCAGGATATTACTGCCTACACCCTGAACCTCACCCCAGCCCCTTGGTCAGCACTCGCAGCCCCTCCCCAGCGCACGGGGCCACCTCAGCAAAATTTTTGGGGGGGGGCATGTATTGACCTCTCACCTGCTCAGGCCGGGCTGGCAGCAAGTAACTCTGCCCCAGTGTCATCGATTGCTCCCAGCTGTCCCCGAGGGAGGCTGGCCCCTGGGGCATGCCCTGGGCAGGCAGCCCTGCCTGCAGCCTTGCTGCCGGCTCCCGCACAGGGTGGCACTGCTGGGGACCAGCCGACCCACCTGGGATTTAAGGGGATGCCAGTCACCCCCACCTCGCTCCCCTCACCTCTCGCGGCTGGGGTTCATTCGAGAGGGATGGGTGTGAATGTCTCCGTGCCTCCTTAAAATGACATAGCTGGTCTCCATGGCAACTCTTCTCTGCCTTTCGCCTCAGACCAAGAGCATCATCTGCTCCATCATCCCTGCAGGCCAGGGCTCAGCCTCTCCTGAAAGGGGCTGAAGGGGTGCTGAGGCTGCGAGACCCCCGCCTGCCCCACACCTCTGCCCCGCTGGCAGTGCCAGCTCTTGTGGCTCCCCAGCATCTGGTCCGTGGCCGGCTGGAGGGGACCCGCCTGGCTGCAGCATCCCGGTCCCCAGCTGCCTCCATCCTCCTCTGGCAACCGCCTCCGCCCCTTCCCACTGCGGCCAGTGCTACGGGATGCCCGGCACGGCCACGGCACAGCCTACCAGGGCTGTGGGGCTGTGGCTGGATGGAGCTGGGACTGCTGGTGATGCTGTGTGGCTCCGGCCCACCCTGAAAGCTTGCAAATTCACAGCAAAGCCCTTCGCTCCATGTCCACCTCCTCCTGTGAACAAGCAGGCGCACGCCAGGCGGGCTGGGAGTCAGACGAGCATCGCCAGTGGAGCGGAGAGGGGGCTGCACCGGTGATACCAACCTGCCCATCAACCACTCAGACCCTGCCGTGAAAATAAGAGGACAGAGCGGAGCGCTGGGGAAATTGCCCAGCACTCCAGCAAATCCCACCATCCCCTGCCTGGCGCGGTAGGGCTGGCCTCGGCCTCCGACCCGGCACGTCCCCGCCTTTCCCTTAAACCTCTCTAAGCCGCAGCATGACGGCAGCCTGCCGGGAGAAGCCGGGCTGGCGGAGCTGTGGTGGTGGCTGTCCTTCTCCAGCCCTGGGGAGGCAGGGCCCCAGGGATGCGGGCTGCCAGCCCCAGGCGCCGTGAGGGTGATTTTTGGTGGGGATGCACGTGGGGAGAAGGGAGACGCGTGCATGCAGAGGTGCACAAGGGCTAAGACGTGCACACGAGGGATGGAGGCGTGTGTGCGTGGGACACACAAGAAGCGAAGGTGCGTGTGCATGTGGGGGGACATGCCGGGATGAAGGGGTGTGTGCACACCGGGATGAACGCAGGGGTAAAGGGGAGTTTGCACGCAGGGATGGAGATGTGTGTGTGCACTCACACAGGGTGGGGATGTATGTGCGCACGTGCATGTGTGTGTACAGTGGGGATGCGGCGGCGTGCGTGTCCCCTAAAGGCACATCTCCCCTCCAGACTGCGCAGGCGTTGTGTTACTTCAGACACCTTCCTGCCTGGGGGCTCCAGGGCCGCCCCAGCCCTGCCTGTGCCCTGCAGAGCAGGCAGCATGCCCAGCTCCCCGGGGTGCTGCCTTCTTCCCGATTGCTCCTTTGGCAGGCGACGTTTTCTAATACCCGCACGGCATTTCCCCGTGCTTGGTGTCGTCCCATTACTCCCCGCTGCCCGCCGGCAGCCACACGCAATTGCCTCCCCTCCCAGCATCCCGGCGTGTGTGCCGCGGTGTGTGGGTGTGTTTATTTATAGGGCTGCTGCAGAGCCGGCGTGCCGTGTGGGGGCCTGCTGCCCCCCCAGCCCGTCTGGGCTCCCTTCCCCTCTTCCCAGGCTGGGCACACGCCTGCCTCGATGTCCCAGTGCCCGCTGGTGTGCAAATCTACTTGCAGAGGCAGTTTATAACCAGGGCCAGGCTGGCTCCGGCACTCACTCCCAGCAGCACCATCCTCGTCTGTCATCCTGCTCTTCTGCACCTTGTTTCCAGCTTGCTTGGCCCCGTTGCAGCCTCCAGGCTTGCCTGAGGTCCTGCTGTTGGGTTAAACTTCCCTCTCCAGAGGCACATGTGTCCTGAGGTCTTCTCCTGCAGCCCCTCCTCAAGCCTTGCTGAGGTTTTGGGAGCACACCTGGTGCTCCCAACTTGTCCTGGCCACGCTGCCCATCCAGCTCCCTGCTCCAACAAGGGATCCTGCCTGCGCCCAGGGGCTCAGGGTGTAGGGACGTGCTGCTGCAGACCGCTGCGTGCTTGACCCAGGGCACCGGTCTGTTTGCCTTTAGATTACAGAGGGAGACGTGGAAGAGCCACATGGGGATCCTGAGAAGAATGTGTCGCAAACACATTCCCTGCCCGCACACAGACGTTAAAGCACCCAAGCAAGTGCTTTTGAGTCCCGTGGTGCAGCTGGATCAGTGCTGCCAGGGTGAGGGCATGGAGGTGGCAATCCGCGTACCATGGGATCCCCCACGGGGCACCGGCAGCTATCGAGCTGATGAGAGGATAACTGGAGGCTCAGCCTATACAGGCAGATCCACCTGGTGTCAAGCTCCCCTCTTTGCAATGAGACGGGCTATGGGGGAGATGGCAGGGTGGGGCAGGTCCTTGCTTTAGAGGCACCCTGCAGTGATGGAGCACCAAGACCCAGCTCCCAAAAGGACTTGGTGAAGGGGCAAGGGGATGGGGATAGGTCAGGGGCTGCCAGAAGAGTGCATGCGGGGTGGTAGCCGGTGCCCTGCTGGATGCAGGTTGTGCAGGGGGGGGTATGGTGGGGCCAGGCAAACTCTGCCCTGATGCCAGGGCTCCCTGGCACAGGGGGCTGAGCCACTGCGGCCCCCCCTTATAAGATGTGGCCACCGGATCTCTGAGGGCACCGGGCCACAGCCAGCATGCAGGACAGGGTCCGGATGCCACGGCCCAGCCCCGTACTGGCTGGCCTCTCATTTGTTCTCATTAAAGGCTGGCAGGGTGTCTAATTAGACGGCGTGAGTGCCAGCGCCCTGCTGACAGACACCTGTGCAGACAGACCTCCTCCTCGGCCTGCCTCATAATTAGCTTGCAGGATGCTGCCGCGCCTCCCGGCAGGACCTGCTCCGGCACCGGGAAACAAAGCTCTTCCTCGCCGGGATGTGGCGCGGCGCCAGGCCCCACCAGCCGCTGCTGGGGCTGACGGCACGGCTGGAACTGCAGCCCCATGGCATGCAAACCCCATGGCCATGGCATCCTCAGGGGGCATCCCGCTGCGTCCTGCTCCCGCGGGTACCACTGTCATCCCAGCCATATGCCGGCACCTCCGGGTGCCCAATGCACAGGGCAGAGTCACCCTACCATGGGCACCCAGCTTTTGTGCCCCCTTCTTTACCCCAGGGCAGTGCCTCGGGCACCTCAGATCCATGGAGAGAGTGAGCCGTGGCTCTCCACCCACCCGTATGCACCCACCCGAGCAGCTCATGGACAGGGGCACAGCGAGGACGGGGTGCCTTCATAGCCTTGTGAACTGTGCAGGGATAATGAGCCAGCGGCCGCTTTAATTAGATTAATTGGCTCCCATTCGACTCCAGAAGAGCTGTCAGGCTGCAAGTGTGTTCCTGCTGTACCTGGCTAATTACGGCACCGCGGCCGCCACTCTGCACCGCTTATGGCCACAGAGAGCCGGCACCAGGCAAAACCATGCCGGGGAAATGCTGCCGGGCAAGAAGCGCTTGGGGAGGTATGGCTACTAAAATAAATTGCAGAACAAGAGGAAGAGGAAGATCAGGAGTTGTGAGGAAGCTCCAGGCCCTGGGGAAGGGGCAGAGCTGCAGGAGAGCAAGGGCTGGACCCTGCGAGGAGCTGGAGCACAGGGATGGGGTTCAGGGAGCCCAGGAGCAAAGGATGGGGATCAGGGCTGGGAAAGGTGTTGGGCCAGGAGCCAGAAGGATGGGGAGACAGCAGCCAGAGGATGGGGTGCCCCGGTTGGGGGGATGGCGTCTGGAGCAGCCAGGTGAGCACAGGCGGTGGGGGAAGCTGTGCCTGAGCCCCGGGGGCTGGCAGGGAGGGGTGGGTGGTGGGACTGGGCTCTGTCCCTGCTGTCTTCCCCGAGGAAGAGGAGGCAGGCTGACGGCAGTGAGCTGAGCTGGGCAGCCACTGGGCAGGTGAGGCAGGGTCTTTCCCAGCTCTGCCAGGCACGGGCACATTGAGCTTCTGCCTGGCATTGGAGCCGCTCAGAGGTACTGGCTATTTATAAAAGCCACCCACAAGAGAAGTAAGGAGGTGACAGCCTAAAAATAGCCACCTGGGCTGGGGTGGCGAGGCGCCACTTCCCCACAGACTGGAGAGTGGGAGGCAGTACCGGGGGCTATTTTTATCCCTCTTGTCCTCAGCATGTTATTAAAGTGCTGCCCTGCAGTGCCCACTGCAGCTGGAGCTGCAGCCTTTGCCCACGCAGCTGGCCTGTGCTCCAGGGCACTGTGTTTTCTTGGAGGCACAACACACCGATGGCCAATGCTGGGAGTGCAAAAAGGCTGGTGAGCAGGAGCTTAGCAGCTCCAGGAGGCAAATAATGTGCCAGACACCCCTACACATCCCCAACAGACACCCCACAACCCCTCTGGGGACCAGGGCTACTGCAGGCGGCTGGTACCCTGAGGATTTGCCCCGCCGTGGGATGCCAGCAGCTCCCGAGGGTGTCTCCCAAGAGAGAGACAGCAACTGTGCACATGGGTTGGAAAGACATAGCTGCACACACGTATGCGCGGAGCATTCAGCTGATCCTACGCACTGCCTTGCGACGCAACACCAGTGCATGGCATGGGGATGGGCTGAACCCTGCATGCACCGGGGACACCCACCCGCTGCAGAGGAGGGGAAGGGCTTGCCGGTATAGGTTGGTACCCCTAAGTGTCTGCTGTGCGTGCCACCTGTACCAGAACTGTCCTGGCATCCCAGCGTGGATGGCACACATTTCCTGCATCCATGGGGGATTGGGTGAGGGGTTCATTACACAGCTCAGCAATGAGCCCCTAAGCCCCATCGCAGCTCCCCAGGGTACTCCAAGCACCTGTGTGGACACTGCAGCCCCCAAAACCCACATGGCCCTATAAGATTCCAACCTGCAAATCTCCTAATCACAGAACAGGTCACCACACATCCCTGAGTGCCAGTGCAGTGCCCTGGGATGCCTGCCCAGCCTCTGAGACCCAGCACACATCCTCGGCATACCCGCATGTCCCCAGGTGATGCCCGCACAGACCCCACTCCCCAGCACTGGTCCCTACATGGTGTGGCTGGAGGAGGTGACGGCACTGCCAGGAGACGGGCAGAGGACAGCAGCTGGGAGAAGGGCAGGATGGAGACGAAGGCCACTGGCTCCATCCTCAGGTGTGCGTAGGACACATTCAGCTGGGAGCTTGTTAGCCAAGACATTAGCAGCCCTTGCAAAGAGCTGACGCGGCTGCAGCACACACATCCCCGGGGCTCCCAGGGGAGCCTGCGCTTCGATTCGTGCCGCACACGAGGCCCCCAGAACAGACGCAGCTTGGATGGAGTTATTTTTTTGCTGGTGAATGTTAATCCCGGCTCAGCTAATGCCTCTGCAGCGGCTCATCTGGGCCCCTCTCCAGGCTAACTGCTGCCTGCGCTAGCCAGCAGGCAGGCGAGGGGGGATGAGTGGGGCAGCCTCATCCCATGGCTTGTTCTGGGATGCTGCTGTGCCCATGGCAAAGTGCCACGCCAGGGATGGGGGACAAAGGGAGGAGGGTGGGTGAGCTGCCCATACCCGGCACCTAAGGGGCTGGTGTCCCCCCACGTCTGCCGTACATGGGGGGACACCCTCAGCATGGGGCCAAGGGGGTGTCCCTGGGGCTTCCCTGTACCCATGGGGATGGTGGGGCTGGTTGTCAGTGGTGGGGCAGAGGGGGTCTGGTACCTCCAGCTCTGGTCCTGCAGAGGTGGTAGGAGTGGAGAAAGGGCTTCCCCAGCTGGCGAGGAGGATGTAATTGTATGGTACAGATTGAGGCTGTCAGGCATCCCTCTGTCAGTGCATCCCGGGGCGCCTTCACCATAAATAATAAATAACAGCCCGGAGAGGAGGGGATTAACAAGGACAGGCGAGGCAGTTATTTCCTAATTGATGGTTTTGCATTCCTGCGGAGGCTGGAACCTCAGCCACCCTGATGCCATCGTGGGGAGCAGGTGCCTCCTCCCCATGGCTTTGCTGGGGAAAAGCAGGCAGGGGAAACACAGGCAGCTCCAGGGCAGAGTGGGCAGCTGGAGCACAGTACAGCCAGGCAGAGGGGCAGCAGCAGCCCCATCCCACAGGACCCACCATCCCCTGACAGGGGAAAGCCTTGGGGTCCAGCTGGGGCTCAATGCTTTTCCTCTCATCCTCTACCTAACTTCATTTCTACTAAACCTTTAGAGGAGGGACCAAAATCCCAGCGTACTGCCCCATCCCATGCTCAGAAAGGCTGGGATGCAGGTTGTTCCATCTCCTACTTTGCCCAGGTTTTGGAGCATCCCAGCTGGGCAGGAAAGGGGAGCAGGATGGGGTTCCTAGGCAGCCCAGACAGATTGAATTTCCACGTGGGTTTAGCTGAGCTAAAACCAGCTCTGGGAGGAGGCTGGGCCAGTTTCAGAGATATAATTATGTATAAAAAAAGCCTGGCTTTGTCCCTGTGGGGAGGAGCAGTGTCCAGCTCTGCCACTTGGGATGTGCCGGGACCCGACGGGACCATGCCAGCCTTTGGGGACCCCAGACCCTGGCTTGGCCATGGTGGGGGTCTTTCCCCTCCGCCCAGCCAGCCTACGGGACAGGAAGATGCCCGGCCGCTGCTGTACACAAGGCTGGTGGCCCGCTCCTGCAGCATGGCCTGGTTCCTGTCCCGGATTACCCTCTCCCCACTGACGGGAGGGGGAAGAGCTTGCTGAGTGCCAGATGGTGCCATTTAATTTTTTTTCTGGGTGAGGCTTGAATCTGTTTGTGCCTATGAGCAGGACCCCAGGAGACTGATGCAGGCAGTGCCGGGCTGAAAGCCCTCCTGCCTTCAGGCGCAGCTATTTCTCATCTAGAAACAGGAGCTTTGCAGTGAAGACCATTCCCCAAAGCATCTTCCAAGGCTTTTCCTCACTTAGCAAACATCCCTCGCTGCACGGGGCAGAGCAAGTGTGGCGACCCCAGCCCCCTTCGGGGTGACTTTGCCCGGCAATTCAGGATTCCCCTGCCTGCAGCCCTGCCAGCTTGCCTGCCTTTCCCAAGAGCCGAGGAACCGGGTTGGCTTGAGGGACCCGAGGAAGAGAGGGTGAGAAAGACAGGGAGATGTCCGCAGAGGCAACGCTTTCCCCAGTGCTGGGGCAGCAGCGCAGGTGCTGCCTGCCAGATTGCTGCCCGTGGCCTCCACTCAGCTCGCAATTATCTGGGGTAATGGCAGGGGAGGGTGACCCAGATAGCGCGGGGAGGAGGATAATAAGGAAGATGTAAGTGAGGCTTTGGGAATGGAAAATGGGGGGGGGGGACGACAAGAGAGAGAGGAGAGAAGCTCCAGGATGAACCCTGAGCTGGGAGGTTGACCCAGCACAGCCCAGGGCATCCCCGCAGCGCACGTCATCCCTAATCCAGGCAATACACCCCTTGGTAATCTAAAATGTCCCCTCCCGGATCTATGGCCCTGTATGGTTTGGGGTGGAAAAAGGGATAGGCAAAGGACAGGACTGGCAGCAGTGTCTTCCAAACAAAATCTTCCTTTCCTAGTGAGCACTCCTTGCTGGGATTAGCAGAGAGGCTCAGAGAAAGCCATGCTGGAGGGACTGCACATCGCCACGCTGCCGTAGAAAGCTCTGCTTGGCTCACAGAAGGGATGCAGCTCTCGGCATGGGGCCATCCGCTGTCCCCAGGGCCGGGTGTCACACAGCTACTGGGACTTTGCTGGAGGGCACCTTGCAGGAGAGCACCTGCAGGTGAGCAAAGAGGGGACTGGGGCTCCCGCCCTTGCGGAGCACCTTTCCTCTTTGCAAAGGGTCCACGCAGCAGTTCTGCGACCCAACCAGCGATATCTCATTATAAATCTCTCAGACCTCTCCCATCATCCCTTCTCCACAAAGAGCTGAGGAAGCAGAGGTCTGAGCCAGTGCTCGTCCATCACCACACAGAGGTGTCCCCACGCTGCTGCCACCTGCTCCGGCCACCTTGGCAATCTGCTGTGGCCACTTCCCTGGGGGAAATGCCACCTGTTTGCTGCCTCTGGGCTGCAGCTCCTCTCTGTGACTCAGTTTCCCCTCTGGCCCACCCTAGGCTGGGGGAGATCTCACCTCTCTCCTCTCCAGTTGGGCTTTGAGGCTGATTTTCTGAGCCCAGCAATGAAGAGGTACAAAAGTGGGGACCGCCTGTCCAAGCATGATGCTGATGTCTTGCTAGCAGTGCAGGGCTCTTCATTTAAAATAAAGGAACCTGGGAATGGTGTGGGATCAGGCCAGCACTCCCAGATCCCATGGTCCTCCAGGGAGGACAACCCCTGAGCTGCCCCCAGCCAAGAATGCTTGTCCCCAGCCCGGTGGCCGGCCACACTTGAAGTAAAAGCCAAGGGTCTTTGTCCCAGCACAGTGAGCACGTCCTGGTGGTGACATGCCATGGCATGTAGCAAGGGTTCAGGTTTGGCTGGTGCTTGAGTAGACAGGGTCTCCTTTGAGGCTTTATTTGGAGGAGCGGAGTCTGCCCCGATCCTGCAGCAGGAGGAGCAGTCCCGGGGAGGGGAGCTGCAGAAAAGGGACCTTCTGCTCCATCGGTGGGTGCTGCTGTGAGGGTGTTGCTGGGTGACCTCACATGAGCATTTTGGCCAGGAGGGTGTTTGCTGGCAGAGGAGAGCATCACTCTGGGCACCACCAAGGAGCCAGGGAACTAGACCCAGCAGAGCAGCACCAGCGTTTCCAAGCAATCTGGCCTCACCATCGCATGATATTTTAAGTGGCAGAAAAGAAAATAAAACAGACAAGGAAGGATGGGAGAGAGAATGTGCTGGAGGGAGGGGAGGAGCTGCCCCCCTTCTCTCCCACGCAGCCCCATGGCTTCGGGAGACAGGGTGGGCTGGGGTGATGCTGGTGGGGGGGTGGGTCGTGGGGCTTTTTGCAGGCTGGGTTTCGAAGGGGAGGCTCACTGGTGAAGGGAGCACGATGTCTTCCGTGACAGGCTCAAACGTGACTCAACGTCACCTACTTTCCACCACAACGACTTCTGCTGCTGCTTCTTCTCTGTGCAAATCTGGGGCTTAGAGTGCTCGAAATGTGGCTGTGGAGGGGGGCTAAGGGGAGGACGCTGTGAGGAGGAGGAGGAGGAAGATGCGCTGCTTCTTCCTTTGCTCCCCTCCTGAGCTGTCCCTGAGGGTGCCTCTGCCCTGGGAAAGGGAGCACCGAGAGCCCTGCAAAGCCACTCTTTCATTAATTGAATATTCAATTTTCAAAATAACCTTGAGGAACTAAATGAAGAGGCTGGGAAGAGATAGCTAATTGTCAGCTGCACCTGCTCGGCACACAACCACAAAAATGCTGCTTCTAGCTTCCTTCCAGCCCACTCACACAATTTTTTTTTTTTTTTTTTTCCCAAGCCGTTACGTCAATGCAGAGGGCACGGCAGCCTTGCAGGGCACAAGAAGCACGCAGGGCCCCAGTGCGTGGGGTGCAATAGGGGGACCAGGGCTGTAAAAGCTGGCGAGTGGCTTGCCTGGCCCTGGGCGATGCTTTTTTGCGGGGCGGGGAGAGTGGGGTGGGATGTGCATGGAGATACGGTCCCATGAGGAGTGCAGGCTGCGGTGCATGTGGGTTCTGCATCTTGGGGTAGCCACAGTGCTGGTGCCCTCCAGTTTCGGGTGCCCCCGGACTGTGCTGCCCTGTGGGGTAGTGCAGGGGGGATGCAACGGGCTGCACGGGCTGGCAGGAACCAGGGTATCCTGCACCCATGCACGGGGGCTGTGCATGTCCCCATGCCGCAGCCCAGACTCTGCAACCAGCATCACCAGGCCAAATCTGGGGCTCTGTGCTTTCGCTCGGCACCTGGCCCCACTCCACGACTGCCCGTAGTGCTGATGCTGGCTTCTCCCTCCTTCCTTTGGGCATCCCCCTGTTCCTGCACCAGAGCCACAGCGTGTGCCTGCCCTCACCCTGGAAAAGCCCTGGCGTGCCTCTGTGCCGGCTGCCCCCGTCCATGCGCCGTTTTACCCAGCAGGAGCAGCACGACTTGTTCTTCCCGGGGGTGCTGAGACCCCCAGGCTGGGCATCCCGGGGCAGAGGGTGTCCTGCACACCCGAGCTGGGAGCTGCAGGTGCAGGCAGCAGCACAGGGCACTTCTGCAGCCACTGCATTGCTGCCTGCCTGCACAAGGGGCAGGCAGGGCTCTGCTCCTACCATGGCAGGGAGCAGGCAGCATCCTGCAGGAAGGGACCTCACCACGGGGGCAGCTGGACTGGGCCATATGCTGCCTTTCACCAGCACTGGCCGGGCCCGTGTCTCCAAATCGCTTGCTGCCTCCACACTTGGCTGCATTAATAATCAGCCGGCTGATGGGGAAGGATTTACCAGCTGTTTTTCATGACTCCATTGGCCTCAGATAAATCAGGGAGGGGGTGTCGCATGGCGTTTGCCAGGGGCCTGATGGATGGTGCCGAGCGAGCGGATCGCTCACACGCTGACACTTACAGACTCTGTCAGGTTGGTGGAGAGCGCAGGATTAATGGCCCCAATCAAGTGGGAAAGAATCGCTGGGGTGGTACCCAGCCCACCCCCCGCCGCAGCAGCATGGCCGCCCCAGCCCTGCCCCACGCAGGGGCTGCCGGCGGGGCCCCCTCCCCTTCCCCAGCCTCCTCGCTGGCCGGACTGGTGTGGGCAGCTCCCCCAGCCCCGGCTGCAGGTTGGAGATTAGCTCTAAAGAGCTGAGCACACACAATATTTCCAAAGCAATTGCAAGCGAAGCAAGGAGCAGCTGTGGGCTGAGCAGCCTGCCTCCCTCAATACTGGCAACATCTGGACGCAGCAGCTGCGCCGGCAAGCGAAACCTGTTTGGGGCAAGGGGGAAGGGCACGGGACCCCATCGCTCGGCATGGTGTGTGCTGCTGGGCTGGTGATGAGAAACCTGCCGCCAGCTTCAGGTCTCTGCTTGCAGGATAATTCTCCTGAGGCAGCATCCCCTCCCTGTGGTGTAGGGCAGGGTGCTGGGGGCCCCCCCTCATGTACCCACCACTCTGAGAGGGCACTTGTCCCAATTCCCTGGGGTGTGGGGGTAGCCTTTGCCCTGGGACCATGGCACATTGCAGAGTGCTACCCCCGCTCAGCTTGTTTGTGGTCCCTGTTGTGCAGGACCCCCCCTGTGGCATGGGTGCTGGGGAGCGTGGGTGCCCCAGGAAGGGCTGGGTGCCTCAGCGGGGAGCCCAGCTCTGCTCTGACCATCTTGGTAGCATTGCTAGAGCTGGAGCATATTTTAAAGGAGAGCTTGCAAGTAAACGAAAACCCGAGGGGGCAGTAGCTCAGGGTTGCAGTTGGCTACTGGGGGCTGTGGTAACCCACCCCTGGGAGCAAGGGAGGCCCCAGAAAGCAGGGTCCCCAGCAGAGCCCTCCCTGCCTATGGGGGTCTGCTGTCCCCTTGCGCTGCTACCTGGCCCAGTGCTGACACATACCTCACTGCATGTGCGCTGCCCTGCTGCACACACAGTCCCACTGCACGTACAGCCCCACTGCGCACACACAGCCCTGTTGTGCACACTACAGCCCCAATGCACATGCCCCCCCCACAGAGCACCCCTGGAAACACATAGCACAAAGATGTGTGCATGCATAGCCCGTGTCACCCTGCCACTGCCCCCAGCACACTCTGCCCACCCAACCCCCCTGTACCACCCACCTTCTAGCTTCATCATGTGAGGCTCCATGGGCCACGTGAGAACCATTGGAGCAGAGGGATGGGGCGAGCATGGTGGCACCAAGGGCCGAGGGCACTCAGCAGCCCTGTTGGCACTCGGTCCCTGGTGCAAGGGAGAGCTCGTGCACGCCAGGGATGCTGTGCAAGCATGCCACTGCAGATGCAACCACACATCCCAGCCACAGCCCTTTTGTGTCAGTGCTGGCGGGACCGTGCAGCAGTGTCAGGTGCCAGTGAGGCTCAGCATGTCCCAGAGCACTGGCCAAGAAGATAAGGGAGCCAAAGGCTTTGTCCTGTTAGTGGGAATACTGAAACATAAGCACTGGGTGCCTGGTGCTACCTCCGCATGGCCATGGGGATGGGCAGAGCAAGCAGCTATCACACAGGGTGCTTCTTCCCTGTCCCTCCACCCAGGGCTGGCCTCGGGATGGGGCATTGGGGGGCAGCCCCACATCCCCACTGAGCCCCACTGCTCTCGTGGGGGCAGTCCCTTAGGGTCCTGAGGCCAAGCAACCATCTCCTAGTGACAGCCCTCCTGTCCGTGCCAGCCATGCCAGGAAACAGCATGGCAGCAGGGCCCGGGCACGCTTCACAGGACTTCCAGCAAACACCTTTTTGAAGCCAAAACAAATGAATTATTCCATTTAATCTGGGGGCATGAGCAGCAGCACAGGCGGCAGTGCTGCCTCTCCCAGCACAGCAGCTCCTGGCTCCGTGGTGCCCGGTGCCCCGCAGCACCCCGTTCACAGGGCTCGGGGTCGGTGCATGCTGCAAAGACCCTGTCTGTGCCCGTGGGGCCTGCCACCCCTCCGGGCTGTGACGATGGCTGCGTGGGTGCAAAGCAGGGCAGGACAGGAGGTGGAGGCGAGCCTTTTGCCCAGCCATCCCAGAGCGGAACAGGGTGCTGCAAGGGGACAGCTTCAAGCCGGCAGCCCCATGCCCACCCATGGGTGTTCAGCTGGGCAGCAGGTCCCCGTGGGGCTGGGGGGACAGGCTGCAGCTCCTCAGTGTCCCCAGCTGCGGGCAGACAGTGCCAGCCCTCGGAGAGATGGGCTGAAGGAGGGCACAGGCTGTGCCCAGGTCGGTGCAGCCTTCCCTGGAGAGGGCAGCCGGGTACCCTGCCCAGGTGAGCTCCTGGCCGGGCTCACGCCGGGCAGCTTTGATCTCCCTCCCCTGTCTGCTCCAAGTGGATATGCCCAGCTCTAATTGCCTCTGCCTCTTTGCTCTGCACAGGGCCTGGTGAAATATTTACACCGCGCTCCCCTTTGAAGTCTGATGTGATCGCCAGTCCCAGCTCACCGCAGCTTGCTCCCCTCTCTGCTCAGCACTTTGCAGGCACTGAGCTCAGCCCCATTGCACCAATCCTGCTGTGGGGAAGGGCTCGTGGCCGGGACAAGCCATGCTACCCCCCACCGAGCCCATCGGCCTTGCTCCTTGCCTCCCACGCTGCTCAGCCTCCTGGCACGGGGTGAAAAGGATGCCACGGTGCAACCCAGAGGTTTCTTCCATCCTTGGAGTGATGCCTGGCTGGATGTGCCTGTATCCGCAGACAAGCATCCCTGCTACATCTCAGTGCTCGCTGTGCCATGGTCCCCTCGTGCCCTCGTCCCGCGGTGGTGGTGATCGGCCCCGGGCTCCGCAGCGAGCTGGGAAACACGCAACTGTGTGCTGGCTGGCTGGGGAAGCCGTGGCCCGTGCTGTCAGCCCGGCTGCCGCTCCAGCAGCAAGGCTAACAAAGTGGAAAATGGGAGCTCGCTGCAGGTTGCTGAGCTGGAAACGGAGCCACCTCCCGCTCCCTTGAAGGCAGCGTGGGGGCAGCCCCGGGCGGCGAGCGAGGTGCCGCTCCCTGCCTGCCATGCGTCGCTCTCTGCCCTGGCCATGGCCCATTTGCTGCTGGCTGTGCCGTGAGGTAGCGGCCATCCTTGTCCCTGGAGTGCCACGAAGAGGAAATTTGCTACCAGGAGTGCTCCTGGCGCTGCCGCCCACACCTGAGCATGGGAACGGGGTCTGACGTGTTCTGGGTGCACCGTCCGTGGTGCAGCGCAGGGGCCGTGCAGCAGACCCTGGATGTGCCTTGCACATACCGCCATGTGTTGGGCAGCCTCCCTGCTGCAGGGCTGACTGGAAGCCATGTCCTCGCAGCGGGGAATCCTCCACCTTCCCTCTCCGCGAGGCGCAGGGGGGATTTTGCTGAGCCTGAATGCTCTCTGTGAAAGCCTCACCTCTCTCTTTGCAAAGCCCGATGGTCTTTGCAGAGCCACCAAGCACACACTGACATGGTGTGGACAGGTTGCTCCTGCTTGCTGTGGCTTTGGCTCTGCTTTGGTGCAGGCACCTTTGGGGCTGGCCAGCCATGTCCCCAGTCTCCCCTTTAGCTCCAAGTCCCTGACAGGGCTGTTTCTGCTGAAACACCATCTCCTTCTTCAGCAAGAAGGAAAATTTGGCTCGCCAGGAAGCTGGATTTGGCAGATGCCGGCTCTGCCGGCACGGAGACCCTTGCCTTCTCTGGGGGGCCAGTGCTGCCTACAAACATGAGAACCAGCCTCCTCTGCCCTGGGAGCCTCAGTGATGCTCTTCACAGAGGGGGGGGGAAATCTCCCCCGCTCTTGGTTCAGGTCAGAAAACACAAATGGAGACCCCCCCATTCATTTGGGGTGCATTGGCTGTACTTGGGGGGCAGTGATGGTGCAGGGCAGAGGGTGGCCATGGGTGGCCATGGCTTCACCAGCCCTCTGGCATGCTGCAATGAGGGGCTTTTCCCAGCCTCATCCCACCAGCTCAAGCCTCTAGATTTTGGGGGCTCTCCCAGTACCTCCTTCCAGCCTCCCCTGGGGTGCAGGAGGCTCCTTCCAGCCCTGAATCCCCCCTGGGATGGGGAGGGCATCCTGTGCAGGGTCAGGCGTGGAGCGGGAGAGCTGCTAATTGCAGTCCTCTGGCATCTGAGAGGAGCAAAACTCCCTGATTTATGGGCTGGCGGCAATAAAGCTTCGCATCACTGCAAAGGGAATTCACCCGCCTCCAAAACAAGGTTAAATAAATAGCTAATAGGAGCGCTTAGTAATCCTGCAGCACACACACACATGGGGCGGCATTCGCCTTGTGCCACGCTCGCAGTGACACGGTGGCACACACAGCCACATCCATGTCACTTCACCCCCTCAGTGATGTGCACATGAGGGGATGTACACACAGCGATGCACCCAGACCCATGGTGATGCCTGTACGTGCAGTGACACCCCCAGTCACACGGGCACCCTGTACCCTGTGCAGGTGGCAGGGGTCCCCCAGTCCCCCCGTGCAGGCAGCAGCAGCCCAGCGTGCTTGCCTTTGGCTTCTTTTAAAAGACCAGCAGTGATGCTTTTGCGAGAGCCCCGTAAAAGCCTCGATCAGCAGTGGCTGGAGATGTTACGGGATGACTGAAAAGTATCTGAAAAGATCCTGTCAGCCACGTGTTGAATGTAATGTCGGGGACGCAGAGCCGCGACGGAGCTGTTCTGCCCGAGGCAAGATGCCGGCTGGTGTCCCAGGGGCGAAGAGCTGAGCAGCGGCACGGTACAGTGCATGGCAGCAGCGGCTCCCAGCTCAGGCTCTGGTTAGCCCCGGCTCCAGACACATCTCCTGGGGATGGGGTGGCGATGGCCCCGGTGCTGTCCCATCCATATGGGGATGGAGCGGGAGGACGCAGGGAAGGATGCAGCCGGGGTTGGCATGCTTCTGCAAATCATCAGCTGCTCGACCCTGCCTGGTGTTACGCAGCACCGCCGCTGCCTGCTCCGTGCCTGGGGCTGCAGCAGCAAGATTTTGTGAGAGAAGGAAATTGCCTGCACGGTGGGGGGCTTTACAGAGCATCCCAGCCCTGCAGCAGCGTTGCTGGGGGCGGGGGGGGGGGAACCCTTGAAATCCCTGTCTCCGGATCAGCTTGGCCAGCTTCAGCCAGCCCCTAGCCCTGGCAGGGGAACACCAGCATGTGCCTGCAAGCAGGACCTGAAGCACCCATAGGAGCCATCCCAAAGGAAGCAAAAGGTGCCCTAGGGAGATGCCAGCCTGAGCAGGAGAGCGTGCAGGGCAGAAAGCCAGGCTGGTGCAGCTGCACATCAGCAGGGTGCTGGAGGGGGAAGGAGGAGGGCGGCACGCTGTGGCGTGCACCTCCGAGCCGGCTCCGGAGGCCCGGCAAGCATCTCTGCTGGCTGTGCATGAAGAGCTTTCCCATCAGGCTGGGAGCGCTGGCTCATTTTTAGACCTTTTGTTCTCTGTATAAATCCATCTCTGGGAGCGAGCGCAGTCGATTGATTTTGTGCTGCGCTGGTGCTGGCAGCCACCTGCTCGTGCTCCATGAGCAGGGACTCCGCACCCACTGTCATGCCTGCAAACCCCTCCGGCACCTGGGGAGGTGGCAGGCAGGGGTCGGGGGACTTGTGGGACCTCTGCGCTGGCACCTGAGTGGGCTGGCATGACCTGCAAAGCGGGCTGCCCCCTGGGATGGATAGAAGAGAGGGGAGAGAGGGTGGGAAGGAGGGGTTGAGGGTTTATATGTGGGAATGGGGGTATGGATGATTCCCATATCTGCAGCTGAGCCACACTGTATGGAGAAAGCAAGTGTCCCCAGCAGAGAGGACGGAGAAGGGACTAGGAATAACAACTTCCCTGAGCTGAAGCTGGAGACAGGGATCAGCTCCTGGAGCTGGCTGGGAGCTGTGGGCTGGGCAGGATGGGGATGGAGCTGAGCAATGCAGGAGAGGGACTGCAGGTGACCCGTCCGGGCAGGACAAGGATGCTGTCCTCCCTCATCTAGGGCCACCACCCAGCTCAGCATCCACCTCCCACCCCCTCTGGCCCCGTGGGTGACGGTACCCGGCGGGCAGCACAAGGCAGGTGAGACCCCGGCGACATTTACACTGCGCAAAAGGCTGTATCAATAAAGGCGGGTGCACGGCTCCGCAGCGAACATCGAGGTGCTGCCGGGGAGCTTTCCCCCCGTAATTGCGGTGTGTTTGCTGCACTCCCGCTTTGCCATGGCAACGCTTTCCTGGCGCGTGAATGTGCCTCGCAGCACATATTGTTTCGGAAAGGTCACTGCCGAGTGTTGGTGGGCTCGGCAGAGTGCGCTGCTTTTATTTCTACATATTTATGAAGGGGGAGATGGAAGGTAATTACAGCCCCTTCTTGAGAATTAATCTCATGATGGACCAGTGTGTTGCTGGGGATGAGCCCTCCAGGGTGGATGTGGGTGGCTGAGCCTGGCTGCAGGCAGACGTTGCGGCTGGGCGCAGCGCTGCAGGCAAACCGGGCGCCGTCACACAGCGGGCACCAGGCACGCAATGGCATGGCAGTGGGGTGCAGCGCTGTGGGGCACCCTGGGGTGTGGGACAGCACGTGGGGCATCATGTGGGATCATGGGGCACTGTGGGTTGCCATGGGATGGAGCACCACGGGGTACCACAGGATGTGGCGTCGTGGGTTACCGTGGGACAAGGACAGCCGCAGGCAGTACCAAACACCAGCCCTGCACTCCTGGCTTGCCTGCAGCTGGGAATTAAAGATGACCCAATACAGCATTGCCTGGATGGGTGGCAGTGCCATGGGTGCCTGTTTCCCCAGGGACCCGATGACTCCCTCCCTGTCCCCAGGGGTGGACCTGGCAGAGCCTTGGCTCCTGGCACAGGCGTTACCAGGGGTGGAGCGGCATTCCTGTGCCTGCTGCCATCCCAGCGCTGCCAAAACAGGACCTGATCAGGCTTGGGAGGGATATCCCAGCCCAAACCAAAGTGTCACCCAGGCTTGGGAGCCAGCCTGCCCCATGCAGGCATGGGTCTGGGTCAGGGACCTCAGCACCAATCCTGCCAGCCCAGCATGACTGCTGATGTTCAGGTGCCCATCTGGGGAGGAGGGCGAGGAGAAGAGGCTTGCCTCTCTGCCAAGGTCCTCGCATTCCCTTTTCCAGTATCCCCTCTGTGCCCCCCCCCAGCCTCCCTAGCACCGGGGGAGCCTTCAGGGTTAAATATTCAGGAGCACTCGCTGTGCACATTTTGTAAAGATCAAGCGGGCTTCCAGGTCTTCCAGAGTTACTCACAATTCACTTCCCCTGCTGCTGGGGATGCGAGCGTGCGCCTTAATTAGTTTGCAGAATGATACATTTTTAAAGTCATTATTTCTGGACACGTTCAAAGTTACAGCATTTACTCTGCTCCAGTTGCGCAGGCAGCCACCCTGGCGTGCTCCCCCCCTCCGGAACCTGCACCCCACCTGGGTGTCATGGAGGGGGGTCACCCCACAGGGATGGGGCACGTGGAGTGTAAGATGGGGGACACGGGGGGGGGGGGCTGTGGGGATCGAGTAAGGAGGGTTCTCTGAGGGGACGGACACCCCTGTCTCCTCCCCGCCCTGCTGCAGGTCTCTGCATGGCCTGGGGGTCCCTGGGGACACTGATCCCTGTCCTGCCTGGGGCCACGGAGAGATGCTGATCCCTGTCCTGCCTGGGGACATGGGGGCACTGATCTGTGCCCTGCCTGGAGGCAGTGCAGGCAGCGCAGGCATCACAGCAGCAGCTCGCATCCCCCTTGGCATTGCTGCACAGGCAGGTGCAGAGGCAGGGCCCCAAGCACTCCCGCAGAGCTGGCGTGCCCACCAGCCGCGGCCCCACGGTAATTGTGGGTCTGCGTGCACTTAATCACAGCCTTCGGAGCAGGCAGAGCAGCAGCCGGAAAGTGCCATGGAAACCACCCCAGCGCTGCACCCGGGGCCAGGAGACAGGCTCCCGGTACCCGTTTGGGGCTGCACCTCCCACGCCTGGCTCTGCCCCTGGCTCCACGGCTCGGGCTCTGCCACCAGCCCTTCCCCTTCTCCTCTGCATCTCACCCTGCCCAGCCCACTGCCTACTGCATCCCTTCCCACCACACCATCCCACTTTCCCAGTGCAGCATCCCTGCTCCCAGCCCCTCTCCACTCTCCAGTGTCCCCTCTCTTCTCCTGCCCCTCCCCTACTCCAACCCCTGGTTCCTGCTTGGGAACACACAGTATTTTTTCATGTTTCAAGAGATATTTCGGCTCTGAGAGGACAGGGGCTTTCCACTGAAATACAGGGCACTGGGGCTTTGATACTCAGCTGGGAACGAGACTTGGCATAGAAATTCAGGGACTGGCAATGCATAGAAATTTGGGGACTGGCAATGCATACAATGCACTGCCCCGATGTGCTGCCCTCCTCCTGCTCCTGCCACACATGACCTTGCTGTGCCACCTGCATATGTCCCAAGCCTGTCCCAAGTCCTCACCCTCCATCCAGATGTGGGCAGCTGCCCCTTGGCCACGAGCTTTCTGCTGGCAGGTTTGCCCTGTGGCAGGCTCTGCCTGTGAGCTTCCACATGGCCTCAGGACCTGCATCCAGGGAGGAGCCCGGTGGGAGACCAGGCACCCATCATGCCCATCTGGGTGCTGGGTGATCGCTGATTCCTGCAGACTCACCTCTGTGCTGTGAGACACGATGTACCTGGGGTAGGTGCCCCAACTCTACCCCATGCTGCAGGAACCCCATGGGGCTGAGGTGGTGGACATGGGAGCCAGGTCCCTGTCTGGAGCTGCAGGCGGGGGTGAGGGTGCTGGCAGGAAGAGTAGGGCAGGCAGACAGTCCTGGGGACTGCCACCTTCTCCCTTCCCACTGCCTGCGTTGGCCAGTGAAGGGATCCTGGGGAAGGGGAGCAAACCAGCATGTGCAGCAGGTTGAGGGAGGTGATTCTGCTCCTCTACTCCACTCTCGTGAGACCCCACCTGCAGTACTGTGTTCAGCTCTGGGGCCCCCAACATGGGAAGGACACAGACCTGTTGGAGCGAGCCCAGAGGAGGGCCCTGAAGATGATCAGAGGGCTGGAGCACCTCTCCTATGAAGACAGGCTGAGAGAGTTGGGGTTGTTCAGCCTGGAGAAGAGAAGGCGCTGGGGAGACCTTATAGCAGCCTTCCAGTACCTAAAGGGGGCCTACAGGAAAGCCAGAGAGGGACTTTTTACAAGGGCAGGTAGTGATAGGACAAGGGGTAATGGCTTTAAACTGAAAGAAGGTAGACTTAGGTTAGATGTAAGGAAGAAGTTCTTTACTGTGAGGGTGGTGAGGCACTGGGACAGGTTGCCCAGAGACGCAGTGGAAGCCCCATCCCTGGCAGTGTTCAAGGCCAGGTTGGATGGGGCTTTGAGCAACCTGGTCCAGTGGAAGGTGTCCCTGCCCATGGCAGAGGGGTTGGAACTAGATGATCTTTAAGGTCCCTTCCAACCCAAACCATTCTATGACTCTATGATTGTAGCCAGCTCACCTGCCTTCCCTCCAGCCCAGGGAGGGTACTTGGGTGCTTCCACATCCTTGCCATCTGTAACCCCATGGAGGGTGTCCCCACACATGGTCATCAAGGTGGGAGTGCAAGAATCACCTGCTAGGTGCTAACAAACACCAGATCTCTGTGGGAAGCCCTTCTGCATGGGTTGTTTCTGGTGTCTGTGACCTGGGAGACACCAGTGGTGTGGCCAACTGATTCAGCAGTCCAAGTGAGCAGAGGATGACACATCTTGCTCATGGCAGGCTTTGGGATCAAACCATACCTGGGTAGACACAGAGGGAGAGAGTGACCTGGAAGGGTGGTGAGTAGGACACAGACCATCTCAGTGCAGACCCAGGGGAGATGATGACCTGGAAGGGCGGTGGGTAGCAGAGCTTGCCTGGGATTCCCACTTGGCTACTCAACATCCATGCAGGGCACCTGGGAGATGCCCGGGCTCCACTATACATCCCAAAATTGGACAGCTCCATCAGCGCTGGTGGCAAGCGGGGAGGCCTGTGCTCTTGTGAGTTTGCTGGGGGGGGCTTGGGCTGCATTCCTTCTCTCAGCAGCTGCCAGCAGGAGCACCCCAGTGCTGTCACTGCCTGGACACCTTGGTGTGGCTCCAGAGGGATACAGGTAGGTGAAGTCCATCACGTGGGGGCTCTCTTCTCCCACGGATTTGGGTCCCCGCACCGCTGCATGCTGTCTTGGACCTGGCTTTGTCAGGACGTGCAAGCTGGGGTGCAGAGTGAGGTGCTCCAGGAAGGCTCTGCAGCCAAATCGCTAAACTGCCTGCCTTGAGATGGAGAGATAACTCAGGTGCCTCCAGGCCCTTAGTTCATTATCTCGCCTGTATGTTCATTAATCAACAATTCTTATGTAAACAGACACATCCCCAACCCTCTGCTTCCCATCACCCTGGCAACAGCACAGCAGAGCCGACCCTCCTCTTAGGATGTGCCCTGGGCTCCCACCCGCTCCGCAGCCCTGCTGTAACTTTCTGCCTGCTCCCTTCGCTCCCACACCTTTCCATCCCACAGGGCTTGAATGACCGAGCGCCTTTGTCTTCAGGCTCCTCTTGCCCAGCATTGGATCCTGGACTTCCCAATCTCCAGCAGCTGCTGAGTCTAGGAGTGGGGAAGCAGCAGCGTTACGGGGACTGGATGTGGCTGCTGTCCACCCAGGCTGGTGCATGGCCAGGACCCGGTGAACACAGTCCATGAGGATGAGTGCTGGCTACAGGCATCATGACAAGGGCCAGCCAGACTCCTTGCAATGCTGCAAAAGCCAAAGCTGGGCTTACACCGTGCTGTGGGTCAAATGGGGGGTGGGCAGCCACCCATCCTGGGGTCCAGCTGAGCTGTATGGAGTGTGGTGTGGGCCAGGGCAGGGAGAGGCGATGGATGTCTGGGGACGGGTTCAGAGGTGCCTGCCCTATCCCAGTTCAGATAGTTTCTCTGGGAAGCTCTTGCAATGCAATGAGCAGATATCCCATCCTGCCGACTCCATCAGGACCCTCTGACAGGGCAAGAACAAGTCCTGGCGCTCCCTGAGGCTCCAGCCAGGAGCTGCCAGAGGAGTGTGCTGCAGGCAGGCGACTGCTGCCTCCCCGGGGGCTGCCCCACAGCAGGACTTCTCTGGTGTGGAGGAGAAAAGCCCTGTGTGGAAGCCAAGAGAAGCTGGAGGAGCCCAAGTGATTTAAGGTTGAAGGGAAATGTTAAAGACAGCAGGAAAAGCAAACATTAGTGGTAGCCATGCGGCTAAGGGGAATAGGAAGGGCTTTTACAAATATATCAAGGGGAAAAGGAAATACTGGAGAGTCAAGACAAAGTAGGCCCATTAATAAATGAGGAAGGATATTAAATTAATGATGATTCTCAAATGGCTGAGTTAGTGAACTACTTACTGAGATCTGCCTTTAACAAGAACAACAAGTAAAAGTGGCTGAGACAATCAGAAAGCAACAGAGGATGCTGAAATTGTCCTAGATGGAGCAAGGGGAAGAGGACCCCCTGACTGGTGAGTGCCCGGGGGTGAGCAGCGCTAGCAGGGCCCACCCCATCGGTCTCTTCCCTGGCATGAGCAGAGGGAATGAGCTCCGTGATAAGCTGCAGTGTCTGGAGCACACCACTGCTTGTCAAAAGGCCCAGAGCAAATAAGGGGTCCAGGGTGGACCATGGCTTCTTGCCTTGGAGCAGGACAGGACCACGGAGGAGCTGGAAGGGAGAGTCCCGAGAGCCCCAGGTGCTGCCCAGGCTTGGGAGCGCAGCCCATGTTGCACGGATCCAGCACCAGTCAGGAGGCTTTGGGACAGCTGCGGAATAGCAAGTACGGAGCCTGTATTTAAAAAGGAGGAGAAAGAGGTCCAGCTAGCTGGGCCTCAGTCCTCTTAGTTCATTAAAGTTTGTCCTTGTAAAATAAGAGCCTCTGCCACTGGCCTGCCTCTGTTTATCCTCCCATTTTATTTGCACTGAGTCAAATAGTGACTGCTAAGCCCAAGGTTGCTCCTGCGCCCAGCTCTCCTCCACTCAGAGGAAAAGCTCTGGGAAGGAGATTTTTTTTGTCCCCCTAGGAAGCCTGAGAAATCCCCAAAGACCCTTCAGCTGCTGCTAGCTGGAAAGGGCTGGTTGGACTCCCAGGATCAAATCAAGGCAGCATTGACCCCTGCTTGTGCATCCCCTGGGCTCTGTGGGAGCCAGCGTGGCTCAGTGCCCCGGGCTGTGCCCGCTGATGGAGGAGCAGGAGCTGATGCAGCCTGAGCGATGGCTGAAAAGTATGTCCCACATGTGGGACTTGTTCCCATATGTGTGGTGCACGTCCCATACAGGGCGAAAGGTGTCTAGTGTCCACCTGGAAAGCCTAGGCTGGGTCCTGCAGGATGGGAGGGGATGGGATGGGGGCACGTCCCTCAGCAGGGCTGGGCAGAGCTCTGGAGCAGGACCCACACTCCTGAGACCTGGGGGCTCAGCACAGCCCCACGCAGTCCCTCCTGCCCCTGCCTCGACGAGCTGCTGTGCTGGTGCAAGCACCCTGGGGCTGCACAGGGGCTGCACTCTCGGGGGTGAAGAATGAACCATCTCTTTGCCCATCACACCAGGAGGTAGGGCTGCGTCCTGGCGGTGCCCGTCCTTGGCCACACGGCCCGTGGATGTGCCATATGACAAAGGGGTCTGTGGGGGACAATGTCCGGGAAACAAGGGCTCTTGTCAATGTTTTATGGGCCCAGGCATCCCCAGGGTGTGTTTACGGGGCAGTAAATTAAAGCACTCAGCCAAGTGACATTTGTGTTCTGCAAATGCGATTATTATGCATGATTAGCAGCCAAGTGCACTGAAAAACCCACACTCGCAGCGCGCGGGAGCAGGACGCTCGCCTGGCCTGCCTGCGGCTCCTCACTCTGGAGATGCACCCCAGAGCAGGCACCTTCTCCCCGGAAAAGCCTCTCCAGAGGACAGCATACAAAGATGAACCTAGTGCCAGCATGGGCAGGGACCCCCAGCACCACCACCTTGCCCCTTGGCTGGGACCCCCCAGCTCTGCCACCCTCCCCAGTCCCTGCCCACTGGGGATAGACTGCGCCAGCCGAGGAGTTAGAAGATTTTCTTTCCAGCTGCTGACCCGACTTTCCAGAGGAATGCATCCAAACCCACTTTTTAGTTTTAATTATTTATCTGTAACCAATTTGGCAGGAAAACCAATTAAACGAGTGGGTGATTAATGACCTGCTGATTTGCACAGGTACCTAATTTAAATGTCTATATAATATATAAGCACATTTTGGAGATGCTTCAATGGCTCAGTTCAGTCCCTAGCTGCTCGGACGTGTGTGCAGACGGTGTTGGATCACGCCTTGGTGAGCCAGTGCCACCATTGTGCTGTAGTATCTTGTGCCTCCCGCCAGCTCTAGGAGCATGGGGGGGCTGTTTGCCCCAGGGATCCCACCATGTTTGCTCCGTGGCCAGAGCTGTGCTCGCCAAGTGTCTCCCTTGCCAGTATTTCTCACCGGGGAAGGTCTGACCCAGATGGAAAGGAGCCGCCGGGACAGAGGAGGGTGCCGTCTCCTGGGCAAAGTGCCCTGTGCCTGACTCAGGGAGAGACAGGCCGGAGTGGCCACCTAGCACAGGCTGGAACTGGCGTCAGACTGGCCTCTCGGCCCCCAGGATGCTGGGCAGGGGCTTTTGCAACTTGGAGCAGTGATCGCACCTCAGCTGGATACAGATTTTGGTTGTCACTAACCAGCATGCACAGCAGACCCAGCCAGGCTCTTCATTCCTGGTCTGTGTGGTTCAGAGCATCCCTGTTCTCCCCCAAATCTTCCATCCTTCCCATCCCTTGCCTGTGCTACACCCAGGCATTGTCTGTGAGGCAGATGGGTCTGTATGCAGACTCCTTGGCATCCCAACAAGTGGCCTGATGCTACTGGCCTGGAAACATGCCTACACAACACCTTGCAGCCCTCAGCCCTGGCTCCCAGAGGGACAGATGCCCTGTGGATGGACAGCAGGACCTCCAGTTTCTCCATGGCTGCTCCCCACTGCAGCCTGGGGCTGGGGCCAGTCAGAGCTGAGGCCAAGGGCTGCCAGGCCCCGAAGCCTCCCCGTGTGTCTGTAAAGCAGGACTGTGCCACTGGCTGAGACACCTTGGGGATGGAGGCAGGAGGATACACCTCACAGTAACGGGGAGGAGCGGGGAGTGGGACCATTGTTGAAATAGAAATGGTAAATCCATTAATCTTTAGAAATACAATTCACCGTGCAAAACAGAAAAGGAAAAGAGACACCTCATTTGTTATCAGGTGCATTGTGAGAGTCAGGTTCTTTAATTATCTCACCAAATTCTACAGCCCATTCATCAAGTTGCCACCACCAACCTGCCGAGATTACCACCCACAGACCATATGGGGAGCTGCGGAGGGAGACGAGGTGCTGCCGGCCCCCAGGCACGCACACACGCTGCAGCGCAGGCACACATGCTGCTGGGGCTGCTCCTCGGCCCGGACCTCTCCCAGGGCACTGCCCCACGGGCTGCAGTGGTAGAGCAGCCCCTCTCCCTGCCCAGGAATTCAGCTCACCAGAAGCACTGGGCAATCCAGCACTTCCTCACATGTTGGCCCCTACATGGAGAGATGACAACCAGTCCAGGGACATGGCAGCATCCCCAGGGGAGAGGCCAGAGGCTGGGGACATAGATCATTGGGAGTGATGGCCTGTGCTCCAGTGTCTTAGTAATTGCTGTGGGCTGAGGGAATCATCTCCCAGCCTGGGGCAGAGCCTGGGACTTGCACATGCTGGGGCTGGAGCAGCTGCAAGTCCCTTATAGCTCCTGGTGCTTGGGTTTGGCTTTATCTGAGCTACAGCTGAAGCTTCCCCTCCTTCCTGCCTGGGTCCCAGAGTCCAGCAGCTCTCTGCCAGGGTGTCAGCCACAAGCCTGCGCCAGCGACACCCTCTCCAATGCACCAGCAGCCACCTGGGTGTGCATACAGGCGTGTGACAAAGGCACAAAGGTAACCGGGACATACGTTGCTTCATCTTAGCTGAGCTCCTTGGGAAGTCCCTTCTGGGATGCTCTGGCGGCTCAGAGCTGTCTGCTGTAGGGACGGAGGGGTCTACAGGAAGGGAAAAGATGAGCCCAGTCCCCCTCCTTAGCTGTCTATTAAATCTGCCATGCTGGGTGGAAATGCCCAAAAGAAGAGGCCATGTCGGGTGTTGGGCAGGAGCAGGGCTCTGCAACGGAGACAGCCCCAGCTCCTGTCTCAGCCGAGCCAGGCAACTGGGCTTTGACTGCAGATACCTGCAGAGCTTGCAGGTTCCCAAGTCAAAACCTCTGGCACAGCTGCATCCAGGCCTGGCTCGGCATCCCCTGCCACAGGTACAGTGCTGGCAGACCTGGGCAGGACTTCTGTGCCTCTTAGCTCCTGCTGTCCCTGCTGCCATAAGGCTGCTCAGACAGAGGGTGAGGACTCCTGCCCAGCCTGGACAGCCACCGGTGGGTCAAGAGGGGATGCTGCTGGGATGGACACAGGGAAGCAGAGAGGATGGTCACGGCAGCAGGCACGTGAGCAAGAAAGGTGGAAAGGGACCTGAGATGCTGAGAGATTGGAGACCTCTCTGGGGTACAGCACCTGCCATCAAAAGCAGAGTCTGAGTATTTTTTATAAGAGCAGAGAGAGCTTGGTACACATAGGAGGTGCCTGCCTGGATAAATTCTCCATTTGAATAAAGCCAGAAAGGCAAGAGGTTGCTCTTGGAGCCCCACTCTGAGCCCAGCCCCAGGCGTGTGGGTGCAGTGTGGGGTACACAGCCCTGCACCCTACTCTCCCTAAGCAGGACTGCTCTTCCTCCACCCTCTGCCACTGCCTCCAGAAACCCTGGGGACTGAGGAGCACCCCAGCTCCTGGCAGTTGAGGATGGAGCCAAGGGAGCTGGTCTGGGAGTTCCCAGAGAGCGTTGGTCCTGTGGAAGGCTAGACCGGGCTCCTGGCCCCCTGCCACCTTCCCCCAAACCTCCTGTGAGGAAAACCAGTTCCGGCCCATCTGGAGTCCAGATCGGCTCCGGTGAGTAATAAGGGAGTGGGAGGGAAGGCAGACGTCTCCCTGCTCTCCCTGGCAGTGTGGAGGAGAGAACAGACTATCCTGGGAGCGCAGATGCAGCGGCACAGCACGATGCACAGGGTGCACTTAACCCTGCCGTGGCCGAGACAAGCAGGGGACTGTAATGGCCAGACCTCAGCCTTCATCTCCCATCACTTTTCCATGAGGGTAGGGAGAAGACCTCCCACCCTGGGCACCTCAGGAGAGGCCATGGTGACGGCCACGGGGCACAGTGCAAGGTCCTCCAGTCCAGCCGACCTCCCATGCTTGCAGCCCAGGGGTTGTGGCTCTGTGGTTGCTTTTTAGCTCAAGACGTGTCTGGGGACAAGAGAGGTAAAAAGCATTGCAGATGCCCTCAGCAAAGTCTTCCTTTAGTGTGAAATCTCGAGCAGAAGCAACCTCATAAAGGCCACAAGCAGCCAGAATGGGGAGAGATGTTTAGGCAGCGCTGTCACTGAAATCACCTCCTTTTTCCCCGAGGTGCCAAGTGAGTTTATTTTAAGGCCTGACAGAAAGCCAATCTTCCCCTGGGTACAGCAATAACGCAGCAGCCGTGCCGGGTCCCAGCAGCATGGGGACCCTGGAGCAGGATGCTTGCCCTTTGGGATGTCAGGGCACCTCAGCTCTCCATCAGCATCGCTTGCTCCGGGGCACTGCCCTCCAACCATGTGCTTGCTGCCTCTGGGACAGGGACCCCACCAGGGCCCCAGAGCTGCCACGTGGTGTGTTCAACTCAGATAGGTCCTTGCATGGCCCCCAGGGCTCCGATGCCCTGAGCGGGATGCCCATATCCAAGCGCTGTCTCCTCCAGTCTGGGATGGAGAGGCAGCGTGATGCAGAAGCCAAGTGTATTTTCCTATGAATATTTGTTCTTTTCTCTTCTTTTTTTTTGGTCAAACGAAAACATTTCTGCAGGGAATGACTGTGACTGATTACATTTGTCAGGGTTTTTATCAAGCAATTGAAAGAGCCGGAGATTTTTGGAAACCAAATAAGTGAAATATTTTGGCTGGTCAAAATTGTTTCCAGTAAAAAACCCCAGAAAACACGGAGTGAAACCGTTGTATAAAATTTGCAGTGCAAATTCAAATGTGTTTTTCCAAGGGAAAACAGCTACGGGGAAAATAAATTTCTTAGCACCGTTGCTGGAAGGATGCTCCATGCTGAAGGCATCACCCCATGAGAGCACTCTGGGGAGCAGGTCCCGGCTGCCCCATGGGTGCTCGGCCCTGGGAGCATGGCACCAGCCCAGGGACAGTGGATCTTGCTTTTGCCCTCACTTAACTGGAAAATGGCTGCACAGATTTTACCCATATTTTCCTCAAAATGTCACCTTTAGGCCACAGTGAAGGGAGGAGGTTTTCAGGCTGAGCGTGCTGCATCTGGCAGAAGTGGTCTCCCATGCACAGTCAGGCTGGGTGGCTGTGCTGTGTGCTGGGGACCCTGCACCATCCCATCACGGGGCTGTGCCATGCCCTGGGGACCCTGTGCCACCCTGCGATGGGACTATGACATTCCAGCTGCACCTCATCTTGGATGTCCAGAAAATATGGGGCAGCTGAACAGGGTTAGAGTATTCGGCAGAGTCAGGCTTGAGCCTGTGGGAGACGAACACAGACCAGGAGGCAGCACGAAGGCGCGGGGGGCAGAGAGTTTGCAGCCTGGCCGAGCCTGTTGTGGGCTGTGGTTTGGGACCTCTGCATCCGTGCCGCATTTCCCATTGCTCCTAATGCTGTCCCAGAAGCTTTGTGGCCATGAGAATCCTCCTCCTCTTTAAACCCTGTGCATCCCTGGCGTGGCACAGTACGGTCTGATCCCTGACCCCAGAGCAGGCTGAGCTCTGTGCTGAATGAGCTGAGCTCCCAGGTTAAAAATAGCTCATGACCATGCAAATCACTGGCTGGATATTTATGCGGATGCAAATAGGTCCTGGCAAAACTGGCAGAGACACCCTGCCCAGCCATTCTTACCTTGACTTTGCAACATACAGGCTTTTAACATCTGCTGCTGGAGGTGATTTGTTAGGCTGGGTGGCAGATGCTCGGAAAGAAAGTCCTGGTGTGTTAGTGAGAGCAGTGAGGGGCTGCAGGTCCCTTATGGATCACCACTGCCCTGGGCTCAGCTAGTGGTTGGGGAAGCTCCGGTGGGGCAAAGGGAAGGAGATGGGTTTGGGGAGGGCTGACCACCCTTCCCAGCATCGGTTCCTGTTGGTGCTGGTGGTTGGCAAGCCTGAAACTGCCAGCACAGGGATGGGTAAGTAACAGAGCCCTCGGTTGTGCTTCTGGGTGCCACACTGCACGTTGCAGCTGCCACCATCATGCCCCCTGGGGCAATTGGACCACCCCAAAAATGCCAGCCCAGGAGTAGGCAAAGCAGCTGTTTCGAGCAAGCTGGGTTCTCCGCCCTGAAACGCCTCGGCAGCCTGCGCCGCTGAGAAAAAGCCATTTGCCATCTCTGTTGAAACACTGTGCATGTCAGATGTACTGCTCCTGCGGGCACAGCAATAGTCAAGAAGAGCCAGAGCACTCCACGGGCAGAGAGAGTCATGTGAAAAATGCTCTTGTTCCCTCTTAAGATGCTTGGAAGCAGCCTGAGGGCTTTAGCACTGTGCCGCTTTGGTTTAAGTTTCTCTAATGAGGTTTGCCTTCTATTACTGTCAGGGAACATTTTTCATTGTTGAAGCCACTGTAAATGCAAAGTCTTAAAAATGAGTTTCCATTTCAGATCTGACAGCTCAGCTGCTAATGTAAAATAGAGAAAAACCACAGATCAGGCTGCCTTTTAGTGCAATTAGCCCTCCAAATGGAGCAATTTACATTGGCACACTTGTGTATCTTCCTGCAGAAGAAAAAAAAAAACCTCATTACTTAAGCTCAGACCTTTATGAACAGAAATGAGGGGAAGAGAGAAAAAACACACCAGGGACTGGAGCTCTGGGATATGCACTCCCATCCTCGCGCTGCCACACTGCTTGCTGTGTGCTGACGTGCCAGCGAGCCGCTGGGTTTCTCAATGAGCACCGGGCTGGGTTTTCACATGGTGCCTGCCTCCCCGGCTGTGCTCCCCGGTGCACTTTTGCCAGTGCCTCTCCCGATGCACGTGCTCACCACGGTGCCGTTGGCATGTCCCCCTCAGCACCCGCGGTGGGCAGGGTTGGTGTGGTGTGCCGGCATTTGTCAGCGCGCAGGAACACAAGCGCTGCCCGTGCCAAATGCTCCACCGTCCCTCCTCTGCCAGAAGGGTTTACAGATTAGAGGCTCTCATCAATTTTTCAGTCCCTGCAAAAGCCTGCAGCGCTCTGATGCCATTGCCCTTTCTGTCATGTGCGAGGGGGACCGGCAGCATGCCCGCTGCAGGCCATGGTGCAGGTCCTCCTGAAATGCTCTCCTGGAGGAGCTGCCATTTGCTTGTCAACACCTGCCCAGCTTGCAACTTCGCTCCTCTTGCCGGCTCTGTGCCTGCATCCTTAATATCCACCCAAGGCCACAGCCCCGCAGCCCCAGCCTCTCTCAGAATAAAATAAGGTTTCTTCAAGGTCTCAGAGCTCTGATTCACGCATTGCTCTTGCGTCCTCCTCCCCTCCCCGCTCCATCCGTCCGGTTAATGAGGCCAGAGCGGCTCCGTCCAGAAGGTCTGCGTGCAACCCCTTGCCTGTGAGGGGAGAGCAGACCTTGAGACACAATACAGCTGCAACCAATTCCAGCGGCCCCTCCACGCATTTTTTAATACCATTTGCAAGGACAAAATCCAGCTGCCTCGGGAGGAGGACGCAGGCAGGACACTGGCGGGGAAGCCCATCCCCGCAGCAGGCAGGGGACTGACCCTCCTCGCAGGCAGAGATGGGGACGAGCCGGAGCTGGCTCAGCGACGCTGTGCGGGCGGGATGTGCCGTGGCTCCAGGTGGTGATAAATCAGCATTAGCTGAGCAGCTTATGAGCTGCTTTGAACTCGGGGACGGCCTAACTGCAGTGGGGTGCTCTCTGCCCACTGGCCCCACAGAGAACGGGGCTGAGCCTGGCATGCTGCAGCCCAGCATGGTAGCTGAGCCCGGGGCTCCAGCCTTTCTACTCCATCTGATTGTCTGACCTCTCTTCGCGGGCATCCTGCACCCAAATCCATTGCTGTTCTCATCCTTCCAGCCCTCAGCACAGGGGTTTGATCCACAGGTCTCTGTGCTGGCTGGGGTTGCAGTAGCCATCCCTGTGTGAGAGCAGGCTGTATGGCTGTGGACCCTGGCAGGATCAGCCCTTCAGATCAGGGATTTCAGCATCTCCTGGAGTAGGTGCAATGGTGTGGGGGCTCTCCCCAAAGCCCCTGTGTCCCCTTCAGGGAGCAAGGAGCTGGGCTTGTGCCTCAGCTGCTGGGGGCACAGAGGGCTAGAGGAAGGATGGCTCTCTGGCTCATAAGCAAGGAGAAGTAACCCCAGAGGTCTGCACTGTTCCCTTTGGCCATCAAACCTGTCTCATACCCTGAAATGATCCTGTCAAGCTGACACCACATGTTTCCCACAAACCCGCATTGACCAGTGCTGGTTATGCCACCTTCCTCTGGCTCCTCCGTCATCAAGCCCTGTACAAGCCGCTCCGTAGCCCTGCAATGCCCAGGATGGATGTCAGGCTGACCTTTTCAAACACCACCACGACACCAGCCTGCTTCCAGTCACCTGAAACCTCCCCGCTACTCACCGCTCATGGAGCAGCAGCATGTCAGGACGCAGAGCTCTGCATCCAGCTCTTTCCAACCTCCCCGTTCTGTATCCTCCACCTCTGTAACCCCCCCACCAGCAGAAAGTGGCTCCTCATTTCACCCAGCTGGACACCCATGGGAGGGCACGGCAGGTCCTGAGCCACCCCAGCTGAACCCCCCCAGCCCCGCTGCTGATGCTGGATGCTGGATGTGCAGGATGCTGCAGGTGTCCAAATGCCGCTTCCCATTGTCTCCCACGGTTGTTTTGTCACTTCGCAAGGTTGGAAATGATCAGCTTCCCGTTCCCCCGATTGCTGTGTATTGCTCCTTTCATTCTCTACAGCTGGTTTCACTTTTGTCTAACGCTGCCCGCTTTTCTTAACAGGCCTCTGCTCTCCTGATTGAGGGATTGTCTCTTTGGGTAGCTGGTAAAGTATTCTTCACAGCTCGGAATTATGATTCAAATTTTTCAGATTAAATGTGCTCTTCCAGCTGATTCAGCTCATAATTGTTTTCAGCTTTGTGGAACTGGCCTGCTTGATGCTGCAGGCATGTTCGGCATTGGGGGGGGGCTCGATTCAAGCCACATCGTGGTCGCTTGCACCTAAGCAACCACTGCTTTTTAGCTCGGAGATCAATTCCTCTTTATCTGCCAAGATCGGTCTGATACAGGCTTCCCTATGCTGCATGAAACTTTTTTTTATTGAAGATATTGATTTATGAATCTGCGGCCCCTTTGGATACTAGCAAGTGTGAGATGCTTGCAGGACACTAGATTTTAAGTACTCTCATGCTGTTCTTCCCCTACTGTGCAAGAAACATTTAAGGAGTCTTTCCACTCCCAGCACCTGGCTTCGCTGCCTGGTCCAGCGGGTACAGCCGGCTGCTCTGCTCCCTGCACTCAGTGTGGACCAGCCGGCCAAAAGCAGGGGGAAAGAACAGTGCATCACCCAGCTGGGACTGAGTGTGGGCTGTCTGTGGTCCCACAGTGCGGCCCATCCCTGAGGGAGCTGTGCTTCTGCCTGTACCCTTGAGTCCTGTGAAGCTCAGCGATGGGAGGCTTGACCAGCCCTGCCTGCTGTGCCGCCCTGGGGGCTTTCAGCCCTGGGATGGCATGGGTCCATCCTGCAGTGCTGATGGTGTCTGGCAGGTAAGATTACCCCAAAACCCGGGGAGAGGGGTCTGGCAGCCGGTGCCACCTCCTGAACCCAGTGTCTGAGGGCTGTGCCTGCACAGCCCTTCCCCACTCACCAGGCATCCAGAAGTGTCCAGTCGATGCTGCAGCTGGCAGCGGCTGCTTCTCCTGAGACTGTTGTTTTATTGATGCCCAGAGGTGCTAGCAATGGGCACGTGTGTCTGTGCATCCAGATGGGAGCTGCCGACCTTGTGCCAGGTAAGCTGAGCAGGAGCAAGCACTGTTCCTCCTGGCTCCAGGGACCGTGGCACTGGCTTGTTTGCCCCGTGGGTCAGCACCCATGGCTGCACAGTCCCAGGGCACCTGGGAATAGAGACTACCTCACACCGCACTGCTGTCCTCTCTGTTCCAAGCATCAAGCAGGTCACTGTTTTCTCCCACCCCATCCCATCCCATCCCATCCCATCCCATCCCAAGGCACCCAGTGCTGAGCCTCCACCCACGTTTGGGCATGGCCCAGAGAGCAGAGGGTGCCGTGTCGCTCCATTAGCATGAAGCTCAGCCTGTCTTGTCAATACACAGAGGTCCCAGCCCTGGGATGTGCTGATCTAGGAGAGTTACCTGGTTTTGGACCCAATCTGGGGTGTCTGGCACCAGCACCAGCCCCAGGACCATGTCCCCAGGAGAAGGATCAGGGACACACTGTGCCATCATGGGAGGACAGGCCACTCACCACCCCCCTCGTGCACTCACAGCCACTCACTTGGGACCATGCTGGGGCTCCCATTTCCCCAGCCCTCATTCCAGGCACTCCAGAAAAGCTGTTCACTGATGTGGTTTCTCCACACACGCACCAGATCTGGGCCAAACCAGCATGCAGGCTTGCTCCAGCTCTGCCTGGTGGCTTTGCAGCTCCTTGAGGTTCCCCAGACCGGGAAGATTTAACTGCCATCAGGCCCCAATTGGCGTTTGGGTCAGCATCCCCTGTCTACTGGTTGCCTGCTCTGGGTCAGACCCAGCATAGAAAGCTGAACTGCTTTGCCTCCCCAGTGCCGACTCTGCCCTGCACCGGTCCTCCCCTTCCTCCAGCCCCATGAGCTTCCCATTGCCTATGGTTACTGTCGGATTCCCACTGTACTCTCTTTGGCTTGTTTTTTTTTTTTCTCTTTCCTTTTGCAAATCCGTCCCTGTCCTACCCAGGCTGAAGTGCTCCACATGCTGCAGCTATTTGTCTCGGCCCCCGTCTCCTCCAGCCAGCGCTGCCCTATGCCATGGGCACTGCCTGAAGACCCTCCTGGGGGCTTTAGCATCCTGCTGGGAGCTGCAGGGGGGCTGCTGCCATCCCTTTCCCAAAATACTGGGGTGCAGGGGCTGAGAAGGGCAGCCTGGCAGGGCAGCATGGGATGGCACCGTGTGCGCATGCATGTCCCTGTGTGACGGGGCTGGCACAGCTCCAGAAAAGCGCCTTTTCTGTTATTTATGAGGGCTCCTCTGGCAGCATTGCACCCCTGCCCGGGAGGAGGCTGGAAATGGGATGAGGCATAAGTCTTGTCCCCTGCGCGTCCTCCAGCAGCCCTAGCAGGGCTGGGGCAGGATGGAGGGCGTGAGGATGGGAGATGGGGCAGGGGGCTCAGCTGGGGGGACCTAACCCCCCCTGTGCCTTCACACGCAGCTGGCTAAGGACGGATCTGTCCCTCTCCTGGCACCAAACCTGAGAATTCAGAGTTAAAACCAATTCCGTGTACAAGGCAATGGGCGGCTGCATTTTTCATGAGCCAGATGACTGCAGACAAAACAAGTCTTTTCCAAACAGGGGGATAGCCGGGCGTGTATTCGGCTGCTGCTGCCGGTCACGGTCACTAAGCAAATGAGCGAGGAGCAGATTTGACAGAGCATCATGTTCCCGCGATCCACTGACAGGATCCGTCCTCACTCCCCAGCCTCCAGCCAGCTTTTCACACCGGCAGCCAACAGCGGCAGGCACACTGGGCTCCCCGGGGATGCAGTGGGGCCACTGACACCAACGCGCACATCAACAGCCAGCGACACATCCCTCTGCTTGACACCTTCCTCCCCTCACTGCCCAGTCCCCCCAAACCAGCTCCAGACCCAGGCTGGGCTGCCCTGTGGGAAGAGCTGTGTTACTTGTTGCTGGGTTTTTTTTTTTCTTTTTAACACAATTAATTAAAAACCAACGATCATCTCCCAAAAGACGTTGTGGAAAAGCGTAAACCCAGGAGCGGCTGGGCTGCCAGACGGCTCAGGGATGCTCCTCTGTTTCACCACGCTGGAGGGCACGGGCAGAGGGGCTGCAGCGTGCACCTCTGGGGTGGGCATCGCTGGCCAAGGCACAGACGGACCCTGCCGGCATCCTCCCAGCCCCAGTGCAGGATGCAGCTGGGTGCCAGAGCTGCCCCCCAGCCCAGGCTGGGTCTCTCCATATCAGCAGAGCTTTGCAGAAGTCTCCAGCCGTACCTTTTCCCAGCAGCACTGAGCAGCCAGGACCATCCCTCTGGAGCCGGCGGTGAGCGTGGGGACGCAGTGGCGGCCGAGCACGGTGCAGTGAGGCCAGCAGTTGTGAGTAACCACCACGTTCACAAGCCTCCAGGCCTTTGATTTTGGTGCCGTCTAGACGGGAGCACATATCAAAGCACAGAAGCTGAGTGCATTTGCGAGAGGGACCTGAAGAGAGCTTGCAGCACACCCCCTGCTCGTCCAGAGCTGGAGTCAAAAGCCTTTTGACTCAGAAACTAATGAGCAGGTTCCCTAATGACTTCTGGAAATGCTGCAGGAGCCTGAAGTGAAGTCCTGGGAGCCTGGGAAGGGACCTGGTGACTTATTTCTTCCTGCAGAAGAGGAGTTTTGAGCATAGGTCTCCATGGGCATGATGGAGATGTTCTCCTGAGTGGATGGGACTGGGTGCCTCTGGGACACGGGGCGGGGGGGGCGGGGGGCTGCTGAGGGGCTGGTGGTGTTTAAATAAGGACTTGGCTGTTGTCTGACTTTGCAACTTGTCCAGAGGGGTCATTGGAGAGTGTGGAGTGACTTCGCCCTGCCTCACTCCTCCCCTTCATTGAAAGTGATATCTGAATCAGTATTTTAATGATAAATAGGTAACAGGGCCATAGAGCCAGCAGTGAGTGACGGGTTCCCACCCCTCATCTGCCTTGTGCCAGCCCCAACGTGTGCCCGTCACACATCTCGGGAGAAGAGCCTGCTCCACAAAACCAGCGAGGCAGGGTGCCCTGGGAACCAGCATGATGGATCTTCTCCCACCCAGCCTGTGGGGGTCCAGAGGTACCCCAACCTGTCCTGTGCCCAACATCACCAGCATCACTGTGGGGAGACCAGGCTCATCCCCACTGTGGCTCGGGTTCTGCAGTGTGCTCATCGGGTCTCCTGCCAGCGCCTGACCCATTTAGAGGAGTGGAAAGAGCATGGCTAAGCTTGGGTGTGGGGTTTGATTTGTTTGTTTATTTCCAGGCAGAGCCTTCCTGTTGTAAAATCAATGCTGGCAGGTGGGCGAGGGCTCCGCACCTGCAATGGGAATGGCTCAAACCCCGGTGCTGGATCTGGGCCCCTGGAGCTGACAGCCAGCATGTCCCCAGCTGACAGCACCTCCAGGGTGCACCCCTGGGGTAGGGCACAGCCCCCATGGGCACCCCCAGACTTGGTTGCCTTGTTTTCATCCCAGGGGCAGCGCTGGCAGCCCCTGAGGCACGGGTGGGTGGGAAGGCTTTCCAGCAATGCGGACCCAATGAGCCAACCCTCCCCAAAAGGCTGCGATGCTGCTAAATTTGGGGCTGCTCTGCTGTCACCTCCTCACCAGGGGACAACCCCTCTGAGCCTGCTGTCCCCAGTGCAGAAGCACCGTGCTCCTCATGCAGAAAGTCTTTCAGGGCTCTGCTGGGCTGGGGAGGTTTGCAATGGTTTTGGGGACCAGCGGGAGGTTTTGGGGGATGCAATGCTTTTGGGGACCAGCAGCTGTGGATGAGTGCCCATGGCCATGGGTGGGTGCCATGCAGCAGCCAGAGCATGGAGTATTGCAGGTGCCCTGGACACACGCTTGGGCATGGCAGAGGATGCAGGAGCATGGCTGGGTGCCGGCGCAGGGCTGGGAAGCAGCTCAGTGTGTGTGTGTGTGTCTGTGCCTTGCACAAGCTGGGGACAGCCCACATTTGTGACAACCCTGTGGGCACCCATTCCAGCTGCAGGGGCAGTCCTCATGGGAGTCCCAGGAGCCTGAATTCTTCTCCTGCCCCTTTCTGGGGCAGTGCCTTGCCATCCCCTGCGGTGTAGAGGTCCCACCGCAGAAGTGGGGTGCTCTGCTTGGAGCCTGCTGGAGCTGCCTCAGGGACTCCGCTGCCACTCTCAGTGCCGGCACAGCAGGTCCGGGGCGGGGGGGGGGCTTAGCAACAAGCAGGCAACTTTGTGCCCATTCGGAAGGAAGTGGAGCTGCTGGAGTCAGAGTAAATAATTAAAGTTGTTAACTGCGGAGGAGAAAGCAGAGATAACGGAGGGAGCTCAAGCAGAAAACGTGGGATTTGCTGCTGCCAGCTCTCCTGGGCACAGTCGCCCCATTGCCCTGCTACCCTGTGCTCAGCCTCCCTGGGTGCTGTCCCTGCTGCCTCCCCATCATCCCCCCCTCCCCGAGCACGGCTTTGCTCTCTCCCACCCGTTTTCACACCTCGGCCGCCGGTTTTCACACTGTGGTTTCCTTCTGGTGCTCTTGCAAACTCGCCCCATCTGCCCGTACCCCCACAGGTGCCTGCCTGGGCAGCCGCTGCCATTGCTCTTCCTCCTCCTCCTCCTCTTCCTCCGCACCAGCAGCCACCCGCTGCCCTCCCAGCGCCTGGCCCCATCGCACAGGGAAGCCCCCTTCCAATGTGCACGCCTATTGATTCGTCTTGTTTTGCTGCTCCCTCCTGTGCTTCATAAATGTCAACTTTTTTCTCTGACAAAGAAATTTTGTGGTAATGACTCTTTGTGCCGCTTCTAAATCCCCAATTACATAAGGAGCAGCAGCACAAAGCCATTCCCTTTGGTGGAAATCTCCGCGTAATCCCTTTTCCAGAGAAGCAGCCCGCCAGTGACACGCTTCTAACTCTTTGTTTGTTCTTTTGGATCAAATCTAACTGATTGCCGTGACTAATTAACTTTCCCTTTCTTCGGGCCTCTGTTGTCTTAATTAATTTCACAAATACTTCATTCCCAGCTCCCAGCCAACAGGCTCGGTGGTGCAAATCACCAGCAAGCAGCAGACTGGCAAGGTGGGTGCCTCTGGTGGGGCTCACGGCGTGTCAGCGCTCGGGGCAGGGCCGACCTTGCGGGCAGCACGGTTTCATGGCAGAGACGTCCACCCAGCCATGCCCCCAGTGCCACCGAGCCACTGAGCTGGGCTGTGGGGTGGAATCCTCCCGGGCACCGATGCTGGTGTGGGTGCATCCAACGTGGAGGGGCAGGAGGTGGCTTGTCGGAGGTGCGCGTGGGTGCACTATCTCTCGCTGCTGCCTATGGGGCTGCTCCCTGTGCAGGGCTTAATTCAGGTCCTCTCCAGCTTCCAGCACCTGCCATATCTTAATCTTTGCCTAGGCAATTTTCCCCTGCCCTGCAAACCCCTCCTGAGTCAACACCCAGGCATGGAGAAATTCAGCCCCTGCACAGCAATGTCTGGTGAAGTCTTGCTGCAAAGGACTGGTTTTGTGACAGCTTGTCCCATTCCCTTCCTGCTGGATCCCGGTACAGTGGCCACCACCACTGTATTTCCCAGCTTCCACTCCTGTGGCACCCCCTCAGCATCACTCCTGGACGAGCAGCAGGGGACATGGCCCATGTTCTGACAGGCATGTGGGTCTCAGGGCTAGTTCTGTGGAATGGATGTGCATCTCTCTCTGCAGTTATCCCCCAGGCTGGGTTTTTCCAGACAAGGGCTGGGTTGAGATCAGCATTAAAATATGTCCCGTTGTCCTAGCCAGCGCTGCACAATGGAGCTGCATATTCATGAAGGCAGTGCATTACATAGTGGCTAATGCCTTGTGTGCGCAGCAATCTTTGAGATCCTATCTGCTTTTTCAAGCAGCTCCTTGTGTTTGTTATCAGTCTGTTGGTATCTGGGGTCTGCCCTGGATGAATAAACATCAGAGCTCTTCCACTCAAAGGCACTTGGTCTGTGGAGTGCAGCAATAGATGCTCGATGGAGATAAAGGGTGGGCAGCCTGGCAGCTGGCAGGGAACGGGATGCAGAGCGGCTGCAGCCCAGGCTGAGACTGCTGCCAGCCTTTGTGTGCACGGCTGGCGGCTGAAAGCGGGGCTGATTGCCCTTGTCACCCTGTGGGGAGGGCTTTGCTCCATGGGAAGGTCACAAGTCTTGAGGGAACCTGGGACAAGGGCGGGGGGGGGGAGCACACACCTTGGAGGCTGCTCTAGCCCTTGATGTGGCAGAGTTGTGTGGCCACTGTGTCCCACGTAGCAGGGGATGATGGGGCCATGAGCGTGGCAGGTGTTGGAGCATCCTGTTGGCTTGTGGGATCTGTTGGAGGTGCCCCTGGCACAGGCTGGCATGACTGGTAGAGCTTCAGCATCCTGAAGTCAATAGTGGCATCACGCAGGGCGGTGAGAAGGGGCAGGCGGAAAGTTATGAGCTCTGAATCTGTATTGAAGGGGTGACCCTGTTTGCCATCAAGGCCTTTGGTAGCAGATGAAAGAGTTGGAGGAAATCCAGGAGCTTGGAGGGTGTGCTGGAGGGGTAGCCCATCACCCCAGCAGGTTCTGGGATCTCTGAGGGACCTGTGCTTTGGAAAGCATACGGCATTACTGGAACAGAAGATGTCTTGGTATTAAGGCTGCCAGGAGAAATCAGATCCTTTGCAGAGGGTGGATTGAAATCCATTTGCAATTAAGCAAAGGCAGTGGTGGTGCATTTCCTCCCTGGCTGGCCAGTCTTTGCAAATGAGGGAGTGCAATCACCAGCTGTGCTGTCATACCCGGCGGCTGCAGTTCACCTGGGGCAGCACCCACCCCTCACCTTGTGAGCGATAAGACATCCACTTCCACTCCCAGGAAGCTTGTTTCTCTATCGCAGTGCTTGTAGCTAAAAAGCTTATATCACTAGACAGAAGGGTACTTGGCCTCTGGGGACAGATGCTTCGGCACTGCGGCTTGGCTGGCCTTCTGGCAAACGGGGGGTAGAGCTTCAGAAGAAAGGGCTAAGAACAAATTTTAAAAGATTTGGTCTCCCTTTGTAGAAACCTTTGATTAAACCGTGGCAGCTGGGATTGAGCTGGTGCTCATCTCCCTGGCCTCCCACCCCTTCCTACTTCTTCATCTCCCTCTCTTCTGGCTTTTCTTCTTTTCTCTTTTCTCCCTTTACTTTGGAAGGCAGCAGATCGATAAATAAATAAAACAGAAATGTTACTTCTCTGGCAAGAGGCCTCTTCAAGTTCGTCAGAAATAACAATCCCAACCCCCTGTGCATGCGCAAGCAAGGGAGAAGGGATGCGATTAGCCCCTGGGGAAAAACACCAGTGCAACACGTTGGGCCTGTTTCGGAGGGCGGTGGACTGACGATTTAACAGCAGTGTTTGAGGTCTTACTCAGTGGCTCGAAGATTTTGACACGAAAGGGACACCAGTCAAATAAACGGAAGGATCATCTTGCAGGATTAAATGTCCTTGTCACTAACCCATCAAAACACAGCATTATTTTGAAGGGCCAAATCATGCCGAGGAGTTTACAGAAGATTAAACTTGAAATTCCAGGGGATATTTGGCAGATAAAACCGCCACAGGTGGCATCAGCGTTGCAGGAGCACAGGGTGACTGTGCATCAAGTCCTGAGACAACTCGTCCCCAGGAGGATAAGGATCTGCCTGGCCCTGCAGGGAGCCCCAGCCCTTCATCTGTCATGCAAAGGAGCACGCAAAGCCCTGGAGTTGCTCCCAAATCAACCCAAAGCTTTCTCTAGAGTATGGGTGAATTTGAAATCCAAAGTTTACATAAGTGGTGCAATGAGTCAGGATCCGAAGGCTTTCATCTTGGGGCTTGACCGCAGTCAGGAGTGCCCCAAACTGCCATCTGGAAGAGTTTGCAAAGGAAATGCTCCTCCAGACATCCTCAGGCTAACACGCGTGTCCATACAAAGACAGGCAGCGAAAGCTGTCTGGGTGCATTCCTGAGACTAGGCATGTCCCTGTGTCCCACCAGCAAGGGCAGGGTCCCCAGAGCACAGGCCCGCAGATCAGAGCCAGAGGATGAAGGCTGTGTGTGGGACAGACGCAGCACCTCAGCCCCCCCCCCATCCCCTTCTTGGGGAAGGGTAGGAGTCAGGGTGAAGGTGGATGGGACCCTCCTGGTCTTTGCCACGTTACAGCACTGCCACAAATGAGCTCTGGTTGCGTTTGACCGAATGAGGGAGCAGGTTTAGGGACGGAGCATCCAGGAGAGTGCATGACAGATGTCTGCCAGGACAACCTGCAAGTGGTGGAGCTGGTGAAGAGCCATGGGGCAGTGATGTGTGTCCTGAGACAAGGAGGAAATGAGGGATATCCCTGGCTCTGAAGTGTTAAACCAGCTCCTCTCCAGGTGCAGGTGTTAATGGGAGCTTGGCTTGGATATGGGCTGTAGGATAAAAGAGAATCTTGCACGGACGATAGGAAGCTAATCTAAGAGTTATTGGCTACGGGTCAGCAGCACTAGCAGTGCCTGAGAAGAATGAAACCCAGCGTCAGAGAAGCTGGGGTTTCTCACTCCAAAGCAGACTGTAACTGATAAATGTTGTGACTTCCTCTGCTACACGCGATCCTTCATGGTTTGCAGCAATAACAACCCACCGACCTACGTCTTCACCCCTGCAAAGCTGAGTGCTGCAGCACAGTGCGCTGATGGGTTACAGGCTTAGCTGGCTTTAATGTCCCAGTTAAGTAGCATTTGGGGAAATCTAATGCGGGGACAGGTGCTCTGTCCGGAGTGCTCTTCAATATGGAAAAATCACAAGGATACCCTGCAGAGGGAATATTAACGCTGTCTTCCAGTCATTGCCTACAGAAGGAGACAGCAAGATACCTTGGTTAGCAGCTATTGCTGTCAGTTAGTTGACAAGAAAATACTTGTGTGCAAAGTCTACCCCATAGCCTATTCCATGGGAAGATGGTGGCAGCCTGAAAGAGAGCTACAGCAATTGCTAAATGTCTTCCATGAGGATTTTCACAGCCCAGCGTAAGCAAGGGGGTGCATGGGAAGAGACAGTATGAGCACTCCTGTGTCAGCACTGAAATACTGATTGTGTTTGGGTAAAGAGAGACTGCAGGATGGGTAAAGCAAGCCAGAAAAAAGGCATCACCTGGAAAATTCAAAATACGTAAAAATCACAGTGGAGGTGAAATGCGATCAGCCTGATGGGATGAAGACCTGAACATGGTGTTGTTTGAGTCTGTCAAGCAGAACCCCCACAGCTGACAGGAGCATCTCTCACACGGCTTCTGGAAAGCTCTGGAGCTTGTACCCATCAGCTTTGTGCAGCAAGGCAGCAGCATGGAGAGAGGGAAGGTGTCAGAGGCGACTGTTTCACTGGCTTTGTCCAAGCCTGCCATGCCTCTGGGAAATCGGTCAGAGGTGGGGAGTGGCAAGTGGCATCTTCACTTATTGCGTTTTAAAATTCTCCTTCCTTTAGAGAAATTCGGCATGACCAGGCCAGCCGGTTTCCAAATCACTTACCCCGAGGTAACTTACTCCCAGGAGCACTGCAGAACCAGCACGTCTCTCCTGTCCCCTCCCCAAGCCACCTGCTCGGCAGAGTGCACTCAAAAGCCAGCACACGTAGGGCAGAAAGAACCAGAATCACAGGTCACTGGTGGGAACGGATCTTCTGTAACCGTCCTAGGTTACACCTGCATTCACGGGTGCTGCAGGACACCTATATTTGTCCTCTGCCATATAAGCAAGTTGCTAGAGAGGCTGCCTTTGCTCTACCCGCAACTCCTGCCTGCGCCCTGCAATACAAGCAGCCGAGGAGAGGAGCCCGGGGATGTCCCCGCAGCTCTGCCAGCACCCGGCGAGGCTCACGTCCGTGCAGCGGGGCAGCCGGCGGCTGTGGAGGCAGACAAGCAGCCCAAAGGGCAAAGAAAGGGATGCGCGTTGAGCAGCCAGCCCTGCTCTGCCACGCTTGTGAAGCGAGGCAGGGCGAGCAGGTCTGACCAGCAGCAGGGCGGCACGCAGGCAGCAAGGCGGCTCCGGGTCTGTGCTCAAGGCAGGCTGCTCTCCTGCCTGCTGTTCACACAGCTTCCCCAGATAACCCACAGCACTGGTTCACGGTTCCTGTAGCCCTGCAATGGGGATGCAAGCTGAACTGCTGAGTTGATGTGGTTTGGAGAAAAAAAGGGCTGAAGAGGGACTGTTAAGGCTGCTGAGTACTTTGCAGCATCAAAGGGTGGCCTAAGCTCTTCTCCACAACCTCTCTGTCCTGCCCTGCTTGTTTTGGTGCCTCAGGAATGATCACAGCCCCCCCCTCCATATCTCTTTTTAAACAGCTTTTTGGTCCATCACTCCAGGGAGCTCATCCCTAAATGCTCAAACCTGGTGTTTGCTGCCTCCAGGTCGCCAGAAAGGTGGCTCCTGCAGGGATGCTGTGGTGGGGTCCCGGAGGAACGATGCTTCTGGAGAAACAAGGGGTTGCAAAAGACCCTGGACCTCCCATCCCTCACATCCAGGCCAGGCTTCAACCCATTGAGTAGAAACAGAAGCTACAAAAAAAAGTGGGAGGTGTAAGATGTGCAGGGTACGTATAACCAGATTACAAAGTATTCCTCCATTTTCCACACTCTGACAAGGAGAGGGGAGAGCAACAGCATTTCATGCTGATAGGGAACGCTGTCCGTGGCACAAACATCTTATCTGCGCCTGGAAAATGAGGATGTGGAACCTGGAAATGAGAAAACTGCCCATTAGGCTAATGTGACATTAATGCTCCACGTCGTGGAGACTGGAGTGCCCGGGGTGAGCCTGCAACCTGAGAGCAGCAGGGCTGAGAGGAGGGACTGCCACAGCAGCCCTCGATCACGGATGGGAGCTGATGGGCTGCCAGCTGGCAGCCCAGGGACACCCTTTGGTTGCGGCTGCCTCACCCCGCTCCTAAACACGCACGCGCTTGGGGTGCCCCATGCCACCCCCCCTGAAACCTCTGTTCCTTTGCAAGATTGCTGTTGTAGCAGTAAATGAAACGCTATTGCCCTATTACAGTCAGGATATCGCTCTAAATTGACTGTTTTATAGTCTTGGGTAATTTAATTTTTTTATTTAGTGAATGACTTGCCATATGCCTGCTGACTGAGTGATACAGCTATAACACGGATCATGTCAGAGCTGCTGTTTGAGAAGAGCTCCCATCGCCAGTCCAGGTCTCCACCACGTTCAGCCCCCATTGCTGGCTGCTATGGCTGTTTGCTGTAGGAAATGCCTGCCAAAGCGGGCACAAAAGCTACTCAGAGACTCTCAAGGGAGACCAAGACTAAGCAGCAACCTGTGGGCCAACAGTCCAGCAGCGGGGTACACGGTTCTGAGACTGGGATCAGCACGGCAAGGATGCGTACGGTGTGTGCACCCTGGCTGCTGCCAGGCTGGGCATGCAATGACCAGGCAGCTGGGGCTGCTGATGTGCACCCAGAGCTCTGGCATGGTGCTGGGAGCCCAGGGCGCTGGGATAGAGGCTATGTTTTGGCCTGTGTGTGCTTAATAAAGCTCCTGGTTAGGCATTCATCCTAGCTTATCTTCCTGCAAGCAGTTGCCACCCTCCCCTGGGGTGGCAGCATCCCCAGGGCTCGTGGGGAGCCAGCGTGGCTTAAAATACTCTGTGAACAGCAGAAAGATCTTCCAGCCAGACTCTGATCTTCTGAAAGCATAGGATGGATGGTGAGAAAAGAAAACAGTGGTGTGGCAAGACCCCCCTCAACAGCAGTGATAAGTCTTGCTCAGCCTCACTGCACCACGGGGCTCCCCCTCCCAGTGACTCAGACCATGATTCGGATCATTTTCTCCTAAATGGCCTGGCTGTGTTTTTCCAAGTGGATCACATTCTGCCTCCGACTGCCTGCAGTCTCAGCGGGACCCACTCAGTGTGTCCTCTGTCCTCCTTGGTATTTTGATCTCTTCTCCAATTTAGTTTCATCTGCAAATTTCAGGAATGTGTTATTTAGGAGAGCTGTGTGTCTTACTCATTTCAATGAATACCGCTTGGTAATATTGCTCTTGTTTCTGTTTTAAAATAATTTTCTGTAGCTTTCTGCAAAACTCCTGATTTTTTCTGATTACTTTTTTCAGCTAAATTGGGAGAAAACATTTCAGATGACACTAATCATAGTGCATGTTATATGAACAGGGAGTTCATGGGGTGATTTTGCTTTGCTTCATCATGGGATGCTTCAAGACCCAACATGGGATGCCCCTGAGACCCAACAGCTACTGAAAGCATTGCGGGACATCTCATGTAAAAAAGTTTTTCGCTATTATATGACTTCTCCATGTCCTGTATGAAAGCAGACAGGACATGACACCTTTTATCGTTTCACAGCAAATATCAGCTGTGGGCTCCATGTTCCAGGGCACTGCAGACACACAGATAATCCCATCCCCAGCACAGATCCAGTTTAAGGCAGGTTGGGCTCAGTACAGATGTGCCCATCTGGGTGTCTGCAGAGCCACTCTTTGTGCAAGGAGTCTGTTGGCAATGGGAGCTGTTCCCCGTGTGCACGGGAGGCCTGACCTTTGCCTGTGTCCATGGCCTCCAGGGCCCTTCAGGAAGCCTTCTGGTGATGTCTTCTAAGTCAGAGAAGAAAAAGTGGTAAGTAAAATCATTGTCCTAAAATTGTGAGACCTTTAGGACTCAAAGCCATTTTTGCAAGTACCCTGAGGGCCGTGAAAATTTCAACCCCAGCAAAATATTGCTTTCACACTGGAAAGTACCTGTGAATCCCTCACAGTTGGTTCTTCTGTTTACTCTATCTGCCAAGATTATTAACGAAGGCGTTAAACAAGCAAACCTAGCACTGATCCCTGTAGTTCCCCGGACACTGCCTGATGTTTATAATTGTCGTTTGTCCTCAGATTTGAGGATGGTTAGAGCACCTTGCCGACACAGTGGTACCAGCAAGTTCACGAGTAAAGACTTCCCAGTGGAGATGCAGATTTTATTGCTGCAATATGGACGAAGTTCCTGCGGTGACTGTGGCTTTGCTGGGTAGGATGACCGTCCCTGTACCGGTGTCTCCATCCCTGGGGCTGTCTGAAGGAGAGCATTGTCATTGTCTATAGGACAGTGTCTGTGTGGCACCTTTCTGGATCTCTCTGCTGAGTGGAGTCATCACGTTGCTGTGTCCTGTGGGAAGACAAGCCCTACATCTGCCCTTCCTCCACATGCATCCATGCAGGATATGGGGAGATGGTGCCACACGGAGCGGGGCAGCAGGCGAGGAGGAGTGAAGGAGGTCCCATCCTGAAAGTGTCTCTCTACAGCAGCTCTGGGGCAGAGAGGGACCAAGCTTGAGGTCCCCTGGCACTGAGAGAAGTCAAGCAGCTGTGAGGATGCACCAGAAGCCTGGGAGATAAACCCAACTGCAGTGCCATGGTGTGGTCCCTGGCTAGGCTGGCTGGTAGGACTCTTCCCAGCTGGGAAGGAGAGCCAGCACCTTCCCAGCCCAGGCTGCAGCTCTCTGCAAGAGTCCCTGGCTCCAGCAATCAGTTGTGACTTTGGGAGCAGGAGGGGAAATCCAGGATGTGCTGCTTGTTCCACATTCCTGGTGTGTTTGCTGTGGGCTGGAGGCTGGGGACCTCCATCAGGTCTCCACCATTGCTGTCCTCCTGGTGGATTTGCCCTCCCTTGCCTGCTCAGGTCCCCCAGCCACCATGGGAGTTGCTGAGCACCCACAGCCTTCTCTAGAGGGGAAAAGAGGGGGCTCGATCCCCTGGGGTGCCAGCACCCCATCCCTGCTTCCCCTCAGTCCTGCAGCCTGAGTGCCAGGGCAGTGCCGGGAAGCTGCAAGCCAGCTCCTGGGCTCATTAACGTGGAAAGCATGTGTGCCCTGCTCCCCATGCATCGATCTGATAAATGAAGAGCTGCCGATGGTATTTTCTACCCTTTTAAGTGTTAAAATAACATTTTAGTGAAATATGAGCAGGTCAGAGTCGAGCTGCCCCCTTTCATCTCACAGCACAAAAGCAGGCTGGCTTGGGGAGAGGTGTCTGCGCACATGCGTGCATGTGTGCTCGCACATCTGTGGAGGAGGTTCCCAGGTCCTGAGTGTAGATGCATATGCGGTTGTACACAAACAGTGCCCGTGTGTCTGTGGGAGAGGATGAGGAGTAAGTGTGGGTACGCAGGTGTCAGTGAAGGCAGGATGCTGCACGTGGGCAAGCGCAGAGGTCAGGCTGTGCACAACACTTGGCCACGGGACAATGAGGAAGACCCATACCCATACATACCATAATGCAAATTTTCAGAGGTGCAAAGCTCTTACAAGTGCAGAGCTTTTTCTGGCAGCTTTAGCAACTCATGGCTGCTCCTTGAATCTTTCTGGGTCTTCTTTTTGCAATTCCTTTGTGAAAATGCAATGACTTGTGTTGGGGATTGGGAGAATGAAATGACACTGTCCTTGAGCTTGGCTCTACCTGAAGGGGCCCCTGTGCACTCAGCCTCCGGCCACCACAGTCCCTGCCTGGCAACGATATGAGGGCTGAATGCAAGGGAAACCAAACCCCACATGAAAAATGTCGGTTTTCAGCCTAGTTAAACTAATCTATAAGATGGATTGGACGGGGGAAAAAAAAAGGCAAATGCTCACTGGACTGCGAAATGATACACTGAAAATTGGAGTATATCACTGACAGTTGCTCTTGATGGAGTCCAATATGTCAGGAAGAGAAGTGGTAGTGATAGCAGGTTTGGCAGGTCCTGGGGGGATCCTGCCCTGTTCCTTGGGGAGTGATGGCCTGACCCGCCTCATCTGTGGTATCCAGCCCTTTCTGGGCCTGAGGGATCAACTGGACCTGGTGACTGCAAGGGATGACTGCCATTTTCACACCCTCGATGTGAGTAGCCCCTTCAATGCCCAGGATTTCTGTGCATGCCCTGGGGCCTGGCTGGAGCTGCCTTGTGCATCCTTCCCTTGCCCATCCCATGCATCCTTCCCCTGCCCATCTCGTGGACCCTTCCCCTGCCCATCGCCCCTCATGGCCCTTTGGTTTCCCCTCCTTCCCCTGCCTAGAGGGGAGTGGTTCTTCGCGTGGCTTTGCATCCCCTCTCTCCAGCCAGCCGAGTCCAGCTCAGCCTTGGGCCCCAGCCCCCCTTTCCACCCTGTTGCCCAATGTCTCTTCCTTCACCGCATCTCTGGAGTATGATTACTCCGCGCCCTGGGTGAGAGCAAGAGAAATATGTGCTGAGATGACATTTCGGTTATACATGATGCTATTAAAATATGATAAGAATGCTATTAACATTAATAATCCTTTTCATTGTATCATTTAGGGAGCAAAACAAGCCATTAAATATTACGGAGTCATTGGTGCTTTGATGGCTTCAGGGAGGGGAACATTTGGCCGTATTTGACTACATGCACTCTGAAAATATAACATTATCTCTGGGAAATGGGTTTCTCTGGGCTCATCATCTCCCTGAGGCTTGGTGGATCCAGGCCAGTCTCCAAAGTGCCGGGGTAGGCCAGCGTCGCAGAAGGGGCAGGGTGGGATGGCTGGGTGCCAGGTGAGGCAGTGGTGTTGGAGATGGCACCCGTGCAACCTTATTGGTGCACAGGGAGAGCAGACAGGACACGATGCCCCTGGGAAGGGTGCAGGGGCTGTCCGTGTGCGAGGAGGCTGAGGTGGAGAAGCCATGTGTTGCCCGTACCCAAGGGGAGGAGATTACGTGGGTTGGGAAGGGCTGCTCAGCCCAGTGCAGAGTTGCAGGTAGTTATGGGTACCTGTCTTTGAGCTTAATTTCCATTGCCCCGCCACCTGCTGCCTCCTCCGGGATATCTGCAGACGTTACAGCAGAGGAACCACTTGAATTACCCAACATTAGCTGCGTGGTCCAGGCCAGAAACTCTCAGGCAGGGCTCAGCTCTCGGAGCAGGCTGCTCTGTTTGCATACTGAGTCTGCTGTTTGGTGCTCCCAGCCCTGTCAAACAACCTTCAAGCTCACTACAATTTACCCAAACCTCAGCATAAATCTACCTACTCTCTCTGATGCTGTGCTCAGCCCCGAAGTTCATCCATGTGGGAGTTCCCTGGACACTGAAGCATTAGCTCTTAAATGCTCTGAAAGGCACCTCGCTCCTAGCCACGTCCCCAGAGAGGACCAGTTTCTGCATGCCTAATGCTCTGCCTACACCTGTTACGTTCAGTCTGAAGCCTGGCAGCCAGAGCTGGTGACAGCAGCATCCCCTTTCTGCACAGTCATCCGCTGGTGAAAGGGCAGTGGGAACCTGAGCTCCTTGCCGTTCTTTTTTAGCTGGAAACCCCTCTTTTTGGGACAGCTGTCAAATGCCCAAACTACCAGCTCCACCGAATGCCTACATGTGAACAGGAATCAGCATCTGCTCCTTGCCCAGCTCATCCCCAGGATCCGGCCACGCAAAGTCCAGGCTGTGAAGTGGCATCAGGGCACAGGGCCAGCATTGTGCTCTGGTCTCAAGTGCTGGGAAGCCTTTTGATACCCACAGGCTCATTGGTGATGCTGCTGCACGGGGCTAGGCCAGGGCAGTGGGGCAGCCAGGTGGTCTGCACCAGGCTCAGGATGCAGCCATGCATCCCCAGACTCACCAGCAACCGCCTGGCATGCTGGGCAGGGACGATGCAGCCAAGCCAAGGCCCCTGAGCTGCTCAAATGCCACCAGAGCCATTGTTATCTGGATGTTTCCCCATGGTGACAGGAGCAAATGAGGGAGAGAACTGAAAAATGTGCAGAAGCTTTTGACAGGACTGTCAGAGCACCAAGTGAGCGCTAACAAGGACAAGTGTGGGCTCTTTAAACAAATCACTGTCATGTTGCAGGCATATCATTGTTTAACACAGCCACCACAAGTCACCAGAAAAGGTTAAAGCAAGAATGGAAGACTTAGTCCTAGGAAATGTGTCACAGCCGAGCTGTCCTCAGGACTGATCGCTTCCTCCATGCATCCAGGCTGGCTTTAGGTCTGGAGCCTGCAGTCCTTGGAGCATCCTTGCAATGGACCTGCCACAGTGCTTGGTGTTGGAAAGACTACCCTGTGCAGGCGTGATGCTCACAGTGGTCACACCAGTAGAAGCAGTTGCACTACACCTATTCCCTCTGCCCTGCACTGGTGAGGGGCTGGGGAAGAGGCTTGGCCGCATACATTGACAGCCAAATGCAAGCATGTACCTACAGCAACACCCCCGGGATGCTCCAGGGATATGACCTGGACAGCTCTGGGAAGGACACACTGCCCAGTAGGCTCTGAGCCCCCAAGGTTTGCCTGAAGAGGCCTCTCTGGCTATGTTTGACTTGCACTTGTCCACAATCCCTCACTCCATTCAGGAAGCCTCAGGTGGCTTCAACATCACGGGCTCGCTGGCTTCTCCATGGGGACCAGTGCCCTGCTCACAGCTGTGCACAGCTCCACAGGACCAAGGGCTTGGGTGTGCAACAGCAGGGTCCTATCACAGCTGGCCACAGTCCTGCTCCATCTGTGCGGTCTGCAGAGAAGGGAAGGGGAGACGTGCCAAATGGGTAGGGGGCTCCCGGGTGAGATGAGCTGCTGCAAACCCAGTCCAAGCCCAAACCCTGCTGCATGTCTCCCCCAGATACAGCGGTTCACTGGGAAATATGAAGGTGTCTCTGACCTTGGAGACTTTCAAGGCTCAGCTAGGTGTATCCGTGGCCTGAGCTAGTATTGGATATAGTCCCAAGAGAGGACCAGGGACCTCCAAGGAGCCTTCCCACCCACCGTTGCAGGATTCTGTGCAGAGAAAACATCCCAGTAATATGAGCCATAACTCTTTTTAAAGTGTAAGAAATGAAATAACTGAGGTTGCTCACTGACACCCAGGGTCACTGCCTGCAATTCATGAGAAGCTGCTCACTGCGCAGAACCAAATGTTCCTGCGTATGAAAATCATATGCCAAGGTCACATAAGCAATTCGGACTCCGACCTTAGCACTCTGCTCACGTGCAAACCATTAGGCAAGGAAATATATAACAAACAGCCCCCAAAGATCCTAAAGGCCCTACACAGCTCCTACAATGCCTAGCAAGTCTTCTCTATCCATCACGTAGCGTCTCCCAGAGCAGTGCATCAAACTTTAATATCTTACTCTTAGTCACACAAAGGCTGTAACAAGCCTGGCCTTTCATGCTACACAATCCACCAAATCAAAGGCTCTCTGACAGAACAGAGCACCTGAATATAATCTTTCTCCCTCATCTAGATCTCATCTATTGCAGAGCTCTGCATACCCCTCATCACTGTGATACACATCAGTATTGCCAAACAGTCCATTTTCCTACTGTGTAAAACAACTGGGCATGTTTCTAATTAGACAAATATCATTAGACATAAGGCTATTGTAGGAGAGATGAAGGAAACCCCTATGTGAAATCAGAGCCAAGCCCACTGTGCTCCAACACCAATTGCTTATTCCTCCATCCCTCCTTAAATGTGATGCTATGGGGCACTTTGCCCATATTTTCAAAGATAAAAAGCACACAGACCCCACTTTTGGGGGTGAAAAATGTTATAGGGAATCCAGGCTAAAAAAAAAAAAAAAAAAAAAAATCGAAGGATGTGAAGGAAATGCCTTCAAAATGGCTGCAAGATAGCAATGCTAAGACTAATTCCTGGCAGGCAGGGATTTCACAGCTTAGAGATTTTGTAGAGGAAAATTTGGGAGAGTGGCAATGACAAGTACATTTCCCTATAAGAAAGAGTGGTGTGGGGATGTGTGCAGCTGCCATGGCTGCGCACTGCCCACCCGTGCTTGGTGGCAAGGCACTGCTGGTTCCCCATGTGCCATGCGGAGACTGAAGCAAGCAGCCTGACCCCTGATGTCAGGATTTTCCCCTTGGACAAAGTGTCCAGAGAGGGAAGACATGACCCAGACATGCTATTAGCATGTCTTTTCAGGGTCTTTTCAGCCTGTCACCTGCTTTTCTGCAAAGACATGTCCTGTCCTGTAAGTGCTGGGGCAGCAGCAGAGAAAGGGATGAAGTGGGATTAGTGTGTTTGTTGGGGTCAGGGCATCCCACTGTAGAAGGCACGTGCCATAGGGTTCAGCTTTCAGCAGCCTGGAAATGCTTTCAGCTCCTTGCCTGCCTTTCTGGTGCCCACAGCTGCATGGGTGAAGCCACCCCAGAAGCAAGGTGCCATGCACAGAGGGTGTTGCACAGACCCTGAAGGACATTGCTGGCAGAGTAGAGCATCCCCTGCCCTTGGTGTTGGGACTTGGGCTCGGTGGAGCTGCCTGGGCCTGTTTTCCATCCTGCATACCGGGGATGGCTGGCTGGCTGCGGATGTACTGGAGCCCACACACAGCCTATGTCCAAGATCACCTATCCCCTATATGTACATCAGTGTGGACCAGCTCTGGCCAGCAGGCCCTGCATCCCATCCTGGTCCCCAGAGGGATGTCTGGGCCCTGTGCTCTGCCACAGGAGCCTGGGGATTTCATAGGATGTGGGCATCTCTGCCTGTGCAGTGCCATGGCTTTGCCTTCCTGGGCTCTTTGCTGGGCTCTAGGGTCCACAGGAGGGGAGCGGCAGTGGTGGAGAGCAGGAAAATATCTTTAAGATTCACCATCTGCATCCATTCCCATTTGGGCCCCCACGCAGCAGCAAAGAGTCTGGATTTGTGCAGCTGGCAGAGCAATCCCATGATCCCAGTGAATCAGAGATTATCAAGGGGGAAAACTCGGGGCTTAGGTGGGATCAGGAGGAGGAGAGGAGGATTTGGAGCTTGTCCGATGGGTTAAGCCACATGTACTGGCTGAGATTAGGCAGAGAAGGAGTCTGATTTAGATGTGAAATCTGCTGCCACCTCCTCTAAGCCCTGCCCACGCACTCTGGCATCTCTTGGTGCAGGAGGGCGACAGCTTGTCCCAAAACAACATAGCTCAAAGGGCAGGAGTGGGACCTGGAGGCTCTCCTTTGTCCTCTCTAGGGCTCCTGTGAGTGGTTAGAAGTGTTTCCTGCCTGTACTGCCATCCTCAGTAATCCTTTCTCTGATACAGCATTGGTCTTAAAGTCTGCCCATTGGGTCCTGCCTCCCCTCTGCCCTGCCCCTCTCCCCTCTGCACAAGCCCCTTACTAGGCCTGCAGATGGAGAGGGATGCAAATAATTGGCATTTACTTCTTCCCTTTCCCACAGGGATCCATCACCAGTAGTGTCACAGCTTTCACATCTCCAGCCCTGTCCAAGAAAGGGTCATCTCCATGCCTGCTTCCCTCTTGCCCAGGATGTTTCCCTGCTCTGATGGGGTCCAGTTCACTTATTGCCTTGAAATACTGCCTGCAAGGAAGGACAGCACTGAATCCAGCTGGGAGCCCTGGGATGCTCTGTCCAGGGCTGCCACTGTTTTCCAGGACCTCTGGTCTCCTCTCACCTGGTTGCAGAGCCAGCTGTTGCTTCTGAAGCCCTCAGCCCCACAGCACTGGCCTTGCCCTGCCGTGGGATCTCTGCTGGGACCTGGGTGCTGCTGCACGCACCTCTGCGCCTTGGCATTTGGCTGCTGGGGGACAGTACGGCACCCTGCCGGCTTCAGAGCAGAGCTAGGTCTGGTGGGTGCCCTCCATGCCAACGGGTGGCAAGACCTTGGAGATTTTCAAGGGTGAGGGTAAGATGAAGGAAACCTAAAAAGAGCCAGTGATGTGAAACAGCCGCTGGAAGCAAAAAGAGCAGTCAGTAATGACAACACCTCCTGGCGCTTTCCCTTCCGTGGCGCTTCCAAGCGGTGTCCCCCCAGGCTGCTGTGCAGACACTTCTGGGAGTGGGTCCCAGGCACCGGGAGCACGCAGCAGCTTCCCGTAGGTGCTGGGAGAGGAAAGCAAAAGGGACCTTGTGTAACTGCAAGTGGCAGCCTAGAAAGGAGATACAAAATTGGTCTCTGAAAGCAGTCCCCATGCCTGGCGGTGGCCAAGGGTGGCAACACAGCCCTGCATATGGCCACCATCTCCAGTCAAGCACAGCCAAGAGACAGCCTGGACCCACGCTTGCAAACACTCTGGAAAAGCAGGAACCAACACAGGAGACCCCAGTGTGCCACTATAGGAGGCTCTGGGTGGCAAATGCCCGAGTGCAGCCCCTGACCTCCTTTTGGACTCCCTATGGCCCCTGGAGGGTGGTGAACTGGCACTGCCTGGCAGCAGGGCTCTCATGAGCATGTGGAGGAGCACAGAGAGAGACAGAGGGGGTAAAGAGTCCCGTTTTAGTTGTAATGAAGCGCCAGGAGTGCAAGATCAAAGTGCCAGCAGCCCTGAAGATGCTGCTGGTTCCCACACAGCAAGTGGGACCACGTGGGTAAAGCAGGGCAGGTGATGGGCAGGGGCTAACGCTGGACCTGGTGTCTGCATCAGGGCAGATGTCTTCTGCATCCCCACCACACGCTGCTGGGCTTGCATCATGCTTGTCCCCTCTCTGTGCCCTGGACATGGAGAGCTGTCCTGCAGGAACCCAGGGCTGTAGGGCACTTGGGCAGGACAGGGGTGGGATAAATACCATCCAGCCACAAGTCCCAGTCCCAGAGCAGCACCTTGTCAGTGCCATTTCCAGCCATCAGCTGCTTCCTGAGAAGAAAACGAATGTCTCATGGGGAGCAAGAGCACCAGACCTGCAAGAGCCAGTAGCGGGAGCTGCATGCTCGTATAGGAAAGAGACCTAATGAGGTGCTTTATTAATTGCATTGTGAACTTTTCCTTTAATGATTCTCCCCGCAACTCCCTCTAGTTAAAGCTAATGGCCTGTAGCATGTTCAGCAGATGGATTATCCATAGGTGCCCAGGCAGCTGGGCCCAGCTCATAGAGGGGTGCGTGGGGACTGCCAGCGAGGCAGACGCATCACCCGTTTCTCCCTGGTGTACCCAAGGCCCCACAGTACTGCAGGGGCTTTGCTGGAGCCCAGAGATAGAGGGGGTGCTGGGGCACCCTGTCTTTGCCCGTGCACCCAGTGCAGCAGCCTGTGGCAGTGATGCTGGTACCAGTATCTCTCCTGAGCCCTTTGTGGTTGTGAATGAGCAGGCAGCAAGAGGGGCTTCCCCGTCGCTGGGAGTCACGGTGTGGGGGATTGCTGGGCTTCATTGCCCCATGGCATGAGTGGCTCTGTTTGGGCCAGCTGGGTCTGTGCTGCAGTGCAGTTTTCCCTTCTTTGCTTCCGCACAAGGCAGAGCTTGGCCTGGAGATGGCAGGAAGAGCCCCATCTGGGAGCAGGACCAGCAGTCCACAGGCATCGCTTGCAAACCTGGGCACACCAGAGCAGCAGGATGGTACTCAGTGGCTAGTGGCCGGCCACCTCCACTTATCCCAGGATGCTGGTCTGGAGGTGTTGTGGTTTCAGCCCAGCCTGTAACAAAGCACCACGCAGCCGCTCGCTCACTCCTCCCCCCTGGACACAGTGGGATGAGGAGAAAATATAAAGGCAGGCTCGTGGGTCAAGACAAGGACAGGGAGGGATCACTCTCCACTTACAGTCACGGGCAAAGGACAGGCTCAGCTTGGGGGAGAAACAAAATCAATTTAATTGACTACCAATCAAATCAAAACAAGGATACTGAGAAGTAAAACCAAATCTTAAAACACCTTCCCCCCACCCCTCCCTTCTTCCTGGGCTCATCTGTACTCCCAATTTTCTCTACCTCCTCCCCCAGAGCAGCACAGGGGGACAGGGAATGGAGGTTGGGGTCAGTTCATCAGATGTTGTCTCTGCTGCTCCTTCCTCCTCAGGGGGAGGGCTCCTCACTCCTCCCCTGGTCCGGCGTGGGGTCCCTCCCACGGGAGACAGCCCTTCACCAACTTCTCCAACGTGGGTCATTTCCGCGGGCTGCAGCTCCTCACAAACTTCCCTGGCGTGGGTCCTTTCCGTGGGCCCATCTTCAGCCACGCACTGCTCTAGCGCGGGCTTTCCCATGGAGTCACGGCCATCTTCAGGGGCATCTGCTCCCCTGCTCCCCTCCACGGGCTGGGGGGGACAGCCTGCCGCCTCACCACGGGCTGCGGGGGCATCCCCTGCTCCCCCGCTCCTCCTCCTTCACTGACCTCGGTATCCGCAGAGGGGTTCCTCTCACGTTCCAATCCCCTCTCTGCTGCAGGTTTTCCAGCAGGTGGGTTTTCTTTTTTTTTTTTCCCTTCTTAAATCTGTTCTCCCAGAGGCGCTACCACCATCACGGGCCAAAGGCAGGTCCAGCTTGGAGCTGGGGAAGCTTCTAGCAGCTTCTCACAGGAGCCACCCCTGCAGCCTCTACCCCGGGACCAAAAAAACCCCACACCACACAAACCCATAACAAGGGGCTTCACAGAGCCCGTCTGAGTTCGAAGTGGGGATTCAGCCTCATTATTGAAATTGAACTATAGTGGATGCTCCCCCCAAATGACCACATGTCACCAGCCAGTGCTGATGCCCAGTCCCTTGAGAGCAGTGGGGGCAAATGGTTTGTGCTGCCCTGTCCCAGGCTGATCCCGGCAGAGCAGGATGGTCTTTCCAGTATGTCAGCAGTGCGCGTGCTACCACACAGATTATACAGTGCCTTGTGAGAAGATATTGATTTCCTTCGCCTACCAACTGTAGGGTCATGGCGACCAGCTGCATTAAACGCTGTGCATTAATGAAACATGGCCAGCCAGCTGCTTGCTGTGAGAGCAGAGAGCTGTGCTCCATAAGAACTCCTGTGGGTGCCACGGCCAGGTTCATGATCCAGGAAAGTCTGGGGCCGCAGTGGTGCAGCATGGCCCCACATGCCCGCCCAAGCCCCGCGTGGTTTAGCCAGGGGCCATTCTTCCACAGGTCTTCTCCAGGCACCTCTCCATCAGGTAACCCTGTGTCTTAGAGCCGCATCCTGCCCTGCAACCCTTCACAGGCCTTCAGCTCTTTCCATGCTCTCCCTTTTTTCCCTGCCCCTTCTTATCACACTCTCCTGGCATCAGGGCTGCTCTTTCCACAGTGCACAGCAGAGTTGAGGGTGGGCATGGGCAGCTCCAGAGATGGCTGCTGGGGCTCATCACACATGCTGGGGCATGTCTGCAGGCTGAGCATCAGGAAGGGGAATAAATTAGCAGCTTCAAGTGGAGCTGGAGGTTTCCATGTGGGAGTTTGCTTCGTATTTAAAGCAAGTACTGGTGAAGGCTCTGCATTTCAGCCTGTCCATGTCCCATTAGTGAGTAACGTGGATGTGTTTGTACTTAGTGTTGGCATTAATTAGTGGTGGGAGATGGGGTGAATGTGAGCTCCAGCTCTCCACAGATGAGGTGACTCATCCATCCCCTCTCCTTTGCCGCAGACTTTCTGCTGTAACTTCGTTAGCCTCAGCTGCCCCGCTGCACCCAAGGAACCTCCGCAGAGCAGCTCGCACGTGCCCACCCCTCCCCTGTGGACTGCACTACGGTGAGTGCCTGATGCAAATTCCCTTCCCAGCCCTGGCTGCTGCCACATGATGAGCCTCTTGCTTTGCTGCCTGAGTCTGCACTGAAAGGTGAGAGTATTTTTAGTCATGGACCAATTTTTCTGCAAAGGTACCAGCCTATGTTGTGGGTCTCGTGTAGCACCAGGTCACTCTCCCACGGTTTGGGCTCTCCTCCGGCTGTGTCGGGGTGTTGAGGACTGCAGGGGTCCCCAAAGCAACACCCTCTTTGAGCCAGGAGCCCTGCGAACAGCAGGAGCCTGACATGCTGCTGCTCCTTAGGCTCTGAGAGGTTTGCCCTGAAGTCTGTACCCCTCACCACGCTCACCCCGGTGTTTCATGCAGACACACAGGGCAAGGCATGCTGCAGGTGGCTGCAGAGATGCTGGGGGAGGTCTGAGCACAGCCAGGGTCACGTCAACCTCTCTGCAACCATCCAGCCTGCAGCAGACCATGGTCTCAGCTAAGCATTCAGACCATAGTGGTGAGCCAGGCATAGGGAAGGGATGGGGCAGGATTGCTCAGTCTGGGGGAACCTGTGGCATGGTGGGGCTGAGGGCTGCTCAGAGGAGCAGGGAGCTTGGGGGGGCTGCCCTGGTGCAGGGCAAGCGACATTTGTTGAGATGAAGGTACAGGCCCACAGCAGACAGAGGCGGGGAGGTCTTTATAGAACAGTATTTCCTCTGTTCTGCCTCTCCCTGAGGTGTCTGTGCCTGAAGCCAACCTTATTTCTGTTGAAATGAAGCCTGGCACAAAAGTTTAGATGCTCTCTTGGTCACAGAGGTGGTCAGACCCACTGCCTGGGTCCTGCAGGGCAGGGAAGGGCTGAAGGATGGCTGCAGGGCAGCGGGATAGCCAGGCTGCGGGTGTGGGCTGGCATCCACGCCACCATCCTGGGGGATGAGCCAGGAGTGGGCTGAAAGCAGGCTCAGAGAGTGCCCTGGGTGGAGGCCACCACACAGGGTCTTGAGCGGGTCTTGAGCAGGTCTGCTACAGCAGCTACCCAGAGCAGACGTGTCTGGGGACCCTTAAGCTCCCCGTGATTTCTCAGAGACCTCTCCAGACTCCTCGTCTGCCATCCCCACCCCCCCCTTCTTTAGGAGTTGGGGGGCCTGTAGGACAGCCCAGCAGCTCCAGGTGGCTGCAGTGAGAGAGACCACCTCTCTGCTGTGGATATTGCAAAGCACTTCCCCAGACTAGCTTTTTGCTTGGGCCACATCCCCAGAAGTCACCATGCCTTAGTGAAACACAGCTTGTCCAGCACAAGGACATCCATGGTGACCAGTGCCATGTCCTCTGGTGTGAAGCTCTTCCATAGTGTGGAGCTCGGCCAGGCGCCAGCTCCCAGCCAGCAGCAAATGGTGGAGCTGCAGAGGATGATTAGCTGTGCCCCGCTGGGGACAGCCACCAGCCCGGAGGAGCTGTCTGTTGGTGGACCAAGAAAGCCACCCCCCCCCCCCCCCGCCCAGGCTCAGCGCTTGGCAGCAGAGCAGAGCAAATGTCCCCCAGCCATCTCTGTACAAAGGCAGAGGGAAAGTAGGAGTCAAGTCGTGGGCACCAGCCCAAGGGACCCTTCATGTGCGCGCATCCCATGAGAGTCTGTTTCCTGCCTCTTGAACACAAAGCATCTGGGTTTTTTTCCCTCCTGTAGCTGGAATTTTGCTGAATGTTTTGTCCTGGATCAGCTGAAAATAGCTCCAGTCAATCTTAACAATTCATTAGCTCAGTTTTGTCGTGAAACTGTTGTTGCTGTTGCTTGCACAGGAAGAGAATGGCTCCAGTGGTGGCAGAGCACTGCATTTGCTGCCTAGAGCTTCCCTACAGACTGTTGTTCACTGGGGCTCTAGCTTCAAAGGCAATTTCCACAGGCTGCACTTGCCTGACCCCAATCCTGGCATTTATTATGTGCTCATTTGATGCAATGCAATCCAAGGCAATTAGCTCACCCATTATCCTGATGCCTGTCCAAATACCAGAGTGGCATTTTCCCAGCTTGTGCACAGGTACCTTTCCTTGGGGACTCTTTCCATGGGAGCCCAGGCCAACATTCTTGTCAGCACCCTTAGCATGGTGGGGTGGTTTGTTTTTTTTTTTTAGTTTTTGAAGCATCTTGGTCTAATACCATCAATTCAGAGCAGGGGTGAGCGAACCCAGCACACACTTTGCTTCTGGCCTTCTGTTACCGCTGTTCAGCTGTGCATCCTGAATGAGTACAGCCACGGTTGATATCTTCGTAGCTTCAGCTCTGTGTCTCCCCATTTCCTGCACGGGGAGCAGGGGTTTCATTACCAGCAATGTCCTCTCCTGGCTGCCCTTATATTTATGGCAGTCCTTTTTTATAGCCAATTTTGTAGAGTGCCCAGCAGTTAGCTCAACTGCTTCCTTTCATTTCTGCATTATTGCCAATTTCCTGTTCCACAGCCTAAATTTATCACATCTTTAATTGTTTGATAACTCCTAGAACCAGCTTAGAGTCACCCTTCCCTATGCTGTCCCAGTTCTCTGTGTGCAGGCTTCATGCTCCCATCCTCAGCACGTGTCTTAGTCCCCTCCTAGCACATATACGCAAAGAAGATTCCAGTCTCAGAGCCAGTCTCAGCATCTCTTGGGTCCTTTTGGCCTCCTTTCTCTCATTTTAATTTGCCAGACCCAGCCTAGCTCAGCATCCGTACTTTGGTCCGTTGCCAGTTTATCCTGGGAGTCCTTGCGGTGTGTGTGGGTCCACCCAGAGGTCTTGCTCCTGCCAGCAAAGGCAGCATTATCCTACAGAAGTTTGCTCTGAGCTGTGTCCTTCTCAGCTCATGCCTGTCCCAAAGCAGACGCCAGGACTTCTGCCAGGTGTGAACAGCCTCTGGTGGGGGTAGGTCCATGGCACCCGCTATCTGCCTGCATTTGGGCTGTGAGGTGAGTAAGAGAGAGGAGGAAGGATGCTGTTGTGTTGGGACAGCCTGGTCCTTCCAGAAGAGCGGTCCAGCCTGAGCTCTGAGGCTGTCAACTGGTCTTGGACCAGGGTGCAACACAATGAGACCATTTTTCACTTTAGCTCCTGAAGTCTTCATGCTTGCTCATTTCTGTGAGCTATTTGGAAGTCTCTGATGACTCTTTTGATATCTGCTGTCCTACACTGCTGAGCCAACATCATCCTGGCTGCTGGTTGCGTCCTCGGTCTGGCCCAGCAGGGAGATCTGCAGACTGGCTGCTTGGGCTGCTTCGTGGTGGGTTCTGCTCCAGCAAAGATTTCCCTCCTGACTGCAGGCTGCTTCGCAAGCTTTTCTGGGAAGCTTCCAGTTTTTCTCCTAGATTCAATTTTAGCTGGACTTGTAATGCCTTCAGTTATTGCTTTGGTTTTATTTCGGTTCTGCCAGCCTTCTGGCTGCTGGCGATTTTTGTGACTGCTTTCGGGTGCCCATTCCCTCCCGGTGGAGCATGGCTGGGGTGAGCGTGCACGGTGGGCACGTGCAGGGGTGCACAGCCCCTGAGCCGTGCAGACCTGGACCTCCTTTGCCAGGGTGCCAGCCTCCTGGCACAGGGTTCCATCCTGCTCCCAGGTGCCCGTCCCAGGTGTGGCAAGCCCTCCATCCAGGCACTGCGCAGGCTGGATGCCTGAAGCCCACCTCCATGGCTGAGCCCCATAGCTTTTTCAGTGGCCTGGCATGGACATTGTGTCTCTGTGCCCCGAATAGTGCTTGTGGGGCCTCCAGGAAGGGCAGGGACAGCTTGAAGGCATCAGTGTGAAGAGAGGCTTGGGGGGCAGAGGCAGACATGCCTCTGTACCGGGTTACCCATTTCATGGGCTCCACCCCATGCCTAGTCACAGCTCAGAGACACTAAGCAAGCATCATGCCAAGACTTTCTGCTGAATAACATCCAAATGTCCCAAGCATACGCCCCGCTGCTCCACAGCCTGGCTGTGCTATTGCAGAGAGGGTTGAGCATTACCTCTGTGCAGAGCCACAGGAGCACTGCACCCCTGCAGGAAGGATCCCTATCCCATACACCGTGCATCCATCCATTTGGGACCAATTTGCTGTCCTTGTTGCTTCAGGCTGCCTTAAATGCATGAATTAGATGGGTTTCAGTGCTGTGCCCCATTTACACCTTATTGTGTGAAATCCCAAAAGCCCAGGGGGGAGCAGCCAGTCCTCAATCGAGGTCCTTGCCCCAGCATTTACATCTCCCCTGAAGCAGCCCTAGCCCTGCAGTGCTGGAGGTGACAGCTACCTTTTAAGGGTAATTTGGAGCCACAGAATTACCAGGGGGCTTCACGCCTTGCATTGTTAGTGCTTGTCAAATATTTATGAAAAAACAATCTGGAGATAATTAATTCAGCAGCGATGGCAAAGCCTGGCTGAGATTTATTTGATGGATATGATTGGAGCATGGACAGAGCTCTGCCAAGTCCAGGAAAGTGTATCATCAATAATAGATTTGTCAATAGATGAAAACATCATCAGATAAGCTAGCCTTGAGTGCCACCTGGCCAGCACATCCCCGCAGTCATCCGTGGCCAGTGCCAGAGAGATGGGCTCCAACCTGCTTCGGCAAAATAGCTGCCCCACAGCTTCCAGTGCCACCATTCTGGGCTGGAGTCTTGGTGGCCAGTGGCAGGGGACCAGCAAGAGCGTCTCCAGAGCCACTCCACACAGCTGGCCCCACAGGGGACAAGGGGTGGGACACAACCGGCTGCAGGGGGGAGAGGCTGGGGTAAAGAGCCCCGGTGCTGGCCATGTGCCATCATTCCTCCGTTTGGTGTCACCGCCAACCCCAGGGGAGCCCCTGCTCTGGGATGCATGGCACAAAGGCGACCTTGAGCACTGGGAGGGCCACGCTCTTTCCCTGAATAGCTGCCCCGCCGCGCCATGCCCGCAGGGTACCCCTGACCCTGGCCCTGCCACCCAACAGCAGCTGGTCTGGGGCTGCGGGGGTCTTGTGGGGGGCTGCACACACTGAGCCCATTCATCCACCAGAAAGGGGCCCTTGTTCCCTGCAGACAGGCTGCAGGGGCTGGTCCAGCTGCGGCGGCGCGGGTCCACCCAGGCCAGGACCAGCCCCAGGCGCTTCGCAGCCTGGCTGGCTCCAGCAGGGCTGGCCGATGAGCTATGCGATGTTTCCCACTTCTGGCAGCCGCGGGCAGGGGTGCAGGCAGGGCTCCGCAGCCTCCAGCACCCACTTATCTTCTGAGGCTGGGGCAGGCTGGGCTGGGACATACAGTCCGATACACTGGGCAGGGACCAGACCACACTGCTCCATTGAATCCAGGCAGCCAGGGGACTGTCCCCTTCACCCGGCATGTGCCACGCTGGGTGGACATGGAGCAGCACAGTGAGAAAGTGCTGCAGGCTGTCTCAGGTGGAAGCAGGAGGCATGCTGGGGGGCTGATGTAGCGATGGCCCCATCCTGTCCTGCAGCCTCTCCCCGCCGTTGCTCCTGCTCTGACAAATCCTAGCACCCCACTTGCAGCACCCTGCAGCCCCTGGCACATGGGGCCATGAGTTGGGCACCTTCCATGGGGCATCCCCCATTCAGGGGATGCTGGGCTTGACTGGACCTGGGGGACATGCCACCTTGGGCAGGGTTGCCCCCGCTCCCCACGGGCATCGGGGCTCCCCAGCCTCCCGGGTCGCTGGCTCAGGCTGCTTCTCATCCATCTGCTCTCCTGTCACATCCCCGTCTCCCTGATTATTTTAATGAGGATAATGATTCACACCTGGGCAATTCAAACCCGCTAACAATAACAATTTTAATTAGTTTCCACTACAAATCTGAAACGTCGTCATTAACATTTAAAACGCTTGCTATTGGCAACTCCATATAAAGCAAGGCCTGGGTGGGCTGGGGGGAGCTGTGGGAGGGGCAGGAGAGGCTCAGGGGTGCAGGTGGGATGGGGAACCCACTAGCGGGGGTCAAGGCCAGATACCCACACACCATGGCCCTGAGCTGTTCCACTCCACTCCAGCTAGCCCCCAGCCCATCACAGGGGTGGATGGCAGGGAAATGCATCGCCCAGGCACTTTGGTGAGTGTGGACAGGGACCAGCACCTGGCACTTGGTGGCACCTTGGCTTCTCGCAGTGGCATGTGAGCTGCAGCCTGTGGGGACCTGTGTGGGCAGGCAGACCCACAGCGGGGGACACCCATCACCCAGGCAGCGATGCACCCCCAGGAAAGGGCACCTACGTGCCAAGCACAGCAGGTCGCCATGCCCCATGCCATGCACACGGGGCACGAGGAGAAGGGGACATGTCCCAGAGGCTCACCCTACTTCCCCAAGACTCTCTCAAACCCCAGAAAGCCTCCGCTCCCCCAAAAAGCTTTGCTACAGACTTCCTACTGCACCACAGCATCTGAAGACCATGAGCGTTGGGGTCAAGCCTGTCTCAGTCCTACACCCAACTGTGTGCCCCACAGCAGCCCCCGATGCCTCTCCCTCCAGGCAGACCTGTCCATCCCCAGCACACCTTTGCCCAAGCAGCCCTGCAGAAGATGGGGAAGACCTTGGAAGGGACCAGGCACAGATGCAAATATGTCCCTCACTCACATATGTTGTAAGACTGACTGGGGAAGAAGTGGTGGTGCCCTGAAGGTAGATAAAGGGGCTTTTCATGGGAAGAGGCAGTGCCCTGGGATGCAGAGCAGGGTTGAGCAGGCTCTGGCTGGTGCAGTCTATGTGCAGATCATCCATCACCTGCGGGCACACATGAGGAATGCTCCCCAGACCAGCAAGCCTTTCTGACCCAGCCCCTCCAAGCTCACCCCATGGTGCATCTCTTACCCCCAAGGGTCCTTCTCACCCAGGGTACAGTTGCAGCTGGCAGAGTAAGGGGTTGGGGGTTCTGGGCAGGCTCCTGCAGTGTCTTAGAGTGTGGGCAGCACAGGTCTGGGGCTCTGGAGGTCCTGGGAGCAGAGCAGGATTAAATACAGCTGCAGAGGAGACCTGATGTTGTCACCCTGCACATGGTGGGGTCCCGCGGCCCCTCGCCTTTTCCTCTGCATGGCAGAGGACTGCCTGCTTGCCCTGACTCCTCAGCAGCCCAACACGAGCTAATGCAGCCCCGCGTTCCCACTGGTCTTGCATCTGCCTGTGGTCTTTCCTCCACTGGAGCCATCTGTGGCCCTGTTCACGGGCTTTACCCTTGCTTGGCTTGCTCAGGCATGCGTGGCAAGGGACCACACTCCAAGAATTTGCTCCAGGCACTACAGGGAACAAGGGGAAAAGACAACGCCAATGATGCTTTGGTCCAGCTGCTGCCTCTGGGACATGGGGTGTGCGTCCCCTAGGATCCTGGGCTCAGCTTTCCCTCGACACCAGGTCTGCCTTTGCAAAGCGGAGCCCTTCTCAGGCTGCTCCTGCAGCTCCTGGTGCTGATGCTCGCCTGTCCCTGGAGGAAGCTGGAGGAAGAAACACTTCCACAGTGCCCAGCTCAGGCAACCTGTCAGCGATCACATCAATCATTCAGCCAAGCCTGGCCTCACGGGATGTGTTTAGCAGGAGGATCCGGAATAATGCTGGGCAAGGATGTCGAGCAGCACATGTGAGGCCCGCGTGCGTGTCGCCCCAGCAGCAGGGCAGCAAGATGCTCTCCCGAAGGCAGAAGAAATGAGCAGCAGAGCTGAAGCTGTGGTTTCAGGGTGATGGGAACTCAGGAGTCCCCTGAGGGTGCCCCAGCGATGGGGGAGCAGGCAGGGCTCCTCCAGCCCAAGATGTCCTGGTAGCTGGGGTGGCATGGGGTGCGGGAGCTTGCAGGGTGCAGGGTGGAGGCTGTGGCTGCTGGTAGGGGATGTGGCAGCCTCTTGGGGAAGGGTGACCCACAGCCTGGGCAGGGACCTTGTTGTCAGACTGGGGACAGGACTGCCGTTCTGAGGCTGTTTGATGTCCTTGGAGCTGTTTCCCTCCAGGTTTGTCCAGCTCTTTGCACGCTGATGGAGGGAGCTGCCTGTGTCCTGCCCTGCTGAGAGCTTTCCCCCACCCTGGCAAGCCTGGGGGTCACCAGGGCTGGAGCTGTTTCCCTTGAGCCTGCCCTGCCAGCTGTTGTGCAGGGACACCAGGGGCTCCCCGGGGGCCGCGAAGGGGCCCGTGGGCTAGGGGTGCCTGTTGTCACAGCAGTGCAATGAGGGGCACCCGGGTGGGAAGGGGACAGGGGCTGTGTCTCCAGAGCAGCCCAAGGCCACCGTCGGCAAGGACAGAACCTGCAGCCCCTCACCTCCCCGACCCCCACACTGGTGGGTAAGGGCCAGTTGTACTAGGAAATCCCCCACCCCAGCTGGATCCCAGTGCCAGCGCTCTGCCTCTTGGCATGGTGAGATCCTGCTTGTCTCGTGCCCAGGGTGCAGTGGTCTCCAGCCCTGGGACACGGGGCAGTGAAGGGCTGTGCACCTTTCCTGCATCTCTTGTAAATGGCAGATGTTGGGCGGTGGGGAACAGCATTGTGGCCAGGTCTTGCTCATGGTGAGTCCTGTTGTGGCCCTGACCCTGCATCCTTCTCCTGGGTAGAGATTCCCCTTTACCACTTCTCTCCAGGACCCCATGCCCAGGGAGTAGTTGAGACCAGCTCTTTTGCAGAGTGGACGCTGGCAGGCTTAAGGCAGGGTGGGCAGCTGAGCCCCTTGTCCCCCAGAACCCCCTAGCCTCAGCACCATGCAGGGGAACCCCTGGGCAGACCTGAGTGCTGCAGAGCATCCTGCCCTCACTGTCCCACAGCAGAGAGGAAGACAACAGCAGAGATGGGATGATGAAGGCAACACACAGGGCTTGAGACAAGGTGGTAGCATCACTGCTGAGAGCCCCAGACCATCCCTGCAGCCAGACCCTGGCCAAACCCTGGTTCAGCAGCTTCCTGAGGGGCTGGCAGGCAGCAAGCTGCTGGGGCAGAAAGCATGAGTGAAGATTACAGCCACCTCCTCTCCCTCCCCCAGCTACACCGGCTGTTGTCTTAGTGTAAACAAGGTATTTAATATGCAGAAGCACTCATTAGCATCTCCTGGTTTCAGCAGCACCGTGTCTGCAGCTGGACTCACGGGACATGTCACAGGAAATCTCTACACACAACTTTTAATTACAGACAAATGGGTGGACACGTTGTCATTACTAGCTCCCGGTGCTTCCTGCCAGTCCAGCTCTGCCTCACCTCCAGAGGAGCCCGTGGCCAGGCTGGGGCTGCCTGAGCTGCGGGGGTTCCCAGGGCAGCGGGGACGGGGGATGCTGGGGGTGGTGGGCACCTGGGGCCTAAACAGGGACCTTTGAGCAGCAGAGATGCAGCCCTGGCACTGCCAGCTTGTTGCTGTGTGGAGCCGGGTGTAGGAGCCCCCACTTTTAAGACTGGGGTCTTGGCAGGGTGGGTCAAACCCTTGTGAGTACATGAGGTGACATGGATGGAGCACCTCCTCCTTCTCCCAGACCCTGCTGCAAGGTGTTCAAGCCTCCATGCCCTCCCTAAATGCTTGCTGGACCACAGGCATGGACCGCAGCCATCCTTGACCCCTTTTGCCACTCCTTGGGGTCCTGCGGCTCGTGATGGCAAGGGGACAAGGAAACACTCAGCCCTTTGCTGGGGTCAAACCAAAGGATCCTGGAATGGATCCTGTTCTTCTCAGTGTGCCAACAGAGAGGCAGCTTTGTGGGCTTGAAGCTCATTGTGCAGACAGATGGCCACTGTCTCTACCCAAAATCAGAGGTGTTGGCCCAAACTGAACACTCCAGCATCCCAGTGCCCATGTATTTCCAGAGCCCCGAGCTGTCCATCTGCAGTGTGATGGGTAGGCAGGTCCTGCCTGCTGGCTGCAGAGTGGAGCAGGGGGGCCAGGGTGGCTGGCTATAAAATCCGCATCCTCGGAGGGAGCGGTGTGCAGGCATTGGAGGGGGGGGAAACCAGGGGAGCAGCCAGATGGGGACCCTCCTGCACAGCTCAGCTTTGCGCTGGCACTGCTGGAGCCTGCGCAGACCGCCCCTTCTCTGATCCTGGTGTCAAGAGCATGCCCGGGGCAGCTTTTTGGCCTGGGGCACGGGCAGATGTGTCGATCACTCTTTCCATCACACAAGGAAACTGAGCTCCAGGCCTAGTTTTTGATGCTGGGCTGGTTCAGAAAGATGCTATTGTCCTCCCGGGTTCACCTCTGAGCTCTGGGACATCAGCCAGCTTGCCAGCCCCTGCTCCGGCAGGGTCTGCCTGCTTTAGAGCAACACTTTGAAGGCAAACTTGTGCAAGTTTGCTTTTGCAAGCAACTAACGGCTGATGATTTCTCACTCGCTTTCCCTTGGGGCCACTCGTGTGCTGGAGGGAGGGTGGAAAGGGGCATGCAGGCATTTTGCACACAACCTTTGGATGTTTTGGAGGCTGCAGTAAGCAGTGCTCAGGCCGCAGGGTGCAGCAGACAGCTGGCACCGACAACCACAGCTGTGCCAGGGCCCTTCCCTGCACAGACTGCTGCTCCCAGACGGGTGCATCCCTGGGGAGGCAGCTGGGCAGCAGCAGGTTATAATGTCTCTTCCTGCAAAGCTTTTATCAAAAGCCATTTGTTGGCTAATGGAATTATCTTCAATACCATCCCAGCCACGAAACGCCCCTCCTGAGGTGAGCAGCAGGCAGCAACCAGCGGCCTTCCAGGTAGTTGAAAGGATGTCCCGCTTGCTCTGGCACCAGCCTTCCTATCCCAGTACATCCTGGACAGCTAATGCAGTCTGGGATGTGGGGTGTAGGAGGCAGGCTTGGATCTGTGCTGCATTGTAAGGAAGAACCGGGTCATACAGATGTAGTTTGGGCATCTCTCTGTTGCATAGTGATGGGGCAGCTGTGCCTTCCCCTTGTTCCCTTGGAGGGGCCAAACAGGGGGCCACAGAGAGACCAAAATCTTGGGGCTGGGCTGGATTTCAGGAGTCCATGCTCCATACGAGGGCACAGATCACCAGCTGAGCTGTGAGGCCAGGAGGGTGTTACAGCAACTTCCCCACATCACACCCCTAAACACCCACAGCACCCCGGTCTGTGAGGGTACCAGCCGCATTTGTCATGCACCTAGCCCAGACCTCGGAGGGCATCTCCTCCTCCTCCTCCTCGTCAGGGCTGAGCATGCTGCTGGCACCACTTTGCTGCATCCTCCGCAGGGACCATCAAGCGAAGTGCAGGCAGAGCTGCTCTGCAGCCTGGGGGTCACTGGAGGTGAGCAGAGAGGTGATGTATGGGCATGTGTCCTCTCCTCCTGATGTAGCCTGGGTGCCCTCCCGTTCCCTATTGCCCTCCCCTGACTGCAAAGCAGGCTGGGATCCCCTGGAATTATCAGACACTCCAGATAAAATGATCCCGCCCATCCGCCTGCTCCTTCCCCTCTCCGAACTGCAGTCTGTTGTCCCTTAAATTGCACTGGCCCTGCGGATCTTCACTGCCAGCCACATCCTAAAATCAGCTGTCTTAAAAATAACTCTCCGAAAACCCCAGCCTGGCTTGGCACACGCGCAGCCCAGGGCTGGGAATGTGCAGAAGGAGCCAGGACGCGGCTCCATGAGCGGCAGCCTCTGAACCCCTGCGCCCTCTTGGCTGCCCTGATGGGTGTGTGCACTCGCCCGTGCAACTATGCGCTTATATATAGCCTCGGCTTTCTGCACCACACGGTCACGGAGCTGCCATTTCCTCCCCACAATGCTGGCACTGGGGCCACGTAGCCACACTGATGCCAGGGTGACACCTCTCCTAAGGTCCCCATCCCCAGGGAAAGGCAGGGAGGGATGCAGGAAGGACTCGTGCCAGCCCGGCAAGGAGGTGGGATTTGGCGGCAGTGCGGTGGGTGTCTGCGCAGGGAGGGCTGGCTGAGGGTGCTGGCTGGGTGGGGATGGCTGTGGCAGATTTGGGTGGGGGCACGGGCAGATGAGGACTGTCCCAGCCAGGAGGAAGGGAGGCGGATGGTGAAAGCCAGGCTGGAAAAGTCTGAGGGCTTTCGCAGAGATTTTGCACTGGGAAAACCAGCAGGATTTACACCTGGAATGGGAAAATTGAGAGAGAGGGCTGGGAGGAGGGTCTCACCCAGGGTAGGGGGTGAGAAGAAGTGCTCTGTGGTGCTCTCCATGGCAACAGCCTGAGCCAGAGGAGGGAGGGCTGGGAGGAGGATTAAGCGATGCGTTTTGGCCATGCTGATCCTAAGCTATTGCCTGAACGTCTGTGAAGCACGGTGGGTGTCCCTGTGCCTCTGTGTGCCCTCCGGAGTGCTCCCGAAAGGGGTCCGGAGGGGCATCCTGCTGCTGCTTAGCAGGGGATCCCACCACCCTCTGACCTGACAGCAGAGATAGGGGTGGTTTGGGGGAAAAAACACCCAGTGCCTCCCAAAACCCAACAGCAGGGCACCTCCAGCATCCTCTAGCTGGTGCCCCCAGGTTAGCCCCTGCCCTGATGGGGACAAGCCTCCTGCTCCCTTGAATCCTTCCCAGCCACCACTTGGGTCTCTCTGCTACCTGCTGAACTCTGCAAGGAGAAAGTTCCTCTCTGGGGAGGTATTTTCAGGCCTGGCTCCTGCAGCTTCCTGATGCTCACTGCCTTTCAGCATCACTGCTCTCTGAAAACATGGGGCCCCTCCAGTCCTCCTGTCCTTCATGGTCCGTTCCTAGGTGTGCAGCCCTGCGCTGTGTGCATCAGGAGGTGAACAGCCATCATATGGACTTGTACGCAAAAGCAGAGGTGTCCCAGCTCCACCAAGAGGGAGCACCTCCCTCGCCCCACGTCACCGCCACCGGTGACCTGGATTCCTCCCTGAGACACGAGCCGGTGACCTCAGCAATAAACAAAGAAGTGGGATAAAACCAGGGCAAGATAGATGCCTGTTTTATAGGCTTTTTAAAAGCTTTTGACTCATTCTGGCAGTCAGGACTAACCTTAAATTGCTATGTGATGGAACTGGTGGAAAATCATCTGGCAACATAGAAGCCGTGCACCAATCCATCAAGCGCAGGATAAAAATAAACAGCATGCAAACAGGCCCCGGGGCTGGTGGGAGGAGCAGGACCCCAGCGTTAACCTCACACCCTGACACAGCACCCTCTCTTTGCCCGCAGGGCTGGAGCTTAGTGCTTCACAGGGCTGAGCATCCTCAGTCCCCTTGTATACAGGAGGGATCAGCCCTGTGCAGGAGGGGGCCTGAGGGCTGGCATCTTCCCCCTACAAGATTCTCTGGTGGAAATGTCCTTGGCTGAGATCCCACTGCTGTGCCTGGGCTTCTGCATTGCCCCGTGGGACTCAAAGCTGGCATATTTGCTTCCCTGGCAAGGTTTATAAAATAGACCCAAGGTAAATGTTCTGCTCCGAGGAGTGAGGGGGAACGTGATTCCTAAACAGAGCTGGGATGTCTGCTCAGGAGAGGGGGCACATGCCAGCTGAACACATCCTCTCCCAGGGCCAGTGCAACAAGGAGTATTGCTAACATTGGCTCAACAGCTGGCTGGAAGAGCGGGGCTAGCAAGTCCAGCCCAGCAAAGCTGGGCTCTATGTACTCTGCATGTCAGAAAGCCAGACAGAAATTCAACCCATGAGCAAGCCTGGCTGTGCATGGTGAGAGGCCAGCACCAGCCACTGAGGGCAGGATGGCAGCATCATCTGTCACCTCCCCATCGGGGTCCTACTGCCTTGACAGCAGCATCCCAAGGAGAACTGACCTGCTCCTAGCTGCAGCCTCAGGTCACAAACCCTGTGTGCAACCCCCAGACCTGATCTGCCCCCCGCACCCAGGAATGACTTACCAGGAGCATCCACACCAGACCTGCATCCACGCAAACGTGCCAGGGGCTGGGACCTGCAAGGAGCTGGGTGCAGAGGTGGCTCCGATCCCCTGGCACCCTCAGCGTGCCTGTGGGTGCCGGCGAGTGTGGGTCTTTCCCAGGACATGGCACTTGGAACCAGCCAGCCGGCAGCGTGGTGGCCGGTGAGCCTGTGTCACCCTGGGGACACAGAGCTGGCATCGCCCATGTGACTGCCTGCTTTGCCTGCCTTTCAGCAGAGAGCATTTGCGGCATCAGATGTGCTGCTCCGATCTGCAGGGCTTTGAAGCGGCTTCTAATGCATTTCTAATTCCTGCTTATTGCTGGAGCCTGTCGGAGCTTGTCTCCCCAGCCCCTCTCAGTGCGGTGCTCTCAGCTCCGTTACAGGAAGATCTCATCTTCAGACCTGCGGTTTTTGCCTGGGAGATCTCCCCACAAGCCCCTGCCCCAGCTTGCACTGTGGTGAGGGAAGCTTACACCATGTCAGCTCCCTGCCTATCCCTGTCCACTCCTTGTGTCCCTTGGCACTAGGTGAGATGAGATCCTGGCCCTTGCCAGACTCTGTTGGCATCTCTGGGCTGGCAGGTGTCCCTCTGCTCAGCTCATCACACCCTCTCTGTCCACAGGCCAGGTCACCTCTAGGAGCTGGGGGGAAGCCCTTGCAGGATGAACTCTGCAATCCATCTTCAACCCCGGAGTCCCTGAGAGACCTTCAAGGGGTGACAGAAAGTCCTCGGTGGAGAGGACAAGCGAAGTGCCACCCATGCCAGGGCACTCTCTGCCCCAGACCCACGGCCACGGGCCAGGGAATTGGGTCCCAGCCCCTGTGCCCTCCCGTTTCGGCCCCTGTCAGCGCTGGGAGGGCAGTGGAAGGGGCAACCTTGGCATTCCCGCACCAGCCAGTGCTGCCGGGTAAGGTGCTGCTGCGCTCCTTGTATCTCATGCGATGGGGAAATGGCTCTGTGCAAAGTGCTCTGAGGCTGTGGATGGGAAGTGCCCTCTGCACTGTGCTGAAAGCTGTTATTAGCGCTAATGGCTCTTTTGCTGGGGGTATTCAAATAGCAACCACTCCATTTTCATTGCAAATCTTCTCCCCCCCCCCTTCCCGCTCCCGGGAGGAAGACAAAGGCTCCTCACTGCTGAGTCCCAGCAAAGCCGCTCTGGCTGAGGATGCTCAGCTCCCAGGGACCAGCAACGCTGCCGGGCCCGAGCCCAGGCTGAGCAGGCTGCAGACACATGGCCTGGATGTTTGCAAAGGAAAGGTCCACAGCAGCTGCTAAACCAGCACTGGGGGAGCAAACAAAGCTCTCTTGTCAAGGAGCCGATGTATCCAAGCAGAAAGTGGGAACGGGGGAGAGCACACACAGCCCGTCGAGACCACGGGCACCGGTGGGTGCCAGAAGCTGGCAGAGGCAGTGCAAAAGTGCAGAGCATCTCCCCTTCGTACCCCACAGCCCGAGGGATGGGGTGGGCTCGGGGCTGGCTCCGTGGTCAGCAGCAGCCCTGGGGCAGATGGCGGCCCAGCTTGCCTGGCACTGACTGCTGTATTTGCATTTCTGGGATTCACGGAAAACGAGAGTGATTTTTTTTTTTTTTTTACTTAGTAAGCACAGAGTTTATGTTAGTTGAAAATTGACTCAATAAATATTTCAGCGGGTATTTTAACTGCATGCGCGGGCTTCAAAGGCTATTAGAGGAACAGATTTATACAAACAGGCACTGACTCGCATTGGCCAGAGCACATTACGGACCGAGGTATGAAGACTGCTCCCAGGGGAGCTGTTCTTGCCACTGTCCAGTTTGGATAAAGGAACATCTCCTGCAAACTGGCAGGGATGGGACCTGGGGCTTGCACCCCTGAAACGCCAGTGGACATCACTCACTGGGGAGGATGCTGAGCTGGGGATTTGCAACGCGGGGTGTGAGCCCTAGTTCTGACCCCAGGGAAGGTGCTGCTCTGTGTAAGGGAAGAAGCTGTTGTGACTGATGTCTGCAGGCTGCTTTGGGACCTGCTGCCAAGTGATGGGGAGACCTGGGTGCTGCTGTGGGGCTGTGGGAGCTGAGGCGCTGGGAGGGCCAGGACCCGCTGCTGCTGGGGTGCTCCGTGGTGCTGCAGAAATGAGCTGAGCAGCGGCAGGGGAGGGCGCGAAGCCCTGGGGGAGTCATCTTCCTCCCACCTGGTGGGGAGAGGGAGGCAATTACCGCTTGCAGAGCCCTCCCCAGCCGCCTGTGCACTGAAATGGCCCCATGGGCAGGCTGCCAGGCATGCGTGGCTTGGCCAGCTTGGGCTCTGCAGCTCCCGGCGTCGCTTATGCCCTGCACTGCTCTGAGCTGCCGTGTCCCAGCAAGGCACAGCCAGCCATGCTGTGAAAGCAGGGAGCTGGTTTTGGGGCACCCTGACACCCCCATCACCCCCCACCAGGTACTCTGTCCCCCCCCCTCCCTGCCTGCCTTCCCATCCGTGCTGGTGCAGGCGTGCGTGCTGGAGCCCAGCAGACCTGGAAATGCTTGCAGCCAGCCAGACAAGTGGAAACCACTCCTCTCCATTTGGAAATTAAACGGGAGCTTTAAATATTGCTGAAGCCAATCGATGGGGTGGGCAGGAGCCCAGCGTGGCCCTTGCCAAGAGCTGTCCGGTGTGGAGGCGAGAGGGCTCGGTTGCCCAGCTGCCTCAGCCACAGCCCCAGCAGCATCACCTCGGGTGTCCCCAGCCCCGTTCCCCTCAGCCAGTGCATCCGCACAGCTGCGTGGGGTATCCCATCGTCCTGAGCCTTCCCTCGTGGCCACAACATCCCTGGGGTGACAGCCGAGGACAGCCCTGGTCTCTGAGTGCCCCAAGCCACGTCCCGGACCCACGGTGCAGATCAGTTACAGATCCGCTGGCAGGCGGGGGGCAGGGAGCCTTGCGCCAGGATTAGAGCAGTTTGTTCTGGGATTAGAGCACTGTTTAGCCATAGCACGGCGCAGTAACCCCGCTCTGCTTTACTGAGCTCTGCGGGATTAATACTTTGTTTCAAAGGATTAGGGCGATTAGGAGTGTTGTGGGGGGTGCTGCAGGATGCAGGGTTGCTTACTGGTGCCACACAGCAAACAAGCACTCAGTCAAAAGGACTCAGTCCCTCGACTGGCTGGGAGGGCTCTGGAGATACCCCAAACTCATGCTCCCATCTCTGAGGGCTGCTGGTCCCTCATGGGTCCATGCCCAGGCCATCAGGGCCAGGCACAGAGCTGCAGGAGATGCACTCTGCCTAGTCTTCTTGGTGGGATGCAAACCCACCCTGTATCATGCCAACCAAGCCCAAGCCTGGCCCGACCCCATGTTCCCCATCCACACGGCTCAGCTGCCTTTTACCCCATTCCTGCACAACCTTGGCCCAGAGACCCATGCAGCAGGCAGTGAGCAAAGGCAACATGTGGGAAGCCCTTGGAGGGCAGGGAAATGTGAAAAAACCAATGTTATGAGCTGTCCCCAAGTCCCCACGCCCAGCAGGAACCTCTCCTCCCTGACACATTGGCCAGCAGCTTCTAGCCCTGGTACCCTTTGTGCCACGCCGGCACCACAAACAAGCAGACCTGGGGTACAGGCTGTGTGTCGGTGCAGCAGCTCCTGGCTGGCCCCACGCAGCCCTCCACGGCGAGGATGCTGCAGTGGGCAGAGCTGACGCCTGCATCCCATGCTCACCTCCAGCTACTCGAGGTTGCTGGGCTCATGAGGAGCTCTCTCTGCCTGGTTTCCCAGTGGGCTGAGATGCTCCTGTGAGTCCCTTGCTCCCCAAACTGTCCCCAGGACCCCAGCTCCCTCTCTGAAATGCCGCTCTGGGGTAGGAACTGCTGGAGCCCAGCACAAGGAGCTCAGCGGGGCTGGAAGCAGGACCAGAGGAACAGCTCTCCCCCAGTCTGTCAGTGCAGGAGTGAAGCTAAAATTGCAAAACCCACCCAAGGTTAGAAGCTGGAAAAGCCAAGGAATGGCAGCTGAAGACTTCGGCCCTGGGTCTCCGGCTGGGTGAGATGCTCCATGTAACTGGGTGCAACAGCAGGCAGCCCTACGTGGCGGTGGCAGTGCCAGGGATGGTTTCTGGTCTCCCATGTCTCAGCCCTCATCCTCTGCCAATATATCTGCTTGCTGCGTTGTGCTGCAGCCCAGATCACTGAATTGATCCAGCTACAAAGGACTTGGCTCCATTCCTGGCAAAGCCCCACTAGCAGCATGGCTGAGGGCAAGCGAGAGGCTGCAGTGAGGGGGGGGGCAGTGGGACCCCCAGCCTGCAGATCCTGATGGCTGATGCTCCTGAGCCAGCAGCATCAGAGCTTGGGGGGCTGCAGGGAGCAGAGCAGCCCCCAGCCCTCTGCTCCTTGCCTGCAGCCAAAATCCCAGAGTCACATCTGTCCTCACCATGTCAGATGGACACAGAGCTCCTTGCTCAAGTCTCACCACCCTCTTTTCTCCCCTCACTGCCTCACAGGTAACCCCCTGTGAGGGGGTTACAAGCTCTTACTGGCCCACAACCCATATTGCACGAGATGAGGCTGTGGGATCTGGGCTGGTTTAGCTGGCTAGGAGGCAGCTAACAGCAGCATGCAACTATCTAAAGAGGAGTGGCAAAGATGTTGGAGACAAACATCTCCGTGGTGGCGGATGGTAGCCCAGGCAGACAGAGGTTGCACCATGGCAACTTGTGCTGGATGTAAGGAAAAGCTTCGTCCCCTGGCGCAGGTTGTTAAAGAGGAGGGAGGATCTGCCTCCTTGGAAGTTTGGCCGGGAAGAGCCAGGGCTGACCTTGCCTGGTTGCTGGCAATAGTACTGCGCCCAAAGACACACAGGCAGCACACCCCCAGCGCACGTCTGCATGCAGGTGTGCACCCCCAGGGAAGTTGCAGGTGTAAATTCACACTTGCAGAGACACAATTTTACACGCCAAGGAGGAGGCACGCACCAGCAAACACTCTGGGAAGCACACACATGCATTTGCCAACGTGTCACTTTGCTGTGAGTCCCCCAGCCACTGACATTTTGCAGAGGGATAAGTTGCATTCAGGGAAATTTTCTCCTTTGCCAAGAAAATGTGTAAATGCTCCTTTGGGCATGGCCACACTCAGACCCCAGGGCAGTCCCAGCAAACCAGGACTTCAGGTCTTCCCTGGCCACACGTCAGTGCCTGGCTCCTGCCGAGGGCCAGGCCATTCCTAGCCACTTCTTTGGGAGAGGACCCGGCTGTGCTGGGGGCCAGCCATGCCTGGAGAAAGATGATTTGCAGGTCTGGGGTTGGGCTGGAGAGGATCTGCAGAGGAGGAAGGGTTGGGTAGGTCAGGGTCAGGGGGCTACTGCCTGGGGGCTGGGGTAAGCAGAGATGGTTTTCATCCTTTCCCCTCCTCCAGCCTGTAAGGAGAGCTTTATTTTAAATCCTTTTCCTTTGCTCACTCTCCCCAAGCTTGCGCGGTGCCAGAATGGTTTAATATTGAAGAAAGACAAATGAGTGACTCACGCACACATGCAGAGGATAAAAATACTTGGGCCCTGTGCATCCCACGGCCTGGACCCACGTGGCGTGGCCGTGCAGAGCAGAGTGGCCAGGCGTGCGGGAGGTGACGTGTCTGCTTTTGTGAGCAGAGCCAGGGACCGGGTACTCCAGGGACTCGGCGAGTGCTGCCGATGCTGCCTCGGCATTCAGATAATGCTGCTCCCACCCCAAGCAGCTCTGGCTCTGCTGGCTATGAATGAAGGGGATCAAGGGCCACGTGCTGTGGGGGGCTGACCAGGGCTCCCGTGGACTTTGTGTCCTTCATCAAGCAGAGGAAGATGCAGCTTTTGGCAACAATGCTGGATCCCACTGCTGTGTGAGCATCAATCCAGGTGATACGCCACGTTGTGAAACCAGCAGCACGTACACACAGCCTGGCTGCAATGTTGCATCCAAGGGGTGGCCACCGGGCAGGAGCTTGTCTCCTCTGGCCTCTGGAGGGGTAACACAGCCCTTTCTGGCAATGTCAGCAAGGTGTGCCCAGCTTTCAATACCACTCTGCCTCGCCAGCAACAGTGGCTTAGCCTGGCATGTGCGAGGGTCAGACCAGAGCAGCTTGTACTAACCCTTGCTTTCCTATTCCCAGGTGGAGGAAGGAGATTAGGAAGCAGAGCCTTAACTTTGCATTTCTTGTCTTTCACAGTTGTCTTTGAAAACAGGACATTTTGCAATGGTCTTGCATGCTTTATGCTGCTTTTTGCATGCTTTATGATGAAAGACTCCCATGTCAGTGAGTGTACACACTGCAGTTAACGCCCAGGGACCATTCATGCCCATCCCTCCTGTTGCTTCGTCCCCCAGTGCAGAACTGGTGGGTGACAGTTGTCCCATGCCCTTGCAGAGCCTGCTGCCAGGTATGTCGGTGGCAAGTGGCATCAGGATTGGGAAGCGACATCACTGAAATGTTGCAGGAGGCTGGTCAAGCCCTGCTGAGCTGCAGAGCCTAGCGCTGCTCAGACAGCAGGAGCACACAAGGCTCAGAGGGCTTTGCCTGTGGGGTGGTTTGTGCAGGTCTGTGCACTGGGGAATGGGCAGAGAAGCACCCCGGAACTTGTGCCGTGAATGGCAAGAACAAGAAAAAAATGGGGAAAAAAAAAAGAAAAACCTTTGGCATAGCAGGTTGGCAAGAGGAGGAGATGCCCTTTGGGTGAAGGTTTCCATGACAAAGCCTGATGGAGCTCCCTGCCAGAGTGTGGCTGGTGGCAACTGGTCCTCTGCTTCACACTGCTGCCTCTTCCATGTTGGCTGAGGAAGAGGATGTCAGCCAGAGGAGCTCCCGCAGCATGGTACCCTCAGGCACATTGGCACTGCGGTAGGAGTGATGCTGTGCTCCATCCCCAGGTCCATGCAGCATCAGACTTCCCATTGGGTTCCCTGGGCCCACAGCCTGAGAGGCAATGGGGGGCAGTGGGGCTGTGGGGATGCGGTCTGAGCCCCCCACGATGCCTGTGCACCCATGTCCTGGGTGTTACTTGTCCAGCTGGTGATTTTCCAAAGAGGGGGGTGACCACCATCGATTTGCCCACAGAAGGGTTAGACGAGGAGCAGGAGACTCTCCTGGCTTAGGTATGACCTCAGCTCTCTTCAGGCTTTTTAAGGTGCTGCCCCATTCCCCGCAATGCCTCTGAAATTTGAGCTGCCTTCCTCTGCATCCCTGACCTGCTGGTGCCCATCAAGGGGTTTTCTTGCAAGCAGCTCTGAAACTCGGCAGGCTCCGCTGGGTTTTGGTTCACCAGAAAGTCCCCAGGCAGGGGAAGAGGGGACACCCAGGTGCTCACGGCAGCGGGACCACTGGCGATGCACCCCAGACCGAGGCACGGACCGCATCAGCCGCCCCACGGCCATAGCTGCGGGCGGCGGCGTGGGGCGGCAGGAGAAAACATCCCTCCCTGTAACCTGGCAGGCTCCGGAGATCACGTTTCTGGCATTTAGCTGGAAGCTGAAGTGCAGGAGACGGGGGTCTGGCAGAGATCCCAGCACTCTCTGCTTTACTGGTAGTGGGGTGGGGAGCTGCCACGGCTCGGCAGGAGGCCAGCCGGGGGCTGGGGTGTGGGGAGGAGGATGCTCTTGCAGGGATGCAGCCCTGGGAGCCGGCTGCAGCGGGAGGGGACAGAAGGCCAGGGTGGGCAGAAAGCAGGGTGGAAAAGCAAAGAGGGGTGCCAGGCAGGAGCGGTGGGTGAGGTGGGAGCCCCGCTCGGTGCAGGGCGGGAGTCCGCCTCGGGAGGCTGTGCAGAACTCAGACGCGTTAGCAGATGCAAATTGCTTCAGCCCTGTTCACCCGCTCCGCTTAGCTCTCCTGCATGGCTCTGTGCACACGCCTGCTCTCCCAAAGGCAAATGTGAGAAAGCAGAGGCTGTTTGTCACCCTCTTTAAACCTGTGTGCAAGTGAGCGTAGGGATGTGCTCCTGGGCTGAATGCAGCTCACCTCCATCACAGAGTGCTGGCTGGATGAGACCAAGCAACCGACTGCAAGGGAGATTCCTACTTTGGCTACAGCGGCTTTGCTATTTTGTGGGTCCCCTGTGTTGGAGGGGGTCTTTCCCCACTGCCAGTCTTGCTCGCTCCGCCGGCAGTGGTGGCATACTGGGCAGTGGGGGCAACTGGGGCAGCGGTGGGGCGGTGTTGGGCTCTCCTGCTCCTGGTTGAGGGCTCCCAGAGCACACCAGCCCGCTTGACTGGGGGTTGTGCAGGGAACTACCTCACAGAACTGAGCCAGTTTAAAATACATGTATATATATGGCAAAAGAAAGGGCTATTTTTAGCCTGAATTAGTTCCTGGACCTGGATCTGACCCCCCTGGCAGTCTGCATGGCTGTGCCAAAAGTGCTAGGTGGCACTGGGGCAGGAGCAAGGGGATGTGGGGTGGGATGGGATACCCTGACCTGGCATCGGTGCCAATGTAGGCACGACACACACCAGGACACAGGGTCACCTCCCAGCGACATTTACACCAGGCTGCAGCCTGCCCAAGCTGGCCGGAGCACCAGAAGGGGCAGAACCGCTCTGCCACCCCATCCCTAGCTGCATGGTCCTGCCACCCCAACTGATGACAATGCAGACATGAGTCAGTTTGGTGAAAAAAATGCTCCTTTTCTCTTTTTTCCATTGCTGTATCACTTCCTAGCTGGATAGCTTGCTGCATGAGCCACCAGTAGCAGCTCTCCCCTCCTCTGCTCAGGACCACAGCTGCCCTTTCCTCAGTGCTTGCAGGGATGCTAATGCTCACTTGCTATGGCTCCTGCATATTTCTTCTCAAAACAGCAACCTCAGTTTGGCAGGAACAGCCTGCACTGCTTGTTCCTAGTTATAACTCTCAGCTGGTTGTATTAAATAGGATGGTTGGATCGGCCTGTGCTGGTCTGAAGACTGCCATCTCTTCATCACTATTTACTGCTCTGCCAGGCTCATGTGTCAGCTGCAAATATTAGCAGCAAGATTTTAGATTTACTTCCAGACCACTGATGAAAATGTGGCATAACAATGAACAGCTCTTTTGCTGGTCTCCACATCCTCTGGGGAAGTTTCCAGTGCGAGCATTTCGGGGTGCGGGGTGGATTCAGGAGTGAAGGGGACCACCTCGGACTGGTGGGTGTGATACCCCCTGCCACGACCACCCTGCCTGGTCCTTGTGGGTGCTCCCACTGCGGGGTGACCCCGCTGCCTGCACAGAGCTGCTGCGTGGCCACAAATTACCACCTGGCACGTGGAGGAGACCCAAGATGTGTTTGCAGTGGCTGTCTTCTGCCATGGAGGTTCAGCGGCTGCTTCACCACCAGCACAACCAGTCTGGCAGCGCAGGCAGAGGGTGGAGCAGGGAGAGGAAACGCTGCCCTCAAATTAGCCCACCCGGCTGGTGAATCAGAGCCCTTCCTAACCCCGGCTATTCAACTACTGATTGATTGAATAAACATGCCATAATAACAGCTCATAACCTGTAATGTGGCACCCATTATGTGTGGGTGCCCTGATCCTGGAGCAGATACCGGCAGAAAGCATCTCGCCTGCTCTGTACCTGGTGAGGAAACCCTGTGCAGGTGAAAAAACCTCCAGACAGAAAGATGAGACTCTTACAGGCTTTGCAGGGTTGAGCCTTGCCCTAGAAGGAGTCAGGCCAGTCCCTACCATGCCATCAGCACACACTTCAGCGTCATCGCTGCATGAAAAGGGAAAACCTAGTCCTTGCTTTTTTTTTTTTTCATGTCCATTATATTTGACATGAGACAGCAAGCAAGATGGTATAACTCAGTTCTTTGCAATGCAGCTCATCTGTGGCTTCCTGTGTCTTGAGGACTGCCATCAGCTGAGGGTGACTACGTCGCTTTTGTCTTTCTAGCTAAATTCCTCTTCTGTGGGAAACGCGGGGTCCTCCAGGCTTGACTTCTCCTGGGCAAATTGCCTGTCCTGCTGGAGGATGGGGTGAGCTTGCGTGGGCCCCCAGGTCTTGCAAACGCAGGCAGCAGGACACGAAAGCCTGAATCCATGGAGGATGTATGGGGGAAAAGGGGTCACACTTGGGGAGTGAAAAGCAGCCCAAGCAAAGCCAACCTGAGCAAGAGCCTGCCTGCAGCTTTCTGAGTGGCTCTGGGTCCTGCTCATCTGGTGGTCTGGTGCTGCTGCAGGAAGCCATGGGCTTTCTGGTGCTGATGGGACACACGCTGCTCGCTGGGGCTTGCCTGCATTTTCTCAACGTGGGCATTCAGAGCAGGTTTGCTTCGTGGGTCTGGTGCAAAGTGTGGCAGGCATTTTCATGCACTGATAATCTGTAACAATAGGGTGAAAATCTCTCCTGTATTGTTGTCAAGTTTCAAATCTCCAATGGGTTGGAACAGAGACAAAGCTCTTCTGGTTTGCTCCTTTTCCATCTCTCATCATTCAGGCTGAGTGGGCAGATCACTCCAGAGCTAGGCAGGCAGGGAGCTACAAGATGTTTTCTAGTTTCATGCTCTTTACACTGTGATGGGTCCTCCAGGACTTCTTGCTTCCATTTTGTTGGATGAGACGCAGCATGTGGCCCACTGCTCCCCTTCAGATCCATTCCCTGAGGTCCCAGCTGTTTACCTGAGCAAGGGGAGCTGAAGGGAGTAGCTCCGGCATACCCAGCCCCTGTGGTTCCTGCAGCTCCTGAGGTGCTGCCTACCCAGAGATCAGAGGAATTTCAGTCAGTACCAGCCATCCCTGAGAGTCCAGGAGCTTTCAAAGCAGGGAGCAAACCTTGCTCTTTATGGGCACTTTGATGGGTGCTGGTCAAAGGAGGGTGGGGAGGAGTTGAGTTTGCAGGATCTTTCTGGGGATGGGAGTGCCACACAGGGCTGGAACCAGCAGCTCCATCTGCACCTCCATGCATCTCCATGTGTCCCCGTGCGGCCCATGCCTCCCTGCTTTGTGTGTCTCCACAGGCCACCGATGACCGTCCCTGCGGCCGCTGGTAGGAAGGTGCTATCTCCACCATCTAGATCTGGGGATACATTGTCCAGGGCATTGCAGGCTCAGGGGCATCTCCCCACCATCCTCATCCCTACACCTCCATCACTGCTGGTGCTATATTCATCTGCCTCCAGTGCAGAACAGGCTGCACCGAGAGAGCAAACATTCCTACCTCAATCCCACAGCAATACCTCTGCTGTAGCCCCCACTGCAATGCCTCTATCCCTCCACAATGTCCCCCCACTACAGCAGGGTCCCCCCCAGCTCCCCATCCCCTCTGCCATTACCCCCAATGCCCTTGCTGATGCATTTCCCCCTGGCCTGGTGGTTCCTCTCTGCCACTCTGGGGACGAGGCAGGGAAGGATATAAACCCCCCTGGTATTTTCCAGGTCCGTGTCCCCACAAGCTGCACCTCGCGCTGCATCTGGAGGCAGCGCCGGGAGCTGCCAGCTGGGCTGAGCTGCCTGGGAACTCATCTCCTCTGCGAGAGCCGTGCCGCGGAGCCCACGCCGGCAGCACTGGGTCATGCTGCAAGACTCATTTATATTCCTTAGCGTGTGGTGGGTGCCTGTCTCTGCTCTGGGTGGTTCTGGCTCTCCGCTAGCAGGTGGCCCGCTGGGGTTTGCTGGCAGCCGTAAGGGGAGGGTATTTTTAGCTTTCCACTCCCTCTTGCTGTGGGCGGTATGTGGCATTTATTTGTCGCTAAAGTATTTGTAATTAGGGTGGCAGGCTGCTTACATGGCAGGAGTGATGGCACGGAGCTGAAACGTGCTAAAGGTACCATCGCTAACCTCCAAGCCCCTTGGTACTGGGCCAGCAGTCCTGCAGGCTCTCCCCACTCCTGTGCCCAAAGGTCCAGTTGACTCTCCCCATGTCAGCGGGAAGCTGGATGGATTGGTTAGAAATGCAAGAGACCCAAGTCAGCTGGTCATAAGCTGTAGGTAGAAGCACAGGCGAACTTCCAGGGTCACAAATCCATCTGTGTTTACACAGGCACCGCTGTCGAAGCCATGCTCAGGCTCTATGTGAAAGCATTTGGGTGTCTTGCCTCCCCGCACCCCTGGGAGACGCCATCTCTAATCAGGCAAGAGCTGCCTCCTCTTTCCAGCCTCCATGTGTCCATGCCCAGGTTGGACCCATTTTTTTCTCATGCCAGCCCCTTGGCTCCGCTCCTGGCATTCCCAGGCCTGCATCCAAGTTTCCTGCATGCCTCTCCTGCCCCTCCGTGCCTGCCCGTGCACCTCCTGCACACGTGTCTCTGGGGAGAAAACACCTTGTAGCTGTGAAACGGTGCCCTGCAGGAAAATGCTATCCAACCTGTTGGGGTAGGTCTCTGCAGGGAGCCCCGTGCCTTTCCTAAACCTCCGCAGGCTGCTGGAGCCTCCCTGGCACATGAAGTCCTTGCTGCAAGGATCACGCATTCCCTGGCATGGGGGAGAGCCCTGCTGGAGGCAGCGCCGGGGCACGGGGCCAGGCGTAGCATCACGCTTGCTGGGAACTCGAGCAGCGAGCACTGCGCCTGCACGTGGAGTGCATGCGGGCTACTGGCTGCACCGGCCCCGTCCTGGTGTGGGGCCAGGCTGCTGGGCTGCAGGCGAGCCCTACACTCTGCAGCGTGGTGGGGAGGGTGAGTCCAGCTTCTCTGCCAGCCTCGGCTCCTTCTTGCACGGGTGTCACACCTCTGGATGCGTTGACCAGCACAACGCGTGCTGCTCCCCCCGCTGTCCCCTCTCCCTCCACCTGATTGCAGGGGCCGAATCCCTGTGAGTGTGCTGAGGCGCGGTGAGAGCCAGACTTTCAGAAGCTGGCACTGGCCCAGGCTTGCTGCTGCAGCTCCTTGTGCTGGCATTAGAAACCCAGATCAGAGGCAGGGGGAGCATTAACCGGTGTTCGCAAGAGTACTGGCTGCGGGAACTGTGTGGGAACTGAGCGCAGGGGAGAAAACAGAGGCTGGGAAAGCAGATGCCAAAATGAACCTTGGAGACATCTCCTAGAGCTAAACAGGAAGGTGTTCTGGCTGTTTTGCTGCCCCGGACCCTCTGTCGCTCACCCCACGATAAGATGCGTGCTTGCACATACTCTGTGCACATCTGTGTGCGTGTGTCTGTGTGTGCAAGCTCACAGGTGTCTTCCCTGCAGTGACACAGCTCTGGGGAATGTCCCTTAGAAAGGACCTGTTGCAGCAGCCTCTCCAGTGCCTGCATGGCAGAGAGCAGACAGGAGGTGACTGACTCACTGCAGGTCCAGACACTGTGGGAGGGCTGGTTTCAGGTCCTGGCTCCACCAGGCTCCCAGTATGACCAGTGATGGCTCCTGGCTTGTGCCTACACCACCAGCTGTAGCAGGAACCCGCGTTCAAACGTGGTATCTCACAGTTGCACTGCTTGTGTGTGACTCCACCTGAGAGCCTTCACGTTGCCTAGGAAGAATCGAGGGCAAAATTTCTTCCAAATGGTAGTGCATTTTGCCTCTGCATGTTCAAACGATATCCCCTTATGGGTGGGAGCTTACGCCTTCACGTGGATCCATGTGTGTGTTTCCTCAGGAACTCCGCCAACGCCGATGCCTCAACACCACCACTGTCTGTACACACACAGTGGAGAGGCAGAAGAAGAGGCATGGTCAGGGCAGGTGTCTGCATGTTCCCAGCAAGCCAGGCTGCATCTCAGGGTAGGCAGGCATCATGAGCAACCAGGGAAGATCCTCTCCCTGGGGACCCTCAAGCCTCCTGCTCGTGTTGCAGGTGGGTGTCTGCAGCACTGGGTCTGGAGCGATGCCCCACAGGTGCCAGGTGATGGACAAGCAGGCAGAGAAACCTTCCTGATGCAGGATGATGCAGTAACCGTGGATACCAGCAAGGTAATTGGTGAGAAAGGAAAAATCTGAAAAAGGCACCTGCTGCTGAATTCAGCCATCTCGAAGCTCTTTGAGGTAGCTGCCGATTTACACATCAAAAGAGGAAACTGAGAAAAGCCTGCCCAAAGGTTGCAGGTGAACTGTGCTCAGGTCCTCACCCAGATGGCTACTGGCCTCAGCAGATGGGGTAGGATGCATTCCTCTCAGCTCAAACTGTCTCCCCATTGAGTCTGCTCTGAGTTGTCCCTTTATAGGCTGTGGGGGAGACAGACCCCTCTGGAAGACAATTTGTGACATTCTCAGGTAGCTCCAAGACAGGACTTGAGACTGCTTCTGGAGCAGCCCTTGAACGCAGATCCCAGGGCTTGGCTATGTGAAGAAACAACTGGTGGGCTGGAAAGCACCACTGCAAAGTTTCCACAGCCAGGGACCCCACATGTGTGTGGCCAGACAGCCACCATCTCTGATGCCTTAACTGCCGTGGTAGGGGTTGTTTTCCTCAGCCTTTTGTCTCATGCTTTGCACCGTGGCCTTGTCCCAGTCTTCACAGAGGGATGGGCAGTGGAAGGGGCATTCCCACGCAGTGCTCATACCTACAAAATCCCATGGTTCCCCTGTTGCCCTCCCACTGTCAAACGTTTTCAAGAGAGCTGGCACCAAGTGCACACCCCTAGCAGATCAGGATGGAGGGGACTGCTTTCTAAGCCATGGAGAAAAAAGCTTTCTGAAGGGTTGGCTGGAACCAGCCAGGTGTTGCCACTATAGTTTTACAGGTCAAAATATCTTCTTGGATAAAGCAGAGAACCATCATCAGTTTCACTTACAGCTCCTTCATCTGCTCATGGAGTTGGGCCTGCAGGAGAACAAGAATGGGGTACAGAAGGAGAAGGATGAGAAGCTGTTTCACAAGGGACCTTTCCTTGAGCCGTCTTCATCCTGTACGTGGCTAAGCTGTTAACGGGTGGCAGTGGAGGCTCAGCTGCAGGCCTGGGCTCAGCAGCTCTGGCTGCAGCACTCCAGGATGACAACAGCAATTTCCGTGGTGTTTTACCACCTGGCAGCAGGGCAGACGGGCTCTTGAGGTCCAGCTGAAGGGGACAGGCATCGCGTGGTCCCCCTCTGCTAATACATTTGTCCATCCATCTCCTGTCTTGTCTTGTTTCCCAGCTAGTCTCCACACACTGGGTTTTGGACCTGCAGCCTCACCTTTGCTGGGGTCTCAGGAGGCTGTTGACCGCCAGCAGTGTGCACTGTCCTTTTCCAAAAACCAGCTCCCAGGACAGCTTCTCTGGGACAAGGGATGGGGCTAGGATGAAGCCCCCCCTCAGGTCTTGGTGCTCGCAAGGGATGCACCTTTCTGTGCTCGCCCAGCAGCCCCCATCAGTCCTGGCCATGGTATTTCCAGCCAGCAAGCCTCAAGGAAGCTGTTTGCCAAGAGCAACAAAACCAGCCGCAGGCAGTTACACCGGCTTCTCCTCCTCCGGGGACGTGAGGGTGAGGAACAAATGTCCAACACCCAGTGTTGAGTGCCTGGCTGTCTCACGGTGCAGGGAAGAGAGGAGTATCCCATGTTGCCCTTGAGACCTACCACAGCCGGCCAAAGCCAGGAGCCCTGCTCAGAAACCGGGACAAGGCTGGAGATCTTAGCTGCTCCCAGGGCGCAGGGGGAACAAAGCGGTGGCCTGGCGAGGCAGGAGCATTTTGCGGCCGGCTGGCCCCGGCCTCAAATGCAGCCCACGTTAGCAGCCTGCCTGGAGTCTGTGTATTAGCCGTGAATTAATGTCCTGCAGAGACTGGGAACCGGGATCATGCGGGGATTAAAGAGGCATTACCCCTTTGTTAAAGCTGATGTTTTTGGGATAATCTGGAAGCTTTAGCTAATACATTATTACAGAAACTCCTTCAATCACAGTGGCAGACAGTAAGCAGATTTGGATATTACTGCATAACTGTGCGCAGGCCTGCTGCTGCTATTCTTCGCTGCCTGGGCAGCATCATGGCACAGCCATGTGTGTCCTGCCCTGCGAGTTCTGCGGAGACCCTGTGGTGGCCTTGTGTCTTAGAAGAGATCCCTGTCTGGAGATGCTACATGCACAACCGAAGGGAGGTTGCATCCTAGTCGAGGAGCTCAGGGCTCCTCTGGGGAAATTGGCAACTTCAGAGCCACTAAAAGGCTTTGTCCATGGAGGAGAGCACTGGGAGCTCCAGCCTGGGTAGCTGGATCCCCAGACCAAGCAGCACGAAGCATCTCTGGAGCAGGGGGAAGCTGTCGCTCTTGCTGTCGGCACACATCTCCCCTTGGTGCTGCTGCCCCATTGGATCTGCTGCTGCTTGGACCCCAAAACTGCTCCCTTCCTTTTTCTCAAGAGTCACAGCAGGTCTAACACAAGATAGCCTTTCTTCATCCCAACGTGGACAGCAGCACCAGGATTTGGGGCTTGTGGAAGAAGCCATTTGGAAGACACTTGCCCAATGCTCCCAGTGGTTCTAAGTGTGCAGGACTTCACAGGTGGCGTCTTGGCACCACATTCCCAAGCCTCATTGGGACTTTGGTGGAGACACGTTCCCAGTTTTCTGTTACTCCATCACGTATTGTGTCTCCCCAGGCGTGACCCCACAGGGCACAGGGGGCTGGCCAGGGATGCTTTCCTAACTCCTGACAGTCTGGGAGGGTGCGGGAAGTTCGTGTGTTCAACAGCTCATCGCTGACCTGGACTGTGCAGGTGGGGCCAGGCCCTCAGGCTGACTCATCAGCAGAAATCATGTCAAGACACTGATGGTCCGCAATATCCCTCTCCTCTGCCTGAAGATGCTGGTGCTCTGCAAGCAATCTGTGCTGAACACAGTCAGCCTCCTTTCCTGGGAGCCCTCCACCCTGCGCAGGTTCCTGCCTGCTGGCAGGCTGTCCTGAAGCTCAGCACTTCGCATCCCTCCACAAAGAGTTTTGGAAATGGGAATATCATGGGGAAAGATGACAAAATCCTGCTGGGAGCAGTCCCCTGGGCACGCAGCATGGTCTCTGCAGAGGGGCACATGGAGCAGGGGCAGGCAGGCTCTAGCAGTGCCTACGAAATGAGAGGAGGCTGCAGGTGGAGGTGGGAGAAAACAGCAATTGCAGAAGTTGTTCTTGCCAGGGTATCAGCTTGCTGCTCCAATACTGTCCATGCCAAGTGATACCACCTTCCCCGCCTGCGCACCAGCTTCCCAAGCCTCACCATGCCACCTCAGCTGGAAGGCCACACAGGGCACGTCATTTATGCATCCCAAAGCTCATGCTTGCTCTAGCATCAGCATGAGTCCAAGCCCTCCCCCTGAGCAGGGTGGCATGCCCTTTCCCTTCCCATGGAGGTTCCCGTTTAGGCTGTCCTGCCCTGTAAGTCTGGAACAACCAGGGAGCTGGCACTAACCCAGAGCCGAGTTTAGTATCAGTCCCTGCTTGTGACTTCGCCTCCGATCCTGCCTCTCAGGGATGCTGTGACTCCCACACAGCAATCCCGGAGACATGGAGGCAGGTGATTAAAGCTGCCATGTCTGGGATTGAAGGAAGGGCAGTTCTCACTGTGACTCATCTCCTAGGAGTGGTGGATGGAGATGAAGGAGGCTCAAGCCTGGCCCTGCAGAGCTGCAGGAAAGGCAGAGACCCGAATGTGGCAGTTTGCAATGTGATGGGACTCAGGCTCGAGCCTGCTTAGCAGTGCTTTGGGGACAACTGGGAAGAGAAACAGGGAAGGTTCATATTGCTGTTATGGCAGATGCATGAGATTGTTTGAGCCAAATGCTGTTGAGAAAATAGATATTAACCTCCAGAGACCTAACAGAAAGAAAGAGAAAATGCAGCGGGTAAAACGTGGGATGGAAATTGGGAGGCAGAGACGGCTGAGAGCACACACAGCCAATGCGATGCATGTGCAGGGGAGCCTGCTGGGGATGGGGGCATGGAGGAAACGTGGTGGAGCTGCGGGATCACATGGCCAAACAGGGGGGGCAACCTGAAATGAAATCCTTGTGCAGGAGCGAGGACCCATGTTCCCAAACTCATCCTCCTCAGGTGGGGAAGCAAAAGGCAGAGATGGGGGACTCAAAGCCGCGATGCTGGAACGCACAAAAGGTAGCAAATCCCTGAGCCCGGATGACACATCTGGAGTCCTCGAAGAGCTAAAAACCAAGTGACTGAGCTCTTAGCAATAACACACAAATTCACATCCTCCAACTATTGGACCGGGGGCAGTAAATGCTGGGCCTACATTTTAAAGAAGGCCCCGGGGTGTGCTAGGGATTACAAACCAATAAGCTTTGCTTCAGCGCGAGGAAATGGTTGAAACAGTTATGCAGAAACATAATTAGAAATCTCGTAGAGCAGGGGTTCCTGAGCTGCCATATCCAGCCACTTCAAATGAGTGCACATTGCCCGAGCAGCTCTTCTGTTCTAGGCCAGGTTATTGGTAGGTCTGGTCCCCTCACGGACACACAGGTACTGCCCCTACAACAGGAGACACAGTTTGGGGCCAGGATGGAGGGGCTGGCAGCAAGCAGAGCTGCCACCGAAGCTGTGAGCAGTCCCCAGGGGCTCAGGACCAGCAAGACCCTTATCAGACACAGGGGTTTAGGCTCTGCCAAGCTGCTGGCACTCACGCTAGCAGCAGCAGGTCAGACCCAGCATAGCCCAGGGCATGCAGCTTTGCTCCTGTGCTCCTAAGAGCCGCTTCCCTCTTCATTTCGCCAAGATGCTGCACCCAGCATGGATGCTCTGCACAAACAAGGCGGCGCTTGCTGGGAGGAAGGAGCACGTTCAAGCACAGAAGGGAACCTGCTGTTCATGCACAGACAAGGAAGATGCTGTGGGAGCACTGAGCAGCTCCATCCCCAGTGTTTCTGCATGTCTGCACATCAGAATCTGGCCCCTGACTGAGAATTGGCCCCTGCCATGAGCATGGTGGCTCAGGGGTACTGCAATGCCAGGAAGACGCTGGCAGCCATGCAAGAAATTGCCATTTGCTCACGTTGTGTCTTTTCCTCCTTCAGGGTACCTTTTGTTGTACCTCCTTATATCCAGCCACCAATTCTGAGGACACCTCAAGGAAGGTAAATCCTGCACAGCTCACTCCCATTGGTGAAATCAGCCAACAGCTAAAATTGCCTCATTTCCTTAGAAAACCAGGCTGAAATATAAGGAATATAAACCAAACACCCAAATGACCAAATAGCCATCAATTCCATGCAGCCAGCCAGGGTGTCTCTGGGTGGGCTGGTTTCAGCAGCAGGGATTGGGCATGCTGCCTTCCATTGATGCTGGTTTGGGTTATATTTTTTTCAATGCTAACAATAGGATTGCAAAACAAAAATGTATTATGGGATCTGTTGTATCACTTCCTCCCCTCCTACTTTCCTAAATAGTTGGAAGGGCTTGGAAAGGTCCACAGCGTTTTAAATACCTGATTCACACTGCTAAAAAAAAAACCCACCCCAAAAAACAGCTGAGAAAGACTTTTCTATAATACTTTTTGTGACAAAGCCCCCCCCTGCAAGAACCTGAGGCCCTTGGGACCCATCAGCAGAGGTCCTGATGCTCCGAGTGTACCTCTTTGTCTGCTCCAGTCCTGTGGAGCTCACCGTGCCCCAAAACCAGCCCCGCTGAGCCCCCCGTTGTTACGAGATGGGGGTACAGGCAGGCAGCTGGCACAGATGAATGTTTCTGCCCTGGGCTTTTCTTGGCAGAAAGAAGAACAAGCACCTCCCTCAAGGGCCTCCTCTGCCTGCCTTGTGCCCCGGGGCATTCGTGCACCTTTCTCTAGAGCATTTGCATGGGGGCACCACAGAGACTGCAGGCTAGTCTGGAGGGATGCTGGTCTGGAAATCCCCACTGCAGCTTCCCACAGCATATGCCAAGGGGCCTGAGGACAAGAAATCAGGAGGGACCCTCCCCCACCCCCCCCACCCCCCTTAACTGTTGAAAAAGTAGGACAGGTCTCCCAGGCTCTCCTGTGCTCCTTCCATCACTCCCAGCATCTCTCCAGTTCACTCCTGCCTAACCCTGCCCTCTCTTGCTCCACCAATGTAATCCTCAAACTCAATCGTGTCCCCGATTTAACTGCACCCCCTTTGAGCCGGGGCTGTCTGGTGTCTCACAGGATACTAATACCACAGGCATGGAGTCACAAAGAGCAAAAGAAGGGCAGAGAAGGGGAACACGTTGCCCAGCCTGAGAACTGCCCCTTCAGCCCAGCTAAAACTGCCACTGCAGGCAGCTCAGGAGCCTCTTGGTGCTCTGTGAGGCACTTGCACTCTCTGGCATCTCCAAGATGGACCAGAAGGTGATGAGCACCATGCACATCAGCAGTGGATCTGGTGCCGGTGTCCCTGCAGGGTTGACTTGGCAGAGTGATGGTGTCACGATTGCCCTGTCCTCCCCATATCTCCTATGCCTGCTGTAGTTGCACCATCACAACTGTCTGTGGGGCTGCACTGAAGTAGAGTGGGTTTTGTCCAAGGGCCAACAGCTGAGCTTCCCCTTGGGGCCAGCCTTGGTTCAGCTTGATGGGCTTTGAACCCGCAGGGCAGCCCCTGCACGGAGTAGGGGAGCGGGAAGGGGAGCACGGGGTCCCCTTCCCCCTTGCATTTCAGCAGCCTGCGTGCTGGCTGTGCCTTGCCTCCTCCCTCCCCGTGCTGCCACCTCCCATGGCGCAGCACCCCGGTGACATCGGCACGCTGCCCCCTTCACCTTCCTCGCCACTCACAAGGGGCTGAGCAGCTCCCCGCACCACTTCACAATGCCCTTTGCGTGCAGCTCTTCAGCCCCCTCCAGGTCCAAGCGACACTGCTGTAATCAGGCCAAGATATTTAATTTTGTGAGCGAAACGTAATGTGATCAGGCTCACTAAAAATGTCTCACTGCAAGCCAGGCCAACACTCTCCAGTTTTTTTTCCTTTCTCTGCTCATCTACCCTTTTGCTTGAAAACGTGTATCTGGCATGCACAGCCCTCTCTAACCCCAGTGGCACTTCCCACGCTTGGCTCCACTTGCCTTGTTTTCACGTCTCATGCACAGAACCATTGAATTTGCTGCGTGGGATAGGCCACGGTTTCTTGCCACGCAGCACTGAATTCACTTTCCTCCAGCTCTTACCAAAGGCTGCAGCTCCCTGTGACACCCCTCCGACTCACAGGGCCATCTCCATACTCAGGCTTGGGATGTCTTGATTTCCAAAAGGCTTTCCTTGTTGCCTGTTGGCCAGGTCATGGTAGTTTTGCCAGGGACCTCAGCCGGATGGATGGGATCTCGTTATCCAAACGTCCCCTCCAAATTGTCTAAGGATGTTAGTTTTACTTCTTGCTGTGGAGAAGACCCAGACAGCAAGATTGCTTTTTCTTCTTGGCCCCTAGCTCCTGCAGCTCAAAGCCTTTTGTGATTAAAGCCTTGATTACTGTGGGCCAGGATGAGGTTGGAGAGCCTTGTCCTGGCCACAGGAGGGGTAACAGGAAGAACATCCCTCCCCATGGTGGTGACTGTCCCCATCGTTCCCTACAGAGAGATAGACTGTCCTGAGAGCCCGGTCCCTGTTCTCTCCAGTCCCTGTGTGGCTCTTTACACCCCATCACTCCCTGCTCTCAGTCCATCCCATCAATCCGTCCCTCTTGCACTTTCTCATTTCACAGCTCTCAAATCCAGACACACTCCACCCATTTCCAAAACAAGCCCCGGGGCAGCGGAGTCCAGAGGTGGCCATGGCACCTGGGCCACCGCACCGTCGTCCCTGCAAGAGGCCACGTTGGGCGCACTGCTCGCCTCCCTCCCGGACCCTGGCAAGGAGACACCTCCGTCACCCATTGCAAGCTCTGTCCTGGGTGCCTGGAGGTGGCCACCCCATTTCGCAGGGGCTGAGACAGCCTATCTCAGGGTCACCCCACATCATCGCCGGTCCTGGCAAAGGGCAGGGTCCGGTTCCAGCAGTGCAGGGCCAGTTCCTGTCCTGTGCCAGGCCACCAGTGATGCAGGCGGTGGCCATGGACTTGTTTGCCTGCCTTGCTCTCTCACCCCCTCGCTTGCCAGGCTCACATGCACGTGGGCTGCAGTGCCTCTCGGGGGCCCTTGCACCGTGCCAAGGGAGCTTTCTTATCTTCACAGGAATGAAAACCTTTCCCAAATCAAAGTGCTTGGGTGGCTTTGAAGAGTTTCCTCTGGAGATGAAATAAGGCTGTTTGCAAGTGTGAGCGATTGCTGCTGAAGCTGGAGCTCCTGGTGGGATGGTGACTGGGCTGCTGGTGAGCACTGGACCCGATCAGTGGTCCTGGGGCTACCCCAGGCTGGGCCCTTTGGTGACCTCAGCAGGCTTGAGGCCAAAAGAGCCATCCTCCAGGCTGAAACCTCCCCCCTCAGACAAAGCCCACCAACACAGGGCTTTTCTAATTCATTTCTAACTGGCTGCACACCGGCAATTGTGTGGCATGAAAGACAACCAACAAAGGAACGTTTTAGAGGATTATGTGGAGATAATATAGATGTTCAAAGGGCACCCTGCGCAATAAGGTCCTGTACAAATCCTCAAGTCCCCAGGACCCACAGGGCCCATCTGAAGGGGAAAAATAAATGCAAGGGCCAGTGCAGCAAATGAGTCTGAAGAAAGTCTCACCTCCTGGAGGAAACTACCCAGACTGGGTTGTTCTGCTTTGAGATGCTGGATGAACGGTAGATGTGGAGGGACTAGAGACAATCCTGCTGTGGGCCTGGGGACAGGCAGACATGCTTATGTGATCTGGGACTCACCAGCACAGGCTGTACCTGCCAGCATGCCCTGGGGAGCAGAGAATGTCTGAGAAGCCAGTATGCATGTAGATTATTTGTTGTTTGATATTTTCCCTTTAATGCTTTTGTCCTAAAATAAATATACAAAAGTTCAGGGCCCTGCAGGTTGTGTCTGTTAGCAAGAGAAACGGATGACTGACTCAGTTATTGCTTTGGAGCAATCGATGCTATTTGTTTACCAGGATGGGCAAAGTCTAGTCTCCCTGGGCACATCTGGCTCACAGCTCCTCATGAACCTGCCCCAAAGCTGTCTTGCCACCCTGCCAACACAACCCTGCCACTGCCACCTCTCCTCTGCCTCCCTTGTGGGGAGAGCACACTCACCTGCATGGCACCAAGCAAACTGGTTGACATACTGCTGCACGAGCCAGGGGGTTTCTTGGGCTTTGGGGACAGAAGGACTTTGTCAAGGGGCAGGAGGGGCGAAGGCCCACACTGGATCCCAGCCTGGGGCGATGATGCTCAGGAACAAGGGCAAGCAGGATATACTGTGTGCTCTGTGTCAGCGATGGGTCCATCATCCTGGCACCTGGGCACAAAAAGGCAGCCTACAGAGCACAGCAATGCTTACCATATGCATCCCATCCCCAGTATGCCACCTACTGAATCCCAGGTCCAGCTGATCCCCCCACCAGCACATGCACCCTGGCACATCCATCATCCTCATGTGCCCCAGCCCCACGTGAAGATCCCGATACAAGGATCCCACACTCCAGGCCTCCAGACCTCCCAGTTCAGGCTCGTTCTCTCCCTAGGGATATGCTATTTCTGCATGGGGCTGGATCAGGGCCACTGTGGCCAGCCTGGCTGTACAGGGCTCCCACTGCTGGGAACTGCACCCCTTGTGAGAGGGTCTCGGTTGGCCTTTACAGCAGAGCCCAGCTTGTTTGTAACTCATTTAGCACTGCATTCCCCTTGGAGTCTCACTCAAGTGTCTCTGGATTTTTCCCTAGAAGAGTGTTGGCTCTAGGATATTGCAGAGCAAACAAAGAGCAGAGATAAAGGGACAGCATCATCCCGTCAGAGCAAACACAACTCTCCAACCTCCAACACAGTGACTACAAAGGCCGCGCGGGTCCACCACTGCTGTCACCTCCCACCCCAGCCCCTTGCTGGCCCCAAGCCTCTGCCTGTGGTCCTACCTGGTGGTGCTGGGAGGCCACGTGCCAGCTCCAGCGGGCAGCACACTGACCTCCCACCAGATACTGCCCACATGGCCTCAGTGCTTCTCCGTTCCCAGTCCATGCTGCCCTGGTCTCCCCCATCCGTGAGGTCCCAGTGCCAGGGCTGCTTGTTCCTGCCTTCCGTGTCCACAGTAGTCTTGTTTCTACCCTGCTGATGCTCATGGCAACTTGGGGTCAGTCCCTGTCCTCCACCTCCCTTCTCCTTTGCTGTTTCCATCCACTAACCTTGCCTTGGGCCCCCACCTCTCAGTCTGTCCCTGCCATCTTCTGCCAAGTCCACGCTGACCCTGAGCTCTCCATCTTCTGGTGTCCATGCGCATGGTCTGTCTGCCCCCGCCATGGTCCCAGCGTCACGGTCGGTACCCAGCACCCACCCTGCCGTGGTGCCTGCCCCTGATGCCACCCTGAGCCCTACAGAAGCACGCTTGACAGCACGGATGGCCAGGCCTCCCTGAGACATGTCTGCCCTGCCAGAAGCGGGGCTGAGGGGACCCCTGCTTCTCCCTTTCTCCGTACGCAGAGCAGCTTCTCTCCTGCCCAGCCCAGTCTCCGTGGGCAAGTCGGAGCGTGAGCCGAGTTTCCTGCTGTTGTGTCTCCCGTCCCCCATGTAATTCACGCCAGGCAGGGCAGGTCTAATCTGGTCTCCTCTCCCCGAGTTTCCTCCTGCCTCCCTTAGACTGCAGCCAAAAGGCAGGATCTTGTGGGGAGAGGTCATGGCTGGTCTGACAGCCAACAACTCATGTTCTGGGGATGTGGAAACCTCCATTCACCAGTGCCTGCTCACAGAGACTCTCTCCAGGGCTGGACCATCTCCCAGCAGCAGCTGGGGGCTGGCTGGAGGTGGGCTTACAAGCAGAAGACCATTGGACCCTAACAAAGGCAGGAAATGGGGGTAATTCTCCTTGCGGAGGAGGTATGGATAGCAGATCCCCCAGAGGAGGTGAGGCCAGCTTAGAAAGCAGCAGGGACCTGGTAGATTCAGCTGACTCCTTGCAAAGGTGTGCTTCCAGCGAGCTTCCTTCTTCCTGCTCCTTTCCATCCTCTCCTCCCTTTGGGCCAGCTCTGCCAGACCCTCAGCAGTTCCTGCACTAGCAGGACATGAACCCACCAGTGTCCCGGCCAGGGCATGGCTGAGGGTGCCTGCTGCTAGACCTGCACCCTGCCAGGTCCAGGGCTGGAGGGTTGGGGAGGCAGCGAAGGGGGCCAAAGGAGCCCCCACACCTCATGCATAGCACAGCTCACTGCTTCCTGCCCAGGAGCCCTGTGCTAAGCACCAGGAGAAAGAATTTGAGTCTCTAGGGGAATAAACAGAGTGCCAGAGGCAGGGCATGGGAGGGAGGTCCCCACAACCCAAGTCCCTGGCATGGGGCGTGGTGGTGGGAACAGCAGGAGCTGCCCCTTGGGGGTGGCTCACAGCCCGGGGAAGCTGAGCATCCCCATGGGCTTCCGAGAGTCTGATAGTCTCTAGTAAGCTCCTCTCAAGTCTGAATCCCAAGATCAGCTCTGGTTTTGAGCAACAAAGCTCAATTTGCCAGCAGGATTTCATTTTTTTGGTGCTCTGCTGTTTCTACTTCAAGAAATCTCTGCTGCCGCAGAGGATGGGTGGAGATTGGAGAAACATTCTCTGCAGAAGTCCGCCTGAACCCTGAAGCAAGAGATTGATTAATCATTGCTTGAATAATTGCAGGGCACTGCAGACAATCTGTTCCCAACGGCCTGTGAAGGAAAGGGATGAGGTGGACAATTGGGCCCCTGCAAGGCCAGGGGAGGTCACTCACCCCAGGCCATTCGCACATCAGCCTCAGGGTTGCTGGATTAAATGGTTTCTTTTTAAAAAGGAGATCTAATCTCTTCAAAAAAGCTTGAGCAATGCTGTGAGCCCATCATCTCCCTGAGAAAAGCTCTTCCAACCTTCAAATGCTTTCACCACTAGGACACTAGCTTTCAATTCAAGGCTGAATCTGCCTCTCTTCAGTTCCAGCCCTGTTCTTGTTACACCTTTCTGTGGGATTTAACGGTTCCCCACTATCTTTTCCACATGCGACGACATAGGCCAGGTCCTCAGATCACCTGACAACATACTTTTTAACAAGCATCACATCACTAGGCCTGGCTTTCCAGCCTGTGGTCAGGTCTGCGGTGCTTCTTCAAGCTTTCCTGGTATTTCCCTGCCTTCCTCCAAGGGTGGGTGCCAGACACAGAGCTCCAGCAGTGAGCTATTTACTAGCGCTCCCCTTTGAGACACCCACAGCAGGGCACACCAAGTTCATTTTGGGGTACCTGTTCATGCTGATCCCTAATTCCTTTTCCATGGAAATATCTGCATCACTGGATGAGGCAGATAGTCCTGGGAGGGCTTCAAACGAGCTCCCTTGGTTGCTGGTTAAAAGCCAGTGTTCATATCTCCGCCCTGTATAGGCATGCCTACAGTCATTGCTTTCCAAGACCTAGCCTGCAAGCTTAACATGCAAGCTTCATTTCCAGATATATATATTCCTGTGTTTATCTGTATTCAAATGCGCCCTGACCATTTAACCAGGTGATTCAGCATGAAACCATCCTCATTCCTTTCTGTCTCATCACTCTCGGTGTCATTTTCAAGCTTTACCAGCAAAGATTTCATATCTTCTTCTACATCATTGATAAAAATGTTTAATAGCAGTGGACGAAGAATGGGTCCCTGGGGGGAGGTAGGTAGAAATAGCGCTACTTACTGATATCTACCCATTAGCAACTACCTCTGAGATCTGCCAGGGAAGCATTTTTAATCCATCTAATATGTGCCCTGTTAATTCCTTATAATGCAAGTTTTAATCAAAATGTCAGGTGGAAGTAAGTCAAATGCCTCGGAGAGATCTGACTGTACTATATCAACACAATTGCCTTTCTCAACCAGACCAGTAATCCTGTCAGAAAAAGACAACAGGTTTGTGTGACAAGCCCTGCCATCCATGCCACCATGCTGGCTGCAGCTCCTGGTTCTGGGGACCTCACATCACCATTTGTTCCTCAACCCAGGGATCCACGTGTGGACCAAAAATCCACCAGAGACCAGCAAAACCCTCTGAGCAATAGCCTCATCCCCTTCTCCTAGTTTATACCCATGTTTCCTCCTCATTCGCAGTGATATTTTGGGGACAGTGGTCCCTGAGGAAGGGGATGAGCTTTCAAGGCTAGACGAGGTCTGTGATGCTCAGCCCCAAGGGTCTGTCCCAGGAGGAGCTTCCAGCGTGGCAATGGTGGAGCCTGTGCGGCCCTGAGATGCGAGGTGGGCTGAGAGCCGTGGGAGGACCAGAGCTCAGGGGCTTCCCCGGCTTGCAGGATCTTTCATCCTCCGTCACCACAAAGTCGGGCCAGATCTGCATTTGCAGCAGCCCACAGAAGCTGCCTCTGTTGTCTTATTTTTGTTATTTTTGAGAGGATATTTTAGCGCTGAGCACATTCCCTCCTGTTGCCATGGCAGCCGTGACAGGGGTTATATACCGTGAGAAAAATACCAAAATTAATGAGTGAGTGAAAGTGCAGCCGAGAGAAAAACAAGGTTAAAAAAAGAGTTAAAATAGTAATAAAACCCATCTCCCAATAATTCGGCAGCAAGTCGAAGTCCCACAGGCAAGACAGGCAGCGACCATCCAAGCCGTTCAGCCCCTCCATCGATCCCAGCGTGGGGGTCGGCTGCCCGCATCCCGTGGCCAGCACATCTCCCGTCTGCGCTTGCCAGCGCAGCGCTGTCCGAGGGATGCGCCTCTCCCGCAGCATCCCGCTTACACTCCGGATCAGGCCAAAACCGCTCAGTCCCTTCCCCTGCAAACCTGCAGCCCTTCATTACGTGGTAGGCATGCGGAGGAGAAGTTCTTTAATGTGCTCATTTCCTTGCATTTGGGTTTTGAGGATCTTTTTGTTTTTAATTGTAGAAACAAGCAAATTGTCAGAACATCTGTGTTATTAGCATTTGCTGCCCAAATCCGCGCTGCTGCTTCTCCTGTGGAGCCCAGAGCTGATAAGAGAGAGAGAACAGAAGAGCCTTTGAACTCCTTGCAGCAGACGGCAGCCAGGTTGCTGCGTGTGTGTGTTGGGGAGGGGGTATTTATTCTCTTGTAAGGTTCATTTGCTCTCCGTGTTTCCCTTTCTTCTCGCTTTCCCAGAGATTTAGCTGGATGCTCTTCTCTCGCAGGCTTTGTTCTTCTGACAAGGCCCCACCGGCACCACGAAGCAGCTGTCTGCGTGACGCCAGAGCATCCCGGCATGGGGTACCCGCTGTGCGGGGCGAGCCAGCGCCTCCAGCAGCATCTCCAGGGTCGGTGGCACTGCCAGCACCGGGGCAGGTGGGTGGGAAGGATCTGGAGGGTCTCACAAAATAACTCAGCAGCCAAAGCTGCAGCTTGATGGTTTCCCATTGCTTAGACTGGCCCGGCTTTCTGGGAAATGGCGAAGACAAGGTAAGGACCAGTGACGTGTACTGTAATGCCCCAGCAAAGGGAGGACAGGGAATGGCAACACCAGCATCAGGTTTTCCTTGCTGTCAGAGGGCAAGGAGCACTCTGGGAGGAGCTCGTCTGCTTTCAAAGGCAGTGGGCAGAGGAGGAAGGTAAAGACAGACAAATCACCGCTGGGATGCCAGGCCTTGGGTGGCCTGGACACGGCGTCCTGCCAGCTCCCCTGGCCGTCAGGTGCTGCTGGCACTGCCCAGGGTTTTGCCAGGCAGCTCCTCTGGGCTGCAGAGAGGTGAATCCTGAGGCTGGGACATTTCTTTTTCCCCTACGCTCTTAGAGCCTGGACCTGCCTCTCAGAAACGTGCCTGAGCAGAGGCTGCAGATGGCAGGCTCCAGTCCCTCACAAATAGGAGGCATCTAGTAAACTGTGTGCATGCACAGCTTCCCCAGCTGCTCTCTGCACAGTTTGCCTATCGACTACCTGTGCCTCTTGCGAAATGGAAACCTTTGGTCACCAGCGATCTCTTAAGTTTGCCTTCACTGCTCCACAGACAGCCTTGGATCCACAGGGTCACTTCCTCAGTTATTCCCTTTGCTACAGCTCTCCAGCCCTCCCAGGAGGGCTGCCAGTGACTGATAAATTAAATCTCATGCTGTCTCCAGAGAGTTTAATTCCCTCTCTCTGTCCAGATCCCCGCTCACGCTGTATCAGCAGGGTAAACCCTGACAAACCCCACAGCTCCTTTCCCTGCCCTTCCACGGTGGGCTTTGACCTTCCCTGGCTTTTCACTTCACATCTTCCGCTAAATTGGCTTCATGACAATTGACACCCAGAAAAAAACCAAACACACAGACGCAAAGAAGCCGACATCCCTGTAGGAGCAGAGATGGCCCTGCTACAGGAAAGTCTCGGAGGAGAGCAGGGTTTTCCACCCAGAGGGGATGACTCTCCAGCTCCTTTCTCCTGCCCAGCAGGAAGAAGCCCTGCCAGGGGCTGAGCTTCCATCTTGCGGGGGGGAAAAGTGGGGTGATTTGGGCTGAGCCAGAGCCAGGGCTCCTCCGAGCATTCTGGCGCAGCCTCTAGATGGTGCAGTCATCGCAGCCGAGCTGAGCATGTGTGCAGCGAAGAGAGCTGCGCAACAGGTTGGCGTAGCTCAGCGGAGAGAGCGAGGCTCCCATCCTCACGCTGCGGAGAAGCAGAAAGCGACTTTCCAGCACCCTGGCGAGAAATCTGCACTGCAACCGGCTGAGAAGGCGGGTGCTGCTCGGTGAGGGGCCCTGCAGCCCCGTGGGGTGCCTGGCCCTAGCAGGGTGCCGAGAGCCACCCCAGCATCTCCGTCTGAGAGAGTTGAGGCCTTTGGGAGGGCCAGGCTGCAGGTCCAGCCCGCTGGCAGGCAGCACTGGCTCTCCTCGCAGGAACACAGAGGCCAGCGTAGGCATCGAGGGAAGGGGCACCCCTGGAGCACGCTGTCCCCAGGCCCCCTGGGACTTGCACTCACCCATCTGGGGTCCCACGGGGGCTCAGCAGGCGAGTGAGGACCCAGCTGAGGTAGCAGAGCTTGTGAAGACGTTGCAGGGGCAGCCAGGAGCATGCAGGTGCTTTTGGGAGCTCGCAGGTGCTCTCTGCTCCTGAGTCCCGACACCCTGCAATAAAAGCATGATTCACCAAGGTGTGACGGGAGGGGACAGTTGCTTTTCCAGGCCCCAGTGCCTCACCCGGGCAGGGCTGCAGGAGCCATTGCTTGCAGCCTGCCAGGAGCCCTGCTCAGTTGGGGGGATCCGAGGAGGGGTGGGCACAGCCCCCCGGTGGGCTCCTTCCCACGGAGGGGCCGTCCCCTTAGCACAGCGGGGTGCACTGCCGGCCGAGCCCCCTTCCCCCGTGCAGCGGGGCTGCGGGGGTGTGAAGCGCCGGGTGTAAAAATAAATGAACAGAAATGAATAAACAAGAGCACTGGGAGGGGAGCGAAAGGGGAGACCCGTCCCACACGTGAGCGAAGGGGTCTCCGGGGGTGAGGGGTTCCCGGGGGGGGATGTGGGGGGAGCCCTCCCCTTCTCCACCGGCCCGGGGGCTTGGCGCCGTGCCCGCAGCCCGGAGCCGGGCGGTACGCGGCGCGGTGGGCGGACGGCTCTGCCCGGCAGACGATGCCCGCTCGTCCCGGCCCGGCTGGGCTGGGGATCTGATAAGGAGCCGGAGCTCCACCTCCCCGTGGTGGCGGCGAGAGGCGGAGGCAGCGGGGAAGGAGGTGGGGGGGAGGGGGGGGGGGGGGGAAGGGGCCGTGCCTGCGCTGCGCTTCCCTTGCACATCCTCACACACACCGAGGGACGGAGGCGGGCACGGACGGAGCTGCCCACCGGGGCTGCCGCCAGCCCTGCCGCCGCCGCTCCGCCGGAGGAGCCGCAGCCCCGGCCCGGGGGAGGGGGGCGGTTCCCACGGGACATTTTTTTTTTTTTCGCCCCCCCTCCCCTTTTTTCTTTTTCTTTTTTTTTTTTTTTTTAAATTTGGTTTTCATCCGTGGATAACGATCGAGAGGAGCCGGGGGGGTGGGGGGAGCCCGGTCCCGGCGGGGAGGAGGCGATGCAGACGCCGCTGGATCAGCGCGCAAAGGGCCGGCACGGAGCGCAGCGCCGTCCGCATCCAAGTAAGAGCTGCGGCAGGACCGGGAGTCCCCGCCCGCGGCCGCGGAGAGCTGCGGAACGGTGCGGAGCGGTGCGGGATGCCCCGGGCGGGAGCCCGCCGCTGTGCGGGAGGGTGAGCCCGGGGCCGGGCGGCGGCGGGAGAGGCGCTGGCGAGCATCCCGCTCCCGCTCCGCGCCTCTCCGCGCCTCTCCGCGCCGGGTTGCGCGGGCGGCGGCAGCGGGGCGCGGGGCTGGGCGGGCGGCTCCCGGTTACCGGTACCGCCCGGCGCTGCCACTTGTTGTGCGGCGGGGAGCGGGGACAGCCCGGATCCGGGCAGCGTGGGTTGGCGTGGGGTGGCAGTGGGTGTGCGGCTGTGTCGGGGTGAGTGCGTGTGGGTTGTTTTTTGTGGGTTTTTTGGGGTTGGTTTTTTTTTTTTCTGTCGGGGGTGGCTCTGGGTGTGCGTCCCCCTTGCACCCCTGGGTGTGTGCGCCCGGGGTGTGAGCGCGGCTCGGGGTGCGCTGGTGCGTGGGAGCGGGAGAAGTTGCCGGTAGGAGCCGGCTGGGAGCCGGGGCGAGCGCTGGGTGCTGGGAGCGGGGCTGTGCGTGTGTGTGTGCGTGTGTGTGTGCGAGGGGAGCGGGCTGAAGGGGTCTGGCAGGTTTGCACGCCTGTGTCCGTGGCGGGGTGTCTCTGCGTATGTGTGCGTGTACCGGTGGGGTGTGGGTTACAGGAGTGGTGTGCGTGTCGAGGAGCGGGCTGCGTTTGTGTGCCGGGAGCGGGGGTGTGTGTTGGTGTGTTGGAGGGGGGGTGGGTGTGTGTCACAGGAGCGGGGTGTGCGTGCGAGTGAGTGTGTCAGCGGGGTGTGCGTGCCTGCGCCTTAGAAAACCCCCGTTTCCCTGCCTGTACGCCAGGCTGAGTGTGAAGCCGGTGCCGGGAGAGCGGCTCCCGTGTGTTTTCCGCGGGTGTGTGCGTGTGTGTGTGTGTGCGTGTGTGTGTGCGGGGCTGGCGGGAGGCGCCCCGTTCATCCCCCCGGGGCTCGCCGGGGAGCGGCGGAGCGGAGCGCTCCGTGCCCGGAGCCTCAGCCCGGGCAGACCCGCCGGGGGCCGGGGAGCCTCGGCCGCAGCGGCCGGGGAGCGGAGCCCGGCCTCCATCCTCCCTCCCAGCCGGCGGGGGCGGCTGGGGGCCGGGAGCCGCGGCTCTCCCCGGCACCCTGCGAGGTAGGGGGTTCCCTATCCCCCCCCTCCCCAAGCCCCCCCCCCCCAGCCCCTCCGGGCTGCAGTCCCGGAGGAGAGCCGCTCCCGCTGCTGCCGGCTCCCTGCGGCCCTGCCGGGGTGGGGTGTTTCAGGCCCGCCACGTTTTTGCCTTCCCCCAGGACCTCCCTCCAGGCCGGGATGGAGGGTGGGATGGTGGCAGGAGGGGACAGGAGCCCGCAGGACCCCGGAGGGGCTGTGGGGGACCCCCGAGGTGGGAGAACGGGGGCTGCCGCCCTAGGGAGGCTCTGACAGGTCTCTGCCTCGCTGGCTGCTGGAGTTGGAAGGGATGTGGAGAAGGAGGCAGAAGGAGGGAGGGCCCCAGGCTTCGCCCTCTTTTCATCACTGTGCAACTCCTAAGAGATGATTTTGGGGTAAAGCTGTTCCCAAGCAAGTGGGGTTCCTCGTTACAGGGTGCTCTGGCTTCGGGGTGCTTGGGCCCAGCCTGCATAAATGCTGAGCAGCTGCAGTGGCAGCCAGAGCCGAAAGAAACCATGGGACGTGCCACAAAATGCCCAGGATTCACGCCATCCGTGCCTTCGATGCAGGACTGAACACCAGTGGCTGTTTTTTGGACAATATGGTCCTTGATCTCAGGCCCTCGCGTGGAGTGGAGCCCGTGGAGCCGTGATTAGCATTTGCTGCTTCCTCGGATGTTGCTCCAGCTCCGAGCATCAGAGTAGAGCTTTGGGGGGGGGGGGGGGGGCGGGATTAGTATTTGTGTGCTCAGTGCAGGGTTTGGATAGACTTGTAAGCATGGCTCCCAGCCACGCAATCAGCCGTTGGGAGCAATAAGCGTGGACTTTGGTGCCCGTTCCCGGAGCGCTGCTGCCTTCCGTGGAATGGGGCCAAGGGGCTGTGGGAATCACAGGGAGCACAGGCTTGTTCAAGCAGTTGCTTAAATTCTCGGTGCTTTATAACCTCTCTGTCATTAGGGCTTGTTATTTTGGGGGGGGGGGGGTGGCTGAGTTCTGTAGGATTTTGCATGCCACTGTCCTCTGAGAGCTTCCCAGTCATGCATTAAGCAGCGTGACTAACGCCTCTCTCATGTGGTTCAGTCTCTCACACTCTCCCCGTAGGGAGAATTGTGTGTGCGGAGGAATAGTTGTTTTGGGAGGGGTTTTTATTTTTAAGTGCTCTGTGCTCTGCCAGCAGGTCGGAAAAAGGTGCCTGGCACCTGAGAAGAAAGTGTGGGATGGTCTTTAGATCCCATGGGAAAATAGCCTGATGCCTTGGACTGGCCCCTGGGAAGCCTCTGTCTCCTGCACAGACGTGCTTTTCCCCGGTGGTGGAGGCTTCCTCCTCCTCCTCCTCACGCCCAGCTCTGGGCTCCCATGTCTGTGCTGTGTCATTCGCACCCCTAGGCGCCAAGCAGGATTCCTTACCCCGGCGAACCCGGGGCCCCTCACGCCTGCCGGCAAGTCCATTGCGGGACGATGGTCCCACTCGGGTTCCCAGCCCCTCTCTTCTTCCAGCCTCCCTGTTTTGGAGGTTTCCTTCACCTGCAGGAATGGCGCTTGGGTTTAGGCTCCAGCTCCTTTTTTGGAGCAGAAAGCATGGGTGCTGGGCACCCTTGGGTGACTCCCTTCCTCCTCCGCTGGCACAGGGCTCCTGGCATTTCCAGCTCCTGGGGTCCTCCCTCCCAGCTTAGTCAGGGCCATGTGAGGCATCGCACTGCTTTGGGACTATCACCTTTACCTGCGATCTTTCACGTCACACCAAGGCTTAGTCAGGACGGCGCTACATCATCAGCAGTCACAGCCCAGCCTAGTGCAAACAGACTTGTGCAAACAGTCCGGCAGCGGGCATGGGTGCCTCTCCCAGCTGGGGTATCCTCCAGGAGCCCCTTCCCAGTGGCCCGGGCTGCCCGTTTTTCCCTTCTCCCTGTCCTTGCCGCACAGCGATTTCCAAAGGGAGTGCGGGGCAATGGGGTGATGAAGCTCAGTGTGGGTTTGGACACCTCATGGAGGCAGGTGGACATGGGGGGGTTGGGGTCTGGTGTGAGAGCACACGCATGCTGCGGGCAGACACACGTGTGACCCAGTCGGGGTGTGCACACACACACGGTGCAAGTACCCCCGCACGGGGTGACATCACACAAATGCACACCCGGTGGCAACAGGGGCATGCGTACATGGTCCCCCCACGCAGGCACACGCGTTGCTCGGTGCACACACACACACACTCAGTGCAGGGTTGCAAACTCCTGTCTGGTGCACAGGCTCTCCCAGTGCAGGCACGGATGTGCTCCTCGCAGTGCGTGCACACGTGTGGCACGCCTGCACACCCGGCTAGTGCACATGTGTGCGCGTGTCCACTTTTTCCTACAGGCACATAGTCGTGCTCCGGGCAGGTGCACATACACCCAAATGCTCATAGCGCACACACGGATACATGCACACTGAGTGCAGACACACGCGTGTGCGCGTACACGCATCGCTGGGTTTTGCCTGTATTGATGCAGAGATGCGTTGTGTTTCTGCTCAGCTTCTTACCTCCTCCATCCTCAGCCCTGTGCATGCCTCTTCCCTTCCTCCTGGGGACATACATCTCAGAGGTATCTGTACACAGTGCCGGTCTGGACAGTTACGCATGGCCTCAGCAAGGTTGGAAATACCTCTTCTCTGCATGAAGGACGCTTGCAGGACAAGGGATCAGAGTCAAGCTAGGCTTCAGGGCCATAGTTTCGTCTTTAGAAATAGAGATGTATTTTCACCTGCGGAGGGAGAGCTCCTCTCTTCCGTGCCACCAATGAGGCACTTGTCTGTGGGGAAGCGGAGGGGTGGAGGGACTGGGAGCTGCTGGCTTATGGGAAGTACCAGGGTGGACAGTGCTGGATGCTCCACTTGTTGAGGGTCTGTATGATGCCAGGGTAACCAGGAATTAAGCACTTGCTATGTGGCACCGTGGAGGGGAGATGGTGGAGGAGCACTCACCCATCCCACAGGCTAGGTGCAGAGTATGGAGAGAGCGAGTGATGGGAGTGGCGAGAGGGTTGCTGCTGTGGGGCCATGGCAGATGCTTGTGGCTGTTGATTTTAGGGCATCTGACCACTGAGCTTTCTGGGTGCCCGTGAGCTGGGCTGCACCCCTTCATGCTTACGGCTCGGCAGAAGCTGTGTGGGTGTGCCTGGACCCTGGAGGAGGAAGGTGTGTTCCCAGAACAGAAAGCGGGGGACGGGAAAGCTGGTGGCCAAACACAGCAGCAGGCAGGGGCTTGGTGACAGGGCATGTGGCTTGGCATAGAAGGGGACAGTCTCTGTGGGGCTGGCAGTGCGCCTGGCACTGCCTCTGCAGTGTGTGCATACTGGGAGGAGGTTTCCAGTGGCTGGGTGCCTGCGGTGCAGCGTGTGCAGTGTGTGTCTCTGCAATGCGGGGGGGGGCAGTACTTCTGTCACTGCCTCTGCAGCGGGTGGGGTGGACACTGGCACTGGCAGGGTCCTGCCTGCGGGGCAGGGTGGGCACCCAGTGCGTGCATGCACTGTCCCAGTCTGGGAGTGGGAGGGAATGGGAAGGAACAGTGTGTCTGCAGTGAGCGAAGGGAACAGTATTTGCTGGCGCAGGGTGTGGGGTTGCCTAGTGACTGTGCAGCAGAGGGGAGATGCTGTGCCTACCATTGCAGTGTGCTGGGGCTGTGCAGTGCTGCTGCTCCGCGGGGAGGCACGGGCTCTGCCCTGAGGGGTATGTCCGCACTGCAGTGCAGGGTGGGCAGTGAGTCACTCTAACACAAGGGTGGGCAATGTCCCTCTTTCTGCGAGGGGCACAGGCGGATGGCAGTGCCTCGCATGCAGTGCAGGATGGATGATGCTCAGGGCTCCTGCATCCCTGCAGTGCTGGATGGGTGGTGCCTTCGTATCTCGCAGCGCCAGGCTGGCAGTGCTGCTGTGTCGGCAGTGCAGGGAGGGCAGTGCTGCTCTGTCCCCGCCGTGGCAGTGCCCTGTGTCCCTGCGGTGACGGATGGGAGGTAGCTCTGTACCCGTGCAGTGCCCCATGTCCCTGCAGTGCTGGGTGGGTGGCAGCCCTGCATCCCTGCAGGGCAGGCAGAGCCCCTGCCCCCCTTTTGGTGCTCCTGTTTCTGCAGGGCTGGCAGATTCGTGCAGTGCCTCTGTGTCCCTGCTGTGCGTGGCAGGCAGTGCCCCTGCAGTGCGTGGCACACAATGCTCCTGTGTTTCTGTGGTGAGAAGCTGTCTCTGAGCCTGGCCGGCTCCATCGGGTTGCTGGCAGCAGGCTGCGTGCAGTCCACCCTGTTAGTGTGCCTCGTTGGGTCTAATTACAGTTTGTGTGGTGATGAAGAGGGTGGACAGTGGCAGGATTGGCTTCCTGCAAGTGACAGGAAGCCAGGGCTGAGGTTTCAATGACTGGGTTGCTCACTCGAGCAGGGCGTTGCAGGAACTTTGCAAGCCGGGACCGGTCCTCCCGGGCACTTGCTTGCGGAGGCTGCCAGGAGACCATGGCTGGGGCCAGCTCTGCCAGGCGAGCCCCTGAAGCCCCTTGCCTTCGGGGGGCTGCTTTGGGACCGTGTGCAGTCCTGCGTGGCACAGGGGGTGCACCCAAAGGGATACGCCAGGGAAGTGGGCTGGGGCGGAGCGGTCCCGGGGGCCTGGGGCTGCCTAACCTCCGGTGTCTGTATCTCCTTGCAGCTCCCCTGCAGCGCAGGATGAAACCACTGGCATCCTGCCTGGGCCTGTGGCTCCTCTTCCAGCTCCCTGCCCTAGTCTCTGGGACGCGCGTGGTCTACAAAGTGCAGGAGGAACAACCCCCCAACACCCTCATAGGGAGCCTGGCCTCCGACTACGGCTTCCCAGATGTGGGGCACCTCTACAAGCTGGAAGTGGGGGCCCCGTACCTACGTGTGGATGGCAAGACTGGGGACATCTACACCACAGAGACCTCCATTGACCGGGAGAGCTTGCGTGAGTGCCAGCACCTCCTGCCTGGACAGCCCTGCTTCCTGGAGTTCGAAGTGTCCATCACTGACCTGATCTTGAGCAGCAGCCCACGCCTGCTCGAGGGGCAGATAGAGGTGCTTGATATCAATGACAACACCCCCAACTTCGCCTCGCCCGTTCTCACCCTCTCCATCCCTGAAAACACCAACATCGGGACGCTCTTCCCCATCCCCCTGGCCATGGACCGGGACTCGGGCCCCAATGGCGTTGCCTCCTATGAGCTGACGGCTGGTCCGGAGGCGCAGGAGCTCTTCGGGCTGCAAGTGGCAGAGGATCAGGACGAGAAGCAGCCACAGCTGATTGTCATGGGGAACCTGGACCGGGAGCAGTGGGACTCCTACGATCTGACCATTAAGGTGCAGGACGGAGGCAACCCGCCACGGGCGAGCAGCGCCCTGCTTCGCATCACCATCCTGGACATGAATGACAACGCGCCCAAGTTCGAGAAGGCCCTGTATGAGGCGGAGCTCTCCGAAAACAGCCCTGTGGGGCACTCTGTCCTCCAGGTGAGTGCAGGGGCTTTCTTCTCTCCAGCTCCCCTCCTACCTGGCTGCAGCAGGGACAGCCTGGGGAGCATTTGTACAACTGCTTGCTGCCACGGTTCTTCAAAGGAGGAGGGAGCCTAGAAGAGTTGCAAGCCATAGGAGCCCACAGTGTCACCTGTGGCCATCAGGCAGGCAGGTCCCTGGGATGTCACGTCTGCTAAAATGAGGTTGGAAAGGATGCGCGGGAAGGTGCAGCCACAGCGGGGGCTGCAGGACACAACTGAGGGGCAGCAGCAGGGCTGGCGGGTATGTGGGAGAAAGGCTCTGGGTTATGGGGAGGGCTGGGACCTGAGATCCATGGGGAGTCTGGCTTCATGCCAGACCTGTCTCAATGCTGCCCGCAGACAAGACATAGACCCTTTCATAAGTTGCATTCCCTTGGCCACTCCATGGAAACTCAGGCTCGCACAAGAGATGGGGGGCAGGCAGTGTCCCTACTGCCCGTCTGGGGGGGCTGCCCATGACTCCAGGGGTGCCTTGCTGTCTGCAGGGGCCAGGGGTTCTGCCCCATCTCAGGCAGCGGTGCAAACTGGACCGGGGAGCCCAAGGGGATGAATCTCAGTGGATTTGGCTTGGAGGGGGCATTGAGATGATAGTAGCCGACATCTGTTTATCTGCAGCTGCCATCTTAATAAGCGGAGCGCGGCCAGCTCTCATCTGCTTGCTAATTCTGATGTGAATTTTTTAAGAATTCATTTTTCACTGTTAAGAGAATGGAAGTTGGAAGCAGATAAGGGAGCTGCACGGCCGGGAGGAGAATGGGCTGAGACGCCACTGCTGCCATTGCTCAGCTTTTATCTTTCAGGGGGAAAATGACTTCCGCCTTTTTTGTGAGTGGAGGTAAAAGGTGGAATTTACATTTAACAACTTTCGTTCTCCATCCAAATCTGCTGAGCAAGATAACGGCAGAGCAGCAAATGGTGCAGAGAAGAGGCTGCTCGGAGAGCCGATTAGGGAGGCAAATGTTAGACAAACCTCATCTTCTTTAGAAAGCAAATAATAGGCGTAGAGGCAGGTTTATGTGAATGCAGAGCTCCTGACGGGTGGGCAGGGATGGCTGGTGCTGTGCAGAGCTTAGGCAGCCCCAGTCCCCGCTTGGCTGAATCCCTGAATGCTGGGATGGCGCTGCTGCAGCTCCGCACATCCTTGCCTCCATCCTCCTCATCCTCACATCGGCCAGGCAGCTGCTCAACGAGCCCCTCTTTGGGGAGGGTTTTGCAAAGCGGGCACAGCTGGAGACGTCCCTCCCCGCTGCTGCTGCCTGGGTCGAAGAGGCACGGGTTCCCAGAGGATTCCCTGCGTGCCGGAGCTGGCCGGGAGAGGAGCGCGGCCAACCGGCCTAGCCGGTTTTGCCGGAAGAGCAAAGAAAAGCCTCTGTGCCGGAGGGCCGCTCCCAGCTGCTCTGACAGTCCCAGGCTCTTTGCCCCATAGTCCTTGGCCCCAGAAGAGGAAATCCTGTTTTTTTCCCCCCAGCTATCCCCAGAGGAGGCTGCAGTGGGCAGTGCGGCGGTTTGTGGAGGGGCTCGCACTGGCTTGCCCTCTTGCTCACCGTTTCTCCCTCCGTCCCGCAGGTGAAGGCCAACGACTCGGACCAGGGCGCCAACGCCGAAATTGACTACTCCTTCCACCAAGCCTCAGACATGGTGCGCCGGCTGCTGCGCCTGGACCGCACCACAGGGCTCATCACCGTGCAGGGACCCATCGACCGCGAGGACGTCAACATCCTCAAGTTCTCCGTCATGGCCAAGGACAAGGGGGCCAACCCAAAGAGTGCCCGCACCCAGGTGGTGGTCACCATCAAGGACATGAACGACAATGCGCCCTCCATAGAAATCCGGGGCATTGGGCTCGTCACCCACCAGGATGGCATGGCAAACATCTCGGAGGATGTGCCAGTAGAGACAGCAGTGGCTCTGGTGCAGGTGTCCGACCGAGACGAGGGCGAAAACGCCGTGGTGACCTGCGTGGTGGCTGGTGATGTCCCGTTCCAGCTGCGGCAGGCTAGTGAAACAGGGAGTGACACCAAGAAGAAATACTTCCTACAGACCACCACGCCACTGGACTACGAGTCGGTGAAGGAGTACACTATTGAGATTGTGGCGGTGGACTCGGGGAACCCGCCCCTCTCCAGCACCAACTCTTTGAAGGTGCAAGTAGTGGACGTGAATGACAATGCGCCTGTCTTCAGCCAGAGCTTCACCGAGGTGGCCTTCCCCGAGAACAATGAGCCCGACGATCTGGTGATGGAGGTGAGTGCCAGCGATGCTGACAGTGGCTCCAATGCCAAGCTGGTTTACTCCCTGGTGACAGACCCCTCCTCCAAGGGCTCCTTCACCATTGACCCCGACTCCGGGGAGATCCGGGTGAAGGCAGTGCTGGACAGAGAGCAGCGGGAACGCTACGAGTTCTTGGTGGTGGCGGCAGACAAGGGCAGCCCCAGCCTCAAGGGCACAGCGTCTGTGGCCATCAACGTCATGGACAGGAATGACAACGACCCCAAGTTCATGCTGAGCGGCTACAACTTCTCAGTGATGGAGAACATGCCGCCCCTCAGCCCTGTGGGCATGGTGACGGTGATTGATGCTGACAAAGGAGAAAACGCCCGCATCCAGCTGTCGGTGGAGCAAGACAATGGGGATTTTGTCATCCAGAATGGCACCGGCACCATCCTCTCCAGCATCTCTTTTGACCGGGAGCAGCAGAGCACGTACACTTTCCGACTCAAGGCAGTGGACAGTGGGGATCCTCCCAGGTCTGCCTACGTGGGGGTGACCATCAACGTCTTGGATGAGAATGATAATGCCCCCTTCATCACTTCACCCTCCAATGCCACCTACAAACACATCCTGCCCCACACCAGCCCTGGCCAGCAGGTGAGCAAGGTCAAGGCAGAGGACATTGACTCTGGTGTCAACGCAGAGCTGACCTACAGCATCACAGGAGGCAACCCCTTTGAGCTCTTCCAGATCTCCCCGCACAGTGGAGACATCACCCTGGAGAAGGAGATCCTCCGCAAGCACCATGGCCTGCACCGCTTGGTAGTGCGTGTCAATGACAAGGGCAAGCCCTCGCGGCACGGCACGGCCCTGGTGCACTTCTACGTCAACGAGACGCTAGCCAACCGCACGCTGCTGGACACGCTGGTGGGGCACAGCCTGGATACACCGCTCGACATAGACATCGCTGGGGACCCTGAATACGAGCGCAGCAAGCAGCGAAGCAACATCCTCTTTGGAGTCATTGCTGGCATCGTGGCCGTCACCCTGGTCATCGTGCTGGTTGTCCTGGTGCGCTACTGCCGGCAGCGGGAGGCCAAGAGCGGCTACCAGGCGGGCAAGAAGGAGACCAAGGACCTGTATGCACCCAAGCAGGCCAGCAAGAGTGGTAAGAGCAAGAGCAAGGTGAAGAAGAGCAAGTCTCCGAAGCCGCCCAAGCCCACGGAGGATGAGGAGGAGACGGGGCTGCAGAAATCGCTCAAGTTCAACCTCATGAACGACTCTGTCAGCGACAGCCCCCGAATCCACCTGCCTCTCAACTACCCACCGGGCAGCCCAGACCTGGGTCGCCATTACCGCTCCAACTCGCCGCTGCCCTCCATCCAGCTGCAGCCTCAGTCGCCTTCTGCCTCCAAGAAGCACCAAGTGGTGCAGGACCTGCCGGCCACCAACACCTTTGTTGGCACCGGGGACAACAACTCGACGGGCTCCGAGCAGTACTCGGACTACAGCTACCGCACCAATCCCCAGAAATACACCAACAAGCAGGTAGGAGAGCTCATCCTGAGGCCGGCAGCGGCCCCCCCCCTGCATCGGGGAGCCATCTGGACAGAGGTTTGGGAATGAGCGTGGACTGGCCCCCAGCCCTGCACGCGTGGCCTGGGAGGCTGGCGGAGAACTACCCTGGAGCCGAGCCACTGAGCCTGGTTGTGGGGTGGGGAGGGGATGGGGATGGTGGGAGGGGGAGTCCAAAAACTGTCAGACCCCTTGTCAGAGCGCCCGGGGCTGGGTCCTGGCGGCGCTGCCTGGGTGACGGTGATGCGAAGGGTGCTGCATGCGTGTGCCTCTGCATGTGGAGCTCTGGGGAGGGAATCCCACTCGCCCAGGTCCCCTTTGGGGACCAGCTGTAAGAGCACCGAGGAGGGCAATGCCCACCCTCCCATCCATCCTTCCGCTTGGGCTGACGTGTGGGTAGGAGAGACGGGTCCAGCTCCTGCCACAGCTCTGGGCAGCTCGTTTCCAGCCCTGCCCCTGTCCAGGGAGCAGTGAGGAAGGCACTAGCCTTGCTGTTGCCAGCCTGCCTCTGCTGGTGCGGCTGTACCTTTTAACCATCCGTGCACAAAGCCACCCAAAAGGGAGTTTTGCACCCGCTGTGGCTGCCCAGGCAGGTGGGGCTGGGTGGAGGAGCAAAGCTCTGCCTTTTTCCCAGGCTCAAGCTCTGGCTTCCCCCAGGCTTGGGCCCTCTGCCATAGTCGGCGCGGTGAAAACCGGGCTTCCCTTAGCGCGAGCATCGGGCCCGGAGCTACGGCTCTGCGGCAGCCGTGCTGCAGCCGCTGCGGAGGGGGAGAGCGGATCCCGGCGGCCGGGGCGCTTCCATCAGGCGGCATGGGTCCGGCCGTGTGCTGGGGCTGGGGCTGGGTCTCGTGCTCAGGGCTGGAGGAGCGGGGCACTGGGGTCTCTGCTGCGTGCTGCGGTCGGGTCACTGCTCTTGGTCCAGCCGGGGGTTTCTGCTGCGTGCGGGGCAAGGCGGAGGTAGGTCTTGGCTGCGGACTGGGAAGGGCTGCTCGCTGGTGTGCACTGGAGCTTGGAACTGTCCCAGGAGGTCGTGGGATGAGCCTGGAGCTTGCAGGACCCTCTTTCCTTGGGCTGTCTGGCTAGTTAGCTTGCACCACGTTTCTGCTTTGGCGCCTGTCGGGTCTATCCTTAAGTAGCTAGGGAGGGAGAGGGGGGATGAGTGCCTGTGGCTTTGCCTTCTTCCTGCGGTCCTGTGAGTGAGGAAAACCCACTCCCCCACTGTGCTGTACCCTCTGTGCCCTGTGGAGACCCCTGCTCCCTTCTTTGTATCCCAGTGAGCGGCAGGCTGGGCTCCTGCCGTGGGGCTGAGCTCAACTGCCCTGTTGGATTTGATTTCAATAAAGTTTTCTATTTTTGACCAGTTGTGCCTTATTTTCCCTACTGCCCCTGAAGATGCTCTTGCTCCCAGCAATTTCCCAGGCATCTTTTCCATGTCCTCGGCCACCAGAGCACCCGGGCCCCGCAGTGCCCAGAAGTGATGCTCACGTGGGCCAGCCATCTCCACAAGCCCTCCACCGTGCCCCAGCATGGCCAGTCCAGAAGCCTCATGGTACTGAGCCCCCCTCCCCAGATTGACAACTCCCATCTCTAGTCACTGCCTGGCCCTCTAAGGAGACAGCTTCTTCCAGGACCTGGTTCACAACGCATGCATGTACATACACACACATGCACATGTGTGGATGTGGAGGCAGTCTGAGCCACGGACCAGCCAGCCCAGCTTTCTTCCACCCCAACATCCCCCTCCATAGCTTCTCCTGGTTCATACCCACGTCCTTTTGAGACCCACCCATGTTCCAAAGCCAGTGCATGGAGGAGCAGAACCCTGCCACGCGATGCCTGGCTAGCATGACCCAAATCCTGCCGGTGAGGGCTGGAAGATGCCTGCAACTCGCCCGCTGCAGTGCTGGAATGAGGATGCACGTGGTTGCAGATGGAGTCTCAGTGCGTCAGCAGTGCCGGGGGGAAGCACCCGAAGCAAGGTGCTCCCCCCCCACCCTGGGATGCAATGGGCACCCTTGCAGTGAAGGAGAGGTCCTCCCAGGCAGGCTTGCTGGTGGTGGTGGGGCTGCGGGAGGGCAATGGAGCCAGGAGGCCATGCTCCCCATAAAAATGGCTCTGCCCCTCCTGGCAGGCAGGTTGGGGGTGATGCTGCTGCCACGGGGCTCACTCAGGCTCTTGTCTCCAACGGGTTGGAGAGAGGATGGATCCTGCTAGGCAAGAGCAGCACAGCACCCCTTCCCCAGGCCCTGGATGGGGCTGTCCTACAGCCCCCTCCCTCCTGCCAAGCATCACATCTCAGGGACCCCCTCCGGGGCCACCTCTTCCTCTTTCTCATGGTTTTTCTTTCAAACTGGGGCAGACATCCCTGCACCCATCACGCCAGCTTCACCTCTTCCCCAGGGGCTCCAACCGGCTGCACCAGGCTGCTGGAGAAGAGGAGCTCTGGCTCTGGGAGAGATTAGATCATCTGGGGAAACCAGTGGTTCTGGCTTCGGTGGTTTCATCCCTGTGCCAGCCTTGGCTCTCACAGCCTCCTAGTTTGTTTTGCTAACAGCATAAGGTTTTATCTTGAACCGTCCAGGAAGTGTCTGGGCCTCCTAGGCAGGCAGGCAGAGCTGGGACCTGCGGGGAGATGCAATGGCTGCAGAGGAGGAAAGGAGACACCAGCAACCACCTAAATAACTAGTTCCTGCAGGGCTGGGCAGGGCAGTCTGGGGGCTTGGCTCAGTGTTGCTATCTGCTTCCCTTTGGGAACTTTCTGAGAGAAGTTTCCCTTCCTTCCTTGTCCTCTGCAGCTCTTTGATGAACGTGGGGTGAGAACGCAACCTCTCAGACGCTGGCGTGGGGAGCATCTCTTTCTTCTGCCTGTCTCCCAGGCTCCATCATTTAGGGCTTTTTTTATACCAGGAGGGCTATGCTACATACTTTCCTGGCTGTACAAACCCAAGACTGCCCTGGGTCCTTACAGCCCCCCCACCATCTGAGAAGGTGGCTGGAGTGGTGTTAACTTCAGCATGCTACTGCAAGCTCAGCAGAGGTGCCTGCACCTGCCTGCAGGCTCAAGAGCACGGTGCAGTATTAATTACTCTCTGCGGGGGGGGGGATAAGAGGAATATTGTAACTGTAATGGACAGAAATGAAATTGTCTTGTTTTAGAATTTAGCTTAGAGTCTCCATAAATTGCAGGTTTAGGTGTTGGCAGATGTCTGGGAAAGTCTCCTACCGTCCTGGGTCAGTGGATTTTCTCAAGGTCGTTCACGTGGAATGAGCTGATAAATGGATCCAGCAACGAGCTGCAGATGGAGCTGAGGGTTCATGGGGGACCTGCCCTGTTTTTCCCCAGTTTCAGAAAGACACTGTGCTGGGAGCAGTTCCCAGGCACTGCAAAATCAGCTCCTGCTCCCGGGATCAATTGCACTTGGTTCAGATTTGGCTCTGACGTGCAGAGACTGAATGAGGGAGTGTGTCGGTGAGGTCCCGGGGGCTCCGGTGCGGGGGCTGAGCCCTAACTGTGCTGGGAGGAGTGGCTGGGCTCTGTAAAACAACTATGAATGCACAGCAGCTTGCGAGCATCAATGGGGTGCTTGTGGGAGTTGAGGAGCACAAGAGGGGGCGAGGAGTGGGTCGTACACCACGCTGGCTTCTGGGGAGTTAGTGAGGATGCCGAGAGCCCCACGAGCGAGGCAGGAATGCGCCACGGCTCCTGGCAGGCCTGTGCTGGGGCACTTCGGTTTATGGCAGGGAGGGGTGCCTCTGCCCGGCAGAGCTCCGTGGGACATTTGGGACCCCGAAATGAAGAGCTTCAGCCATGGGCGACAAGCAACCCTGTGATACAGCCTGGCCTGTACCGCCAAAGGCAGCGTGGGTGTGCGTGGGCTGTGCTGCAGGGGGAGGTGACAAGCGGGTGTACTCAGCCTGCGCTCTGCGTGTGGGAGGTGACAGCGGGGTGCTCACAGCCTGTACCCCACTGCGGGGTGGCACAGGGGTGCGTGCGATCTCTGTGGCGGGGGGTAGCGGAGGCACGTGCGCAGGTTGTGCGGCAGGGGTAGGTGATACAGAGGGGTGCAGCCTGTCTCCTCCAGGAGGAGGTGGCACAGGGAGGGGTACAGCCGCTGTCCCCAGAGGAGGTGGCAGCATGTGCAGCCTGTACTGCAGCGGGAGGAGGCACGGGGGGTACGCAGCCACTACCACAGGGAGAGGTGGCACAGGGTTATGTGCAAGCTCTGTTGTGCGGAGCGGTGGCAGTGGGGTGTACGTAGCCTGCCTGCGGTGGGAGGTGACAGCAGGGTGTACATAGTGGGCAGCCTTGGGCAGGTGACGACTCCTCTGTAAGCAGCGTGTCTGCAAGGAGGCAGTGGCACTGACTGTCCCTATCCCATTGAGGAGAGCATCGAGTCTCTCCTGCCTGACAGTCCCTGGCCTCACCAGAGCTTGGGACCTTGTCCTTTGCTCCCTTGAAGGCTCGCCCAGCCTGTGCTACCTGCCTGGGGCCCCTCATATCAGGCTGGGCTTGCCTGGGTGGCTTGCAGCTCTGGCCAGGTCCCCTCTTCCCACCCTGCTGAGCCAGATGCTGCTCATTCCTCCCTGCCCTCCTGTTCTCAATTCTCACACCCCCAGGCTCTCCCCTGCCTGATGCACTTGGAGCCAGCGTTGGTCTGTGGTGAACACGGGCTTTCCTAGCTTGGATCTGGGGGGCTTCTCCTCCCCCCCCCCCCATCCTCTCCTCTTTTCTTTCACAATTGTATCTGGTCTTCTCCATCCCTCTCTCCTGATCTCTCCCCCTGCTCTGCTCGGGCAGTGACCTCCCCCTTCCCCATTGCTTTCTGCTCCCCATCAGTCTCTCCTGACCGGCTGTCTGCTGGCCCCAGTACAGAGGGATGCTGAGCCCTCCACAGCACAGGGCTGAGTCCCTGGCTGGCTCTGACAGCCGAGCTGTGGAACCTCTGTGCGATGAAAGCGCTGGCTGTGTGGGCAGCCGCCTGGTCCAAGCCGCACTGATTGATATTCCCAGCACTGCTCTGCCCGCTCGGCCGGGCTCTCAGCTGCAGTGCTGTTCCCTGCACGCACAAACCAGCCTGGAGCAGGGCCCAGCCCTGCAGCCTGCTTAATCAGTCAACCAAATCCTGGGGCAAAATCCGATGCTGCGACGGGGCGTGTCCCCGGGCACTTTGTGGTCCCTCCGCCCAGAGAGCATCCAGCAGGACTTGGATGGGGTGAAGGGTGGAGGGGGGGATGAGGCTGGAGGGGGTGGAGGGTGGGGTGCTGCCGGGTGAGGACAGAGCTGGGATGTTCTGGGACAGGATGGAGAGGAGGCTGGGGTAATGAGAGGGTGCGTGATGTAGGGCAGGATGGGGTGGGGTGTTGCGGGGGAGAGCAAGGGCTAAAGGATGTGTGGAGCAAAGGGGCGCAGAGCAGCTCTGTCCCTGGGAACTGTGTCAGCTCAAGGTGTGGAGGGCAGCCCCAGGAGGGTGTGAGGCAGCAGCCGAGAGGTGGATGCTGTGCGCTTGTGTCTCTGGAGCTGGTGTCCACCCAGGAGCCCCGGCGTGAATCGGGTGCGAGAGCCACGCAGCTGTGCACGGGCTGACTCACGTGGGGCTGTGCCGCGGTGGGTCGCAAAGAGCAGGAGCTCCCCTTCACGGTTTGTGGCGTCTTGGACATTCAGCCCCTGCGGTACCCTGTCAAATTTCTCTCTTCCCGGCATGTTCTTTTGAACGCTGCCCCTGGAGCTGAGCCCTGTGCCAAGCCCAAAGCACCTTCCTCCCCCTCCATCCCCATGCATACCTGTTGTGTGAGAGCACCTGCCCCTGAAACCCCGGGCACAGCCCATCTCCACGGGAGAGCTGTGCTCCTACGTACTGCCCTGCAAGCCGGTCCATCCAAGCTGCAGTTACACAACCCAAGCTCTGCTCTTGGGAGAAACCAAGATGGTCGATGGAGATTACTGCAAAAGGGACTCTTCCCACAGTCCCCTGCTCCTTCAGGAGCCCGGGAAGCATGCAGTCTGCTTGGCTGAGGCGGAGAAGGATTGAACGTGGCTGGGGAGGACCCTGGCTGCAGGGGCACAGGCCACCTCTGGCACTTGTTCTCCCTCTTCTTGTCACCTCTGATGCTAGCTCAGCGTCCATCAGTCCAACCGGGAAGAAGCTCGGTCTTGGTTTCACTTATGGGAGCCAGGGTCACCTGCGACTCAGACCCACTCAGCCACCCCCCAGTAGGTCCTCTGTTGACTTTGTCTTCTCTCTGACTTTCTGGACTTTTCTGGAGGTCTCAGTCTGCACCCTTGAGGACCTGCTTTCCATATTCCACCAGCAGTATAGGTTTCTTTTCCTAGTGGGGTTCCTGATTCAACCCTGGGCTTGAAAGCACAAGACAAAGAGGAGGTCAAACAAAGGAACAGAAAGAAAACAACTCCCCAAAATCCCTTAAAAATGTCTCCTAGTTGTTTTGCATGAATGTCTTCCCATGGTGTAAGCTGTTTACTGCCTCAATCCTTCAGATGCTCACAGGAAAGAGTGGGTGGGAGAGTAGGTTTGTGGCAGTGACCTGCTAGGAGGGCAGGAGAAAGGTCATGTGTTATCTCATCATTTACATCCATTTTGGCATTCACAGCCATGCCTTGTGGATCCCGCCCAAAGATCCCTAAAGATGCCCCTGCCCCAGGAGGTAAACAACCTTCTGAGCACCTCTTCACTTGCAAAATACCTGCCTCCTGATCTACTATCTAAACGTGGCATGGCATGGCTGGTGATCTTGGCAGGTTTCATCAAAGGTGTCTTTAGAGCCATCATTTTGGGAGGGCAGCGAATCGCCACCTCTCCCTTGGAACTGATCCTGCTCCGTAGTGAAGTTCTCGGAGCAGAGTGCCCTGATTCAGCTCCTCTGAGACATCTCTAAAGGCCTGAGCAACCTGAAAGCCCGGAGCTATTTAGCTCCCACGTGGCCTGGTTTTCACATGCTCCAAACTCCCCAATGCTCTTGAGCAGCTGCAAAGCTGCTGCCAGGGAGGCAGGAATCCCAGGGAGACTCTGACAGATATCCATCCCTGCTGGGGGGGGGGAACTTCTTGTCTGAGCTTGGGACTGAGATCGTGCTCTAAATGTCTTGCTAATGTGATGTCTGATGTTCCTCTTATACTAATCTGTTAATCTTTCTGCTTCTTCATCAAAAGCACTCAAGCCCAGTAGAAAGCAAAATCAGTATTTCAGATGTTTGAAGAGCCCTTCGTTATTATGCAGGCTGGGCAAGGTGGTGTGATTCAAGGCTCTGGGAGTGCCTGGAGGAGCTTGGGTTGTTTTTTCCAAGGATTTCAAGTAGATCACAGTTTATTAGGGACTATCAGGACATCTCTTGCCCAGAGAATAGAGCTCAGAAACCTTCTCTAATGTTCAGGAAATTTTTCTTGAGCCATGATCTGCAAGTTCTGGCCTAAGGACTTGACAGCTCACCCGGGATTTGAGGATAGGGTAAAAGCAAGCTGTCCTCAGCTCATCCTTACTAGGGTTCCTGTGCCAGTAAGAGTGGCAATGCCAGACCAGTGCAGGCAAGATAAGTGGCCTTAACAAGCCTTACAATATTACTTGTCTTACCTCTTACCTGTTTGATCTCTCCAAATGAAGGCTTGTCTTACCCAGTATTATCATTCATCATTAGGTGCAGGTTGGTTGCAGAGCACTAAAGTGAGGGCTCTGCTGATGTCTAGAGTGTGTTGATGCACAGACACAATTCCTTGACCAAGCAGGAAAAGCTTCTGCCCTTTGCCTATGGAAATAGAGGTGGTTAGAAAACAGGGTTGCTGTCAGAGGAAAATTTTGAATTTGAAAACATAACAGCAAGAATTGACAATTTTTTTTCTATTTTGGCTCAAGTTAATCAATGGATATAGCTGTATAAATATATATATTTTTCCTAGTAATTTCTGAAGGCATGATTCTGACTGACCTTTTTGAATTTAGCTTCATAATTAATACTTGGCTTGAATTCTGAAGTGAAAGTTACCTTTGCAAGAGCATCATTTTTTTCATTTTTGCATGTCAGCAAAGATATCCCCCCTGCCCCAGCTTTGAAACAAGAAACTCACTTGAAAAATGATCCAATTTCAACAAATTGACATTTTTCCCATGCAAAGTCTTCCATTGAAGCATTCCTGGTTATCTCTCCTTTTTTAGAGTCCTGAGTCTACGGCTTGGGACCCCCTGCTCTCCCCAGAGCTTTCAATACTATCTGTCAGCTCCACTGGGTGCAACTGGGAGCCAGATTAGCTCATTATTTTGCCAGCATTATTTTCCCACTCTACAGCTGTTGGATTCCTCAAGGGCTTTATGCAAGTGTTACTCCCAGTCCTGGAACCTTTTTCTCCCTGGGATCTTCAGATGGTTTTAACGTGATTATGAGACCTCCTTCTGTGTCCTGAGCAATTTCCGCTCTATACCAACTATCTGCAAAATGGCTCTATTATCAGCTTGAAGGTGATAGACATTTCAGGACACCACGGTCATTCCAATTTAGACATCATTCCATAAAGATTATGACCCCTTTAGATTTTATGATTTACCCTTCAGATGATTTATTTCCGTATTTTCCTTTCCAGTCTTAATTTCAACCAAAGAAAAGCCAAATTGCACATCTTTGATGGGCTCAGAGCTCTGATAGGCTGAGAGGTTAGGCAATCTCTGTCCTGAGGCTGTCTAAATGGGTTTCTAATTGTGTTAGATCTTGCTATGAGTTAGATAAATTCGATCTGACCAGGCAGGTTGGCACCGGGCTTTGGCGGCTTCTTTGAGCGTCATGCAAATTTCAGGAGGCTTCAGGGCACCTATGTGGCGTCAGCCCACATTTTACCCAGATTTATTCATTAAATAGTGCCTTGGGATTTGATGTCCATTTTAGGATGGCTGTTCTGCTGCCATTATTTCAGCAGGACTTGTAGCACCTCTCTTCTGACTGCAAGGTCAGCACTTGCTAATTGTCAGCAGTGGAAGCCATGCAAACAGCCACTTAGAAGAGCGAGCAGTTGCTTTTCAGATAATACCTGGTTTGGGGAGGTGTGATTCACATGGATTCCTGTGCATCTTTCCTCCAGTGGTGGATTCCTTCTGTAGCTTCATTTGTCAACACTGAAAGAGGTAAAGGGTTATTGGGAACAACCCTTACTTCAGACACTGGGATGGGGATACAGACAAGGATTTGTGGGCAGAGCACAGCCATCAAACAAGACCTTATGAACATCAGATGGACCGGAGCTGTCAGCCCTGTTGCTAATGTGCCTTGTGCAACCACAGTAGCTGTGATGGAGGTGATCCCAGCAAATCGTCAGTCTGGTAGATCAGAAAACTGGGCCTTTAAGTCTGCTAGTAGTCCTGTCCAGAATTGTCAGCGCTCATTTGGAGACACCACCTTCAATGACAAAAAACTGGGAAGGCCTGAACAGTTTTTCTGAATGCCAGAGGGGTCTTACAGGTGTGTGTAGACCACACCTTTGCTTAGAGCTGGGTCCATCTATCACCCTCCCTTGTTTGTGGTGGCTGGAGCTCCAGGCAGGCAGTTGTCCTGCCTGGTTGCTCCATCCCTCCCTTGACCAAAGCAGGCAGAGCCCCCGGGACCTGTTCCCTTGCTCTGCACCAGCTCTTTCCTCAATTCCTTCATGTTACGCTAAAAGGGAGCAATCCAGTACTGCTAGGAACTGCAGCTCTGGCGTGGTTCAGTCCATTTTACAGAGTGGTGGTTAGCCCTTGTGCCTCTGAAAATCTGGACCTGGAGATGCTGTGGCAGGGCAGGGAGGAACCTCTGGGGCAGACAGGATCCCGAGACCACAAAGGGGACCAGAGGGGCACAGGAGGGAGAAACGCAGTCCTTGAGGAGCAGAGGGTTACCACGGGTGCCAGGAGGCTGACGCCAAGCCAGGGCAGCATTTGCCTTTGCTGCTTGTACGCAGACACTCTCCCTCATCATGCTGCTCTGCCTGGTGCCGCATAACGTTGTGAGCTCTTCACATCACGTGCAGGTATGGCAGCCTTGGTATGGCGTGAGGGTGGGTGCAGGAGGAGTGGGGGATGCTCTTGGGGCGTTTCTTCTCCAAAAGTCAGTGCAGTGGCCAGACGGCGTGCTGCTGGGGTAGCACAGGAAAGAATGGGGAGAGCTTTCTGCTCTGACTCCGTCCTCACCCCAAAACACCAGAAGCACATGCTGTTGCTCAGATGAGCTGTAAAATGGTCGACCGCTTATGGCCAAGAGCTGAGCTTGTGTCCTCTTTCCTAGAGCTAGAGCGTTGCCCTGGATGGTTCTTGGCAATTCAGCTCCAGCTTTCCTCGAGGCTTGCCCTGGTTTCCATGGTCATAACATTCCCCTCGGCCTCCTGCTCTGCGGCCTGTGTTGCATTGCACTGGAGCTGTGCTGTTCTCCAGACATGACGCTAGCAAATACAATAATTCCCACATGCAGCAAAGCGTCCATACATGAAAAGCTGCATCTGTGTAGTTTGGGGCATGGTCCCTGGGCTTATCTTTTTTTTTTTTTCAGTAACCAGGGATGTTGCAGAGCTCCAGGTTGGTTTGTAAAAGAGAGGGGTTCATGAATTAATCTGAAGTTGAGGAACTCATGTGCTACAATGGCTCCCTTGTCACTTATTTTTATATTCTGGGCAGTGGGTCTGACATTGCCTTTCACTTTCAGCCCTGTGAGTTGCTGCATTGTGGTGGCTGTTGGGGAAGCAAGCTCCTTTGGCAGCTGGCTGAAAGGCCGTTGAGGCTTCTGGCATGTGGGGAGGTGCAGGAGCAATTGGAGGCTGCCAGATGAGCCCATTCGCCGCGGATCCTGCTTTCGGATCAGCAGCGAGGTAGTTAACAATTTTGATATTTCTACCACTCCAGCATTAATCGGTGCTCAAGGGGGAGCAGGGTGGCTCACCTCTGTGGGGGCTGTTGCACCGCACCATTCCTGTCAGCAGGAAAAGGCTGCCCAGGGCAGATTTTAAGGTTTTCTTTGTGAACAGCGCAATTTCTCGATCATCAGATGGGACTGCATCTCCTGCCACTCGGTCCATGCCGTCTGCACAGAGGGTGATGCCGTGCACTTGCGGGGAGCCCGTGTGACACCCCGCAGCCCTGTTCCCTTGTAGCGCTGCTCTCGTTTTGGCTGAGTTTGTTTTCCCTGGGTTTGGCAAGGAGAATCGGCTTGGTCCAGGTCCCCATGAGAGCTGGAGATGTTTGCGATGGAGGGGAGAGGCAGGAGGGAGCAGAGTGGTGCTGAGGAGGGAGGGGGTCCCCTTAGTCCCTCTCCAGCATCCGTAGGTGGGGACCCTCATGGTAGAGGGCATCAGGACAGAGGAGCCCCTTGGCAGGGACTGGTGTTGGGGGGTTTTGGTGTGTGCAGCCAGGACTAGGCAGGCTGGGGAAGGCTGTCGGGGAGAGCCCGAGAAAATTTCTCATCAAAACAAGTCCCAGCTACTGTCAGAGAAGCCCCAAAACTGGAACGGTGGGTGCAACGCTGGCTTCCCCGTTGTGGAAAGGCTGTGGCAGAGCTGGAACAGGCACAGAGAAGGGCAGCAAAGCTGGCCTGACCTGCCCGGCGTCTGCAGGAGGACGGGCTGCATGTACTCTCACGCTGCAGCTCACAGAGGACACAGTGGAGCAGGATGCAGAGCGGATCTGTGAAATTGGAAAGGGGTAGAGCGAGGAGCAATTACTCATGTTTTCTCATAACCCTGCAGGTAGGAGAAGTTCAAGGAAAAATTACCAGGCGGCAGATGTAAAACCAAAGGGAAGTGCTTTTCCGCGTAGCACATGGGCAGAGAGTTCATTGCTGCAGGATGCCACAGAGGCCAAAAGCAGGCATGGACTCAAAAAGGCGTGAGAGCACTTCACAGAGGATGGGGGTCATTAAACGTATGAGCTGCAAACAATTCCTTGCTCAGGAAAAAAACTGAGCTGCAGCACAACAGAAACCCGCAGGATTTACTAGGGGATGAATGTCTTCATCAGAGCATCCGCCGTTGCTGGAGGCAACTGCCGGTGCTCCCTGTGGAAAGTCAGGGACGGGGGCTCAGTTTGCTCCTCAGATGTACAGGCTGGCACAGGCAGGTCTCCCCATCAGGAATATAAGAGTGAGCACTGGGGAGCCCTTGAAAGGAGTTTTTTCAGAGCCACAGTTCCTCAGCTAAGAAAATAAACAGCTTTGCCCCAAATCCCATTCTCGTGCAGTGGCAAAGTGGAGACAGCAGTTAGAAATAGAAAAACAATAAATACTGGGGGAGGTGGGGGGGGGAGAAAGGGAAAAGGGAGGGAGTATATAGCAATTAGTAGAAATGAGTAGTTATGGAGTGTAGAAAATTGACAAGGAAAGCCAGAAACATTGGGGGAAAATCAATTTTGACAAGCTAAACACAAAAAGGAGTACTTTAAATAATGTGCTAGAAAGAGGTGGAATCTAGTAACTGTCGTTTCCAAATGGAGATTGCAAAATTGTTATTTATTGAGAAAAATGCAAAAGTATTCAATAAATGCCAATGCATTGGTAACCAGCAAAGACATTAAAAATATAATCTCCTTGAAATAGTGATATCTGAAATAATAAAATAAAATAATTTTTTCCAAACAGTCTTCAAAGGTCTGGAGTAGGAGCTCTCTGATCTGGGAGTATTAATCGAGCTGGGGACGCCGGGATGGGCCAGGAGGAGTGGGAGGGCAGTGATGCCGTGAGCCAGCTGGAATAGTGATGGGGATGCTGTGTGCACTGCACACTGTCCTCGCCAGCCCCAGGGAACAACTGGATTAATAGCTAAGGCAGGAAACTCAATGATGGAAATAGCACTGACGTCAGTCAATGCAGTTTGATGGGAAAGGATACTGGGCAGTGTCATTACATGACAGGTCCAGCTCTTAAACCTTTCCTTAGGCATCTGCTCCTGGCCACTGTGAGGAACAGGATCTGCTCTAGGCGTACCTGTGGGTCTGAAGCAGCAGAGCTTGTTTTATGTTGGTGTGAGATTACAGCATGCAGCTGATCAACTTGGAGTTTGATGAAGACGCCGAGTTGATAATGTGTTATGTTGTTATTATTGTTATTATTTTGAATTAACACTACTCATTATAAGTAAAGCATTGTTAGATAGATGAAGATCTGGTTTATCAGCTTAGCGAAGAAAGGCAGTCGTTGGTTGGGAGTCCTTGTGGAACGAGGTTCTCCTGGAGGAGCTCTTCGGCAGCAGTACTGTGCCCGCTGCCATTCAACGTTGTAATCAATGATCTGGAAGTAAATATAAAATCACCGCTGATAAAATTTGCAGCTGACTCGGAGATTGGTGGAGTGGGAGATCATGATGAGGATAGAGCAGTCATGCAGAGCAATCCAGATTGCTTGGTAAACTGAGCCCATTTAAACAAAGTGCATTTTAACACAGCCAAATGCAAAGCTGTACATTGAGAAATAGGGAATGCTGGTTTATATCCTGGAAAGCACTGACTTTAAAATGGATTTAAGGGTCACACTGCATGAGTAGCTCAGTGTGAGCACTCACAGTGCTCCTGCCAAAGGGCTAATACAGTCCTCAGATGAAAAAACCTGAGAGGTAGGAGGAGAAGAAAGGCTCTGCAGAAAGCCCTGGTGAGATGGCACCAGCAGTCCTGCAGGGATCGCTTCTGATGAGGAGTGGGGAAAAACTGGGGCAAGTAAAGATGAGGGCCACAAAAACTGATTTTCTGGCTTGCAGGTTGAGACTTAAGGAACCCGGTTTGTTTAACTTCTCAAAAAGAAGATTGAGGCATGCCTTGATTGCACTGTACAAGCAACTTCTTGTGTAGAAAATACCATGTGCTGAAAGGCTCTTTAACCTAGCAGAGAAAGGTCAAACAAAACCCAATTTCTGTAAGTCAGTGCCAGACAAATGGATTCAAAGTCTTTCCATGACTCCAGAACAAGGCACTTCGGGTGGAGAGCTTCAGCCAGACACAAGCTACTGCTAGGACTGCGCAGAGTACGAGGGGGCACTGACCCCTGTCAGTGCCATGCTGCCATGAAGCGAAGCGTTGGAGGGGAGCAGGGTTGTATGTGGATTGCCTTCGCCCTGCGGTGAGGAGAAGAGCCCTTTCAAGGGCTGCCAGGCAGGATCTGACATTTAAAGGAGGTGTTTTTTAGGTAAAAGTAATGCTATTTGGAAGGAGACCCCTCAGGGGAGGGATAGTAGCTGTCACAGGCTGGGTTTCTGAGGCTGTTTGTTTATATTATTGCAGGCACCCCAAGGAGCCCTAGTTGTTTGTCTGGGGTTTTACGAGCACACAGTGAAAGCAGAAGCTTTGAGCTAGGGATGAGCCACAGTGATGGAGGAAAGCAGTTTTAGACAGGCAGTCAGGGTGCAGGAGGAAGCTGTGGGACAGCATTGCCTGGCATGGTGGGCAGTGACGTCTGTGCAGTGAAGGCTTTTGCAGGCTTTACACAGCTGCACAGCTTACAAAGTGGGCTGGGAGATGACCTTGGGAGGGTCATCTGCACAGACTTCTGCTGTGGGCAGGACTGCCTTGACCTCAGCTCCTCCAGAGCTGTACACGAAGACCTCCCGAGAGGTGCTCGCCTATCCCTTCATGACAAAGATTGCACCTTCTGCTTTGGCAATCTATCACACTTGGCTAAACCTACCTTTGTATTTTTTTCTGTAGTGGCTAACTTCGGTTTTCCTTGCTGCAGGTGAAGGTCATTCCTTCTTGCCTGTCCATGGTCAAAAGCAGCACCTTTCTCTTTGCAGAAGGCTCGTATGAGCTTGAAGAGTGCTGGCTTTGCCACCCTTAGCCTTCTCCTCCCCAAACCAGTTTCCTCAGTCTTTTCATGGTTTGTTATGATTTCTAACAGCTACTTTTTTCTGCTCCTCTCTGCTTAACTGCTGCACGTGTTCTTGAAAGTGGTGCCCAGACTGGACACAGCTCTGCCTCTGAAGTCCTACTTGAGCCCAGCAGAGCAGACAGAACCCTATGTGACTGAAAGACAAAATGCCTGTTTACACATCCCAATATAGATGCATTTTTTGGTGAGAGATTGACACTGTTGATGGATAGTCAACCCATGATCTGTTGTAACCCCCAATCCTTCAGCCAGCCTGCTGCTTGTGCAGTGATAATTTTTCCCAAGTGTGCAAATGTGACAGATATATTCCACATCTGTCATCCAAGCAGTTAATGAAAATACAGGCTAGCGATGGACTCGGGACACAACCCGAAGAATTTCATTTGATACATCATCCCAGCTGAAAGGCCTGTCTTCAGTAATTACTTTCTGAATACAACTTTCTAAATGCTTGAAATCCACCCTGCAGTGAATTGCACTATATTACCTAAGCAGAGAAGTACTATGCTGCACCTACACTGTTTTCCTGCATTACTTATGAGAATATTGTCTAAAATAGTGTCAAAAAACTTCCTAAAGTCAAGATATAACATTTACTGCTCCTCCTCCATCCACAAGGCCTGATGTCTTTTCAAAGGAAGAAGTTCAATGGCTTGACATGTTTGTTTGTGACAAACCTACAGTGGCTGTTACTCATTTCCTTGTTATCTTGTAGGTACTTACAAAGAGTTCTTTTATCTGTTTCAGTATTTTTCCAGGAACTGAAATTAAGCTAACTGTTTTATAATTCTCCAGCTCTTCTTTTGTCTCATCTTTAAAGACAGGCGCTATTTTAGCTCACTTCCAGTCTTCTGGAAGCTCCCTGATTCTCTACAAATTCTTTAAAAAAAATCTAAAAAAAAAAAAGGCAAAAAAAAAAAAAAAAGCCCCAGCAGCTCTGAAGTTACTTAAATCAGGTCTCTAAGCACCTGGGGTGAATTTAATCAGGTCCAACCAACCTAAAAGCAGCTAGCTCATCTAAATGTTCCCTGTGTGTTCCTTCCCTTGGTTAGTCTCAATTCCTACCCCTTCCTCATCGGTGCTAGCTATGTGGGATGCCTGATTGCCACTCAGTTGTAGTAAAGACATCAGCAAAAAAGGTATTCAACCTAAATGGCGTGTTGGTTCCTCTCTCTCCTGATCGCCTTCAGAGCCCCATCAAATAGCTCGTTTCTTGGGCTCCTGCCTACATTTATGGGTGATTTTGTGTCTTTTTCTCTCTCTTGGTGTTTGTGTTTCATTCTCCGCACTCATCATCCTGCTCTTGCCCTACGAACTTGTGCTACCCTTTCCACTCCTCAGTAATCACGACAAAGAAGGATTTTATGGAAGGATTTGGAGGAGGATAATGATGTAGCTTAATGGCTGTTTGCAGGGAGCTCCTTCCAAGCATGAGGCAAAGCTGGAGAAAGAAAGTGTGAAGTAGGGTCTTTGAAATGTTTAACAAGCAGACAAAAGAAGCGATGGTGACCCTTGATGGAGAACCTCTTAGGATGAGAGATGGTGTCAGGCCAGAGGCTGGAAGGTGAGGGACGTTGTCACCGCTGGGCAGTGATCCCATTAGAGAGGCTCTCGGGTGGGCTTAGCAGGTGGGTCTCTGAGAACAGGTCTCTGAGAGCACCAAGCGTGCATGCAGAGTCTGACTGCAAAGTGCAGACCCCAGATGAAGGGCGGGGGCCAATGATTCAGGATGCTGTGCTAATGGGGGACCTTTCTGGAGCCTGCCTGTAATGCGAGAGGGCATCTGCCCAGGGTTGTCTCTGCGTGGAAGAGGCGGCTGGCGCACGAGCCATGGAGGGAGCTGCTGGGTCAGGGGAGTGCAGAGACCGTGCAAGGTGTGCTCCCTGCATGGGGTGGTGTCTGATGGGGTGCTCTTGGCTGGGGTGGAGCCCGGCACCATGTCTGTCGGGCTGGCTGGGGGGGCTGATGATGGACCTTGCTGGTGTTGGGAGCGCTGGGCAGGAGCGCTCTGCCTCTGTTTAGGGATCAGGTTTGATGACCCCGCCTTTGCCTTCATCTGCTGCGTGCGTGATGCAACAGCTTTTCTCTTCTCTCCCAGTTACCTCATCGCCGAGTGACGTTCTCTGCAGCCAGCCAGGCTCAGGACCTGCAGGATCCCTCCCAGCACAGCTACTATGACAGCGGGCTGGAGGAATCAGAGACCCCAAGCAGCAAGTCATCGTCGGGGCCCCGCATTGGGCCACTAGCCCTGCCTGAGGATCACTACGAACGCACCACGCCCGATGGCAGCATCGGGGAGATGGAGCACCCTGAGAACGGTATGTGCTCGCGGCACGCGTGCCTGCCACCTCCCCAGGGACCCTGTGCCCGAGGCTCTTCATCCTCAATGCTGCACCTCCCCTGCTGCGGGTGAGATGGGGCAAGGAGCTCAGTTGGGACAGGCTTGTCACGCTCAAGTCTGGTGGGGCTGGGAGGCTGGAGAAGAGGTGAGGCTCAAAGCAAGAGAGCAGAAAGGACATGGTGAGGAGGGGAGAGGTGGGTGAGGGACAGGAGGTCTGCTGGGGGCTAGGAGATGTGGGATTGGGAATAGTCGAGGAGGCAGGTGGGTTTGGCATGATGTAGACAGGGGGCCCAAAAGGATGGTCCGAGATGGCGGCATGGGGAGGGGGTTGTAGCCCAGCCAACGGTGAGCTTGCGTGCAGCAGTCGGGTGGTCCCATGGGTGCCTGCCCCTGTGTCAGGGCAGGGGTCTAGGGCTGGTTGGGGCGTGATGCAGCTCTCTGTGCTGTGATGGGTGTCTGAGCTGTGGGAGTTTCCCGGGGAACAGAGGAGGAGAGCAGGTTTAGTGGCACAGAATGGGGTGAGGAGATACGTGGAGTGGAGGATCAGAAAGCATGGTGGTGGCAAACCCGAGAGCGACATGTCCTGCCTTCATTGGGCCCTTCAGGTCACCTCCTGCTCAGGTCCACCTTTACCTGAGAATGCCACTGGAGGTGTCTGCACTCTCACCGTGGGAGAGCTGGCTTTCCCCTGCCCTGGCGCAGCTTCGACCCCAGTTCTGCTTCTTGTGCTGCCTCTGTGCTGCCTGCCTGACTACCCTCAATGAGCCCACTCCCCAAGCTATCTTCTTTGGCCAGCTTAAGTTGCTTCCTTGGACTTGGCTCTGGCTGTGCGCATAACATCTACTTTCCTGTACCTGCTGCATTCTGTGCTCTTGTACTGAGGGGAGGTTGCAATGGAGCTGGCAAGTTCAAAGAAACCTCTGGGAGGGAAAAAGAGGAGGTGCAGTGGGTTCTCCTGAAGTCTCCCCCTACTTCTGGGAGCATCCTTGACTTTGGGACAGGTCTGTATGTGGTGTGAAAATGGCTGAGAGTGTGTTCAGCTGGTCTAGGGAGCTGCAAACCTGCTGGGTCCCCCTGTTAAGGAACACATGGGGCCCAGGGTAATTTGTGGTCTTGAAGGTCTAGTGGAACATCTCTTCCTTCTTCCCAGGTTAGTTCCTGGAGTAATGCTGGAGTTCGCTATGCTACAACCATTGAAGCAAGGCATGGTGGTGCCGGGTCTGGCAGGGTTCCCAAATTCATTTGTTGCTCTTGCAATATGAGGCACCCTCCTCTTTAGGAGTGTTGTGCAGATCACTTTCTTCCCAAAAGTATCAGCCAGTCAACTGGGAAGAGCAGTATGGAGAGGTTCCTGGAGTCCTGGTGCAGGACAACAGTACTGGACTTCCCAAGTGCCCTTGAGTATGAGCCTGTGCCTGCAAGAGAGGCTTGAAGGGCATGTGGGCAAGGAGATGCCACATGGCAGTGCTGAAGGATATAGTGGGGCTGTGGTGATGATGGGCCTGGAAGAGGAATGTTTGAGACCCTGACAGGCAACCCAGAGATGATGAGGGAGGAGCAGGGCTAAACGTAGAAAGAGGAGAGAGAGAGGAGGACCTGGAGTGTCTGCAACAGGAGATGGAGGGCAGAGAGAGCTGCCTCTAGTCCTTGGGATGTTCATTGTCTGCCCAATGGGGATGAGCAGACCTGAGAAAGGCTAGGGGACACTGCCCGGAGCAGTGGCTCTCACAGGGACAGAGCACCGGGGCATGGTTCCCTGCCCACAGCATCACAAAACCCAATCTGCCCTATAAATTAGTCAGCTTCCTCCCTTTGCACAAGAGACCCTGTGTATGTTCACAGCCCAGGAGGACAGAAATCTCCACACACCCATCCATGAACAAATCTGTGCGTGATACAGACATGTGCAGAGGCTCCCAGGGGATAACCATAACCCTGTTCTGCTTGCCATCCCTCAGCCTGTCCTGGCTCGGCTCCCTTCACGTGGCAGTGGTTGGGAAGTCAGGCTCCAGTGCCTCCAGCAGCCGTCCTGACCTGTATAAACCAGGTTCAGTGCAGAGGCCATGGCAGGCCAAGGCTCTGGGGAATCCACAGGCATTAACCCTAGTCAGTCCTGGTGCTCTGCAGATAATCTGGCAAAGACAGTTCAATGAACTTGAGGGGCTGGGGTCAGGGTCGTGATCCATTAAGCAGACTATTAGGGGACCCTGGCACCAGGCCAGGTGATCTGGAGATTAGGAAGTACTGGTCATGTTAGATCAGTTCATCAGAGTTGCGTTTCCCACGGTCTGCCTGCCCAAGATGTGGTACATCAGACCTCTGTGGCGCAAACAAGACCTCTCTGTCTTGTTTGTCCAGAGAAGGGTCATGTCTTGCTTCCTGCAAAGAGTCTCCAGTGATGTGGGACCATCATGACCTTTTTGGGGACTGTCTCACCATGCCCTTGTCTTGGCTTCTGCAGCTGCTCAAGCAGCACCAGCCCCTCAAGGAGATCAGATTTTGTTTTTTGTGAAGCTGGGAAGACTAAGCCGTTCTTGACCTTACATTAAACTGAAGAGACGAGTTGGATCCCACTCACCCTATCTCGTGGCACGAGTGCAGGACTGACACGGCTGTGCATTTTCTAGGCTTTCATCTAGTTATAAATATCCAACATAACAGGGCTTCCATTGCTTTCTCCAGGAGATTATCCCTGCAGCCGAACCAATCTGATAAGCAAGTATGCAAGGCTATTTATAGCTTTTCAACTGGAAGACAGATCCATGCCTTTTCTTTGTAGATGGTTCTTCACTTGATTAACACACATATCAGTGTCCTCCTTTTTTGGACACTTTTTACTGTGCAGACTGCAGTAAAATGCTGTATTGCAGGGGCTGAGCCAGGTCCTTTTCAGGAGGAATTATGATGTTTCGGATGAAGACTTCTCCAGTATCTTGGCACTAATGTGCCAGCTCCTCAGTCATCCCAGGCATTTGTCATCCCTGGTATTTTACCTAGCTGCCCACTGTTTCCTCCCCAACATTTTGCCGTGCTGTTATCCACTTCTGTGGGGTACACTGAGCTGGGAACTGAGCTTAGTCTCCCACTTGGCCACCCGTTGCTTTTGCTAAAGACATCTGCTCCCCCTGTATCACAGATTTGCTTTAGTTGGAAGAAGCCTGGGAGTGATTCTGCTCTGCAGAGGATCTGTCCTGCCATAATGCATGTAGAGCTTGGATTATGAAAGTGCCAGTCTCTCTCCATTGACGATGGAGAGAATTTAGTAAGATTACAGGACCAAATACGTGCAATTTAGGAAATGTTACACGAAGGCTGTTTCACTCTGTCCCTGTGTGGTACAAAGGTATCTGAGATGACGATATAGCGGATGAAGTATTTCTGAATTGCGTTCTTCAGCCCACAGAACAGGGGCAAACGTTTAATCTGTTTTATCCCCATTATTTAAAGTGGGGACCCCATGCCTTTTAATGCATGCCATTACAACCGCACACTGAACATGTAATTAACAATCATCTTATGAGCTTTTGCAATGCACTTAGTGCAGTAGTATCTGTACTTCACAGATGTTATTGAGTTTATCCTCACAGCTCCCCTTCCAGGGAAGAAATTCCACCATAGTTGGGGAATGAAATAGAAAATTATAATCTGCATTTCTGAGATGTCTGCTAGCTTTGGGTGACCCCCTGGATGAGCTGGCAGCTCCTCGGTCTGCTCTTTTTGGAAGGCAAGAGCCGCCATAGCATCCCAGTGCTCCTGAGCCACGAGGCAGGTCTCCAGCTGCTCTTGGATGGTGAAGCCAAGGCTGCATCGGCTGCCTCCAGGCAGTCGCTGACGTATGAGGCGTGAGCAGCATGGCTTTGGGACTTTGTGGCAGAGCTAGATGTAAAACCCTCTCGCCTGGTTCATAGCCATAGGCTTTTCTGACAAGACCAGCCTTTTTCTCATGGTCTCTTACCTCCTCTGTACACCTCATCACAGCTTGAGCAAATGAATTGAGATACCATTTCCAGGGTTTGACTGCTGGACTTGATAAAATCCTTTTAGTCCAGATTCTTCTTTGTTTCAAGAAAGACTGGTAGATTGATGCATTGTAAAGCCAGAAGGAGCAGCTTGTCTAACCCCTGTGTGACACAGGCCATAAAATTTCACCCTGTGATTCTGCGTCTCACCATGGCTGACTGGGAGCACTCCTTTGGAAAGATTCCATTTTGATAGCAAATGGTGGCAAGTGTGTGAGACCCCTGGTGAGCCCTTCTGGTGGTAGATCCTCTCTGCCCCCAGTTTCACAAGTCTACACTTAAATTCTGCTTGACCTGCTTTAGCTCCCATTTCTTTCCATTGAATTGATATTAGAAGATGCCTCACTTGATGCGTACTTGTAGATCACATGCAAGCAAGTCAACATTTAAAGTTCTCTTTGATACACTCAAAACCTGAGTCAGGTCCCTTACTGTGAGCAGAGCCAAGGCAAGACATTTTGGCAGCTGGGTCTCTCTTCCTTTCCTCCCACCCTTCCTTGCACTCCTCCCAGCCATTGCCATCTGCTCATGATGTCGCCACAGACCTGAAGCCCCATTCCTGGGCAGCAGCAGCAACATCTGGCACATCTTGGGTGTACGTGCTGCTTTTTGGCAAACCTTGCAAAGGCAGCCTGGGGAGATATTTTTCCTCTGGCTCCCCTTTGCTACACTTCTGATTATAGTTCAATCTTTCATTCCTTCATATCATTTTTTGTCTACGTGATCACCAATTTGCCAACAACCTTTTAGCGGTGTGGATGTGTCCACATGATAGCCCATAGCTCTCCAGCAGCACTCAGTGGCATCCATAGCAGCACCAGGCACAGAGATAATGTGACTGCTAGTGTTTGTCTTCATAGTCTCACGACAGGCATGTGTGTCCATCACATGCAAACAGAGCTGCTTTTGGCTAGCACTGGGCTGTGTGTGCACCCTGCAGCATCACAGCACCTTGAGAAGGCAGGTGGCTCAGAATAAGACTCCAAGCCAATGGTCCCTTCTCACTGCTCACGGTGATGAGTTGGATTTGCAGCACTGGGGAGCCACTATCACCTGTCTTCTGCTTAGCATCAGTCCGGTCATGCACTTCTTCTTAAGGTTCTCACTGCTATTGTCATTCAGTTCCTACCAGCCAGCAGATGGGACAAAAAAAATTACTTTCTGTCTCCTCATCTGGCAGAGTGAAGTCTCTAGATCTTGAAACCTATTCTTTTTTTGCATTATCTTTAAATGTCTCTTTTGTCTTGATGAAAGTGTTCCAGGCACATGTTCAGTCTGTGGATTTTTTTTTCAAATGTACTCTGCAGCATTTTTGCTTTGTTGCAGAGTGCTGAGGAATGCTTTTGACTGGGCTCCCATCTGGGATGTGGGATTCGAGCTAGCTCTGTGCCATTCCTGGTCAAATGCCTGTGAGCCCAGATAGGTTGACTGGTACGCAGACCTCTTCTGTTACTGAAAGAACTCACACTTTGTAGGAGAGAACAGGGTATGGTATAGGATAGGATAAATGCTGCTGTCCATGGAATAAAGAAAGATGGTCTCTGGCTGGCACTGTGCACTGGTCTCCCCTTTGCTGACTGAGAACCAGCAGGTCACACATCTGACCAGCTGAGGACCATTGGCTTGGGTCTGGCTGGCAATTGGACTGCTCTCTAGCTGAGACATTGTGGGGTTTTTTTTAACTAATCTGCAGCCCTTTCCATTTTAACACTGACTCTTGACATCAGGGCTGGAATTACTTATTGTAGATGTTTTGTCATTACTAGTAGTTTCCAAGTCCTGCTCTTGTTGAGGATATGCATACTCTCTGTGACCATCTTCTGCATCTTGTATACTTCTACAAATTACGTCTAGTTTCTCAGTGATCTTCAGCTCTACAGGCATCTGAATTTCTTCATAAGAAATTGTGAGCTTCTCTACTTTCTTCACTTAATGTTGGTTCATCCCCAAAGACAGCTTCTGATTTTCCTAATCACTACTGAAGAGAGATGTGGGAAAAGTTTTTATCATGATAGACAACATCTGACGGATTGCAAATGGTCATGGATTACACCATCTTGGTTTCAACATGCCATTTCTGTCTGAGCTGTAATTTCGAACTTGTTCTCACCCTGTTTCTTCTTTTCCGTATTTTCCAGCACCTGTGTCTGGGTAAACTCTCTCTTACGAAAGAGCCATTCCGGTCAGAGCAGTTGTGGCATGCCATGTCAATCAGGTCAACTTCCTTAATTGTACCGAGGATCCCAGGGTAAATAGGGTACAGCTGTTTTTTCTTCCCCAGACTGAGTAACAAGTACATTGCTACTAGCTACAGAGAATGCCTTTAATCCTCTCAAGACCTTCTAAGAAGGATGCTACTTGCTTCAGACGTTGTCCAAAATAGCTTTAATAATTTATTTGACAGTGTCTTTCTTGTCTCACAGGATTATGTGGTAGCGCACATGTAAGATTGTCCTCAAGTTCTCCAAAGATCCTTGGCAGATCCTGGACATCTCTAGAGCAGTTATTTGAAGGAACCAAATTTCTCTGTTGGATTCTAATTACTATTTTCATCCTTTCTGTCCCTGAACTGTGGTTGTGTTATGTGATTATGAAAAATCTAGGCAGGACAGTCGTTCTGAGTCAATGCCCAAGAGACAAAAAGCTTCATATTTCAGTAGGAAGGTGCCTTCTCTTGTAGAATATATAGGTCCCTGTGGCTGTATGTGTGCCTCCTGCATTTGAGATTGGATTTTTTGAGTTTTCTGCTATTCCTTGTGATCCTGGGCTGGGCTGTGACATCTTCCATCCCCTCTTGCTGTCTGTGGCAAGACTATGGAAATTAGTGAATGTCATATCCCTTCTTTTATGTCCTTCACATTCTTCCTGCTCTGAACCTACTGGATGGAGAGAATCCTGTCATTTTTCTTAATCTTTATTGTTTCTTCCATTTGGAAGCCCTACCCAACACTATCCTCTCCCTGCGCTATCATGAGTGCACATCTCAGGGAGGTGACCCTCCTCTAAATTTGCTGATTTACTGGGCAATACTGCAGACACCACAAACTTGGAGAATATGCTGAAAGTTAGCCCAAAACTCACCTTGCTTTTTGGAACCACTCTTCCCTGTTCACTAGGCTTCATCAGCTCCACAGCAAACTTTGAGACTTTTCTTATAGGATCCAACTGCAAACACATGGGAGCATATAATTTTTATGTAAGAACTATAAATGAGCTTATACAGGGAAGACGACTTCTACTGTCCCAGGGAAAGGAGGTTTTCCCAGTCTCCCAGACCAGGGAGACCAAGCAATGTCATGTACCTCCTCCAGTCCAGAGCAGGAACACTTTTGACCACCATTTCATCTCAGCAGGCTGGGTCGTAGCTCTCACTTGACCGGACATGCACTCCTGCAGCCTTAGTGACATTAAAACAGGGAACTCTTCACCTTCACAAGGTGGCTGCAAGATGAGATATAGGTTACTGCCACTCAGTCCGCACAGGACTTAGGTTTTTTGCATTTGCCTGGCAATGGTTGCAAATGCCCATGCAAATGGTCATGCACAGCTATTCTTATCTGGACCAAATCTAAACACCCCTTCTTTGGTATAAAGTCTCTTTTCCAAAGAGTAGTTTATGTCATCCTCAGACTATTCATGGGTTCAACTCAAGTTTGCTAAAGCTTTCAGAATTAGACCCACAACAGGAACAAGAGTGTAGGTACCTTCTTCATTTGTACTATGTTGCTCTCCAGAGAGGACATTTCCTCAGAATGAGGGGTTGGCTGAAGCTCCTTCACACTCTTCTTTTGTATTTTCTGTAAAATTTTAAAATATGCATTAGAACAGGGCTTGAGATCCGGTGTCCTGCCTTTGGACAGGTGCTCTGGAGCAATTGCAGATGGTCCATGTGACATCCATGGGGGAGAGCCAGCAGATGGGTTATGAGCATTTCTGTTGATGAACCTGTTAACCACAGCCAGCACTCTGTGTGTTTTGTTAGCGAGAGTGCCAAAATAGGCAGTTCCCCTCCTCTCTGTCTTGGTTTGCTCATCCCTGTCCCTGTGCCATGTGCTCTGTTGTGCCAACACAGCTGTTTGTCTGGCTGCATGGCAAACTGGATTGGGGAGCTGATCAGGCTGAAGTTTTGCTGGATCACTTTTTTTTTGCCATATTGTTGTTCAGTCAGAGCAATTTTCCTAACCTGACTACTCTGTGGCTCCACAAAGAGCTGAAGTTGCAGAAAGCAGGGATTTTGCAGAAGGGCAGTGAGCAGCCAGATGAGGTCGGGATTCAGGTTTAGAATACGTCTAAACCAGAAAAAGCAACCAAGTGTAAAAGCAGTAGACAACTAGGATCCCTCAGCAGTCCCAGACTGTTTGTTGTTTTCAAAGACCTGCTTCCTTAGAAAGCACCTTTTGAAGTAATTTGACATGCCATTTCCAGCTCCTGTGTGATCTAACTCAGTTATTTCCCCTTTATCTGCCTCTGAATGCTCCTGAATGTCTCTATAAACCTTCCTGCTTGGCAGTACCTCTTCCCATGTAAAGGGACCTGCATTAGTGTGGGATTTAAACTTAATGCTGGAGAAGCTTATGAAGTCTCCCATTTGAGCTTCTTGAGGACTTCACACTGCATTTTCTTTCTCATAAAAATAGCATGTGCCTGAGTTTGAAGGATCGGTCAGGTGTAGATCCCTCAGGTGGAAAATCCCTCTCGTAGGCATGAGAGAGAGGATAAGGGATTCATTCCTGTCCCCGGTGAAATCAATGTGAGCTTTGCTACTGAGACAGGTCAAATGTCAGTCTCAGTTGTTCACTCTTCCCCAGGATTTTATCCTTTGTGCTCTCACTATTAATGAATCTCTCTTCCTGTCTCCTTCCCACAAGCTCTCATCCATCCTGATTTGAAGTCACCTCCATTAAGTGGTTGTAACGCTAGCTCTTTGCTTTACTTGCAGAGAGGACACTCCATAAATCTAACATTAGTCATGGCATCTGGTGAGAGATACCAAGGATAGGCTGCTTTGACTCAGAGGTTATCTAACCGTATCAGCCCCTGCGTTTGCCTTTCCTTTCAGGGAGCTGAGGTTCCCCTGCAGGATCCAAGGCTCATTTCGTGTGAGCTGATGCAACCATGCAGTCTGCTCAGGGCCAGTGCCGACACAACAGCAGTGTAGAGAAGCCACGTGGTGGTCAGCTCCTTCTTCCCTGGGCAGTGTGGTTGGACCTGGGCTCCCTTTCCAACACCTCAGCCCTCTATCTGGTCTGAGCCAGACAAGAAGCTTTCAACAAGCAGAAATGGGGGAAGCTTATGTGCTTCATGGCTGGCGGGCTCCATTTTCCCAGGCAGGCACATCTGGACAGGTCTCAGAGGCATGTAGTGACAAGTTGTCCGTGTTTGTTGTTACTGGAGACCACAGTGGGATGGAGAAGGGGCTGTGCCTTTGCACCGGGTACAAGGCTTCCCAGATAATCTCTGCAACGGGCTTCAGCCTCACTCCTCATGGGGGAGGAGAGCTGCACCTCACTGATGGAAGAATTGGACTGCCCAGGGCCTGATGGATACAGAGTCCTACGTGGGTGCTCCTTCCACTGCCGTATCACTAAAAACAAAGAGACAGATCTTGTTCTCGGGCTTTGAGGCCAACTGTTCCAACAGAGCTCATGTCTACTAGGCTAAACTCTTTCAGTCAGTGTTGCTTCATCCATCCTATCCGTTGGGAAGGGTTCCTCCACAGTGCTCACCCCCAAACTGTGCCAGGGCTCTTGTCTGGTCGAGAGCTGCTCTGAAGCAGGCGAAAGCAGGCTGACCTCAAAATGAGCCAAACGATGAGGACAGTGCTCGTGGTGGGTCTTGGAGATGCTTAGATTTACACTCAGGACCCTTACTCCAGTGTAAGACTGGCATTATCAGGTTTAACTTCTTTCACTTTTAAAATCGTTTCGCATAAACCAGCAAAAATGCTCTCAGTCAGGAATAAATCAGCTCAGATGGCCCATGTGTGAGAGGACATGTGCCTCTGTTTTAGTCTATCTGTGCATATATACTTACTCAGATATAGAAGGTAAAACATTCTTACATGCATGGCCATAAACCCTCTGTACAAAAAACACTGGGAGTGGCTGGGGAAGGGATCCAGCAGAGAAGAGCAGGATGCTGGAGTACATGGGCACAAGTTCATAAAACCAGCAGTTCTCAATCAGTTATGTGTCTGTTTCTGTTTTAAAACAACCTTGCTTGGAAGTGAAATAACAAGGAGGCAGCAAGAGAAAGGAGGAGAGGCTTAGGATATGATCTTTGTTCAGGGATATGTCAGAACAGCATGTTGTGTTGTTTTATAGCTGCTGAGGAAAGAGAAGATGGAGTAGGGAATGTAAAATGACAGAGAGTGAGTAGATGTGATATTTGCCTGATGTATTTTGCTGGTAATTAGTATAATGCCAATTAGACATAAGTAATCTTTTTTTTTTCTTCTTCAGCTGTATAAGTTATTGCTTGAAAATATGCCAACTAAAATCATGATATTAAACTTTGAGGGATATGGAGATCTCTGTTCCTTGAGGATCTCCAGATGAAATTACCCAGGCAACAGGGATCTTGACAAAAGCAAGACTTATTATATCTAGAAAGAAAATGAATAAAAGCAAAAGAAGTTGTGTATTCCATGTCTAGCGTCTTGCTGCTTATTAGCCACACAGGAAGGGGCACCCACAGAGATGCAGATAAATCAGTGAGAGAAGGCAAATATCTTGCCTTTCCTGAAAACAATGCTGCTTCAATGTTATTATTCACGCTATCAGTTTCCCTCAGCAGACAGGACCCTTCCCATGTTCAGGCAGTTCCCCGCTGCAGGTAAACCCTGCTGCCCACATGCATTTTATTTTTCATTCTCCAAGCGCTGTTGTCTCTGTTTGCTAACCCACATCATAAGACACAGGACTCGCCTTATTGTTTTGCCTTTTGGTCCCTTAGGACATAAACCTCCTTAATGATGATTAATGGCTTCTTTCAAAGGGTCAATTGCTGATCCTAGACCTCTCAAATCACAGGTCCTTTAGAGCTCTTCACCTGTCTGGTTCTGGGCTGCTCTTTCAAACAGGTACACCACTGCTTTGCTCGATGCTACACACATATTTTCTATTGCTATGGACTATGCATAAGGAGCAGACCTGCTATTACTGTCTTCTGCCTTTTGAAAAATAATCTGTAAAAATTGTGCCCTTGGACTGATTCTGGAAGTTTTCATACATCTTTGTTGGACCATGAAATCAAAATCTTCTTGTGATCATCCTGCTGTTCCCTTGTGCTGTGCTTTGGGGGTGACAGAGCTGGCAAATCCCCTTTGCCAATCTGCCTCTAATGCAAGGCAATGATGTATGCCCGTTGTCCTACCAGGATGTTAGGCAGCAGGTTTAATCCTTGCTCGTTCTTTAAAGCGTGTTTTATTCATTCTGCGCCTTTAGAACTGCCTCTGGCAGGTCTCCCTCAAGTGGTGCAAACTTTATTGCATCTAACCTCCAGCAGTCTGTAAACTGCAGCACCCAGGGGTAGCTGGAGGTTGAAATTCCCTATCGGAAGCGATTATCCTTCTTTTTCCCACTCTCCCACAAGAGCGCCTTTCTGCCATCCTAATAACAAACACAGGGCAGAGCAGTATTCATCAGGATCTGGGTTTTTTTCCTGGGTCTTCCCAAGCAAACCATAACCAGTCTGCCCCGTTCCTAAACCTCCCCATTTTCATCAGCACACTGATATCCTCCTGTTTGCTCAGAGCTGCACCTTTAGCAAGCTGCATCGGCGTTGATACCTCCTATTTTTACATGAGGAGGTGACTTGTCTCTGGCCGTGGCCATCAGCACTGCAAATCCTTTCAATGCCTTGGTGGGGAATCATGCCAGCAAGATGGCAAGTGGTTCAATTCAGAAATGTTAACCACCTGGATTGATTTCTTGGCATGTATTTTGGCTGCACCAGAGGAGGAATTGACCAGTGCATATGCTGCTTCTGCCATGTGCCAGCCACAAAATCTCTCCCCATTTAGCTTCCACTGCAGATTTTCAATCTCTGAGTCTGTGGGTGTTTGAGGCATCAATAACATGCATTTTCAGCTGGGTTTATGGCATGTCTCTTCACTGCAGAAGGGTAGTTCAGAGGTTCAGGCTCTCCTGCGTGGGCTGCTTTTGATCTTCGAGCAATCAGCAGCCAGACACCCTCGTTTGGTGTCGGATCATTCCTCCAAATTTTCATGACCATACCCCTGGCCCAATGCTCACAAAACTGCTGTGTGTTGGATTTCACGTGCATTTGGTTCTCTGTGGCCGGGTGTGGTATCTGGGTCTATGTACGCATCCTCCATCAGCAGACAGACGTTTCCTCCTCAGGGCAGCCGAAGAGCATCAGCCCTGGATTTAGTGCCTGTCCCCTGGTCCTTCAAATATCCACTGCAAATTCTGGCAAGGATCTAGCCTATTCCTCCTCAGTGTCTGCATTATGGTTCAGGCAACCAGCACATTTCTACAGTCAGAACAGACTGTAAGAAAGCTGAAATGAGAAGTGAAGGTGCTCACTTTACTCTTAAGCAGCCCAGGAAAGATCTGTGGAAAGCAAGCAAAGTATATGTATGCAAATCCATACTGTCATTTCCTCTCCCAGTTTCCTCGGGGTCTGGCTTGACTCTTTACCAAGGGCTCTTCCTTCTCCCCTGCTCTGCTTCTCTCTGAGTGGTCTTGGTTTTCTTTGTTTCCAGACCCCCTTGTTGAGGCAAGCCGTTTTCATAAAGTCATGATTTCTTTTGTCAGCTAAACACCTATATGACTTCAAAGGCCTTGAACAGTGCTTTGCGCTGTGGCTACTGGCCCCCCTGCAAGAATAATTTTCCCCGATTCATTGTCCTGCTAGTGAAAGATTATTAAATTGTTGATGGAGCTTAACAATGGTTTTGTTCAAAGGCAGACACACGTATGCCAGTTCTTTTCTCCTTGACACAGGAGCTTTAATACAAGCGTACAATGAAGGGCAGCCACCAAGGAGCAAACAGTGTGCTCATAAAACCAGACCAGTATTCCTAAGTCCCTGTGCACATGAATTGGCGCACCTTGCAATGCACTCCTAGGCTGTGCATGTGGCTACCTGCTCACTCCCATCCAACACAAGGCTGTAGGTGAGGTGAGAAAATGGGTCTTGCTGAAAATTAATTTAAAAAAATTAAAATATTGTGCGTTAATTCTTGCTCATATGATTAGGACACTAGGAGGATTGAGGAACTAGCAGATGAGCAATGGTGGGAGAGGACCACCCTTTCCAGGAGCAGTCGAAGGACTGTACAGTGTTGGCATAAGGCTGAAACAATTGCTCTATTCCTCCCGCTCGGAGCATGCCAAGCACACGCATACATCTCCCAGGCAGGCTGCACCTTCAGAGCAGCTTTTGGAACCTGCAATGAGGATCATTATATAGACTGCGCAGCCTCAGGCTGCTTGACATTTTGTATTATACAGACTTATTTTCGATTGCTTATCACTTCAGCAGATTTCCAACACTAAAGCTTAGATTTTACATGCTGGGTTTCCCTCAGGTTGATTTCTTTTCCTTTTTTTCTTAAGTTTTAGCAGAGGTGTTCCAGCTGTTTTCTGAGAACAAGACATGCTGTCTCAGCCCTGCTAACAAACTGGTTATAAGAATTTCTTTTCAAGACCCATTAGCTTAACCATGCTTTGGAATAGAGGTGTGGAATTTGGCACAGAAGCTGTCAGCATCAGTTGGGGGTTGTTTGCCCCAAAATGGCTGAGTCTCTCATTGAATGTATGCCAGCACGCATCCCTGTGTAGCTAGGTCCGCACGCTGTTCTGTGGCCTTCAAACAACAGCATTTCTCAGGGCTTATGCATCCTTGCCCTCCCTCAGAGACCTGGTGGAGGATCTTGCTGCAGTTGCCGTTGCTTGATGGGCATCCCTCCTGGTGCTTGATGGCATCCCTTCTGGACATGCCCCTTCCCCAGTTCTCTGGGGCTCCCCAGTTTTCTTTGGGGTGCTGGGTACTGCATGGCATGGGTCATTCCTTGCCTGTGGGAGGATTGAGTGTGGCTTGCTCTGCTGCTGGGGCTTGTGGCATGCATAGGCTCTGGTGTCAGGGTGCATCTGAGCGTGCCTTGCTGGGAGAGCTGCTTTGGGGCAGGGTGGGGGGTCCAGGGTCCTGCTCCTGCTGGGGGATGGAGCTAGCCTGTAGTGCCTCCCAGCCTGCCTGTGGAGGAGTCAGCTTTCTTGGCTCACTCCCAGGCTGACATTGCCGAGCTCCATCCAGAGCTGAGAGGACCCTGCGTGCCCCCACGCACAGCACCGCAGCTGGCAGACTGGCACTGGGGCTGGGGCTTGGTCCCTCGCCGCCCTCCCAGTCCCCAGGCTGCCAGCACAAAGGGACCCTTTCTTTATCTTCTTCCCCCTTTTATTGTCCTTCCTGGGGCATGTTCCCTGCCCTTCTCCTGCTCCTTCCCTGGCAAACTGGCAAAGGCTGCCTCAAGCTCCAGTGCCCTCCCTGATTAGCTGCTGCCAGGGAGGGAAGCACGACTGCAGCTTTAATTAAATGATAAGGGCAGAGCCCCGGAAGTGGGGAGATAAGTGCAGCGGTGTCTGCCACCACACTTGCCCAGGCTCTTTCTAATTAGCTTTGAGAAGCTCTAGAGAGGAAGATTAACCCTTGGAGGGAGGCTGGCTGGAGCAGTGGGCTGCAGCAGACAGGGGGTGCTGAGGCTGGCCCCAGGGATGGGAGGCTGCAGTTTGCCTGGAAGCGTATATGGGGTGTGGGCTGGAGGGGACCCCTCCATCCACTACCCCCCCCCCCCCCCCCCAGACCCCTGCCTGAGCAGAGGGGCTGGATCAGAGGGGATTAGACCCCTGCCTTTCACAGGCTCAGGCACAAGGTAAAGCTCAAGGATTAGCCGCTCAGGTTCCTTCTGTAAGAAGCATTTGCTGCTTTAACACATCCTATGACTGGCAGCTGTGGGGTGGCCTGGGGCATGTGGGTTGCTGCGCTTGCCCTTGCTGCTGCCCCAAGGATATCAGCAGAAGCAGACAAGTGTCCCCAGCCTCTGGAGCAGTGGCAGGAGCGCAGGGCACAATCCTCCTGCAGGAGCCATGGGACAGGTCTCCAGTCCCCTCCAGAAGCCATGATGTGTCTCAGCGATGCTCTGAGTGAGGAGGAGGGAGATGGGGTAAGAGGACCACTGTATGTCAGCAACCCATAATAATATGGACCAGGAGCTCCCCAGGACCTGGTGCCACAAGGGCCGCAACCTCAGCTCTCCTGCCGTTCACCCAGATGCAGCAGACCCCGGCTGGAGGGTGTGTTGCATCGGAGGGCTGGACAACGGCACCTCAGCTGTAGGCACCCTGTAGCTAGGTCGGTGGGTAGCCAGAGCTCTCCCTGGCATGGGTGGCACTGCTCCTGGCCCTGGTGGCCTGGCCCTTCTGGTCACCCCCCTCCCATCAGCAGGCAGCACACTGGTACCAGGGCATGCCAGGAGGCTCTGGGCCGCGCATCCATGTGTCCGCGGGGAGCCCCTGGCTGGACAGAGGGACAGGTCAGCCCCGCAGACCAGGCTGCGACCCCCACCGGGAGGGTCTGGGGGCAATCCTATGCATGGGAGGCATTGGCAAAGGCAAGGTGGGAATGTGGAAGGAGCAATTTTGTAGGTATTTGGGTAGCAGGAATGCGCATACGAGGCATGCATGAGCTGTCAGCCCCTGGGGATAGCAGGTGGTGTTCCTCTGCTTATTTGCATAACCATCATTAGCCCTTGCAAGAGAGGACTCAAAAGCCAGAAGAGCCCTGTGCTCTGACCTTCCCCTCCTCCTTGGGCAGAGGGGGAAGAAGGGCGGCTGCTCTGCTGCCCACAACTTCTTGTCAAGACCTTTGTGCACTTCTGAAGGTACTACAGGAGTTGTTACTCACCCGGGCTGGTTATTGCAGGAGCATATAATGACACCGGGAAGATGGTTTGGTTATTGCATGGTTTGGTTATTGCGTGACTCCTCGACCTTTCTGGTGGTTATTTGTTGAATGTCTGTAGGTGTCATGAGAAACTCTTGGTTGGCCAGAGGACAGTGTTTGGATATTGTAGTAACCAGGATTTCATTTTGCAGCTAAACTTGTTACTGTGTTTTATACAACATGGGTGAAGTAGATTGCCCAGTAATGCTCATTACCTAACTTAGTTTTCAGTTGCTTGAAGTTTTGGCAAACTTTAACTGCGAGGATATAATTTTTCATAATGGACATAGGCCACTTACCAAATATTTTGAAAAGTGGCAGTGAAATCTGTCCAGATATTTCACTTCCAAAAGGAGGTAGGAAAGGAAATTGCTAGTTTTTTCTCAATAGTAAAGCAATCCCCCTATCCTCCAGCCCCATGCTTTAAAGAAGTAATTTTCTGTGATCTCTTGACCCTTTTATTGTACCTTCCCCAATTTCTGCAGCCTGTAGGGTAGTCTCACTGGCAAAGCCTCTTCTTCCTGAAAAGCCTGGTATATCTCCCAGGTGGTTCTGTCCTCTCCCCCAGCGGCACAAAAGGACCCCAGGGAAAATATTTTCCACCAGAGTGTAATTCTGGTCTGCACCATGAAGCAGATTTTCATGAAGCAAATTAAGACTGCATGGACAATCCTAATTTTGGCATTTCCTAACCTTTGAACCCTGTAATCCTATTAAGGTAGTTCTTAACATAATTATTCAGTAATTTAATGTAATAATTCTGCTTTTTATAGTCCAGCGAAAGTTGAAGCCCCACTGTGCCAGGGTAGGAGATCATGTAAGAGGCACCACAAGCACAAAATCTGTTACAGGGGGATTGAATATGTTTTGCTGGGTATCACAGGGATTGCAGTGAAGCTGGGGGGCAGATGGTGCTTTTGGGAATCCTGCAGGTGCCATAGTCTGTCACTGAGCCCTGCGAGCCCTGCCTGGTCCTTGCAGGAACACGGCCAGTGTCCAGAGCCATCCATCTGGGTGCTCCTGCCGCTGGCGCAGGGTACGGATCACCTCCCGTTGCTGTGGCGATGTGGCCGTGGGATGCCTGCGCTTCCCAGCCAGCCTGCCACTGTCGCACAGCTAGCTGCCTGCAATTTACAGGCATAAAGGCAGTGGGGAGGTGGTCCCTCAAGCTCCAGTTACGGCAAGCAAGGGAAGAACATGTCCTCTGGGAGCCTGGGCTCAGGCCCTCGCTGCCGGCAAAGTGGTTTAGCACTACCTGTGCTGGTGAGGCTGAGGCTGGTGGGTGCATCTGTCCACATTAATTACGTGCTGGTTCTGCTGTGATACCCTTGGCAGGATCTGGGAAGTCATTTGCTTCGGTGCTGCAGTTAGTGTGTGCTGTTGTAATATACTCCAGAGGCCATGGTTTGATCCGCGCATGCATCTGGGGGCTGACAGGCCATTAACTTTGGAGCAAGCTGTCTGTACTGGTGTTTAGATACTATTGTTTAGCATGAGGGGAGAGATGCTCAGTGCTGTAGGGTCTGGGCGAGATGGCTGTGCGCGTTATATCTCTTGACTTTGGTGCCTAGGAGAAATCCATCTGTGTGCTGGCATCAGTCTGAGGATCTTGCTCGGTATTTATTGTAAAAGCGGGTGTTGCTCGTTATTGCCCTGAGAGCTGTAGGTGTGGCGTTGAACTGCAGTAACCACCTTTATGGGCAGTGTCAGGTCGGTCTCAGATACCAGAAGCCATCTGTCTGCGTGCTGTAGTGACGGTGTTAAGTTTGGAAAGCCATCTGTCTGGGTGTTGTAGTGCTAGAATTGGTCCCCGAAGCCGTCTGTCTGGGTGTTGTAGTGCTAGGAATGGTCCTGCAAACCGTCTGCCTGGGTGTTGTAGGGATGATGTTAGCTCAGTCTAGGAAAAATAGGGACTGACGTGGACTGCGGGGAGCTCTCCGCTTGTGCTTTCAGCTTCTGATATTTCTGTACTCATTGATCTCTGGAGCATTGCTGTGGAAATGGGCAGCAGTCCAGCAGCCTTCCCCAAGGCCTGGAAAGTGAAATTGGTGTTGTGCTTGTACTGTTCTGGAGGTAGAGGGCTCTGGTCACGTCCACATGTGATGTGGGAATCAGGGACCAGAGAGGAGATGGACTGAGGAGTTGCAGAAGGTGAGCTTGCTGCTCTGGTCCCCTGTGTCCAGAGGCAGGCCATTCCCTGCTGGGGATAACGCACTGGCCATGCCCACCTCATTTGGGGACCTTGAAGGGGGACCCGGTGTCAGGGCTTTGCAAAGGAGGTAGTAGCTCTGCAGCTACCTACAGCACAGCTCCCCTCTCCCCAAAACCCTTGCAAGGGGGAAGACGTTGGAAAGGAGCCACTGAGCTCCTGTACACCAAAGGGAGCTCACGCTGAGCTGGCCGGGTGGGGACAGGCTGTTGAGTATCTCTTGCTGCCAACGTGGGGAGACTCCTCCAGGCTACTGGGTCGGGCGTGCTGCTGCAGGGCAAAGGCACAGAGAGGGGTAAGTCAAAGGGCGGGATAGTGCAAGGCACTCATTCCAGCAGTGCCAGGATGCAAAGACATGAATAGAATAGAATAGAATAGAATAGAATAGAATAGAATAGCAAAGTAATGGGGCTGCTGGTATAAGAAAACGGGATGTTGGGGCACACTATCCAAATAGCTGTACTATTAGGGTATAGTGAAGAGGGAACAGACCATGAAGCAATGGTGCCTGGAGGAAGCAGCACTGCAGGGGAGTGGTATCTGGAGGGAACAGCGCTGTAAAACATGGTACCTGGAGGAAATGGCACCATTAGAGCAGCAGTGCCTGGAGGGAAGACAGCAGCGGGGGGAGGCAATACCTGAAGGGAGCAGCAGCACAGAACATGGCACCTGGAGGACGTGGCACCATGGGGGACCAGTACCTGTAGGCAGCAGCGCTATGGGGGAATGGTGCTTCCTGGGAACGGCACTGTGGGGGAATGGCACCTGTAGAGAGCAACGCTGCGGGAGAGTGGTACCTTCAGTAACCACGCCGTGGGGGACAGTACCTGTAGGGAACAGCTCTGTAGGGGAACGATACCTGTAGGTAGTTGCGCTGTAGGGGAGTGGTACCTATAGAGAACAGTGGTGTGGGAGAATGGTACCTGTCAGCGGTACCGCGGTAGGGGAGTGGTGCCTGTAGGGAACAGTGCTGTAGGCAGGGGTACCTATAGGTGTGAGCACTCCAGGGAGTTGTACCTGGAGGGAGCGGTGGTACAGGAGAACAGCAGCAGTAAGCTATGGTGGAATAGTGGAATGGTGCCTACTCTCAGGAGCTGTGCTGTGGGAACGGAGTTGCTGGGAAGAGCAGCACCAGGGAGGCTGTTCCTATTGCATCGATGCTGTAGGGGCAGGCAGGGAGGACAGTGCTGCTGGGATATGATGTCATGGGAGGTCGCTGCTGTAAGGGATGTCCCAGGAGTGGTCTGCAGAGCCCTGAGGGCTTGGTGTGGGAGAAGGGGTGTTTCCAGGTGTCCACACCAGGGCAATAGAGCTGGTAAAGCTGCCCGTACTGGAAACACTGCATCCTTCCCTGGCTGAAAGACAGCCATTTTGAAAGAAATACCTTGCACCCCAGCCCTCAATCTGCAGCATGGGTTGTGCTCCACCCTTCTACCCCCTGACCAATGCTAGAAGAGGTACAGTGCTTTTGGGATCTGCACAGGGGTAGCTGGTTGAAATTAGTGGCTGATTTTCTCCATGCCACCAGGTAGGGAAGATGAGTCTTTCTGATCTAACGCTTCAGAAAAGCATTCTGCTTTGCCTCCAAGCTGCTCTCCCCCCACTGTCATATTCCCTGTTTCTACATACCACTAAACCTCTCCAGTCCCTCCTAGCATGCTGCGCTTCCCTCCTCCTCCCTTCCGGGCTTCTCTGCATCCTCTGCTGTGCTCTGCTGTGTCACATCCCCACAGTCCCACTGTCTTCCCTCCCAGAGCTGCTCTACTGTATCCCCTCACCCGCAAGATCTGGCCTCCTGTGCTGCATCATCCCTGCTCACCCAGCGCTGCACACCACGCATACGGTGCTGATGTCTGACGCAAATGGAAGACAGGGAGAACCAAACCAGACTGCGGACGTTGCAGATGGTGCCAAAAAAAAAAGTGGTTGAGGCTGGCTCTCAGCCTCTGCTTGAAACTACCTGGCTTGAAGTGGGCGAGTGAACCTCTGCACATCTAATGCAGGAGGTGGAAGTGCCTGCTGAATGAGGCTGCCTGCTTTTGTCTCCTGTCAGTACTCAAATGCACTGTTGAAATCCCCCACTAAGAGCAATAATACTACTAGAAGAGCCCTTGCAAGTGGCTGCACCAGGATGTGTTCCTGCCCTGCATGGGGATATAGAGAGAAATAATTAGCGGCACAAATATGTGCCTCTTCCCGGAGGAGACAGCCTGGCACAGTCTCCTTCACAAAGAGCAGAGGTGCCCTGGATGTCAGGAGACGAGAACAGCCACGCCAGCGTCGAGAACAGAGCCGCAGCTCGAGAGAGCTTCCCCTCCTCCAGCCAGAACGAGGGACCAGGGTGCATCTCTAATGTTTGAGGGACCAGGGTGCATCTCTAATGTTTCTCGGTGTAAAACCCCAACCGTGCCCCCTTTTCATCTGAAAAGTTCAAAGGGATGCAACTTTTACTACCCCGGATTCATTCCTATGCAATGTGCCGAGGCAGAGCAGCCCCGAGGCAGCTAACAAGAGGATGCTAGGGAAATGCAAAGCTATAGAAAGGGGAGAGCTAGAAGACTGTGAGGACTGTGAATGCCCAAGCAACTACAGAACCCTTCTGGCATGGAAATGCCAATAACAGGATGGGCCAGCCCTCCAAAGGAGCACAGTGAGAGGGCAAAGCTCAGGAAAACACAGCAGCTGCACAGACATGTTTTACTTTGCATGGCCAGGATGCCGGGGAGGAATGAGATGCTGGAGAAGGCACAGCCATCTTCTTCATCACCTGGAAACTTTGTCAGGTTTCAGGGGTTCAGAGTCACAAAACTGCATTCCTGGGGTGGAGAAGGGATCTGAAATCCTGAGTACACTTTGTAAGGTGAAGTGGGCACCTCGACCCCAAGGTGAGGTTTGGGTTCTGCCTTCTCACCGTGCTGCAGGGCATCCAGAATCAGCACTTTGTGGGCAAAATTTCCACCAGTGTTTACTCCCAAAGAAAGATTTCTGCTTGTCTGCAGTGGCACATCGAAGTCTCTGAACCACCAGCATGTGCTGAGAATTAGGCCGTAGGGTCATGTTTGCTCTAAATCACAGCTATTCAGGAATTACACCCTGCCCCGTTCCGGCGCTCTTAAAGCGGAGCGGGTTGTGCTCATGGAACATAATACGCTCCTTTAGTGGCAGAGCTCTGATGCCAGCATCTCACTGCAAGTGAAGGGACAACACTGGAAAAAGACTTTAGTGCCAGAAACAGACAATGGGAAAACCAGAATAAAAGACCCTGAACCCTGAACACAGCGTTCCTGCTTGATCCTGCGATTTCTGAGCTGCCATTGGCACGGGGAAATCACCATAGCTTTGTTCACTGGAGAGATAGCTTTTATTTTTGTCCTGCCAGTACCCTCCATTGACTCAGCAAAGCACCTTCTGTCAGAGCAAGAAGTGATGGCACTCATCCACTCCCCACCCCAGGACCGCGCAGCACCAAGGCATTTCTGGAAGTGGAAATGATGATGAGCCATCCCATTTGTCCAGCAGGAAAGTAGATGAGAGAGACAGCAATATTGCCTCTTGAACAGAAGAAGTGAAAGACAATGTAACACGACCTCAAACTGACCAAGCCGGTGGCCACCGGGGCATCCTGTTGTCCTGAGAGGAAGACCTGGTGGATCATCTAGGACGCAAGCTCCAGTCTCTGCTTTGACTTGCACAGAGTAGAGATGAAAACTGAGCTGTCTTGCCTCTGGTTTTGTATCTTGCTTTCTATCTGTAGCTAGGAGAAAGAAATGAGGCAACTTTCCACATGCTCAGGAAATAGGACAGTTGGTCTGTGGCCAGCCCTGAGAATGACCCCAAAGACATGCACTGGCAAGCTATGCTCTCACACTGGCCTGTGTGGGCATCTTGTCCCCTGCGATGCTTGTGCTTCTGCTTTTGCACCCTGCAGCGTGAGCACGGCTGTCCCCTGCGCATGAATTCGTTGGAGTGTGCCTGTTTGCGGTGCGTGAGCACGTCGGCGCGCATTCGGCTCGGCTGTATCCATGTGATGCACAGCCCCATTCCCTCTGCACACAGGGGCTCGGCGTGCCACTAGCCAGGTGGCTTCAAGCTTTGCCTCAGGTTCCTGTGTGAGTCCTGCAAGGGCCAGTGGGCTCCAGAGAGGCTAGTGTAAGGCTGGAGAAACTAGTGAGACATCAGCAGTGGTGGCCAAGCAGCCTCAAGGAGGCTGGAGCAGGGCCAGGAGAGGCCAAGGGACTCCTGAAGGCAGTGGGTACCAGAGGGATGCTGTGGGGCTCGGTGCAATGTGACGGGGAGGGCTGGCAGAGGCTGAAGGGTCCAGGAGGATTCTGAGGGTGGGTGTGGAGGCTGGGAGCTGTGCAATGATGTGACCCTCTCGTCCTTTTTCTGCTCCTCATTAGAGTCCCCTGAGCGGAGCAGGCTGTGAAGGGGGTCTGCGCTGAGGTATGTCCTTATGGCTTCTGCCAGGATATCACAGCTTACATGTGTGCCAGGGGATGGGACACAGGAGGTGGCTGCCAGCACGGGGAGCAGTGTGGGTGCCAGAGCCTCTGCAGGAACCAGGGGGAAAAACTGGGGGGACTCAGCCCCCAGAGGAGCTGAGAATTTGGGATACAGTCACTGGGGGTTGGTTTTAAGGCAAGATATGCTCACGCAGTGGTTTGCTGCTAACTTTTCCCCTTCTCCCATGCCCATCTCTTTAGCTCTCACTTATGACCCTTGTCAACCATTGCTGGCATTGTATGCAGCCTTCTTCTGCAGAGACCTTCCTCACATCCTGGGGTTGCCTCTGTGTGAAAGCTGTGCCAGGGTGACTTGGGGACGCCTGTGTCCGAGAGCCCCAAAGAGGTGGCAGGAGGGATGTGCTGATGAGGGCAGAGCCCCCAGCATGGTGCAAATGGCTCCGGTTTGCTTCTTCCCAGGGCTGAGGCAGTGCCAGCTGGTCTCTTCTTTTTTGTGAGGAGGGGATTATGTGTACCAGTGTGTATCTGGTGGGAAGGGGCATGCCCCGAGCTGGTGAAAGCCCCGTATGTCTCAGGTCCCCAGAGCTCCTTAGTATCTCCCTCCATCAGTCTGCAGGGCTGTTTGTCAGCAATGCAGTGGAGTGGGCTCCTGGGTGGAGAGATGGAGAGGACTTCTGTGAACCAGAAGGGACGTCTGCAAGTCAGAGCAGTCTCAAGGTCATGAGCAGCAACCCCCTTTCATGCCAGCATCAGCACCAGGCTTGATCTGCCAGCAGGTGCTTGTGGTAGTGGGCAGTGATGCGTCCCAGGCAGTGGCAGGGGGCTATGTTGTGCCCCAGGTTGGGGTAGATGGCAAGGAATGGCTTGTGTCTGGGATGGCTCTTGGAGGGACACGCACCTCTGCCTGGAAATGCCAAGTTTCAGCGTCTGAAGACTTGTGACAGGTCCTCCCTGTGTAAAGGACACATGGCCAAGGGTCAAGAAGGCCTTGTAGTGTCTGGGGTAGAGGGTGGCTGGTATGTGAGGACAGCAGACCATGAACTGGTGTAGCTGGTGATCAGAGTTGCCCGGCTATGCCAGGAGCAGGTAGCTATTGATGCCCTCAGATACCTGGCTCTCTCAGGGGCAGGTGTTTGGTGCACAGAGAGGCTTGGGCGCTCCTGCGGCAGGGACTCGTGAGTATCAGATAGGTCCAGCCTCTCTGGGGGTAGACGTGGGTTTGCCCATGTATGCTTTGCTGCGCTTGGGGATTTCAGGCTCCGTGGGAGACCAGACGATGTCTGAGGACGTCGGGCTGGGCTTGGGGCTCCTGCTGATGGGTGCTTGGGGAGGCTTGCAGGTGGCCTGGCATGCCTGATGGTGAGCAGGGCAGGGCTGCCCAAGGATGGTGCTCAGAAAATATGGTTGTGTACCTCAGGGCAGTGAAGACCCTGCCTGTGTTTAGGGCAGTTCCCTGTCCCTGTACGGTGAAGCTGTCAGTGGTGCCCAAAGGTGCTGGACCAAGGGAGTACCTGGAGCCTATCAGGGTCCAGGTGGTGCCCACAGCTGTGGGGTGATGAGTCTGGTGGCAGCCTGTCTCCTGCTGTGCAAATCCAGGCTGTGGAGCCCCTCCTGTGCAATGCTCGTCTCCAAAGGGGGTGAGCTCGGTGAGCTTTGCCCCGTGCTGTGCCTCCCATTTCTCTGCATGCACCTGCTGCAGGGAGGATGCTTGTCCAGGGGGAGCTGGGGCTGTGGACTCGGACGGGAGGTGTCGGCTGCCAGGAGCCTTGGGTTCCCCTCCCAGCTCTGCCTTCGCTCCCTCGGTGGCCGTGGGTCCGGCTGTCCCCTCCCACCATGGGAGGGTGTGGGTAGGATGGAGACGTCCAGGCTCTGTTGCTTGTCCACGTGCTCCTTCCTCATGTCCTGAGCCGGTGGTGCCTGGGCATGCGTAACGATGCTCTTGCTTGCTTCTCTGCAGATCTCCGGCCTCTGCCCGATGTAGCCATGACTGGGACCTGTACCCGGGAGTGCACAGAGTTTGGCCACTCCGATACTTGCTGGATGCCCGGCCAGTCCTCCCCCAGCCGCAGGCCCAAGAACGCCCTCAAACTCTCCACTTTTGTGCCTTACCAAGACAGAGGGAGTCAAGAGCAAGTCGGGAATGGCAGCCCCAGACTCTCAGAAGAGCGCAGCACCAAAATGGCCAACCTCCGCCTGCTCCCCACGTACAGTGCCTTCTCCAATAGTAGCCATGAGCCCTGCAAGGACTCTCCCATGGAGGAAATTCCTCTCACCCAGACCTCGGACTTCCAGCCAGCCACCACCCCCTCGTCCCAGACCACCAAGAGGGAGATATACCTGTGAGGCTGGGCGTGAGGGGCAGGGAGCAGACGTGCTTCTGAGGCCAGTGTCCAGAGGAACATTTTAAACTTCAATGCTTTATCGCTCCGGCCGGTTCTCCAGGCAGTGGGCTCTGCGGACAGCAGGGCAGGGCAAGGCAGGGATGAGAGGAGCACCTTTTTAACCCATTGTTTCCTGGGGCCAGGGGTGGGTGGGAAGGATGAAAGCATCCGAAACCCAATTTCCGAGCACTTGCGGGTGCATGTCTCCGAACTGCTGCGTCGCCAGGGAGGGCTGGGCAGGCTCCTGGTGCGGAGGGCACGGCTGGGGAGAAGGGCTTACGTACCAAAGGTCCACGCAGAGCTGGTGGAGTTCCTGGGGCATAGGACGAGGGGTGTCCCCGCGCACAGGGAGTGAGCTGCCTGTCTCTTTGCTGTAGACTCCTGTAAATATGAATCTTAGGAATGACATTCAAGTCCTGCCTGATTGAAACTTTTTATTGTCCTTGAAACAAAAGACATTTAAACAAAAACAAAAAAAGAAAAAAAAAAAAAAAAGAAACCAGAAACAAACCACAGGGAGCAAGTTCCAGCTTTGAATGGTTTGCTGCGTGGAAGAGCCCGCGGGAGCGCAGTGTCCGGCCCACACTCATGTTCTATATTGTAAATAGAGATGTGACCAGTCCCTGAAACAGCAGCTGGGGAGCTGGAGGAAAGGGGCAGCGTCCTAGCCGGACTGTAGGGACTTTGCTACTTTTCAGCCTGGATCTCTTTCTGAACGTTGTCACTGTGCCCACAAGCTGCAGGGTCCCTAGGGACTGCCCGGTGCCATAGGTGGGGTCTGGTTTGGGGAGGGTTCCCTGGTGGTGGCCCTGCACCCAGCGGGTGGAGGAGGGGTGGGGAAGCCCCTAGTCAAGGGTCTGGCTGGGTGCAGGGAAGCCCCCAGTCAAGGGACGGGCTGGGTCCGGAGAAGCCCTCAGTCCGACTCTGCTGGCAGGGAGGTCGCCATCGGCTGTGGCGTCTCAGCCCATCGCCTTGTGCCTCCTCCGGGGCAGGGGATGCCCATGAGGCCGGCTGTGCCATGCCTTCGACCTCCATCCCGTCCGCCTGTAAGCCACCATTGCCTTTGTGAGGAGGAGCTTTGTCTCAGGGTCACACTGGGGGCCACCAAGCCCCTGCCCGCTGGAGTCCCGCTGCCCTTAGGCCACAGGGCCACTCTCACGGGATCCAGCTTTCTCTTCCATTGTCAAAGGTCGACCGGTCTCCCCGGCAGGTCCCCGCTGCCCTGGCATCCTCGGCTCCCTTGCAGGACACCCAACCGGGGCAATGCTGCGCACGTGGTGGGGAGAGGACACCCTCGCCCCTCGAGGGGCTCCTCGGAGGGGGATGCCCGGGCGCTTTCCTGAGCCTGTCTGCTCCCTCAGGAGCTGGGGCACAGTCCTGTTTTGGGGGGCTCCACATGCACCCCTGGCAGGAGGGGTCCAGGGGACTTGCGCCTCATTCCTGGGTAGCCCTTCCCGGTCCTCCCCCGCCAGGACGCGGGGAGGGGCTGTGCTGCACCGTTGTTCTTCCCGTACTCATGCGCGCATCGATCGTCTTCATCTCTGGGATCTTCCTTAGGGAGCGAGGCCAGTGGTAACTGCAGGACAGTTCCCCCAGCGGCTCATCTTCAGTCCACGTGGTCCGTCGCCACGGGGTCAGTGGATGGCTCTGCCAGGCTTGACTGGCATGGTGGTGCCGCAGGGACAGGGCACCCCAGCGGGTCAGAGACTGCCCTGCCATAGCTGTAGTGCCTGTCAGGGTGCAGTGTGCCGGGGGGCCCCCCTGGCCAGCCTCCTCCCCCCCCCCTCCAGCATCCCTCTCTGAGCAGCTCCTCTCCCTTTGCTTCGTTGGTGGTGGCAAGATGCAGCCAGCTTCCTGGTGCGGTTCCAGTTGACCTGAGGGGACGGGGTGCAAGCCGAGCCTGGCCGACAAGGGAAGGGCAGCAGAAGGCGCCTGCTGGCACCCGCTCCCTCGCGCCCCATCTCCGCTCCTCGCCTTCCCCGGGCGGCACTGCGCCACGCTGCATCGCCCGCAGCCCTGGCACCTCAGGGTGCTACCCGGAGGAGGCAGGACCCTCCTCCCGGCCTCCTGCTGCTGCTCCCCGCCGACCGGCCGGGGGTCCCTTGAGGCGGGCACGATGCTCCCGGTGGATGTCCGCCCGACTGTCCGGGCATCCCTGCTCTATCCTTGCCCACGGCGGCCGCCCGGCGGGGCCCACGTTCCCCTGGTCTGGCTGCCTGAGCAGGTCACACTCCTGAACTTGTTTTTATTGTAGCTCTGTAGTTTCAGGGCCAAACTGGGCAGAATGTGCAATTTGGCCGCGCTGGCCAGGATCTTTGACTCCACTGCCAACTCGACTGCTCATGCCTCCCCTTGGCTCAGGCAGTGGCAGTGTCCAGTGCCCCTCTTGGGGACCCCCCAGGAGAGCGACATAGCCACATCTGAGGGGTGCTTGTCCAAGACCAGCTTACCCCGGCCCCTCGCCTACAGGTGGGCTCCCTACCTTCTGCTTAGGGTCACCAGAGGGACCCTGAAGCTTGAAGCCCTGTGGCTGAAGTTGCTGTCTTGTCTCTGGAGGACCTGGCGATGTTCTCAGTGCAAGCATGGTGCAAGGGGGGGGGGGGGGGGGGAGTGCAGAGGGGGTCCCCGAGGGATGGGAGGAATGGGTGCTGGAGATGCCTGCCATGCCGGGGGGGATGAGTCTCGTGGAGGTGCACAGAGGGGTGGTGGGGCTGGGTCTGTGGAGGGAAGCACAGTGGGGAGAGGGCATGGGTATCTGTGGGGTGGAGAGGGGATGGGTGTCTGAGGGACCATTGGGGGGGTGAGGGTGGGTCTGTGGGGAAGAAGAGAGGGGGCAGTGGGAGTGGGTCCTTGGTGGGGTGCGATGGGGTGGGAGGCTATGTGGGGTGCAGCGGGGATGGGTCCCTGGGGAGGAGAAGGTGCTGGACATCGGTTCTGGGAGCTGGGGAGCTGGGGATTTGTCACGGGGTGAAGTTGACAGTGTCACTGGGGATCAGTCCTAGGGGAGGGTGAAGAAGAGGTGCTGTCAGAAAGAAGCTCATTTGCACAATTATAAGCCAGAAGGATAAAGCCTCTGTGCACGTGGGAGGGGGGAAGCTCCCCACGGGCTCCAGTCTAGACAAGCACAGGGAAGAGGAGGGGGGTTCGACGCCTCTGCGGAGGGGTTCACTGTATCTCACACTGCACTAGGACAAGCCAGGGGTAAAACCAAAGGTGGGAGCCAGGGAGCAGGCGGGCTGCGTGGGAAGGATCTAAGCGACCCCTTTGTAGCTCTTCAGTGTTGGTTCTATTTATACGAGATTTCATTTCCTTGCTTGTGATGCCTTGTTTTTTGTACAGTTTTATGTACATGCAGGTGTAGCTTTTCTAAAGGAGAAATCCTATGGCAGAGTAAAGTACCCAACTATTTTTCAGATGGTGACCTATGTCTAAGGCAATGCCTCTTGCTAAGGTTGTATTGCTCTCAATGTGTGATGCATTTCCCTGTGCGGGGAAGGCTTTGGGCCTTGGGCTTGGTTTTCCCCGGGCGCTGTGAGCACAATTGATTCCCTTGTAATTCTTTCTGTTCAGAGCAGTGAGCATGACACTGTCGTGATCCCCTTTCCGTTCTCTCCTGTTCTGTTTGTTTGCTGAGCTGTCAGATGACCAACTCCATTGTAATTAGCCCTTCCTAAAGCTTTACAATAAAAGTGTGAAAACCTGGGTGCCTGTGCCTGACGGATTCTTCCCACGTGTCGCATCCTTGAGGGTGGCTCGGGGCACCCTCAGGGAAGAAAGCACATGGAGGCAGCGAAGAGCCTTGGTGGCTGTGGGGAGATACCTGCTCCTGCTGCCCTCCTCCAGGTGCAAGGAGCCCTGGCGTGGCTGCTCTTGTCTCCCTGCTCCTGTTTTCCAGCTTAAGGATGTTTCTGCACAGGTATGAGTAAGATAACCCCACAAAGCAGTTTGCCACAGACTAGTCTCCTTTATTTAAAACCAAAATGTTTTAGTGAAAGTCATCTGCAGCCCAAAGGCTGCCTGCACTTGTGGCCATCACCAACTAAGGTGGGAACCAGGGGCAGTCCCACCAACCAGCTCCAGACTCCCTACCACCTCCATCACTGCTCCTTGGAGACATGATGCCATTTCCCACCATTTTGCTGTCTCTTTTACCAAGCATGGTTGATTTCTTTTTAGGTAGTTTAGACCCTTTGGAAACAGCTGGGCCACTTCAAACCAGGGCACATTTGCGGCTGCTTCCTACTGCAGCTGCAGGGAGCTTGCTCAGCTGTGGCTGTTGTGTTTTCCTGCTTGCCTTTGCACAGGACTGCACTAGCTGTACAGGGCAGTTTCTTAGCTCAGAGTAGAGATGCTTCCTTCATTAATTGGGTTACATCCAGGTGCTACATGTCTCGGCTGTGTTGGGCTCACACACAGCACCGCGCCTCTCTGCTGAGTTGCCGGCACTGGGCTTGCTGTGAGCTTAGCACCAGGCAAAGGCAAGACTCACCCCCAGCTTGGAAGACACCAGCAAGTGTCCCTGGGAAGGAAGTTTCCAAGTGAAGATGTAGACCATCGTTCCCTTGGTGGGGTTTTTGTAGACACTCCTTTTCTACCATACCCTTCTCCCTGGGCTCTCCTCTGGGCCGTGCAGAGGGGAACCAATGCCCCCCACTCCCCATGTCCTCATGGGTGAGGGGGTGTGGGGCTCTCAGCTGCCCCTCTTTGCAGGCACATGCCAGCTGGGCAGCAGGGATGTGTCTACAGGGATCCTGGGGAACCAAGTGGCCTTGCTGCCTGCTGATGTCCCATCCCAGGGAAAGAGGTTCCAGATGAGGATGGTGCCAGACTCCCACAGCTGGCACAGGGGATCAGGTAGCACCCACCTGCCCCCAGGATAACCAGGATCACCAAAGAGTGTCTTCCTAAGCAGAGGCACAGTCCCAGGACTTCCCTGTCCCTCCTGAACCTGCCTGGCCTTGTGCCATGCCCTACAGTTGCTCCTCACACTCCCTCCTCCTCCCCAGTCAGCCCAGGCTGTGCAGATCCCCTGTACTCCCCATTCACGCCTCTTTCCCCTCCCCTGCTCTACCCTTCTCTGCCCCCTCCGCGCATCTCCCACCTCCTCTGTTCCTTCCTTGCCTCTCCCCAACTCCACTGTGCTCCCCTCCGGCACCCGCTCACCTTGTCCCACGCCAGTGCACCAAGCCTTCCCGGTCCTCTGGCACAGCCCTGAGTATCACATCCAGCCAGCTATGTGCTGGTCTGGAAACTTTGGTTTCCATGGCAGCACACATTGATTACCAGGGTGGGAAGGGGACTTGCAAATGCTGCTGGTGAGGATGCTGCGGCTGCCCAGCATGGCTTGAAGTTTGGACACAAGGCTCCCCAGGCAGTACTGCCCTCAGGATTGGTTTCAGTGCTCAGTAAGCCCCGCAGGTGGATGTGGAAGGGGTATCATCCAGCCCACCATGGCCCCACCGGGCTGGGCCTCATGAGCGACTGAAATGGAGTTGAGTGACGTGGCCTCAGTGACCCTGCCAAGTCCACCGGTCCTCGGAAGTTTGCGCAGCCTGTGGCTCCACAAGAATCACTCCTAGCCTAAGGTGGAGGAGATGGGAAGCTGCTCTTCCTGCCTGCTCCTTGGCAGCCTCCCCTGGGGTGGGAAGCATCTGCAAAGAGGGGCAATGGTCTGACTGGCTGCCAGGTGGGGATGGCGTGTGAAGGGAGATGGGCTGGGCAAGGAATCGCTTGCTGCATAAGCTTTGTTCTGACCTGGGTTTTTCAAGTACATCTGGTTTAATAGGGTCCTCAGCTTACAGCAGGAACTGGGAATGTGCCAGGCCAGGGATATCCATTTTGATGGAAAACTTAATTCTCATGTCTCCTGAGGGCCTGACCTTGCAGCTTCAGCTGTCCAGCTGCCTGCACAGATCTGGCAGATTTATTTTCAGTGCTTGTGTGGTAAACTGGATGAGGTTTGGGATCTCTTTCTGGCTCTAACCAGGAGTGACCAGGTGCAGCAGCACCATCTTCCTCATGGAGGCTGCCTCTCCTGAGGCTTTCTCCCAGCATGGCTTTGCTCAGTAAAAAGCACCTTGGAGTTTAAATCAGCTTTGTCAGTAACCACAGAAGAGCTGTGCTTACTTGGTTCCTTGTCTCAGTTCCTCGCTTCCAGAGTAATAGGCATTTCTGCAAGCTAGAAACAGGAAACCAGGTGGAAATCTCAGAATTTCACTGAATCTTTAAAGAAATGAAGTGATCCTGAGATGGTTCGTGGGCCAAGCAGATCTGGTAGGAGGACAAAGTGAGCCAGCAGATCTCTGCACAGAGCTGGCTGAAGTGGCCAGACAATGAGTTCCCACCAGGGTGGCTTTCTTGCTTGGGTGAGTGATGGGACAGCACAGCCTTTGCTGCCTACCAGTGCTGTGATGGTAGCCGCAGATGCACTCCTGGCATGGGAGCAGGGTGCTGGGCCACTGCTGTGCCAGCCTGATGCTCGGTGTAGAGGTTCAAAAAGAGCTGAAAGTGGTTTAAGAGCTGACACCATCTCTTCTGGCAGGGGATGTGTTTTATGCCACGATGCCCACAGGCAGCTGTGGACAGCTGTGGAGCCGCAAGAGCAGGGCTGGCCATAGAGAGGGCAGTGATGGGCTTCAATAACCATATGCCACAGTGAGATTCAGTGAGGAACAGAACCCACCATGCAGAAGGAGCAGGACCATGGTATGGGGAAGATGCAAAGCCCTCCTTCCCCGGCTGGCTCTAGGCTGCGGGGAGGTCGCCCCTGCCCCGCTCATCCCTCCTCTGTACTGCCATTAATAGGATGAGCAGGGTTGCTTCTGCTCACGGTGGCCATGGAGCCTGGCCCTGCATATGTTGCAGTGGCCTCTGGGGGAGATTGGATATTGTGCTACAGGAGAAGCCCCTGTAATCACCCACAGGATGATTGGGATTTGCAAGCAGCTCAGGGGAGGCAGGGGGGCCCAGCCCCAGGCAGTTTGCTGCGGTGTCTCTGGTTGTCTGGCAGTATGATGAAGGGGATTAGGAGATTTAGAGCAAGACCAGCTCCCTCTCCAGGGGGCTCTCGGACTGAAGCCCCAGCAGAATACATAGCTCAGTTTATTCCCATAGGCAGATTGATAAAGAGAAGGCTGGGGTGCTGCTAATTTAAGAGCAGGAGCTTTCCCCCTCTGCTAGTAGGGAATCAGCATTGTCCAAAACAGGGAGGGTCTATGAGTTTCCTCCTCAGCCAGATGATCAGCCCCCAGCAACTTTCACCCCACATTGCTGGTCCCATCCCTTTCTTGAGCTGATCCCAGCCCCAGCCCCTCTGCAGTGCTGCAAGCCCCCCTTAGCCTGACGTGAACCTCTGAGCTCCCACGCCAGGATGGCCAGGCACCATGTTTTAATCACACAAGGAGGCACATTTGGTTGGACCGTGCTCTTCCCCATCTGCTCGTGGCAGTTGTGGAGCTGAGCCTGGCCCACACAAAGGCAGACACTCTCTCGACAAGGGAGCGCTCGCGGGGGCTTAGTGCAAACAGACCTAATGCGATTAGCGCAATTGGGAGCCACGCTCTGTTCCAGCGGAGAGGGAAGTGCGCCTGCCCTCCCTCCCTAAGCTTGCCTTTCCCTCCCCGCCTGTCCATCAACCTCGAGTGGGGTGCCAATCACCAGATATCTCAGCACCCATACTCCTCAGAAAAGGTGGCTGTCTAAAACTCACTTTCCTGGGCTCTTCCAAGTAACCGATGCAATGCATCAGATATCTTAGCTCCCTGAGCCTATCTTTCCACCCTGATCTCATTATGGACAGCCAGCATCTGTTGCAGAACCCGGATGAGTCCCACTTTCACTTGTGAAACAGCTCCAAATTGTGAAGTTACCAGACTTGACTCTGGAGAGAGAATTTTTTTCAAAAGGCTTTAAAATGGAGGTTTGCAATGTCAGGGTGGATACCGGGCCCTTCCTCAGTTCTCTCTTTGCAGCAGCCTTTGTCACAGCTCCAGTGCTGCAGGGAGCTGGGGTGCTCTGGAGCCCCGTCATGCCCTGCTTGTCTTTCTGCACATGCTGTTGATGAGTTAGCGTTGCAATAACACTGAGGCTCCCACCATAAGCCACTGCGGTGTTACACTCGGCACCATGCAACAACAGACCAGAGGTGTTTGCTTCTCTGGCATTGCCACACTGATTGTGATTTATAACATGCTTATGCTGGGCTGTGGGCAGACTACCAACACACGCAACCACAACCCCAAGCGGACACCTTCCCCACCGGCTACCCTGCCTGCGAAGCTCAGCTCCCTGTGAGCAAGCAGCTGCACGTGTAGACTGAACCTGGGCGTCAGGGGCTGGAACTCGACAGCTGAGACTAACCCTTGGTGATGGCACAAAGATGGCTGTCAGCTGGAGGGGTGCTGTAATTAGGCAAAGAAGTTGATAGTGGCTGTCACACAAGGCCATAGTGGCCACCCTCTCCTGGCTGCTGCAGCTTGGAAAGGATGGAGGGATGCTGCTGCAGAAACTGCACCTGGGTCTCCCACCACGCAGCAGAAGGTGGCTGTGGGCAGCTGCATGGCAAAATCATGGACGTGAGCTGCAGCAGCATCTCTGCACCTATCAGAGATGAGCTTTGAGCCTCTTCACAGTCAGCAGGGGAAATTCGTGGATGTCTTGCTGTTGTGTCTCCCAGCCTTGTCCTTAGCTGCTTTTCACTTCTCCTCCTGCCCTATGAAATAATTCCAGATCTGAGGAAAGGGCTGCACAGGCTGCTTTACAGACTCAGAAAAGTAGCAGGGAGTGAGTGATTTAAATGGCTTTCCCAAAGACCACACAGACCTGGGACAGCCCTTTGTTGCTGGTCTAGCAGATGAAGGGCTCTCCCAGGACTTTGTGAGGTCTTTGAGCAACATCTCTGGAGTCAGCTGGAGCTGGTCAGGCCTCAGTTTCCCTGTGAATATGTGGATCTGATCTGGAGAAACCAACGGGGCAGGCTGCTCTGCCCACTCACAATTTGTTGCCTGCATGGCAATATCACAGCCCAGCGGCGCATCCTTCATCAGGCAGACTCAAACATAAACCACTCACAAAGCTGGGGAAACCCTCAAAGCTCAGTGCTTTCTGCTCAAGCACAGTGGAGGTTTGCAAATGGAGGATGTCCATCATTAGGAAATGGATAATAAAGGTCATCTTGCCTTGCCCACACACTAAACACATCACCCTGATGGTGCATCCTGTGTGCTCCACTCCAAGCAACCACTTCCACCTGCCCCTGCGCACGTACTACCTTGCTGCAACAAAAAAATCAAAGCCAGCAGGAAAGCCTTGAAGGAAGCAAATGGCTGTGTGCCAGCGGTGCTCAGCTGTAACTGCACCAAGCCTGGGCAGGACAGTGGGGAAGGTGGATGTGCAAAGCACTGGGGCCAGGCTTGTGTGCAGGGGAGGGATGACCAGGGGAAGCAATAAGGCAGGAGGGAGATGCAGAGCAGTAAGGCGAGTGGGAAGGTGTCAGGAAGGATGGAGCCTTCTTTCCCTACCTTGTCTTACCTGGGACTAAAGCTTTCCCCCATGCTCTCCATCCCGTCCCACTCACTGCTCTGCTCCTGGTCCTGGCCAGTGTTTCTGCTGTCTTCTGTTTCACAGAGGACCTTCTCCTCTGGCCCTGGCAAGTCAAACTCCTCCCTGCATACTTGATGCACAGATTGAGCAGCTCCCACGTGCCATGCTTGCTTACTGCAAGCAGACCCGTCACTCACTTGTGGGAGGCTCGGCGGCACCACGCTCCCTGCATTATTTATATCACAGCCCAGCAGCCACCTCCAAGCATGGCTGCGAGGGCACGGCATTCCTTTGACAGGATAAGCTGTGCTCATCCCAGCCCTTTCCAAGCTTGCTGGAAAGGATGGCATCTTTCCCAGGACCTCTCTGGCTGCCAAAGTAGGTCTGCCATGGCACAGCTCCCTCACCATGTGGACAAGCTCATCCGAAATGCTGATGACACCACCTGCACCCCAAAATGCTTTGCTGGGGGTAAGGTGGATGGGGAAGAACTGACCATTTCCAAAGAGCAAAGAGCAAAGGAGAGGTTGTTTTCCCCTGCCTTGCGTAGCTCTCCGTAGCCTGAAACCTGCTGAATTATGCTCATGACTCAAATTTGCAGGAGATGAAGAGATGATAAAAACCTACTTGCTGTTCCAGGGCTCCGCCTCCAGCCCGATGCGATGCTGGCATATGCTCCAACAGCACAGCCACCAGCAACGGCTGAGTGCAGCAGCTCACCAGAGGCAACGCTTGAACCCTTCACAGATGTTGCCTGTCAAACAGCCTTTGGGACACGGTGAGATCCCAAATGGGTCACATACATGAAATAAAATCAGCCACAGCTGAGCCTTCTGGGAGCTGGTTTTCCCCACTCCTGCCAAAGCTGAGCACTTGCTCTGTGAGATCCTCACCCTGCCTGGGAGCTACCAGGAAACACCAAATACCACAGTTCTCACGCTGAAACTGTAGGCTGTCTCGTCCAGCTTTCTCCCTCTTGTCTTTCTTTATCCCTCGTGTTTGTCCTCCCATCCTCTTCCTCCAGAGCAGCCCAGCACCAGCCTCTGAGGGCCCCCAGAGACTGCCTTGTGCCTGGAAAGAGGTCCTGGTCACCTTGGCAGCGTGTCCCCAGTCCTGGTGACCTAGAATGAGTCACCAGCCAGAGCCTGGCCAGCCTGAGGTCTGTCCTTCCTCATTCCTGTCCTGTGGCACCAGACTTTTCTCAACCAGTCTGAAATCAGCATCCCACCTCCCCAAACCAAAATGAGAGACATCAGAGCTCCCACATGCTCTGGAGCTGAACTCAGTTAATCAACTCCTGCCTTGTCTGGAGCTGGACACTCTCTGGGAGTTTTCCAGGGCCAGAGGTCAGTGGTGGCGGGGGGGGGGGGGATCGATTGCTCTGGGAGCAATCCTCCACTTACCATGTCAGCTCTTGTTTAACCTAGCAGCCTGCAAGGCTCAGTGGAGACAGCAAAGTAGTGGGAGGCTGAGCCTGCCCCACCAGTAAACATGGCATGCAGCCCTTTTTAGGACAGCTCTCCATAGCCTGTCCCTGTGCATGGGGAGGGGTAGCCAGAGCAGCTCTCTTCCCTGGCCCATAGCCTCCCTGGGGTGGGAAGGGTGTCCGAGCAAGGGCTGGGGAGGGTGGAAGCACAAGGAGGACAGCTATGAAGAGGGAGGAGCAGAAAGGGCATGCCCATGCTCCTATGGCATCTCAAGTTGTAAAAGAAACAGAGAATAAATGCCAGGACCAGCCAGTGTATGTAACTGCTGCAAAGATGGGCAGAGACCAGGTGGCAAGTGTAGATCCACTGAAGGAAAGACAGTGTTGAACGGGGTAGGACAGGCTTTGTGGGGTCCCGCATCCTGGGCTGTACAGCTGGGTCTCGTCTACTAACCCAGGCAAGACAAACGCCTTGAGGGCAAACCTTCCTCCAAGCACCCTCATCCTTCCCCTGTCCTGAGATGAAGGGGTGTCCACAGCAGCCTGGGTACCATGGGGGTACACAGCACACAGCACACAGCACATACTGGGAGACGGTGACCAGCACCAGTGTGTGGGCAGCAGCTGCCAGCGGTGCCTGGGTTTGCACGCACATGCCGTCCTCCTCCCCACACAGCTGGGAGCACTCCATGGGGCTACCAACAGGGTTCTGTGTGCATGCAAGCCTGCGCTGGCAGAGATGCTCTGTGCGTGACCATATGTCCGAGGGGGGGACCGTGCATGGGGCCAGCCACAGAGCGTGTCCCTGTGTGTCCTCCCTGAGCACGGGGCAGGGGGGCACACGCTGCCTGTGCTTACACATGCAGACACAGGCAGGTGCGTGTGCTGCATTCGGCCAGGGGCGGTTATTATTCTTTATTAGTTTTTCTGTCCGTCTGACATATTCTTTATCACGCTGTCTCAATCTTTCACTCGTCCTCCTTCAGTCCCTCAATCATCCTCGATTAGTTTTTCTGTCTGCCTCCCATTCCCGTATTCTTCATCAGGCGCTCCCTCTCCTGCCCTCCCCCACTCTCCCTCTCCTCCTCTCTCTCCATCTCCCCTCCACGCAGCTTTCCTCCCTCCTGTCTCATCTCCCCCGCTGCTGTGGGAGCCTGTGAGCATGGACTGGTCAGGAAGAGTGGGACCATCGTGGCTCTTTTCCAGGAGCTGATGGCTGCTCAGCCGCCGGCCCTTCGAGCACTCCTGCTCCATCTCCATTGCTGCCCCGGCTGCCAGGCACTGGGGATTTTCCTAGCTGCCAGGAGCAGTCTGGGGATGCTGAATGTCTCCGGCCCCCCCACTAGCACAGATGCTGCTATGCTGCTGAATCGGTTGCAAATTAAGCCCCTGGCTCAAAGCAGCTCAAGAGCCAACATCTCCTTTGAGAGGGAGCAGATCTCCTTGGATGCTTGTGCCTTGTTCCTGCTTCCCAGTCCCTCTGCCCCTCCTCCAGTCCACCCCAGCATGCATCCTCCAGCAGGGAAAGCACTCCTCTTGTGCCTCATCCCCATTCCCCTTCCAGGCTAGTAGTAGAAATCCCTGAATAGGCTGGTGCTGTAGGACTCATCTGTGAGACTGAAGGCAGCTTGCCAGTTGCAAGGAGAGGCCCTGGCTGACAGCCCCAGGCCAATTCACAGCCTTTATTGCCTCTTATACCAGTGTCTGTGCTGCTCCTGCTGGGGTGCCTCCGCCTGCACAGACCTGCAGTCACCAACCACACGTGGGGAGATTGGAGCAAGGGTACAGCCGTGGGGTGTGATGGAGTTGCATGGCCAGAGACTATGGAGACCGAACAGAGAACAGAGCTGCTGGTGGACCTCGGGCTTTGAGCCACGGGGAGAAGGCACAGCATGGAGAGATGCTCTGGAAGGCACACTGCATTAAAGTCAGGGGATGGATGAAGACATACCCTGCATCCCCCAGCAGAGAAGGCACAAATATTTTGCCTCATCTCCCTCCCTTTGGGGGCCAGAAGGTGAAAGTCTGGAGTGCTGGAGGACTCAGGTAAGTGAAATGGGCTGGCAGTGGCTGCCGTGCCAGAGGAATCTATTGGCCCAGACTGATGGCAACTCCACGTGGAGATGGTGTCTGCTCAGCTGCTGCCGTCCGCCGCCCCTGGAGGAAGAGGGTGCCCACAGGACCCAGTGCTGGCTGCAGCTGGCAGCTGTCCGCATCCTTGTCCCTGCCTCCCAGCATGGAGAAAATTGGAGCTGGTATTGCAGGAAAGACCCTCGATGCCACAGCAGCCCCCTCTCTGCTGCCTGTGGACAGCAAGGGTGGGTGTCTTGACGCATCAGCTGGGACAAGCACAGGGTTTCTGCAGCTGGGCCCAGCATGGTGCTCGATTTTGGGTGCGAGCCATCCTATCTAGAGTCTGATTTCCTGACACTGCGCTTGCTCCTATTGCTGGCTGAGAAGCCTCGTCACCACCCAGCCCCAGAGCTGCTCTTACTCTTACCCATAGTGTCAGAAAAGCCCATTTCAAGGGGTGCTGGGGAGCTGAGTTGCAGCCGGGAAGACACATCAGATGGGTTAGACCTCATTAGCCCTCAGCAAAGGCCCAGGACCCTTGCTGTATGGCGGTGAGCTCCCCTCTTGGCAGAGGGGTGTTGCAAGAGGCGATGGGTCCTGCATTGCATCCGCTGCTGATGCTGATGTATGTGACAGGCGCGGGGGTTGCCAGGAGACAGCATCCTCCTCCTCGGGCACCGCACAGCCAACACGGCTCTGCGCGGGTGACGTAATGCTCCTCCGGCACCGCTCATTGCCAGCCTGCCCTGTCTCTCCCTGCCAGCGATGGAGGGGAAAATGCAAAAGCCTTTACAGTCATTCCTGTGGCCTTCCTCAATCTGCGTTCTGCTCCCTCCCCTCCTATGGGTGCAGCGAGCAAGGGTTTGCAAAAACCAGCTTCAGCGTCGGCACCAAAAACGCTCTCGCGCCCTTCCTGTCATGGGTCATCAGCCCCATCTTCCAACGCGCAAGGTCCATCACAGACCCCCCCGCTCGGGATTTGCCTACGTGCAAACAGTCCAAGGCAAGATCTGTAAAGGTCTTCATCGTTTGTTCAGATATGGGGGGGAGAGGGAGAGGCAGATGGCCACTCACGCACACAGAGGCTCATTGAATAAGTATCTGGCTACAAATTATCTGCTGATCTAATAAAAAAGATATTACCTACCTCTACAAACCTAGTTTCAAATTATTCCTTCTGCTCTGTTCAGTAGCCTACTGGGAGATCACTGGCAGGTTAATTTGCTATTGAACGGGTCCCAACTGGAATTAGCACTTCAGCCTGCCTCTGGTTTCACTTGACAGTTAATGAAAGTCGCTGTTATTCACTCCTGGCTCTGAACTTTATGCACTGCACCGTGTTTCACAGGTGTGAAAGAGCTGACCAGGATATTTTCCGTTGGACTCGCAAGGTGTTCAATGCTTGCAAGACCCAAAAGGTGCTGAGATGATAGAAAATAAACTGCCATTTGTATGCTTTTACATGAGAACTTGGTGTGTTCCTAACAAAAGTGGCCTTTATCTGGGGACTGTCATTTTGATTATTTTATATCTGTACAGTGCCCCAGAGGTGTGCATAGAAAATGAAAACAGATAAAGAGCCTGAACGAGGCAGAGCTCTGCCAGAGGCCCTAATAAACCAGCAGTCTGGGCTGATGCGGGGAGGCCAGCATGGCGGGGGGGGGGGGGTAAGTTAAAATGATCCATCCTGCAAGCCAGTGCTGCTCCCTGCTCTGCAGCTGAGGAAGGTAGCATGGAGGGCGGCAGGTCTGGTCCACGGTGCTGGGAGATGTGTCTCGTGAATGCCACTGGGGAGGAGTGACAGGTCTTCTCTGCTGGGAGAGCACCCAAAACGGTCCCTCCCCAACACCAACTGCGCTGAGCTCTCTCTGTGACAACGAGGACTTGGGTGACCTCCGTCCCTGTGGCATTTGAAGATGGTCTGTGTATGGACTGCTGTGCAGAGGACCACCTTCCCCTGTGCTGGGCTCTCCCACCACAGCTTCTGCCCAAACATCTCCAGGACAGACAGCTGACTCGGACAAACTCCACGCAGGCATGATGACAGCATCCCATGGATCCCTGTTGCCAAAGCGAAGGTCTGTAACAACACAGACGCAACAGAAAATGTAATCTTTGCAGTTGCTTATCAGTCCCATCCCACCTTTCTCATCCCGCTGCTCTCCTTGCACAGCCCCATTATTCCACCATGTTCTACTTGCTCCATCATCTTCCCCTCATCCCATATACTATTTCTGCAGACCTCCTTGACGTGCCAGCCATGGGCCAGAAGCTTCCCTTGCAGCTCAGGCATGGTTTGGTTGGGCCTCAGTCCCATCCCCTGTCCCTGAAGACCCGTCACGAACAGCAGGAAGAGCTGATTCAGCGGCTCTGGCATTCCTCTTCCCCTTCTGACACCCCAAAGTCCCCTAAGTAATTTCCTTCTCCCTCAGTGTTTGCACCCTTCAGGCACTCAGAGACAGTTATCCGGCTCCTGCCTGCATGATTGATCGGCAAAGCTAGACAGATTTAGTTCATTTAATCTGCCTCCTAAATCCCATCCTTCAGCCCCTTCATCATTTTCTTTGTGTCTCTCTATTGTGTCTGTATCTCCTTGGGACAGCAATGCCTCCAGCTGTGCCCAGGCATACAAGCTGCAGGCAGGGGCTGGTGGTGCCAGCATGATGCCTGGCAGCCCTGGTGTGCATGGCACGACTGCCGCACCGGGGCACCCCCGTCCCTGGGCTGTCCCTGTGGGGTGCCGTCGCGGGAACCCCGAGTCCCTAAGGATGCCTGCGGGCACTTTGCATGCCAGGCACCGTTTGCCTCTGGCTATCCCCTCTGCCTGTAGGAGCCTCATTTGCAAACGCTGCTCAAGCCCAAGACCTTCCGATGTGATGGGCAGTTCTCAGTGCCCTCGTCAGATCCCTTATAGCTTGTTCCTTGACAAGCGTTGCAAAGAAGAGCTGCCAAAGCCAGCAGCACCAGGGCAGGAAGAGGAGGCATGGGGCATGGCTGCAATCACTCAGCTCTCCATGCCGGCGCCTGTTGTGTCGCAGCAGCCCCTCCTTGACACAGCCTGCCACGTGTCCCGGTGTCCACTCTGTCCCCAGCCGAGCACTGGAGACCTTCTTCTGGGCAAACCCAGGGCTCTGCTCTTGCAAGGATTCACTGCTGCAGAGTTTTCTCTCTGCAAAATTTGGGCCAAAATCTCTGCTCTGGGCTAAACCCAGAGATGTTTCTCGTACTTGTGGAGAAAAATCTCATGACGATGAGGTGTGTGACAGATCCTGCAAGGCTTGCCTGATCCTGCAGAGGCCAAGACTGCAGGTTGGAGAGCAGGAACCTGTTCTGCTCCTCTGGGTCAGGGCTTTGGGGGCTCTTCTCCCATTGCTGTGTAATAAGACATTTTTGTCCAGATGACCTAGAATTCAATGTCTCTCTCCCATAGGTGCCCAACAGATGTACCTACAATTACTGTTTCTATCTGATTAGGACCTTCCTCTAGCTGCCTCTGGCTGTCCAGATTCCCCGCAAGAGCTGTTGATACATTTCCAGCACCAGAAGCCCAGTGTGGCTCCATTCGAAGCCGCCCCACAAAGAGGGAGCCTGAAAGCAGAAAACACGTCTCCCCAATTACCAGGCGTGCGCTTTGCACCAGCCCTCTGATTGCTGGCATAAAAGACTGTGTGGGGAGAGGGCAGGAGTGCCGGGGGTAAGTCACGGGGGCAAAACCACCCGCACAGCCTGCAGACACTGTGGGTCGTGTGCCTGGTCCCCCTCTGCCCTCATGGTCCCACTGGACACTGCCACAATTTTGTTATTTTCCAGAAGTCTCCCTGGCTATATCGGCTCTATTGTTGGGTTGAAGATGGAGCCGTAAAGTTATCACTGCTGGGATCACTGTCTTTTCATGAAGGCTGGTGTACTTCCTTTTTCCAAATCCTCTGGTAATTTCCTGCTTCTCTGTAACTTAAACAACTCTATTGTCGGTCCCTGCTTTATTTCATAAGCTCAGTCCCACCCCATTCCCTGCTGCATGCCCCCAGCCCTGCTGAGCCATACAGGTTCACCCTGCCTTTGCTCAAGAATTATATCTGACAATTTGACAAGGTTTTCTTTGTTTTCTTATTGTCTGCAGATGCTCTTTAGCTTTTCTTTTCTTTTTTTTTTTTTTTTTTTTTTTGGTTAAAGGCAGATTTTAGAAGTCTGTGCAGCAGTTCAGCCATTTGAGAGTCATCATTAATTTAATCTTCTTCCTAATTTATTAATGGCTCCTACTTTCTTTCCAGTATTTGAGACTCCCCTGGTATATTTGTAAAAACCATCTTATTCCCCTTAACCTCTTTGGCAGCATTAGTTCATTCTCCCTTTCCTCCCCGTCTCCAGCAGGTTGAAGTCAGTCACTGTCTTCCCTGTCTCCTTGACAGTCACGTCCCATCCCATCAGATCTCCCAGCAGTTTTGCTGCCTGCTCTTTGTGTACTTCTTGTTAGGTGACTTGCTGGAAGCTGCCCCCTTGTTGAGGGAATATGTCAGACTCTGCCCATGCCACCCCCAAAAATAAGACACTTTCCTCCTCATGTCTCTCACCAGCAGGCAGGGAAGTGGGGGGCACAATGCAGGGGCCATAGCTTACTGGTTTATTAATTACAGCCTGGCAAAGGTTCATCCCTCCCTGAGCTGGGAAGGCAGCCCTAGACTTTAAGAAGAAATCTCTCCTAATCAACTGTACTTTGCAGGCAAGACCTGGAGTTGCTAGCACACACCAGCTAACACATGATAAATGGAGTAAACTGATAAGCAAACATCACTTAAAGAGTGGGAGAAAAGTGCCAAGACTGACCTGCAACAGTAAATATATTAGGCTTAATCCATCACTGGTTGAAGTCCCCTGTATGGCACAGGATCCCAGTGGCTGCAAATCCCTCTGAAGTGCTCCAGGAGCTAACAGGGGGCCCCAAAACCTCCCCATCACTTGAAACATGGTAGTAACTGATCCACTGGTGACCAAGCTTGTAGGAACCAGGTCTTGCCAAAAAGCCAGCTGGGAAAGGGATGGGTGGCATCTGTGGGGGCAGCTTCTGCTGAAAAGCGACTTGGATCAGACTGGGAGGTCCCACGGCTGGGGACCCAGATCCTGGGAGTACCCCAGCCTCTCGGCTCTGCCCAGATGTTGCCTGCACCTGCATCCTCATCACCCTCCTCACTGCTCACGGGGCTCAGCACCAACACCCCCAGCTGCAAAGGCACCCACAGCCAGGAAGCAGCTGGTTACCCCATGGAGACAGCATCTCACGTCTGCCCCACGTGGCCTCAGAGACCATGGTGGGGAAGGAAAGGAGCTGTATTTTTACAGGAAATGATGAGGATGTGACACTATTTTTCTTCATTTGCAAGTGAAGCAGGCCCATCAAAGTCTGAATTTTTTTCTAGAAATGAAGTTCTGGAAGCATTTCTTTTGGATCAGTCCAAATGTTCAGTGTCAACAAAGCCGAACTACGTCATTGCAATTTGGACTTTTTCAAACAGAAGTAGAAAGAAACTTAAATTAAATTTGTTCCTAAATGTCATTTTGAACAAAGAGAGAAATTCCTCAGCCTGGAAATGTTGAAACAGACATTTTGATAGCACCAGAATAGTTAATCCTATTAAAATAAAATAAGATGGGAAAAGACACATTTTATTCCATTTTTTTTTATTTAGGCAAAACCACCATAAAAGATAAAATCCCAAACTTTTTGAGAGACCCATTTAGCACTGTCTATTCCAAGCAAGGTGATGGGACCCCTGCTCTGTGCTGGAGGTATTTGGGGTTGTAGCAGTGACTGGGTCAGGAGAGGGGAAGCAGCTATGGGGCTCCACCACCCCACCTCCTGCAGGATGCTGTGTCGGGAGGTTCCAGCTCTGCCCAAGGTGTCTTGGGTGCATCCACGGTATCATCCCACAGGTGCAGCAACTCTGTGTGACCACATGGGCATTGCATGCTGTGCTGCTGAAGAATCTCTGAAATAAGCTAACCAAAAAAAGTCCCTTTTTGGGACACATCATGAAATGCTGATTTGTTGAGCAAGAAATTATTTGCCACATTTTCACCAGGACTGCAGCTATATTCCTTCACATGCCTGCAGCCTGCCCCGAAGCGGGGCACCCTGAAAGCACCTGGAGTCTCGCCCTGAAGCTGCCTCTCTAGGACGACTCCAGTCTTGTAGGACTGATGAACTTCTGTGTCAGTTCATTTCAGAGCAAAATCAAGTTAGGAGAAAAAAATATTATCATGAACTGGAACTGTCAAAGCAAAATTGTGTTCCCAGATTGCTAGAAATGAGCAAAATGGAGTCTGGTTGGCAGCAGCTGGGGCTCCTCCGCCTTGTTGTTTGCTCAGGATTGTGTTAGATCTCTCCCTGTGATGCAGCTGCCCTTCCCCATGCTGCAAATTTTGATGTGAGTGACAGTGCCTTACAATTCCAGCACCCATTCCCCTGGTGTGGAGGGTGCTAGGTCCCTGCTTTCCCCATCAGGACTGCTCCCTGGGTTTAAGCCACATTGCCATCCACCAGGTCTTCTCTTCAACCCTCTGCGGGACCAGCCACCCTCACAAGCACTCCTGGCTCCAGAGCACTAAAAATCCCCATCCCTCCAGCTACCATGCCTCCCTACCTCCAGGCTCCCCAGGTTTTCTATCTGTTGACCAAAACTTTACTTAAAATATCTTTTTTTTTTTCACTCAAAGTTGCATGGTATTTAGCCAATGTGTTTTGACTGCAGCAATGAGACTTTTCATCTAAATTGCTAGCAGCTGTAAAATGCAGACCCTGCCTAAAAGGAAGCCAAGACTGCATACCCGCCATCCCCACGGATGGCAGGCCAGGAGTGCCATGCCTCCCCGCCTGCTGATTGCTGCCGGTAGCCGCCTGCATTGCCCTGCCCTATGCCGGTGACAGCACCATTTGCCTTGCAGCAGCCAGAATGCTGGTCATAAGCCAGCGGGAGCCTGTCTTCCACGTGAGCTGTTGTAATTTCATTACCGGCCATCAATGCACTTGCAAATCTCCTGCCATGCTTGTGAAGCTGAAGAGGCACCAGTTCCCATACCCAGAGCATCCCCTGGAAAGGAAAATGGGAGCGAGATGAGCGCAGGTACTGAGAGGCCGTGGGCAAAGACCATCTCTCACGCACAACCCCACGCAACACACAGCATCTCTTATTTCCATAACCGGCAGCAGAGGTGGTTTGGGTGGTGCAAGGGCAGCTTGGTTTCCTCCCCTCCCAGTGCTCCTCCTGAGCAGGGCTGAGCGACAGGCATCTGGCTGCAGTGTGGACAGGGGCCAGGACTGGCATGTCAGTGTATTCATTCATTTTTTTTTTTCAGATGGATAAAAGCAGAAATCAACAGCATTTGGACTGGAATGCCCTGTGGTTGCCTGACAGCAGAAGCCAACCTCAGATACGGTCGCACAAACACTGAACAGACAATGAGAAGATCTAATTATAGAGAGGAGAAAAGCAGCCATCTAACCAGGCAAAGATTCATATTTCTACCAGCAGACGCAGAGTGGAAGGCAGGAGGACAAAAGAAACAGGAAAACGCTGCTCTGGGCTGACTCATGGTTCACTTGACCCCAAGGAACAAATGTCCCCATCTGCTGGAGTGAGCACACACAGTGATGACAAGCAGGTGTCACATCAGTCCACCTGGGTGCTGGCAGGTACCCGCATCACCAGCCGTGCCTCATGCCAAGCAGCCCTTCCCTACCCCGGCACAGGCAGCTAGAAATCGTTTCAGTGCCTCCTAACCCATGAATCAGTATTTAACACGGTGGAAAAACATTCACCTCTGCAGGATGGGCTCTAAAAGCTTTAAAGGACTTGCTCCCAGCTCTTGCATGCTCTCAGGGTGTATCCTTTCACCCCAGCTGCAAACCTGCTTCTCTAGCACTTGCAGGCACATCAAGTGGCAGAGATTGCTTAGCTGCTGAATGACTGCCCTGTTTCTTCTCACGTACTTGGGGATATATAGCAAGTAATGAAGCCGATATTGTGTGGGATTGACTTCCCAGCCAGGCTTCAAGGATCTCAAATCAGGTTTCTGGATACTATCATAACAGCAATAATATGGAGAAATCACTGATGTGTCAGGAGAGAGCTCTGCACATGCAGCAGCAGCTGGGTCACCCCGCGGAGGATGCAGGGCAGGGGGTGCCAGGGGAGCTGCCGGAGCGAAGAAGGATGCTGCGTGCCCTCAGCACCAGGGACCAGAAGTACCCCTCAACCCACACCCATTCCCAAACTCTCCCTGGTGCAAAGAGCATGAGAAGCAGAGCTGGTGGCTGCAGCAAACTGCAGAGCAAGCTGCTGGGAGATGCCTGTTCGCAGGTGGGTTCAGGCTGTGTGTGGATGCTGCACCCCACGGTGGGTGCACTGGCTAAGATGGTCCTGCGCTGCAGGGTGATGGGCACTGCTGCTGAGCTGGGAGCTGGAAGATCATAGGGACAGTTTAGAGACCTCAGAGATGGAGGAGTCTCAGCAGGTACCTGGAGCTCCTCTTCCAGCTGATGTGCATCTCCCAGGACCAAACTGGACCCCCAGGCTGTTTTGAAAACACTTCCCTTTGCCAGGTGCCTGCTCTGGCTGCTCCCATGAGCAGAGCCCAGGCAGTCCACAGTGCTTTTTTTTGACCAAGGATGATGGTAGTTTGGGTTCACTCTCTGCTCACAGAGCAGCCCTAAAACATGGAGCAAATATGCTTCAGAGAGACCCTTGTGGGAGGAGGTGAATTAGGGTTGCCTTGTGGCTTTTCTCCAGGAGTTCAGCTGGAGGCAGCAGCATCAGCAGCTATCTTCTGCCCAGGGAAAGTGGTCGTTCCTCTAACCTGCCATGGGGCACCCTATCCTCTCCAGGCTGGGCTTTACAGACCCAGGTATCCCAAAAGCTCTGAGCACCTGCAACCCTCTCTCAGAAAACTTTCCTCTGCAGGCATCCTGCAGCCAGGCTTGCGTCCCGCCCAGGCAGCCACTTTGCTGTGCTGCAGAAGTGCCATGTCACCACGGGATGCCTGGCAATCCCTGTCACCAGCCTGACACAGATGCACAGGCTTTCTCCAAGAGCTGACGTCCGCGGGGTCTCGAGTCAAGGAGCTGCTGCTGCTGCCAGTGCTGAAGAGCTGGTCCAAGAGGAGTGATGAAGTGGAAGCAGAAACAGCTGGCACCGGTGCTGGGACCTGCTGCACTTGGCGAGTGGCGTGTGCGTCCTGCCAGCCCAACTGAATTTCCCGAGCTGTCAGGTCAGATGGAGAAGTGCCACGTCAGCCTCGTCAGGTCATGTCGCAGGGGGAATGCAACGTGTCAGCAGCAGTGTGTGCAGCTCTCGCCAGCTGCAGAGCCCCGTGGGCTTTGGGGAGGCCAAAAGAAACGACATCTTGAAGGGAGGTAACACTGTGGCTTGGCACAGGGAAGTGGAGTTTTCAGCAGGGATGGGTGATGTCTGGGCTTCACACCTGCATGGTCCACTGGTGTTTTATCACCCATCAGTAGAAGCCAAAACACGCCTGCTCTCAATGAGTGGCCATGGAGGAGCTTTGGCCACTGCCAACAGTGAGACGGAACCACGACGTCATATAGTCGCTTGTCTTGTCAGGTTTGGAGAAGAAGCCAAGTGTGTGGCAGGTGACATATTTTGATAGATGTTCTTTTCACCCAGTTTGGTGCCAAACCTCTGGGCAACACACAGGGAAAAGAGCAGTGATATGTGAGGGCAACAGCATTATACCAGCTAGCTCAGTCATGCAAACCTGGAGCATGGTATGCAGCAGCTCTGCATGGTCACAGGGCTGGAGACCTAGGGGGGTCCCAGACTCCTTCCAGTGTTTACACCACGGTGCGCCATGTGTAGCCCATCGCACAAACTGTTCAATACATTTTGCTGTGACTTTTCATCCCCCCTGCTGCTAGCAGGTTATTCCGGGACTCGTGGCTTGTTCAAACCTATTTTTCTTTGTGCCAATGTCACCCGTTAGCTCAATGGATTCTCCTCCATCACCCTCCCTGCAGCATTTTTGGGGAGCGGGCTGTCCTCTGAGCCATCCTGGGGGGCAGGCAGGCCAAATCCCTCCAAAGATGGGAAGGGGGCCACCGTGGGAGAGTCTTGGAGTGAGCAGGACTGGCAAGACTGCTCCTGATGAGGCCTCACTAATGCACCGTCTGCAGCGCTGATGGGTTTCTCTCTCCAGGAAATATTGCAGCTCGGCTCACACATGCCTGTTTCGCTGCTGAACCAAATTGGCAGTTTATGGCCCTTCGGTGACTGACTCCCCCAGCAAGCTCCTCGTGCTTTTCATTTACTTCCAACTACAGCTGAAGTTCCTGCATCAGTTCCTAAGTACCTGACCTCACATTTGTACTATTGAATTTCCTTCCAGGTCTCTTACTGCAGTCTTTAAGGTCATCCAATCGCTTCTGTTTGATATTCCACTGCTGCCATGCATTGGCTTCCTCCTTTGAATCCTCAGCAGGTTTTATCAGCAGTCTCCTACCTTTTGTGCAAAGATCATTAGTGGAAATATTAAGCAAAATCAGACCCCAAATGGATCTTTGAGAAACTCCATTAGTAGCCTGCCTGCAGCTTAGTGCTTGCTGTTTAACACTATCCATTGCTGCTTCCCCTCCAGCCATTTCCCATCTTACCCTTGTTCCTTATCATTTCTCCATTAATCCCCATCTTCACCAGTTTAATTAATAATTTCTCATGTGCATTACATCAAATGCTTGACTGAGGTTCAGGGAGATGAGATCTACTTCAATTCTTTTGTCTGGGAAAGCAGATACCTTCTTAAAGAAAGCTATCAAGCCAACAGGCCACAGTATGCCTTTGGTAAATCCATGTGGTATTTAATCCCGTTTTCTATTTACTTCAATGCTTTTAATTACAATTTCCTTTAAAGTCTATTCTAAAGCCTGGGCTATTGCTCAGGTTAGGTCTCAAGTCGTCTTTTCTCCAGATCCTGTTTTTTCCTGTCTCTGGTCAGCCAGCTCTTCAGCCCAGTGAAAGACTCCTGTGGGCATGAGCACCGATGTGGTCTAGAAGAAGAGAGTTATTGGAAATGCAGTCTGGGCAAGGTTGGACAACTTGGAGAAGGCTGCCAGCTGTGACCCACAGCCAGCTGCCAGCGGTGTCCTGCTCTGCAGTTGGAGCTGGAAGCCTTACTGGGGAGGGGTCGATGCCTGGTAGGAGCAGAGAATCAAAGCCCAGAGCATGGCTGCTCTAGGGCAGAGAACCATGATGCCCACATACTCACTGCAAGCAAATATCTAAACCTTCCCAGGAGGGAGCCTCTTGTCCAGGGCTGGTTCCCCACCACGTGCTGTGCAGGTAGCAAGGTCTCCATACAGGGGAGCTGGGGAGTTCAGAGTCCAGGTCAGCCCATGTCCCCTAGAGGTGACGGTGCCAGTTAGTGCTGCTACGTGCAAAGATCACATATCTGCAGACACGTTTCTGTGCTAGAGGTTTCAGAGGGCACCAGAAGGCTTTAGGGTTCATGGGATCACGCTTGGCATGTTGGACAGGATCAGTCATCAGATGACACCAGAGTAAGGCTGGAAGGACCCATATCATCTCTACATCTGATTTCAATACCCAGGGAGAAGAAATTAAAAAAAAAGAAGAATGGATGGGCATCCAGGAGACAGAAAGCATGGACAATTGTAAGGACAGCACCCAGGTGGATCCCTGCCAAGGAAAGCCATGTGTCTAACCCAGCCCAGAGACCTACAGAGAGGTCCCCAGAGAGGAGAGGCTGTTAGCAGTATACTGAGACAGGGAACCTAAGGGAGGAGGAACCAGGGCAACTTGTGCAGCACATGAGATGGGACACCATGAAATAACCCTCCTTTCCAGCTGAGACTTCTGGCCTGAGCCCCCCTCGAAGCCTCCCACCTGCTGGAAATGGGTGCAAGGATGCACTGTGCCCACAGGGTTCTTATTAAAAGCAGATAACATTGTTCTGCCCCTTTGTGTTGGCATTTTATGAGGCTGTTGAGCTACTTCAGCTGTGGGATTCTTTCCTCCTTGTGCACCTCGGGCTGCTCAGTGCACACACTCACCAGAGCCGCTGGCCCTGCAGTAGACTTCTCCTGGCTCAGCTCATGTATAAACCATGGCACTGCCCCATAATGTTTAACCCAGAAAAATGATGGCTGAAAGACATGTGATAGCTTTCTATAAATATTTTGGGGAGAAAGGGAGTGAGAGAAGGGTAAACATCAGCACGGCAGCTTGTTATTTAAACTATAGGCCAGTGTTGGCACAAGAGCAAATGGGATAAACTATTCATGAATATATTTTGAGTAGAAATTGGAAAAACTGCTGAAGCCATCAGAAGATCAGGGTGGCTGTAGAAAAGCCTCCCAAGAGGAGCAGGGAGATGTTGGCTTAGAGCCTTTTCACTGTTTATGAAAGAGAGCCTCAGAGCAGGTCAACCTGCTCCCAGGGGCAAGGAGGGAGGGTCCCACACCCTGGGGGTCCACACAGGAGGAGTTACACCATGCCCTGTTGCCTCCCCATCCCTCTGCCCTTCTCAGATGCCATCACTATCCCAGGAGTCTTGTGCTGTGCCTTGCTGTGGGGCTCAAAGCTTTCCTCTGGAGAGGTGGGAAAAGACTTATGGGGACCAGCACTCCTGGAATTACCATGTATGAACATTGCACTTTATTTATTTATTCAGCTCTTGATTTTCTTTGCTTAAGAAAAGGGAAATTTTTCTTTCCTATTAGCAACAACTAGAAACCACTCTCCTCTAAGCTGGTCCCTCTGTTCTATCAGGACAAGCAAAATTATTTTAAATTCCTAAACTCTTTGCTGGGAAAGGGTCTCCTGAAATGCAAGTGGGTGGAGCAGAGGTGGGAGAGGAGCAGGGCTGGAGCCACCAGCACTGTCACCCAGGAGGGGACAGAAATCACTCCCAAGGAGCTATTTGGGTTTAGTAGGAGGCACTGTGGTGATGATGATGGGTGGTGGGTGAGGAGAGAACAGAGGTGACACACGTGGCATGGCATGACCTTGACTCTGAAGGACTCCACGTGACTGGAGGTGTCTCTCATACCAGCACTGTGCCCAGACTGAGTGTCCCCACACAAGGACAAGAATGAGATGGCAGGCCTGGGTCTCTTCCCAAACACAAGTTACCTGACAACATGAGGCATCGTGCCATAGACACTGGGGGTGCAAAATCATGTCCCTGTATGCTCCTGCCCGAGCTTTGCATGGAAGACATGTTCTCATCGCTTGGTTGGTCCCAGTGTTGAATAAGGGCATCAAATGTCTGCAGCAGTAGCTACAACAAGCCCTTTGCCCAGAAGATGCACTCCAGACTGGTGACCCTCAGAGAGCCCCTTGTCCTCCCCCACTCCTGTACCGTGCCTGCCCCTACTCCTCCATCTCCCTTATGCTTGTCCCTGCACTCTCTTGCTCTATTTGCCTGGGTAGCTGGCACAGCTGGGATAGATGCCAGCTCTGATAGGGCTTGTCTGAGCTTGCTCCTGACCTTCAGCTGATGGATCCATGGAGAGGTTCCACTGACCCTGCACCCAGCTCCCAGCAGGCTTGATTCTGAGATTGCTGTGCAGGGTACAACCAACAGGTCATCTCCCAGCTTCAGAGAACCCTATCCTGAATTGACAGAAGTGCCTGTGAACCAGAAACAAACTAAAAGACTGTGTTTGTATTTATGAGGTTTTTTTCAGCAACATATGTTTAGTAGCAGACGCTTCCTATGGGAATGTGACCAAAGAAAGGACTCATTTGCCTGACCCTCTTTCCATACTGTGCAGACCCAAGGGGAAAATGGAGAGCAAATATTTTTTTCAAAGGTTCAGGAAGCTTCATTTCTACCCCGACAGCCCCTTCACCCTGCACAGAAATTCCCTCTGTGTTTGCAAAGATCTGTGCTTACCAGCTCCGGTGTATAAACAACTGTGTCCTCTTGCCAGTCTGCATTTATCTCGTAGCAAAACTCAGATGCAGACTATATACAAACGAAGTGTAGCCTAGGAATTTTTGGTTAGTTCCCAAAGCAGCCTGAAGTGCTGAAAACATTGCACATCTTTGAACTAGGGAATGAAAGAGTCAGAGGAGTTCCTGGAGCTTCCCCAGAGCCTGAATATTGGACACCTATTACTTATATACGCTCTTCAGATGCTAAGAATTTGCCAGCTCTTCCTAATAAAAGCCTGAAAATACCTTTTAACTGGACCAGGCCCTGGTCCCTGAAGCCCAGGATCACAGGGAGCTCCAAAGCAGAGGCCGCTCATGGGGAGCAGCAACTCCCTCGTCCAGGAGCACATCTCCATCCGTGGGCTGGTGTCTGACTCCCCATGTGGATCCTCTTCCATTCCTCTGCTTCCTTGCCCCTATCATGTTTAAACACAGAAGGTAGAGGCATAGTATGTACCAGTATGGGTAACTGGAGGAGTGGGACAGGGGTGGAAAATTCAGCCTCTGTGTCCAGATCCCAGACAGCTCCTTGGTCATCTCTGGAGTTTGTCCAGATGACTTGGTTGTCTCTGGAGTTTGGAGCTATGCACTGGGGCTAAACCATATGCTCTGGGCTAGAGACAGAAAACTCCTCTGCAACCTGGTCGGTAAAACATGTTGGAGCAGCATGTAACCTGTTACAATCATCAGTCTAGTTCTGCCTTTCCCTGAGAGCAATGCCTGGATCTCCTACCATGCACACGTGCTATGCCTCACTGGCTGCAGAAGCAAATCTGCTGGAAAGAAAAAAGGGATTCTCTGATTCTGCTTGTGCCCCAGTGGCATGAGCTCCAGGGCAGGGCCTCTAGCGGTGAGCTGCAGCCTTGGGAAATGCTGAGTGGACCATTAGTGCCAAGAACATCTCCTCCCTAGGCAAAAGGAGCCTGGCTTTTGTCACTTCCCATTTCTCAACTTTCAAAAACTGGACGTTCAACTTTGCAGTCTCCAGCCTTCTTCTTCACGCTCTCCATTGCCACCTCCAAACAGGAACCAGCGCTTTCATGCAGCTGAGCTAGCAGCAGTGTCAGCAGGTCTGTTTCCCCATGCAGGCATGCCTGTGCACAGCCCTGGCTTTCGGGGACTTTTTCAGCTGGTGCAATTGCCCAGTGTACAATCAAGCACCAGGAGCAGGGTTTGTCAAACTAAAAGTGCTCTTCTGTGGAGCTCCTCAGTGTTAGATGACAATGCTGCAGCTTGTCAGCTGAGCTGTGACAGAGCTCCTCACGCAGGTAAACCCTGCAGGCGTCTGCAGGCAGGAGTGCTTCTGGGAGAGGGGACAGTGTGGGATCACACAAAGCCCCTCCTGCAGAAGCAATTCGTGGGCAGGACTGTGCTTTCTGTGGTGTGGATGGGTTTGCTTGCTTGGTTTGGGTTTCCTATGGTGGGTATAAAAGGCTGCTTCCCTGGGATAGCTTCATCTGTGCGAGGAGTTTTTCTGGTATAATGTGGCAGTATTTGTGTACCAGCAAGGCACTCCTGTCGAAAATCCCCAATGAGGTTATTATAGAACGAGTAGCTTAACTGTGATGCTAACCTCAGTCAAGTGGCAACAGGCAGCTGCCTGCTCATATAACCTTTTCCGTGTGCCTTTGTCTCTCTGGTTTTCACTAATGAATTATGATCAACCAAAACATATAGCCTTAAAGCTTGATATTGCAGCTATTTGCTGTCTGTCAAAAGGGCATAGTTTCACTAAATTTTCAGGGGCAACAGGGGAAAATGGCTAGATCTGTGGGCCTGGGGAAGAAAGGAGCCTCTTTCTCAACAAGAGCAAGCTCCTTGAACCACACACCCATTTGACCCAGCACCCTGATTCATAGAAAGGATCCCATGGCAGCAACCAACTCCCAGGAGAGAGGGCAGATTTCTCAGCACAGGTCCTGGAGACAGATTTTTGGAAAGAAAAAATCCTCTGGAATGACTGTCAAAGCCTATCTGTGACATCTAAGTCCCCTGGCTCATGAACAGCAGCTGAGGAGCCTTGCAGCCCAATGGCTGGAAATAGCAATCCTGCCAGGAGGCAACAGCCATGCCTCAGAGAGGTACAGTGCAAAGGGCTCCTCTGGCTCCATGCCACTACCTGGTCATCCCTCCCAGGAGGCTGCCAGCATGGTCTCGCAAGCTCCGGAGGATTTGCTTATTCTCCTTTGGCAGATATTGCTAAAACCCACGGTCCACTTAAAGAATTGCAAAATATGGTCACCGGCAAGCATGGAGAGGAGTGCCTACAGTCCTTGCTTCAGGTCCCGTGATTGTAATTAGCACAAATGTACTTCCATGAGCTATTTTAGATACACTCTCCTCATGACAATCTGTCAAACTCTGAACATAAAGCCCTTCAAATCAATTAAGCCGATGCCACCACAGAAACCCTGTATCTGTAGGGTTGCTTGTGATTTAGATCTGAGGTTTTAAGGTGCTCCAGACTCACTTTTCTCTGCTCCTTCCCATCAGCCTGGAACTTCGATCTCACAGACACCTTTGCCTGCTGTGCTCCATACAGCTCCCACCTGCCTTGTCAACCATATAACTTGGTTTTGCTCGGGTGGTCCTAGGTCTCAGAAGTGGCACAAATGTCTTTGGAGCTTCTTACTTGGAAATGCCTTGGGTGTGTTCATCTCATCAATCTAAACACTTGATTTTTTAAAATATTATCTGTCAGCAGCTGTAGAAATGTTTGTGTTGGAGGCATAGCCCCCTCACAGGGGAGCCAGCTCTGAGATGACAGGAGCGAGCTGTTCAGGGTAACAAGCATTCTGGGTCACGAGCAGTGAAGGACAGAGTGAGGACCTGTGATGTATTAAACCCAGGTTGGCATGCTTCTGCAAACTGACCTCATACTCTTGCTCTGCTTTCCAGAGCCTCCAAAGCCACCAGAAACTCCCCAGGCCAAGCAATTTGCCCATCTTCCTGTGGAAGCTGACAATCTCAAGTCCAAAGGACATTTAAAAAGGCTCATGCATTTAGAGGGACACCAAAAGGTGCCTTTCTGCCTCAATTCCCCCATAGTTTGGAGGCCGGAGTGTTTCTCCTTTCCTTCAAACCTGTTCTCTGCTTTATGTCACAGACCACAAATCCAACGTGTCCAGCAGACCCATCTGGTCACTTCCCTTGGGCAGGACACCAAAGGCAGTGCCCTCACTGGCGGGATGAAGCCATCCCCAGATGTACTGCAGGCACCACACCATGCAGCCTGGGGCTTACCGGGTCCTGCCAGGTCCTTCTCTGGTTCTTGCAGAGGAGCTGCCAGCAGCAGGGCATGGTCTGAGGAGCAACCTTGGCTTGTAATCAGCCACACGTGGATGGGAATTAGATCTGTGCAAGTCTGCAGTGGGGTCTGCACTGTGAAGAGTTTGGATAACCTTGTGGGCAGGGCTGAAAACTGCCTAGCTGCCACAGGGTATTTTAATATCCAAGGAGACATTTTGGGAAGTCCCACAGAAGTCCAGCAGGGACCATACCACCCCACTCAGGCTAGGAGCTCCCTTAGGTCCTGCTGAGCTACACTTTGAGGCTCTGTGTGAGAGATGCTCCAGCACACAGGTCTGTGTCCATCCCCAGCCCTCACTCCAACATACCCCATCCCTCTCTGGGGCAGAGCATCTGTGCAACCCTCCAGATATCCTGCTGCTGTTGCAAATCTCTGCTAGAGAAGGAATCCATCAGACACCCTGGGAAATGGCTGTTGCTGGTTTCCTTTTTATTTTCAAAATGCTGACAACCACTCTTTGTCCCTGGATGGTTTTTTTGCTTTGGGCTTTTCTTTCAGTTCGTGTGAAACTGAATCATTTTGTGACCGGACAGGAACCCGGACCTGCTCTGAGCCTATAAACACCACAGCAGCTAATACTGCCGCTGCAGCTTTTGGCTCCCAGACTAACCCTGCTGCTCACACGTGTCCCCGCTGTGTGTCACTGGTGCTGGAGTGCCTGGAGGTGGAACAGACTGCTCATGGCAAGGGTGGTCACCTGCCAAACAGGTGGTCCCCTTGTCCATAGATCAAATTAGCCTTGATGAAATTTGAGGCAGTTCCTAGCTCTCCCCCATCTCACTGTGCCTTCCCTGTAGCATCAAGGTTGCTGTTTTACCATGTGCTCTGCCTCATTGCTGTCCTGCCCAAGCATCCCTGTGCTCTGCATCCCAGCCCTTGGCACTTCTCACGTGTCCACTCTCATCACCATTACCCACAAGTCACCGGCTGCAGCTCCCAGGCATGCTGTGCAGCTCCTCGATGCATGCTGTGGCCAAGCTCCCACCCCTGTTGTTCAGCTGCCCAGATCTATGGGAAGACCATGTGGCTACTGCCCACATTACCGGTCTTGGATCTCTCCGCTCGGTGTCTGCCCATTTCCTGAGCAGGGCAATGCCTGGCCTTGACATTTGTGACACTCTGGCCTGGCTCGCTTTGAATTAATAACATTCATTTTGCAGTGCCAGGATTTCACTGAATCCTTTTCCTTATTTTTCACATGATTGCCAATCTCTTTTGTTTCACTAGCCGAGTCTAACAATTCTTCTAACTGTCCAAAAGGGCCATTAATCAAATGAGCAGCCTCTGCTCCACACTGTACGAGACACATCCGTGTGCACAGCCCCGTGGAAGTCAGCCCCTCCTTCACATGGCTGGACTTGAGCTCTGCAGCATGTCCTGCAGCCTCACCATGGGCCCGCTCTTCTCCATTGACTTTGGCTGCCATCCTGGCTGTTGTTCTCAGTGTGTGAGCCTGGGCTCCTTGCTGGGACCTGGCTGTGCTGCCCTGCTGTGCTTCTCAGCTCCCCAGCTAACGCAGATAGAGGTCCTGCTGAACCTTCTCACCTGGACCTCCGTTGACTCCCAGCCAATGCAGACTGTCATCTGGTCCCAGGCAGCATGCAAGGATCGGTGCCAGCTCTGGATAAGTCAGTCCAGGGGAACTTCTGCAGCAGCATCAGGGCTTGGCTGCTCAGCCTAGAATCAGCCCCCTGCCTGCTTCATCCCCCTGCCTTCTTCATCCCCCTGCCTGCTTCATTTCCCTGCCTGCCCCTGTCTAGTTCATCTTCTCTTCTGGTTCATCTCCCTGCCTGGGTCATCCCCCTGCCTTATCCATTTTAACTGCAACATGGACCCGAGCCACTATTGCATGGGAGAGGGTAGCAGCGGTGGGAAGAGAAGGGGTGTCCTGTACCCGAGCGGGAACAGCCTGACTCTGCTCCCATGGGATGTAGAGAGGGCAGAAAGAGCAGGGGTTGTCATGCCTTAACTGGGCTCTGCATGTGGCTGTGCTGGATGGTTGCATGTGCTTTGTCAGCCCTCAGATTTGTGTACAAGGCAGTTCTCTGGGCCCCTCATCTCTTAGCAAGTGCCAGAGAGGCCAGGGCATGTTGGCTTCTTTCTGTTTTCATGAAACCTTATGGTTCCAGTAAGACATGTTGGGGGTCAGCTCCTCAACCCCCTTTGCCAGCCATGGTTGGGCAGTTAGAGGCTGCACTTGAAACTATCCCTGAACATCTGAGCCCTCAGCAGAGCTTCTACTTCCAGGCAATCGGCTTTGACCTCTTTGTAGCTGTAGGGCACCTCTCTGTGTCTCCTAGAAAACCTCTAGATAGAGCTTGAACTCCGTCCAACCCTCCTAGATTTTTTTCATATGCTTCAGAGATTTGCTTCCTCTCTATTTAGGAATAAGAGCTTCCTTGGACACAGTGTTTGTACAGCCTCTTCTTTTTGTCGCTGGGCCTCCTTGCAAAATGCTTCCTAGAAAGATGAAACTAGGCAGAGGGTCAGTGTAATCTGACCAGAGGTAGGCATCTTTACCTGAGTTAATCAGCCTGGGCTCACCTTACAGCATGTTTGGGCCAGAGTATATCAGACATATCTTGCCTGGAAGTTTATTTTTCTCTGCAGTGAGTGCAAATGAAACAGAAATGAGTGGCCCAGTTGGTGAAATGTACACCACAGACATCTAAAGCCAAGTGAGAAGAACTCTGCCCAGGCATCTGAGCACACTCCTTCTGCACACTCACACCCACATGCACACACACACTACATCAGGCAAGGCAATATCTTTTTCCAGGAACCATACCACACTATCAGCACCTGCAGAGAGGAACTCAGCAGCAGTGAATTGATTTTCCTGCAGGGCTTTTAGCTAATAGATGTCCTGCTCTCACCTACCTCCATCCCACGTGTCCCTTGTTCCAGAGGCACTACCCTCCTTCCCAAGGCTAAATGTTTTCTCACTTGCTAGGGAAGATCTGAAAGACTTTGCCTAGTGGTACAACATATCAGCTGTGGCACAAAGCCTTAGCTAATAACATGGGAAAAAAGGGCAACAGTGACCTTGCATATGACACAAATAGTTAAGGCAAGTCAGGCCTGTAGAAGCACAAGGAGAATGACCTGAGAGTGTAAATATGCATGCCAGCAAGAGAAAGAGCATGCATCTGAGAAAGGAGGTGAGCATGACTGTGAATTCATGTGCCATGGCCATGGTTCACCATGGACATCCTCCTCCACTCGCATCTTCTTTGATCAAGGACCCACCGACCATGCCAGGATGCCGAAGAAGTGGGATAATAGATGCTATGGATCTGTCTTCATGTTGGAGGTTGGGCAAAAGCTGCCACAGGCAAGAGCCTTGAGTTGCAGCTGATCACAGGTGAAGCTCGCAGGTTTGCTTTCTTGCACGCAAATTGTAAGAAACAGCTAGATGTTCCTTTTCGTCGTGTTACCTGGAAGCAAGCACGCTTCCAGGCTAGGAAGCAACCTACATCAGGGTGATGGAAGTGCTGCACTTCAAGGACTTGGCATGCAGGGAATTGGAAAGGGCTGGGATCACTTTGTGTGGGGAAGAGATGATGAGTGGGGATATGGTGCAGGGTACCTGTTCATTACAGGTATCATGTAATGAACAGCCTGTTCCCCTGCTTGCCTTTTCTCAAAGTGAAAAAGAAAGTGCCAGACCATTAAACCAGAAGGCAACCTAATTAAAACAGATAAAAGGAAACAGTTTCATATGTACAGCAAAAGCTTAGCTGGAGGGACTTATGGCCACAAGGCATGCCTAAGGATGTGGATTTAGCAGGGATCAGAAGAGGGTTAGATCTGTAAATGGGTTAGATGAGGTCCCTGGTGGCCACCCTTGGACAGGATCACACATTTGACTTAGGCAGGAGATAATCCTGTATGCTTTGGGCCATAAACCAGCCACTTGCTCATGCTCTCAGGCATCTGCAAAGAAAGGGGTCCCTGCCTGGGGATATGGCAGAACTTTGTCCGGAGGCTGGAGATGAGGCCAGACAACAGCCTGAAGAGGAGATGCAGGCTGCAGTGGTAGCAGTTGAGACTAGGAAAGGAAACAAGACAGTCATGGAGAAGAGCAGCAAAGCTGGAGTGTCCCACTGGAGACAGGACCTGACCACCACTTCCTTGGATCCACTACATGCCTCATCCTCACTGTGGGACCCCGAGGGCTGCCAGATCCCTCCTGGGGAAAACTGGTTGTTGGATGAGGCGTGGAGAGAGAACAGGAATCTGCCTCTGACTGCAGAAACGAGGAGGGAACAAAGAGCAGGAGCTGGTTTCTGAGCAGGATGTGGCCATCACAAGCAGGGGGACTCTGGGCAGGGTGGGAAAAGCCTTGGCGGTGCAGGGATACATGGCCCTTTGGGGGAAAGGCTGATGTGGACAGGAGACTGCAGCTGTGCTTACAAATCTCAAAGACAGGAAACCCCAATAGTTAAATGGGGATGGAAACACCTCTGGCGCAGAAGTCAGGCTGCAGAGCCCATGTGCTGTAGCTGCCAGTATCAGTGCCCATTTGGCCTGCTATCTCTGGGAGGAGCCCTGACACATCCCCATGGACATCTGGGACCCTGCAAAATTGGTGCTGCTTACAGATCCCCTGGCAGAGCATGGTCACCAGATGAGCAGCCCCCAGTCCCACAGCCCCTCGGGGAGGATGCCCGTGGCAGGCAGTGATCCCTCCAGCCAGGGGAGAAGCAAAGGGCACCATCAGCCCCAGCCCAGAGAAAGCTCCACACAGGAAGAGCTGCATCAGTGGCAAATCTATACAAAATCCTTTCTAAACACAAACAGACAGAACATTATATGAAAGAGCTTTAAAGAATGGAGAAAGGCACACTAATAACTCTTGGTAGGAGCCATGACCCCAGCGATGAAAGCATCAGTCTGGCTATTCGAACTGCAGGGACTTTCAAAGAGTCTCTGAGTGTGGCAGGGACCCACAGGCATTTCAGAAAGGGGGGAGATGTGAATGGTGAAGTTTGGGCTGCTCTGACACACCAGCCTCTCCGGCACAGATGAAGGATCTCTTTCTAATCAGCAGTGCTGGGACCCAGCGGAGCACATGCAGAGCAGGGGTTCCCAGGGTACATTATGAACATTGAATTCACACACCAAACAGCAACCAAAAGGAAGAAAAAAAACCCCAGTTCATATAATTAAACTGCGACTGAAGAGAGAAACAGCCTCGGCTCTGGGTGAGCTGGGGAGTGCTGGAGTCAGGCAGCTGGAAAGAGAGAACGACGGGGTGGGGGGAGCAATTGTGGTAAAAACCTTGAAAATTCATTTTGAACAAACTCATTAGAAAGATTGCAGTCCTGTCCTCAGAGGGGCAGAGGAAGAGCTATTGTAAAGAGCTATTTTGCTGCTCAGGAAGGACTTGGTGCTGCAATGGCACCAGACTATGGGAGGCGGATGGCAGGGCTCCAGGGCTTTCTGTGCCGGGAGTGTTAAGCCCTCTCAGGCCAGCAGCTCCAAGGAGCAGGTGGATTAGGAATTTCCTTGGACGCAGAGCAACCACACATGGGGGATTTGTCCTATCAAGCCACTGTGCTGACCAGTGCCAAGCACTCCTGTTGGCAGAAATAGAGGCTGCTTCTTTGCCATCTTTCTTAAAGCTGGCCACCAGTGTGGGTTTGCAGTTTTGATCCATCAGTTTTACCAGCACCCTGGGGGGACAGGGGCTGGAGGGAGTGGCAGAAGCACTAGGAAAGAGCAGAGCAGGACCCTGAGAGAAGGCAGCTGTTCCAGTTTAACCTGCATGAACCAGTGCTTTACCCCAAAATCAAGCTCGTGCTTGTTTTGCTCCCTGGAGACATATGCCCTTTTTCTCACAGCAAAGCTTTTAGCCGTGATGGCTGGCAGCTCTCTGCACTGCTCCAAGCTGCCTGGTGCACCATCCCCAGGGGACACCAACAGCAGACTGGGGGAAGTGGAAAGCCCATCACCCCGGACCTCTGCTATGCATGCTTGGGTTTGGTAAGCAGGACCCCAAAGACATTGCAAGACTGGCTGCCCTTCCCACTTGGGGCTGCAAGTTTGGTTTTGGGGTTGGTTTTTTTTTGGTGAGGTGTCCACATCTGTTATAAATGTTGCAGTATAAGAGTATTCAGAAAGGCTATTTGCACTGGACCAGAGCCCCTCATGGGCACCAGTGTCATGGGGGCTCTCCTTGCCACCTGAGGGATGTTGAACACCGAGGGTTGCACTTAAGGAGCAAAAGCTCCTTGCAGGTGGTGGCAGGAGGACAGGACATTTAACTTCTACCTCTAGCAATGCTGTAGGATGCTAGTGTGATGGGGACCTTCCACTTTATCTGTCAGCAGTGACCTGTACACAGACAAATCCCCACACCATGCATTTGCCATACCCTCATCGGTGAAATGAAACTCAGTGCTTAGACCCGACTCCAAGGAACTGATCCCATCGCCTCTGACTTTCCACAGTTTCAAACAGCATGCAGGTGGGGAGCACAGCTGGCAATAAAGTATGATCTGCCCTGTGTTATTGTGGCATGGTTTGTAGGGGGAATTCACTGGTGAATGGGATTGTTTTTACTGGCCTGATGATCTCTGCCACAAGGTTTCTCAATGGGGGCAATTCAAAACATGCTTTATGCTGCCATGTGTGCTGGCTCTTTTGTGCAGCAACACGAGAAGGAGATATCATGAAAGCATCTGTGCTGGGAGAACATGTAACTGTCGTTGAGGTTCAGTGCAAAACTTTATTGCCGGGAGAAACTGCAGAACAGCTGCCGTTGCTTTGACAACAGCCAAAGCAGCCTGGCCCCTAGGTGAGGAGGATGTGAGCTCAGTGTGAGCTGTAGAGTGTGTCTACCAGCACCATCAGCTCTCGTGTACCCACTGATGGGCCTGGCTTTGCAGGCACAGCATGTGCCTTTCCTTGCCCCAGCAGATGATAAAATCTCTGGCCTTATGAACACCTGCTTTTTGGAGCAAACCATACGTCAAGTGGATTAAAAAGCTCCAGTCCCTGAAATAAAGCCCTTGCTTTCCAGGGTGATCTAGCTTTCAGCTCAGCCACACAGTACTGCATCAGTCCGAAGGTACCGTGTAAAGGTCCACCTAAACCCAGAGCAGATATCTTTGTCTGAGGACTCCTGTCTGCCACCCAGGGTCCCTTGCTAGAGACAAGCTGGCGAAAAGAAACATAAAAAATCTCAGCCAATGAGTCCATCATTCCTTCACCACCTGGATCAAATAAAAGAACAGGTCTGGGTGCAGGCAATAGAGTACATGATGTCTGGTGACCATTATACCCAGCCATGCATCAGGGCTTGACACCGTGATGTCTTCTGCTTGGCCAGGGTTGGGGAATACTCTGTGCGGTGCCCATCTGCAATGCCACTTGCCCCCAGTTTCTGCGGACTTCACATGTTTCACCCTGGGTTTGGTTTCCAAGTCACTTTGGATGTGGCTGTGCTCCTCTCTGCTCCAGGACCCTGACTTTGGAGTCCTTTTTCCCGTACAAAACATTGCCTTTCCTTCATGTTCTGGATTTTTTCCAGGACTGTTCCCAACATCATGGAAATTCCCATGTCTCACTCCAGGGCAATGCATGTTGAAAGAGACTAAGTGGAGACTGAGAAAAGACCTGCAACATCAGCAACCTTCAGCTGACCACAACAAACATCACAACTCATGGCCAACCTCCGTGGGACAACGGTAGCTGTCTCCCAAAAAAGAAACTTTTCATTTTATAAAGGGCTTTCCAGGCCCATACAAGATCTCCAGCCAGGTCAGATACCTCCAGCAGTTCAGATAAGAAAAGCTAAGGAGCTTGGGATCATGGTGGGAGCTTGGAATCATGAAGAACTTGGGATCATCTTAGCATGCTGGTGGAGATGAGGACAAATCCCCAAGAAAGGTAGGGGAGATCCTGCCTCAAAATTTAGAAAGAGAGGGCAGATGCAGGCACGGAGGGACACAGCTTCTGTGAGCATGGCCGTGCTGCAGAGCAGGGGGCACAAGGTCTGACATGGAGAAATGTTTTGCTGACACTGTTTAGTCTGTACCATGAGGGAGAGAGGGGCATGCCCCAGGCAGAGGGACCCAAGGCAGGCTGCTAGCTTGGGGTATTTTTATTTGGTTTTCCTTCCCTGCTGAGCTTGATGCTTCTTCAGCATGAGCAGGGCCTGACACATAAAAATGGGGAAGCAAATCCCAGCCTGCTTGCTTTCAGCCACATTATGAATGGCTACAGGGATTCGTCCTCTCTGGAGCAAGGATGCGCTGCTGGGAATGTCATTAAGAACATGCTCGTCTGCCTTCAGCGCTGAAGTGGTTATTGCACATGGGGGGGGACAGGAGGCAGGAGGGCCTGATATTAACCACCTGGGTTACAATAATGTCATTTACTTTTCCCAGGGGACAGGAGGCAGCTCGGATGACAAATGTGTCAGCACTTAGTCAGAGCATTGCTGGATAGGTTACTTGCTAAGTGAGCATGTAGCACAGTGCTGCAGGTTTTCTGGTATCTCACAGGTCTGGGCCATGGGACCCCCTCAGAAACCTCAGGTCTGAACTAGCTATGAACTGACAACATCTAGATGTTTTAAAAAAGTGATGATGTGCACAGGGCAGGAGGTTCTGCCCAGGCCAGAGAGAAAGGGAAAGGTGATGGAGAGATCAAGGAAGAGCATAACAAATCATCCTGAACTTGGTCACAAGATTTGGGGAGAAAAAAAGCTATGATCCAGGATCAAGGGACTCATCTGATGGAGTTTTAGCATGGACTTGGCTCTAATGGAGACCTACTCATTCTTGCTGAGTGTACAAATCCCTTGTCCTCATGTAGGTTGGTCAAACCATTGCCTACTCCTCTCTGCTGACTGGGGAAGCCAAGTGTGACCAGCAGACCTCTAGCCCAGCGTTGTACTCAACAAAAGCTGGATGAGATCCCATCTCACCCTAGAGCTGGCATGGAGAAAAGGGGATACAGAAAGAGTAAGCATGGGCTGCCTGCCCTCCCTGCCACCCAGGTGCCGCAGCTCCTGCAAGCACCTTGGAGCCACAGGCTGGACACTGGGGTTCTCCTGGCCCTGCTCCAATGTGGTGCTTGCCCAGGCAGCATTGTGGCCGGAGCTGAGCATTACCCTGCACATTGACTCTGGGCCTGGCCGTTTTGCCTGGCACTACAGTTCCCAGAAGGTTTCTTGGTCATTTCAGCACCATCCATGCTGCTCAACATCCAAATATCCATGGAGACAAGACATCACCTTTGCCAAGCCTTTCCCGTGCAGAAGACAGTGCCCTCTACACTCTGGCAACAGTGAGCTGCACATTTTTGACCTCCGGGCTCAATTACTGCAGCTCATTATATCTGGGAATGGAGCCAAGCAGGCTGAGAAATCTTTCACTGGTGCAAAACGTAGCAGCCTGCATGCTCAGATGCCTGGGGGCTGTGATCCATCAGCCTGCAGCTCCTGCTTCTTTGCTCGTATTCCCAACTAACCCAGCATCCCTGCCAGACTCCAGCCCAGGACCAGAAGCATCTCACATTTGCTGAGACCAGCTTTATTGCAGCAGTGGGCTTCTCAGCTGGCCACGTCTGGCGCTGAAAGGGGAGATCATGGCAGAAGACAGCCCTTCCCAGGCAAGAGGCATGACGTCCACCTCTCCTGGTGGACCCTGTGATCTCTCTTGCTTGCTCTATCTTGGTCTGGAGGTCTTTGCCCTGGAGATGTGGGGCTCTCTGGTCTCAGCTTGGGGTCAGGCTCCCTGGCAGAAGAAGGGGAAGGTGGCAGGGGCAGAGGGTGAGGCAGCCATAGGCACAGAGGAGGTGGCAGAGAAGGGCGGGCGAAGCAGCCCTGGCTGATGTGTGTCCTTGCCAAGCCATGAATCCTTGCAGCTGAAGCAGCCAGATCCCCTGCTCCTGGGTCTCTGTTGACTTGGGAGAGCAGGAGCCAGCACCAATACCCCTGGGCTGCCCTCAGGGATGGGAATAGTCGAGACTCACATTTGGACATGCAGCTCCCATGGAGATTGGCAGGAGGAGCTGGGTGCTTTCCTTTGAGCTTCACAAATCTGGGTGCCTCTCTGCCTTCAGCATCATCTTCGTTTTGCCTCCTGCCTTGGTCTCTTTGGACAGGCTCTTATGCTGCCCTTGCGGGTAAATTGGTGAACACTGCAGCAATACCTGAGCAACAGTGCAATAACAGCATCCCTTTCGCCCCTCTCCCACCCTCTCCTTTCATCCCCTCCCCTCCCCCAGCCTCACTAACTCACTCTCCTGCTAGTTTATGGCCAGAACATTTTGTTTGCAAAGTGCTGTCAGATGCGACATTAAGAGGCGCAGTAAATCAGAGCACAGGGGCCTCTCCAAGCCTCCGCAGATGAAAACCTTTTATCACAATTTGGATCTGTTTGCACTGGTATGAAAATTATGGCTCCGGTTTAGCATCAACTTCCCATTATTCATGTCCCTGTGAGCAGCGCCTGCTAAATTGGATTGTTTCAAGCCTCCCCGCCCTGCTGTCCCTGAGAACCCAGCAGATCCCGCCCGGCTTCCCATCCTCACCTTGATGTCCTCTCCCGGCAGGATGCGAGCGGGAGGGAGGTTGCAGTGCACTGTGCATGCTCCTGGCTGGAGGAGGGCTTGGGAGTGAGGAGAAGAGGGACGCCAGAGTAGACGGAGAGGCTTCTGCATCAGTGTGCTGGCACCCTGTGCTGAAGCAGGCACGGTCCCTGCTCTGAGCTGCAGCCCGAACTCTGCTGCTGCAACCCCCTAAGGTGGGAAGTGCAGGTTGCTGCCTGCGGCTCTGTGCACGTCCTTTCCTCTGCTCCTCTGTGCCCAGGAACTTTCTGGTTACTGGTAAGTGTTTGGAAGAGAGAAGCAGAGTCGATGGGTTCAGGAAGGAGGGAAGGATGAGGGAGAAAGCACTAGCAGGGATGCAGATGGAGCTCGGAGGAAAGCGAGTGATTTTCAGCCACACTTTAATCCTTGTTGTATCATGAGAAATCAGGATGCACCTCCTCCCCATCCTGCCAAAAAGGCCAGATGGGGGATTCTTCAGGGCAGAGGGGGACAGTGGCTAGGTGCAGGGACAAAGAGCGGGGCAGGCTGGAAGGGAGGACCTTGCTCCTCGCATGTGTTGTCCCAGGCAAGAGCTGGGAGCAGTGCTGAGCCCTGGCAGGTAGCTCTCTCTTCCTTTGGCCAAGGGAGGCTGTGGCTCTTCCCAGCTGCAGCAAAACAAATCTGCTCCATGCAAGGGGCTCTGTCTCTTTCTGTCCTAGTGTTGCAAGGGTTGCAGTTTCAGGGTGTGCGGTTTAAGTCAGACTCATTGGGGGTCAGTGCATCACGGTAAGTCATTAGGGGCAACAGGTGGACCAAGAGACAAGGTCTGAGGAGGCAGCTCAGCGGAGGGCACCCGCTGATCGAGGCAGTGGTCCTCAAGCTGGCCAGGCACAGGCTGGTTAACACGTGGTGTCCCAAGGAACCTAGACCAGTCCAGCCTTTGGGATGTGAGAAGGGAGTCATCTGAGCTCCCCCCAGCATCTGGAAGTGCATCTCACATAAGCACCACTGTACTGGCAAACTGGAAAACAAATTGCATGTTGGTTTCCACCTGAAATACTCAAGTTCGTGTTAATGAGGCACAAGATTATCTTTGCAACAAATTAAACTAGAAACCTCCACTGAAACGTGGTAAGAGGTACTGTCAAGCCCTGGTTGAGCGTGTTGGATGTTCCTGCCAAACTTAGCTAAGGCTCCATGGTAAGAACAATTAAATTTTCCCCTGGACAGCATCAACTGGAACAGTATGGAACCATTGTCCAAGGGGGTGTTCCCCAAAAGGAGGCCCATTGACAGTGATACCATGTAAGCAGGGTTTATGGTGGTCAGCGAGCATGCAGGATGGAGGAAGGACTGGCCACTTTCACCTGTGTGCATGTTGATTTGCACGTGCATGTAAGAGATGGAGCAGGAGCAAAGCTAATGCAAAAGCAAGAGTGAGCAGCCACCAGATGAGAGGAACAGCAGCGTATGTGATATCAGGAGAAGAAGAGGAGGATGAGCTTCTTCTAGATGAGGTTGGCTAGCTACACAGCTTGGTTTCATGCAGCCAGCAGCTCCCTGCTAACGTTCATGCTTGCTGAGTTGAGGGATGCAGTGCTGCAGGTTTGTTCTCGCTACCCAAGAGGGACCGTGCCTGTGTGTCACCATGCCCTGTTGCTGCATGTGCCACATAATGGCACCAGAAAACTGCTAAGCCATGGCACAACGTCAGTCTGAACAAGAAGCTGATTCTGTGAAGAAAGACAAATTTTGTACCCACCTGAGGTCTGCACCATGGGAAGCATACCAAGTCCTCACAGACCTCTTTTTTACTTCCATTGTGCAAGGGAGTTCAAGCAGCAGCTGCAAAGACCTAGTTCTCAAGAAATAGGGAGCTGGTGCAAGGGCTTTCACATAAGCAGACTTTCTGACACAGCTGGGAACAGTTATTTTCTTTTTTGCACCTCACTACAGAGATCTTGCTGCAGTTGTAATTGCACGGTTTTTTAAGATAATATGGCCAGATGCTCTCCAAACAAACCTTGAAGTCTGTTGTTGCAAGGCAATAGGTATTTTAATTTTAACTTAATACCAGTGTGACTGCTCAGAATGAGCCAATGTCACCGTCCAGCAAATCCCTCGGGGTTTATCTACCACAGACAGATTTGGAGTGAGTTTTGCTGAGCAGGTGACCATCCCAATAAATCTGGGTATTTCTTGTAGTTTTTTTTTTTATTATTAACACTCACCCAGTGCTTGGCCCCCAGGCTATCACCTCGCTCCAGTCAAGTCCATGCTAAAGATTCCCATCTTCTGTCAATCTCAGGAGAAGTGAGATGACACTAATAAATATGCTTGCAATGCTGCGAGTCTCTCGTGCTCTCTGTATTCTCCCTTGAATTGCAGGCTGTTCAGAGCAAGGCTGGCTTTATTTCTCTCTCGTACATCACTGATTTGCTACGCTGTCAGAGTTCAACAATAGCAGTAATAATTAACCATTTAATCTGAATCAGACACTGGGTCTTGTTTGCTCTTTCTGTATAGAAGATGGAAAACACTTGCAAAGATCAGATTCTGATGTTCCTCAGCTTAGTGTTAAGTGTCTTGACTCTGCAAAATTGCTCGGAGTCTTTCATTTCACTCTTTGAGCTCGTTAGTCCAAATTAAAAGCAGCATTCATTCTAATTCCAGCTTCTTGAAATTCCTCCAAGATCAGTGCTATTATTCTTTCAAATGCCTTGGGAGCAGAACTAACACCAAAAGACATTCACTTACATTCCTGATGTCCAAATGGTTTAATAAAAGCCACTAGCTTCAACTTAGTGATCCTGTCATCCACCTTGCCAAAGTGCACGTCGCACTCCTCCCGAAAGCTTCGCTGCGATTTCTGTAATGTCCTCACTGCCTGCAGCTCACTCTTAAGGCTTTCTGTGAATCTCGTAGATGAATGCCCCTCTAATTTTATTTATGACCTCTGAATAAATTGGGTGTGCATGTGGCTTTGTCTTTTCAATAGGTCACGATTTCTGAATTTTGTCATGTTTGGGTTTGAGTTGAGCTTGTAGGGAGAATGGGTTTCTCTTGGTCACTGGACTGCTTGAGCCATCTGTCCTCATGTGGATTGCACCATCAGGAGGGGACTGGAAAGAGCTTGACCAAGCTACTGCTGCACTGTATCTCTGCTCAGACAGCAAAGCAAGGTCTTTAAATCCTGTATGTGTTGCAAGTCTGGGGTCACAAACAGGATTTCAGAAAAGCTTCAGTCTCACGTCAGGTATGAATGTAGTCTCACATGCAACTCTTTCTCCACTACTGCAAACAACTCTCTGCTACCTTACCAGGCATTTATCTCTTTAGTCTTGAAATGGTCCATCAAGCCACACGCTCGCTAGGTCATGCAACCCCAGTTTACAGCGGAGGAAGTTAGTGAGTCAGGTAGGGTTTACAGTCGTTTCCTAAGGGATGTTCAGCTTCATTTCATGAACTAATAAAGTTGGGCAATGAGAGAGAAGGAGATGTAGCAGGAGAAAAGCTGCATTCACGAATCAGCTCTTAGCAGGCAGGCAGTTTAGGAGAGACCCCCGACAAAGGCTGAAGGGAGATCCAAAGTGTCTGTTAACTGTCTGCTGATGCTGTTCTGCATCAAACTCCCAGTGTGAGGAGCCAGGAGAGCCACAGGGATGCCTTTCCAAGCTACACCCTCCTTTCCTCTCTCCACCGCAGCTCAGCAGCCTAGCTAAGGGTCCTGATGGTGTCCAGCCCAGGGAGCATGCCTGGAGACATTGCAAGTCAGCAGTCAGTACACTGCTGGGAGATTTTGAAAGAGTTTCCTGGACGCCCACACATACAGCTTGGAATCCCACAGAGCGGAGCCCCTCACTGAGAATGATCCATTGCTCTGGGACATTTCATACCAGCTCGGCAGGCAGCTGCTCTGTCTCCATCCACAAACTGATTCCTCACCCCCTCCTGCTCTTACTAAAGAGGCATCCTGAAATCTTGCCGATCGGCTTTCCACCACACTCTGCCTTACCCTGGAGGAGAGCAGTGAGGGTTGTCCTGGGGAAAGGGGTAGATCTGACCAGGGCTCTGCAGCCTTGCACAGCTCTGAAGGAGCTGGAGGAGGAGGCAAGCAGCAGAGAAGGTGTTGGAAGGGCATCTGCATTTATTTCCAACTCAGTGCAGTTGCACAAGAGGACCGAGGGTAGGGGGTGAATGGCAGGAAGGTCTTTTGTTCACCAAGATGCACCAGGGAAGGTAATTTAGAGAGCACTGTCTAAAGTCATGTCTGCCTCCAAGTCTTGTGTAGTCTTTGGAGAGCTCAACAGAAGATGGAAATTATGAGTCTAGGAAGATATAGATGCAGTTAATACCTATTTTACCTGTACAGTCTATAATATGTTGCCATAGTCTTGAAAATGTTGTGACTTGGAAGCCATAAAAGCTGGAAGGAACATGCTAATTGAGAACACAGTCAGGCTATAAATCCAGAGGAGATACTGGGGCTGGCAGGAGAGAAACCCAGTCCTAGGGAAAAAGGGAGGGGGAGGAACTCAGCTAGAGAGTCAGGAAGGAAATTAAAGAGAAGGGGAAAGAGGGAGAAAATGGGACTCCTCAGTTCCCAATGCTGGCTTAGCCTCAGGTAACACTCCAGGTTGATATTAGAAAATCAAAGGAATTGATTCAATGGAAGTGCCATTAGAAGAGAGAATTTAGAACAAATTGGCAGCATGAATAGGAACTAATTGCCAGAACCAGGGAGATTCACCCAAAATTGTATAGAAAGAAAGGATGATATTTCCCATCTACTAACTGTAATACATAACCTACAGCTTAAAACAGTCTCTGTAGCAAAGTAAGGGAAGGTATCAAATGTGACACTAGGGGGTTTGAGTGGGGTTTTTTAAAGTATTAAATGGGATGTAGAGTCTTACAGAGCAGTAGGTCAGACTTCTGTGTCAAGCAAACAGGTAGAAATTGTAACAAAGAATAGAGCTATTGGGTAAATTAATAAATAGGATATAATAGGAGAAAGTTGCTTCAGTTTCTGTGGAAGGAAATAATGCATCAGAAATCCATTAGTGTTCACTGAAGGGATCAATATGTGCACAGGGGTGATCTGGTCAATATAATCTGTTAGGATTTTCAAAATGCTTTTGGGCAATGCCCCTCATCAGAGACTCATGAGGAAATTAACTTGTTATGGGTCAAAAAGGAAATTCCCCTCACGGGTAGTTCTTCTGGTTGAAAAATAGGAAAGGAAGGCTACAAAAAATTAATGTTTTTTCACAGGTGGGAGGGAGGTGGTCCATGAAGTCAAATGAGGAGCTAGGCTGTGGTGCTCAGTACAGGCATAAATGGTCTGGGAAAGCAGGGAGCAGTGAGGTTGCAGAACTCACCAATGGCATAAAATTAATTTGGGCAGGCAAACAAAATCTGACTGTGAGGTGCTGCCAAATATTGTCGTAGGACTGAATGCCTGGGCCAGAAAATGATCTGGTGACATTCAACTTCAGTGGAAAGTAATGTGCACGGGAGACAAAACTGTCTCACCTGTACATGCAGAGCACAGGGAAGGGACCTTGGAGTTACACCACCTGCTTCCAGCGAAAAGATCACCTTGATCCACAGTGGTGGCAGTGATGAGAGCTGTCATGAAAGAAATGCAAAGTAAAATACACAACTTTTGTTTGCTGCTTTACAAATTAGAAGTGGAGTCAGCTTTGAAGCATTGAATGGGGTGGAGAACTCACACCTGGCATGGGAAAGGCAAGCAGCAATTATTACCCAGAAGTCAGAGTTTTAGAGCCAAGATTTAAAATGGTATGTAGCATAAGCAGAACTGGCCCATGGACCTGGCAGTTCTGTGAGAGGCAGCATCCCCGTGCTCAGCTTGGACCTGCCTTTTGCTGTGGAAGGATGCCATGAAGCAGCTGACTGTCTCCAAGAAGGACACCATCTCCCAGCTTTCAGGGAGTTTAACCTCTAATTTGAGTCAGAAAAATGCAATCTCATGCATGTCTTGCAAAAACGAATCTGTGTTCATCACTTTGGAAAGGTTGCCAGCTCCTGCATGGTGTCTATCTGGCTCTTGGGAACGCTTGCAGATATCTTCCCTGCAGGTTGAGCCCTAGAATTATACCTGGGGGACTGGGAAGGGTGTAACTCTACTCACAGAAGACAGCCCTCTCCTCTCCCATAGGCTGGTCTGGCAAACCCCAGTAGTTTGCAACTCTTCCAAAATTTTTAGCTGCATTTGAATTTTCATTTTTAATAAGACAGGTGATAACTTCATGGCTGTAGCTGTGTGTGTGACCAAATAGGATGACTAGGAGGGACCCGGCCTCTTGCACAGTGCTGTTGCTGGTGGTGCTGCCCTTGCTGCAGCAGCGATGCTTAGCACAGCGCTCGTCATGCTGGGGCTGATGTAATCCCCCCTCCGAGCCCCCAGCACTGAGCGAGTGGAGCAGGCAGTGTGTGCTGGCAGGCTGAAGGGGAAAGCTCCCACGAGAGAGCTGCTCTCGCGCAGAGCAGGCGTGAGAACAGAGAAGTGCATAAAGATCACAAAAGCATAACGTGGCCATGCTGGCTCAGGCCAAAGGTTCGTGTAGCCTGGTGGTCAGCCTCCAGATGGACGTTAGAGGATGCAGAGGGGAAGGGTGTAAGAAACAATGGAGGTTTAGAGAGCTCCTTCTCCTCTCAGCCCTCCCCCAGCATCCCACAAACAGCATTTCAGGAGATTTCAGATCTGGAATTTGCACCCAGACCATCGTGTTCAGTGCTGCGGCTTTGTCTAATCTCTTTTCAGATCTGTTTATGTTTTTGGCCCCTGCCACCTCCTAGGGCAACGAGTTCCAGGTTTTAATTATGCACCGGATAAATTGGTATGCTCGGGCTGCTGCCCGTCCAGTGCACTGGGCCCAGCACTCTCAATAGCTGTTCCCAGTCCCTTTCTCACACTCGTCCCCTCCGGTGTCCTCCCTCCCCATGCTCAGTTTAGGCTCCTTTGGTGCCTTTGCCGGGACAAACCCTTCGCAGGTTCCACCTCCATGGGATGGAGGAGGAGAGTGGGAAAGCATCTGCAGCTCCTGGTCTGCTGAAGCAGCAGTGACATTCTCAACTCCTTTCCTAATAATCCCTTGTTTCTGAGGGGCTGTTTTGCCCCCTCCTAGGGTGATATTTTGAGAGCACCCTCCATGTTGATCCCTGGCTCTCCTTCCTGACAGCTGTGTGCTGGCTGTGCACTGGCGAATTGGTCTTCCTCACATGCCTGGACCTTCAGTGAATCTTTATAGCTGCTTATGTTTCGCCTACCCTCAGTTAACTCATCTCAGCAAACTGTAGTTCAGCACATATTGAGTCAGCCCCATTTCCAGACCGTGAAGATGCTGGCTGTCTCAACCCTGGTATAAGCCCGCTTGGATGCTGCTTTGGAAGCCCTGTGCCGTTGTTTTGCAGTGCTATTTACTTGGCTGTCATACCCTTTGCTTGCACTGTGTGCAATGTCTGCGTTGCACTGTTTTGTGGGCTATTTTATAGAAGCGAGTGAATATTGCATGCAGCTGTACAACCACCCAGAAGCAACCCAGAACTGGCGTATGCCCAGTGGCAGGGTGAAACTGTGGCACGTACCCTGGGGCAGAGCCTGCACCCTTCTCCTTCTGCTCACTCAGACTGGATCATGCCAGATCAGCCGGGGATTGTGTTCCCCTCCGCCCTGTGCTAGCGCTGCGAGATGCAGTAATAGCTATTGGCAACATCACTTGCCTGCCTGCCTGCCTCTCATTTCCGCACGATGCTCTCACCAGGGACCGCCTGCAGACCCTCTCCCAGGCTCTCTGAGTGACCCTCTGCTGCTTTCTGCCTCCCTCATCCCCTGCGCTGCCCAAGCAGTCCCAGCTCTCCCGCTGACCCGTGTGCCCCTTGGCACAGTGGCACCTCCAAGCCGATGGCAGTTCTGCTTTGACTAACATTCTTGCTGGCCAAAAAAAAACCAACCGAGGAGCTTGAGAAATGCCTGGTCCCTATAGCTGGAGGGCATTTGTGTTGCAATAGCAGTTCGTTCATGCTAAATTAATCTGCCTGTAAGTTCAGTGCTGTTGGTTTGGGAAAAGCGATGCTCTTGGTCCTCACCCTGCTTCCCCTCCCAAACCCTGAGCGCCGGGGGACAGTGGGGTGACGAGGTGCCAGGCGCGGGGTGGCTGCAGCCAGAGGGGACCCGCTCTGCAGCAGTGCTGCCCAGGCAGAGGCCAGGCTGACTAATAGAAAATGCTGTCAGGGCGCGGAACGGGGACTCTGCACCAGGCATTAACTCTTGTAAGGCAGAGATGCTCCAAGCGGCTGGCTGCCTCGCTCACAGCCGAGGTCCCTCGAGCACCAGGGAAGGGGCTGAACGCTTGCCAGAGGTCCGTGGGGAGGCTGCCGCTCACGTGGTTTCCTCCCCATTTCCAGCCACCAAATTGCATTTACAAGAAGCAAACCATACATTAAATAACTCTTGGATGTCAGAGCAAGCAACTGCTGTGGGGGATGTTCTGGGAGAGAGAAGGAGAAACAGCTGGTCCATCCAGGAGCAAAGAGAGGGGAGGCGATGGTGGGGGTTAGGGCAATGGGTTGGGAAGAGGCTGGGGGTGGCACTGGGGTGGAGGAGGTTGAGAGTAAGGGCAGATGTCCTGGGATGAGAACATGTCGTCTGCTGTGACTGCGGCTGATGGCGAATAGCCCGTAGCATAGGAAGCCTCATTGCAAGAGTCTGTCCCGCAGGCTCCGGTTTAGGGTGCTTTTGTACACATGCTGCAGGAAGAAATGGATGTAAACATTCAGTATCTCAGATTATAAACCCTGACAGGGCAGGATGGGCCTGGAAGGTCAGCTGGCACCGCCACAGCCCCCCAGCAAAGGCTGCAGGACAGAGGCAGGGGCGGGTGGCTGGGATGCTTTGCACGTACCCCCTGCCCGTCCCCTGCTCTGGCTCCAAACAGGAAACAACATCTTACCAGAACTGTCCCAGGGGAAAGTGAATCTGACGGGGCTGAACGTATGGACGAATCCCAGCAAATATCCGCTAGCTTTCTATAGTGGATAATGACATTTCCTCTGAGTCTTCCAGCGATGATCCCAGGAAAGCCAAGCCTTTGAGAGCCGGGCTGAGCTTGTCCTCGGGTTCCTGCTGTAAATTCCCACGGTGCCATTTATCTGAGCATGCTTCAGGAAGCAATTGGAGATTCCCACAGGCAGCAGCACTGCTCCACCACAGCCTGCATCTGTGTCCCGAGGCAGGGGCAGGCCAGGGCAGGGGCCTGCTCACACAGATGTGCAGGAGAGCACCTCCTGATTCATTGCTTCCCGCTGCATGCTTGTGCAGACGCGGAGCAGGTGAATCCTCCTGCTTCCCCGTTCCTTCCTTGTCACGTTCAGGCAGGCGGCGTTCCCATCTCACCCCTCCTAGTAATGCGTCGGGAGCTTTTATTTTTCCCCAGGTGGGTTTTGTGTTTCATTCCTGTTTGATGCTCTTTATTGGGATCTATACAGGCAAGAGCAGTGTCTGAATTTCCACCTCTGCAGCTCCTAGGGGGTTGAGGGGATAGAGCCTGCATGAGGAAACCTGTGCAGAGGTGAATGGGCTCCCTACCTGGAGTGCTGCGTTTTCTCGGGAGGGTTTGCCATTGTTTAAGAGAAAATTTGAAAAGTAATAATCTCAGCAAAGCAGAGGGAGAGGCCCCTGGAGGCGGTTCAGCAGCAGAGAGGGAGCCTTGCAGATCTGCGTGAATGAGAGCATGCGAGGCAGGAGTGGAAGAAACAAAGAGGGAGGATGAGATGGAGAAGAACACGTGAAAGAGGCTGCCTGGGATGGGACCAAGACAGGCAGGTGGGGTCTGCAGTGCCATCCACGGCTTCGCTCTGTGTGTGGTCTGCCAGGCTGCGGGCAGGGTGTTGTGGGGTGACCAGCAGCCTGACTGCAGGAGGGGGACATGTCCCGCAGTGCTCGAGCACCTCATGGTGCCTTGTGCTTCTTCCTCGGTCGCCCTTCGCGGGCTGAGCAGCGGCTGCCACAGTCTGCTCCGCACCCCCCCACATCACATACAGCCCCGTCCAGGGCACTAGCAGCACTTGCCGCCTGCCTCTGCTCCTGACCCCCTGCAAAGGTCCTTCCCGCACCATCAGCTCGCTATCCTTTGACTGCTTGTGGAATGGCATCTGCTTGGAGCGCCTCGAGGGTGATCGGCTCACCTGTGCTTCGAGGGCTTGAACCCTACAGGCATCTGGAGCCCAGGGAAATGAGTAGCAATGCGGTTCACAGCCCTGCGCTGAGACACATCCCCCTCCTCCAGCACCGCCGGCGTCCAAGGGAAGGGGCTGCTCAGAGGGGGCATCCCGAGATGCAAGGCAAGGGATAAGAAGGAGGGAGGGGTGTCTTCCTGCGCAGACCCTTCCTCTGGCCCTCGGCTATTGTGCTGCTTCCTTCCTCCTCCCCGAGGGCTGCGATGGAGCTGGGCTTTACCAGGGCGCGGAATCAGACCAGGTAATCCAGGCCACAGCTGCTTCCTGCTTCCCTGGGACGTGGCTCCGTGAGCAGGAGGGAAGGGGATGAATAAGACGCTCTGCCGCTGAGAAACCCCGGCGAGGAACAGCATGTGATTTCACTCCCCCACACCAGCCGGAGCACAAATCCTCCTTTCTGGGGCTTCCTGCTGCCTCTCTCCCACCCTGCTCACATCAGTTATCCCAAACAGGGAGCAGTCGGCTAAAACTCTGCTAATAGACTTCAGCAGGAGCGCGGTGCTGGTCTAATTAACCGCCTGACGGCTCCTCTGTATTGGACACGCACGAGCCTCTCGTGCGCAAGGTGTGCGATGCGCTCTCCCCGCCTGCCTGGGGCTGCCTCCTCCCAGGGCTGCCTGCACTGCTGTGGCTCATGGTGCCGGAGAAAGGGTGGATGGGTGGGATGGAGACTCCAAGGCCGGCACGGACCAACAGATTCGGGAGCGAGGAGAAGCTGTACCAAGACGCAGGAGAGGGCGGGTGCCTGCAGCTGGTAGCTGGCTGGAGGTGGGAGTTTAGCTCTGGTCTTCGTGCTGTGGGAGGTGGTCCCAGGCAGAGAGCCTGGAATTGGGGACGTGACCCAAAAATGAGATTTCTGGGGCTTGGGTAGTGCCATGCACCAGGCCAAGACCATCAAGAGGGAAGGGGAGCCAAGAGCCAGAGGTGCCTGCAACATTGACACTGTTTTGAGTAGGGACCCCAGATGATCGAAGCAAGCCAGAGACTTAGGGCAGGCTGCAGGAGAGGGGCTGGCTGCAGCATCCCTCCCATGTCCCTTCTCATCCAGGGTCTGCATGCAGAGGTGTGCAGAGAAAAAGGGAAGATCCCCAGCACAAGGAAAAGCAGAACACAGCATGTTAGCTTGACTAAAAATAATCTGTGTGTATAGCATTGGTTTGGCTTCATCCAAACGACCACACTGCTAAAAGAACAGGGGTGCAGGCACCCCAGTACACACCCCCAGGCAGGGGAAGGACAGGGGGAGCAGGGAAGCAAAACCTCCAGCTGCAGGAGCACCTCCAGGTTCCAGCAGTAATGGTGGGTCATGCCTGTGGGCTGATTGGTTTTCATCCCCACCAGAGCTGCCCACAACCAGCCCCTATGGTAAGCTAGAAGAAAGCTATTGCTTTCCAGTGGGCTCATGGAAGAGCCAGGTTGCCTCCAGGGTTGTGAAGGTTAGCTGGGAATAGTAATTTTATTGCACAAAAAGACATTCACCTTCCAAAAAATCAGTTACTAGCCTGCATCAGAATGAAAACAGAGCCTTTGAAGATGGTTCCAAAAGAAACGAGATACCACAAATAGCTCAGGAGTCAGGTCATTTCTCCAGGCCATGGGAGAGTTAAGTTTGTGGCCCATCTGACCCAGTACCCCAGTCACAGGGCAGTGAAGTCCCTCTTAGAGACCTTCCCACTGCTGTGCTTCTGTTTTGTAGAGATAAATAAGCTCTTGCTGGGTTAGAGAGGGACAGGCGACTCTCAACAGGGGTTGAACAGCCATCTCCACATTTCGGCTGACAGCCTGGGCCACCAACATGGTGTTCTTCCAGGATCCTCCTTCCCCAACTGCAGAATCCACCCTCAATTGCATGTCAGCGCTAAAAGCCTTTACAGAAATTCTTGGAAGAAAAATTTGCCAAGTCAGATTGAGCACAAAACACAACGACCATCCTGGGAATTGCCTGTGCACCACATGGCAGGAGCCAGAAGGGTTGGGGGAAATCACAGTGATCTTGGTTTATACCCTTCACAAAGCACCTGGGCTAGGTGGGCCTTTGGTCTCAGCTGCTTTAACCATTCCCGCATCCTCCTGTGAAACTTTCCTGAGCAGCATCCATGAGAAATCCTGTGTATACCCACCTGTCGGCTCAGTTTTAGTAAACTTTTTTTTCTGATGTGAAATGGTTGCACTGAGAGCTCCACAGAGATGCGTGTGGAAGTGTGTCCAGCTTCACATAGCTCTTCCTCTCCTGTGCAGGTTTTTGCTCTGGTGCCTGCATGCCACGCAGTGGTTCTTGCACAAAGCAGGAGTACACTGCACGAGCCAGGACTGCAGAGGTTGTTTTCTGCCCATATTAATACATTGCTCTCCACATTTCTCTGCCCATATAGTAAAAGACATCATATTGCACTGATGAATACTTTCTGCAGCAGGCTTCTTGGGGAGGATTACACTGAACCCCTGCCTTCTTTCTGACCTAGCCCCTCCTTGCAGTGGTTGCATTGCCAGCCAGAAGCACCCTGAGGAGCAGGCTATGCGTTACAGGCTGAGGTCTCACTCTATCAAAAAGCTTGGCAGCTTTCCAAGAGCCACACTAAAAGTCTGTTTTCTCCAGCACTCCCTGCAAGATGCACTGCTCCAGGTGTCTGGTCAGTGCTCGTTCACATAGTGATCTCATCGCCTCGCTGGCAAACAGCAGCAGCCCTTCGTCTCGGGGGCCCGCAATGTTTCTGCAGGGCGGGCGATTGCCAGTGTTGGTGCAGTATGCCAGGCTGGGGTCCTGCTCCTCCTGCCAGCCCCAGGGCCTGATTGCACGCTGTTTGTTTTTATCCCATGCCTGATGGATCAGTGCACGGGTTCGGTGTTGTCTGATGATTTTCTACCAGTTCCTTCATGTAGCAAGTTGGGGGGTTTTTTTGTAATCTCTGAAGCAGGCGAACACCTCCCTCTGTTTGTAATTGAACATCTGTAGGCTATAGATGTGGTTGCTGCTTTGCTCTAGGGGAGGGATCCAATTGGACTTTAATGGATTATGTAGTCTGCTGCAGGACAGTTCGCCGGTGCCGTCACTCATGCGGGGGCTCCTCCAGCTGCCTGCACCCCGGCACCTCACTGCTGCTCTGGGGGTTTGTCCTGCGAGACAGGCGAGGGTGATATCCCGGGGGTGTGCAGGGCTGCGTGTCAGCTTCTCAGCTGTGTCTGAGATAGGGTACACGGTTTCCTGTGTTGGACTAGGCTAAGGCTTCCCTTTCGCTCCCAGATTGTGTCAGGAGTCCCAGGAGCAATCAGTGGTGTATTTAAGTGTCATTGTTTTTCCAAGGATGGTGTTTTGTTCGGGGGTCAGGTTTCCCGGTCAGATTCCTTTCAGGAAGTTTGGGCTTTCGCATCCCTTTGGTTACGTTCTTCCTAGAAGGATTGGGGGAGCTGGTGCAATGTTTTTTGGTTTTTTTCTTCTCCATTCCTTGTTCTCTGACTCTGCTTTTTTACAGGACTATTGATCTGCAGCCCTGCAGGGTGTTGGGGTAGCATGTGGGAGTCCCTGTGCTGTGTGTTGGAAAGAGCACTTGCTTTTCCCCAGCTGTGGCTGTATCGAAGCAATTGTTTTCCATTCTCACTCTTGTTTTGGGTTCCTTCCCACCCTATTGCCATGGGCTAAAGAATTGTTTTGCTGCCCTTGTGAAAATTCTGTGGCCGTGTTAATATTGTTTGAAGTATTGCCATAATGTTTGTTTAAAAACATATTAATTAGGTTTTCAGTAATTGGGGTTTTCAGGGCTCTCTCATATTGTTCTGCTGGTATAATTTGTTCTATTGATCTTCCTCGAGATATAACTCAGAGCCAATCTGCAGCTAGGCTGCAGTGTGCAGCTCGCTGTTGCTGTTCGGCGTGATTTGCTCACACACCGGGCTAGTGGCCCGTGGTCTGATGAGCATGGCCGTGTTCTGACTCTCAGCCCATTCCCATCATCGCAAACCAAATACATCCCGGCAGCTGATCACTTTTTCCGCCTCCCCGGTCCTGGTGAGATGCATGGTTGCCTTCATGCAGGGTCCAGGGATGCAGCCGGCAGTGACTGCGGGCACCTAGGGTGTCTCCGAGACATGCTGCCGTTCGGCTCGCGCTCGCATGGGCTTCACTACTGCAGACCCAGAGACACTGTGGCTGTGTCTCCTGCTGCGGCGCGGCTCAGCGATGGGTTTCCATGGTAACCCCAAGGCTCATTCCCCGACTCCAGGTTTTTCAAAAGCGAAAATTTTCGTTTCCATCAAAAGAGCCTTTCTGCTGGGAGACCCAGCGCCACCTCCCCCAGCCAGCGCCGAGGCTGCCAGCTAATGAGCCCAGCCTGGGGAGCCGGGTGCCCGCAGCCTGTCCTCCAGGAAGCTATTTCCAGTGGCAATCTGCCCTCGTCCTGCCGTGTATGTCCTCATCCACCGCCCACCCCGAGCGGGCACCGTGCTGCAGAATTGAGCTCACACGCCACGGGGCTGGGTTCATCACAAGCCCCTCGCTCCCTCCATGGTCAAAGAGTTGCTTTCCCCAGCATCCTCCCTTGCTTGGTCTATCTCGCTGGGTACCACCCCTTGCCCGTGTGTCCCTCTTCAGCAGGACCAGGGTGAGATGATGCTGCAGCCCCCAACCACCTTGCCATCGCTCCTGGCAGCAGCATCTGGCTCCCTGCATCCCTTCTGTACATCTTCGCCGCCATCCCAGCACACCTGGCAGTCGCATGAGATTGGGTAGAGACATGACCATTTTTCTGCCAGCAGACACAATACATTCCCAAACAATAGTCATTGCACAACTCATCCCTACATTTAACAGAATTTTACAGGCAGAATAAATCTCAGGGCCTCTATAAATCTTGTTGCTGAGATAAGGGATGTGCATCCAGAGCCTCATGCCGACTAAATCCTGCCCAGCTCCAGGACACATGAGGAGCATCCTGTATTTCACATCTGCTTTGGAGCCCAATGGGAGCTTTAGGAGATTCAGAAATGAATCCACTGCACTTTGCAAAGGCTCCACATTCCCCACCCTGCACTGGGGCACTCCCAGTTGGAGTGGAAAAATGAGATTTCCCAGACCAGCTGGCAAGGTCCACTGGGCTTTGCACAGTTGAGATGGGGGAAAACTCCCCGGCTTTCACAACTTCTGGGCCAGTGCTGCCACGTTTGCATTCTGCAGCAAGAGTTCAAGCAAAATCTGAGTGCATGGGTCTGCTTCATATGGTCCCACATCTCCACATGTCCTGAGGGATTCTCTTTGTGGTGACCAGTCTCACCATGGCAATTTTCCTGGATCCAGGGGTTTCTGGCAGATGATGGGGACCACCAGGACTTTTGGCATGTGAGCTGCTGTGTGAAGCCATTAGGTCATCTTTCTGGCTTGTCTCAGTAGGGAAACATCTAGGAGTGTCCTCTCCTAAATGGCACCAGTACATCACCAAGTCAACTGTACAGAGCGGGAGATCGCTGGAAAAGAAAACACTCCTTCCCACGGATTAACAATGGTACTAACCCCCCCATCTAAAAAAAAAAAAAAAAAAAAAAGCAAGGGAGCTGCAGTCCGTGGAAAGAGGCGTGGAAGTGTTTTGAGCTCCTCACATGATGCTCTGCCACAGCATCCCTGAAACTGTGGGTCTGAGCCTGCAGTCCCAAGTGCATAGCAATATGGGCAGGACAGGAAAGGTTTTGTGGGACAATCCTGGGAGCTGCTACCCCCTGCCTAAGAAAATGCTTTGCAGGCATGCCCCATCTAATGATTTGCAATTCCAACAATGCTGTGGTTTGTTCTGTGGCTAAGACATTCTAATTTCCTAATTTTTCCAGCCCAATATCTCCCCTTTGGATAGAGCAAATGACTGGCAATTTGAACCCTTCCACAAACCATCGTACTGGTGAAGACCTGAGCTGACCCATATGCTGGGTATGCTTGTAGGTAAACTTGAGACATATGCTTGGAGAATGGCAGTGGTGGATGCAGAGGGAGCGGAGAGGTGTCCGGAGGTGGGATGGTGCTCTGCTGCTCCACCTTCGCTCCTCCGATGTTTCAGCTCTGCAAGGCAAAGGATGTAGGACAAAAGACTGAGAAAAAAAGAAAAAGTGACTGAACCCAGGAGGCTTTGTGAAGGTGAAGAGAGGGTGGGAGACACCTCACTGATCCCAAAGGCATGACCAGCATTTCTTATTCAGATTGGACATGGATAGGAATCAGATGCCTGTACAGTGCCTGAAATAACAGTCCAACTAGCACTGGAGCTGAGCCATGGTGCGGGAAGACTTCTCCCAGTGCAAGCCCTAGGGGAAGGGAGGGTGTTTCCACACATGTACACACCCTATCACATGCACGTACTTGTTGGTGCAAAAAGCCACGGGAAGGGTAGAGGTGCCCGGCATATCATTTGGGAAAGAAGCTTGAGGCAGGTCCTCTCTGCTTAGGGACATGGGATTCAGAGCATTTTTTGAAATAGGATTACAACCAAGAAATATGACTTTCTAATCCATTCTTTCTCTAACAAAAATAAGACTCAGTGAGCTGCTCAGGTCAGGAGAAAGCACTAATCTCTACAGCATCCCGGTGCTGAGGTCTGGCAGACCTGGACTGCCTGGTAGCAGCTGGAAGTGCCCCGGCTGTCTGCGACAGTGGAAAGGCAAAAGCCCTGTGAATGGGACAAAGCTGCAGCAGTGAAAGGAGAAAACGCTGCGGGGGGGGGTCCTGATCCTCTCATGCAGCCACTTGGGAGCTGGGCAGTGGGCACAGACGTGGGCTGAACCTCCCCTCCCACTTTGGAGCAAACTAGGTGCTGCTGTGGGTTAACCCAGAGCACTGCAGTGCTCCTGGGGAGCCCGTTCCTCCCACGGTGTAGGATGGGGTGATGCCCTGCAGCTCCTTATGCTGATGGGGTGGTTGGGGTTGCTGGGAACACCCAAAAGCGAACCACAGGAGGAAAATTGCTGTGTAGAGCTGTGGCAGGGCTGTGGGCAATACGACTTGGGGCATCCCTCTGCCTGGGCTATGGCTGGAGAGCAGTGGCTGAGCTGGGGATGGGGCAGGGTGGTGCTTCTCCTCCCCTCCGCGGGAGCTGTGATTCCTCCTGAGCTTGTCCTGAAGGGGCAAGGATAATTTTCTCTGCTTTTTACAGCAGAAACCTGACCCGGACAGACACTGAATCCAGGCAAGAGGCTCCAGGGTCTTATTTCAACCCTCCTTCTCCACCCTCTGCCGCCTCCACTATCTGATGCCATGCGAATGTTCCCAGGCTCCATGAATCCTTCGGCTTTCTCAGTCCCCTATCTGATTTCCATGGTGCATCAGAAAAGAAGCGACTGGCTTTCCTGACTTCCCTGCTGTGCGTTCATTTCGACCTGTGAAGGGGAAGTGCAAAGTGTGTAGAGAACAGTGGTAGATTAAAAATCCCCACAGGTTCAAGGGCAGATGGGATGGAAGAGAAGTCCACAGAGGGTTATGAACACTGTAATGATGCCTGGCCCAGGAAGTCCCTGGGCTGCAGACTGTGGGAGGATGGGGGGTGATTAGAGGGCAACATCGTATGTGCTTGCCTGGTCTTTTTTCCTCTTCCCCGGCATCTGCTCTGGGCTCTGTTGGAGAGAGGTACTATGCCACCCAGCCTGTCCTGTGTCCTACTCAGCAGCACCACAGAATGGAGATCCCAAAAATGTTCTGTGCTGGGAGGAAGAAGCAGATGAAGTGTGAGGATATGCATCATCCCCAAACCACGTCTGTCGTGAAACTACTGTTGCCCAGTGCTGCTGCAGTGAGAGGACCCAGCACCTACCAGGGCCATTCATCAGGAGCTGCTTAAACAGTCCTCTGCCTCCTGCCCATTTCCCTGCCAGGCTGTAGTGCCAGCACAACTGTGGGGAACAGTCACTACAATGACCGTTTTTTTTGAATGATTTTTTTTCACCCCAGATCAATGCAGAGAGATGATTAGTCCATCTAGAGATGGCCCAAGGGCACGTGTTCCTGCCCACGCTGCCTTCATGCACTCAGAGCATTGAAGGCCTGATAGGACATCCTGGTGTTGCCACTTCCCTCAACCAAATTTTGTTTGAACTAAACCACATTTTTTTCTGGGGAAAAAAAGAGTTAAGATGCCCGGAAATGGAAATCGCCACAGCCCTGAGGCATGGTGGTTAATTGCCCCCTAGACCTATACATCTATTCTGAATTTGCCGATGTACTACTTCTGGGTCTGGATCTCTTTCTGCTTTGGTTCCTAGACCAATAATCAGAGTTTTATTCCCCAGCAAGCTCTTACAGACTGAACAAATTAGTTACCCTCTCACCTCCTTTTTTTTCAAGCTGATCATCCAAATTCAGCATTTACCCACATGCACTTCAGCTACACTCACTTTGTCAGGTGAAGCTTGCTGAGCAGCAAGGGATTGGTTGGGGGAGTTTGGCAGCACTGCCTCTGTGATGGGAGAGGGGCTATTACCGTTTCAGCAGTGGTGCACGGACTGGATGCAGGCAGGACACGTGCCCGAGGTGCCCAGGGCACGTGCAGGGCGGGCAGAGGCGATTCCTCCGCAGGCATCCTGGCAGCAAGGCTGGCTGAACGAGTCCGGTGGTCCACATGGTGCACACCAAAGGTGAGGGTCTTGCAGCGATGCAGTTTGACCCAGACCTGTGTTTCGCCTTTACAAAGCGCAGGATTTGGCAGCGGTGTGAATGGGCTCCGTTCCCAGAGCATTTTGTAAGGGCAGATGGCTCGGAGGCAGGAGGCACAAGTGTCAGCACATGCTCAATGGAGGGATGGTTGCGGGGAGGCAAAGCTGGAAGAGGTTTCAGGGCAGAGATGAGCTCCCGTTGCATCTGCCACTGGAATCCCCTCCTGCCCTCCTACACACCCTGCAGTGCTGACCTTTTCTTGCTCTTAGACTTGTCAACATGACCCGTTAACTGAACTAGGAATGATTTCCCGCAGATATATGAAAGGTTCTTGGGAATGTCAGTTTTTTTCTCTTGTTTGTTTTTCATTTTTCACCCAGCAATTAACTGAACTTCAGTGAGTCCTTCCATTTAGCAGGAGCTGTGCGCTACTGCTTCACCTGCCAGTGCCAATTTGACCTGGATTATGTTTGAATACATGATCATATTTCTGTCAAATTTGCAACAGCAAACAACATGCTATTTATTCCAACTTCACCGTGGCTACACACTGGCTTTAAAGGGCAGGCAAGATGGGATATGGCAGGAAGTTTGCTGGGGAAAAGCAAATTCCACCGAATGCTTTGAACAGCTGAACCATCAGAGAGAGTTTGTACTGGATCAGGGCTCTGCGAACAGCAGTGCTCTTGGCCCATGGGCGGGTGCTGACATCAGATGTGCCATCTTACAAAGCCGTCTTACATCAACAGCAAAATCTGAACTGTGCAACTTCCTAGATGCTGTTATACTGCAACATATGTACCACCAAAAGGTCTTCTCCGTGCACCAGGTGCAATGAAATTACAGTTTGTTGGCTTTATTGTAGAGCCTAGGCATGAACAAAATTATCAAACAGATGTCAGAATTGGGAAAAGGCCCTTAGACTAAAAGCATCCAACCCTCCTTTCCCACAGAGGGGTCTCCAAACTCTCAGCTGCAAGGAGGATGTCCACCTTCCCAATAGCTCTGCTTTGGCAGAGCTCCAGGCCAGCAAATGTTTCTTGGAGAATCATCCCTCGTTACCTGAGAGATCCTAAATGACTTTCTGAAAGCGCTGGCTTTCTGCAGACATCCCGGGAATTGCATAAAGCTTTTGAAATTCCCCATGTGTATCTCACCTCTCCACACACCTTGACACATTGCACCACTCTGCTTGGTCTGACTCCCCCGAAAGCAGGTGCTGGGCCATCCCTGGAGGGATAAGAAGGGCCAAAAGTCCTCCATCTCCACCCTCCCAACAGCTGCACACTTTGTACTGCTCCAGTCCCCAATATCCTCCCTTTCTGATAGACTCGCCAGTGTATGTCTCTCACCTTTCCCTGCTTTGGCGAACAGGCAGTCCACTCTGATGGAGGGTGGTTGGAACTGGATGGAGATACCCTGGAGAAGGGAGGAACCCTATCACTCCACAGGCAATTCCTGAAAGGGGTTAATTTAGGAGAGGGGGCCATTACTGCCCACATGTACTTTGGAAAACCCGACAGCCTGGGCAGTGTTGTGGCTAGGAACACAGTCAAGCACTTTCAGCAGAGACCCAACCGGAGAAGCCAATCCCCTTGGACAGAGAAGGACCAAGCCCACCCTCCAGCTGCAGGGATGGCAGCAGGACCATTAGGGTTCCCAGGGTTTTCCAAAGGGCAGTGCCAGGCCAAGGGCAGCGAGCCAGCAGGCGAGGGACCCGATGTGCAGGCTAGCTGCTAAGAGCAGGGAGCAGATGCCTAGCCAGGCTGGAGACAGGGACAAGAGATCCAGAGGACACCATAGAGGGTTGCTGGAAACCACTGAAAGCTGCTAGACTGACAACAAGCCTAGAAGAAAGCATGAAGCCCCCTGGACAGTGGGCAGGGCGAGGCATCTTTACGATTTCTTTTATTTTTATTCTCACTCCAATAAAACAGAAATCTCACCATTTTTTATAGTTCTTTTGTGTTCTGCTAAAAGCTGGCTTTTAAACACTTCAGGCACTCCCCCCTCAAAACTCTGGCCAGCTTGGGGCCCTGCCTGCTCTACCCACTGTGTGCAAACACGGGGTGTCAGGGCAGATACCTCAGCCTGGGGCATACTGTGGCATGGGTCAGGCCCCAGGGATTTTCTTTCCAGACAGGTCTGTCACCTGGCAATGATACATCATTCCTCCTTACTTTCTAATTCCTCCTCTGATGGATGCAGCCAGCCCTTCTCCAAACCTGACATTTATAGTGCCAGTTTTCTCTGGGTATAAATATAACCTGAATGCGTTGGAGTAGCAGGAAAATCGTTTAAATGTTCCCTTTGACAGCAAGTTTGAAGATTGCTGACACTAAAACCACTTACTTATATTGTTCTGTATCATCCTGCACTCAGCCTTCAATCATCCTCATTACAGGTGTGTCAGGCACTTTGCACAGGGATGCATGCATGAGCTCACCCTCTCCCGCCTGCTGCCCAGCCCATGACACCTCCTACAAGCCCAGAGACCCTCATATTCCCACTTAAATAAAGAGCAGACCTAACAGCCACTCAAATGGATGAGCATGCATGCATATGCCTAAATCAAAGGGTGAGCAGGCATAAGCCTAAGGTGAGCATGAGATGTATGGATAAGCAGTGTGCACAGATATGCTCTCCAGTGTGCATGCTTGGACACCTTTACCCTCTCAGTGCAAATTGGGGAGGTCAGCAGCTCTGGCTGGTTTTGGTACCCAAAGTCCTCAGCTATGTTGAGCCTCCATTAATTGGGTAATGGCACTAACAGCACATGTATGTGATAGAAAGGTTCAAACTTGGATTCAGTGTTCCCAACACGCAGATAGAGGATTTCCAAATCCTGATGTGGTTCAGCATCCCTTGCCCTGTCTCTGACATCTGACTGGATACCTACCTTGTGGTCTTGTAAGAGCACAGGAAACGTGGAAGGCCCACCATGCAAGCATGAGAGTACCTGGGAATGGCCAAAAATCAGACATGGGCCCATTTCTCTCCGGTACTGTCAGCTGCAGGTGATCGCTGGTACACGCTGAGCGGCATATTGCTTGCAGCAGGGAGGGTGCTACTCTGCTGGGGAGCTGGCCACCCCGCCTGCTCCTGACCAAGGAGAAGGCCATGTTCATGTGGACATGTGCAGATCCATCACTGGATGCAAGCATGCCGCTGTCACCAAGCAGCCAGTGACAGTTCCCTGCAAGATTCCTTACCCTTGCCGTGACAGAAATGAAAGCAGAACAGCTTGCTCCACAGGGATATTAAAACAGCCCTCAGGCAACTGGTCTCTAGGATGAGGTTCCTCCACTACTCCCTCTCCCAGAGCCTGTCACTGCATGAGGTGGGGGGGGACTGCAGACACTGAAGAAGGAGCAGATAACTAACAGGCACCTTGGCAGGTAGTACACATTACGCTGACGCACTAGCTCCTGCAGACGTGAGCTGGTGATGAGACAAGTACAATGCTTTAAAAGCTGGGTAGAGAGATGAGCCCTCAGGTACTGTGTATTCTTGTGACTGAGACAAAAGCCAGCCAGGGTATGATATGCAACAAGAATCCCAAGATCTTAAAAAAGATGAGGATAAATGCATTTCCCTGCCCATCCACAATGGCCTTCTTGGCCAGATGAATGGGACCACGGCTCTCCCAGGGCTCATGAAGGAGCAATGCTGAAGGATCTCAACCAGAGCTGTCCAGAGGTGTGAAATACAAGAGCAAAAACACTGCAGGAGAAGCAGTTCTAAAAGATACAGACATTAAAGAGAGAGATTGTGATGAAAAGGAGTGCCAAACGCGTGGTGACACAGCAAAGGAGATGAGCATTTTGTGGAAAGTTTGCAGCAAACTGCTCTGCAATTAAGTCTCCTTAGGACCAGATAGATCAGGCTGGGCTCTGCTTTCAGGTGTTTTTATGCTAGCAGTGCCCTGAAGAAATGTATTTTCCTCTTCTGAGTCCCAGGACGGTGGAAATGGTTGTAGTTCTGCCCTGACACAAGGCTGGAGTGAGCTCCCGACTGCGTGTGCAGCTGGTGCACGGGCTCCACCAGCAGAGACCTGCGTGCAGGGCTGCTGGGGCGATGTCCTTGGACTGCTGGAGCTGAAGTACCATCAGCGCCGGTTCCCAAGGAGGAGATCACTCAACACGTGCCCTTGTCTCTGGTGATGCCAGGTGATGTTCTCTCCTGTAAACATAAGGAGAGATGACATATGCTTTGCTTTCTGCTTGGCTGGCTCTAAAGCTCTCTGTGGTTAATCCTCTGCCGAGGTGACATACTGCGCATTATGGGCCAGAATCAGAGGTGACACGAATGGTGGTGTAAGTGACATGTTGGTGAGTCGGGGTAAGCGAGTGGAAGGTGGTGTAAAACTCAGTGTTGCTGAGGTGCCAGCAGGCAGGGAGAGGCAGGGAGCAGGACACCCGACCACCTGGAGAACGGGAGAAGAAAAGGCAGCACATACAGAGCCTCTTGCTCAGCAAATACCTGCCAAGACCCAGCACCAGTTCCCTGCTGGGGTGTGAAATAAGCAGGATGCCAATGGGCACTGCAGATCGCATCCTTAGGGAGGAAGGTCAGGGGAATCTTGACCCCAACATTTAAAAGAAGCTGAGATGGCAAGCTGAGATCCCACGGAGAGTTCTCATGCTGCAGCCTCTGCAAGGGAGGAGTGAGGAAGGCTGGTCAGGTGATTCCCTGGTGCTGGCATCCCTCTCCCCTGCCCCTCCATACACGAGGCTCTACCACAACGCTGCCACAGAAAGTGTCCATTCAGCGAGGTCGTGGCAGTCTGTGTCAGCTGGACCCACCAAGGGCTCTTGGTTATTGACCCTGGCTTCAGCGGTTTCTCCTTATGCAGTCTTTCAGACAAATCTGTCATATTGGTTTAGAACCAGCCAGACTTTGCGCTGTGGTTTTCTCGAACGAAAAAAAACCCTCATAGGCTACACAACCTTAAGGAGGAGACTTCACACAGCCCCTCGTTAGCATTCTTGGGCTACTCTGCACGAAAGCACTATTCTCCCTAATAACATTTGTCTACTAATGTCTAGCCATGCTGCTGCTGGGCATTACCTTCTACAGTATTTTCTTTTCTTTATGGCAGCTCATGCTAAATACTGCTGTAACCTGTATTCTGGTCTCCCCATGCATAATTCCCCATCTACAACCAGAAAAATTCCCATCTTCTTTTAACACAAAGATGCTTTCTCCACTCAAGCTTCGTGCACGTTGTCACGGTACCCCCGCTAAGCCCTCCTCCACAGAGCAGTGGCACCACGCAGGGAAAATCCAGATATTGCTTATTCTTTTCCGTGGGAGGCAGAGCTGTGCCCCCTCCACGCAGCATGCTCTGCACCATTCTGGACATTATTTTGCTCTGCTTTCCTCAAACAGATTTGCAGAGCAGGTCCTGGCAAAAGCACTTCTTTCTGCCAAGCTCGAGGAGGGATCTACCACCTCCGTAGAGACAGCACTGTCTTCTTGCTGTTCTGTGGGGCTGCTGCCGCCTCTGCACTCAGGCTGGACCAGCAGTGCTCAGAAGAGGGGAGAGCACAACTGCATCTTTGTGGTAACTAGGGTAGGATGCAAGAAGGAGAATCTGGGAACAGCTTGGGTGACCCGGATGCTTTCAGGTATCCGTCTAGGCTTTCAGGGTAATTTTTTTTCCCATATAACTCATAAAATGAGATCTCACTCCTGCCAGAAAGAGGAACCTCAGGACAGAGAGCTTCTCACAAAGTCCAGCAGTGGGCCACCAGGACAGGAGCAGGGTGGGGACAGCAGAGAGTCCAGCTGTATGCAGGCTTGCTAGCAGGGATGAAGCACTTGGCATCATGGGGCTCTGCAGCTGCTGGAGAAGGAGGGCTTATCATTCCCAGGGCATTTGGGAAGCTGCACAGCACTGCCCTTGCATTTCCCAGGGAGATCTGCTCCACTTAATCCTGGGATAATGGAGGAAAGTCGCAGGCTGGGTGGAAGCACCCAGGACCCTCTATGGAGCAGGGGGCCCCAGCCCTCCATGCAGGGCAGTCCTGTTGGTTTGATCTGTCATCTGGTGGTCCTGCTGGCTACGGGTGTCTCCCCCCTCTCTCCCTCTGTCCCACCTCTTCCCACTCAAACCACAACATGCGGGTCCCTCACCTGCGCCAGCAGAGCTGCTCCAAGGGACACGCTGAGTGCCAGGTGAAGGATCCAAGCTGGCATAAAATGCACACTGCCAAAAAAGCATTGGCTTGCTCCAGCTGGTGAAGTTGACCCCATTCTGAGGTGCAGGAGTGAGGACCAGATCCCCCAAGCTGATGTTACCGTCAGGCACTTTGTAGCACAAGCCCCCATCCTCCAATGCCTTCTGTGTACCAGCTGCACCCAAAGCTCGGCTGCCATATGGTGGTGACTCTGCTGAGTCACAGCATGCAGGAGCCTCCAGTGCCAAGACGTGGCTGTGTCCTCACTGCTGGGACATCCCAGCTTTCCCAGGACCAAGCTGTACCCTAGCTGCTGCATGGTTTCCTGGGGTGCAGGACGCCAGAAGCCACCAGCTCAGGGACAGGAGGGCATCCAGCTTCTCTTTCTCTCCCCTGGGACCGTCCCGTCACTTTTGTTCCCTGCCTGCGCTCTGGCTCCTTCATGATGTAGTGGGAGATAAAAGCCACATGAGGCTCTGACTGCGGCTTTGAGGCATGGATAAGGGGGTTAGTTTTATTGCTAGATTAATAATTTAACAGGACAAAATGAAATTCACGGCACTGAGAATTTGAGAGATTCACGCAGAAATGAGGTTGCCCACTTTTCGCCCGACAAGCGGCTGCTCCCATTGCAGACCTGTTTGTGCTCCCCACCTCATTCCTCCAAGCCCCCTCACTTCCAATTTGCCTCCCTCCTCTCAGAGGCAGACCCTCCGCACCACAGTGAGCATTTCCCACAGCCAGCCAAGCAACATGCGTTTCCCAGCCTCCAGGTCTGGGAGGACCTAGATGATGCTGCTCCCGAGGTGTGATATCCTAGCCAGGCAGATTTGGCACTGAGGAGGGGACAATTCACAGCCAGGATGACTTACCTGGATTGAATTAATCAAATCCAGCAGCAGTAACTTTCTCAGCTCGCTGACAGCGTGTGCATGTATGGCTGCACGCAGCTGTGGCTGAATGCGTGTATACGAACACAGGCAACACGCAGGAGACTGGCACAACTCCCTGATAATAAATTGTGCAAAGAACAGCAAGAAAGGGAAAAAATCCTGACTTTGATGTGCAGGCATACACGCTATCTTCCATCTCCAGCGCAGCATGCATCTCAGAGTGGCCCTTGCCAGCCTGCTCCGTGTTCCGCGCAGATGAGAATGGATATGGCAAACACGAAGAAAATTGATTGCACTGGAAATGCGTACGAGGTGCGTATTGGGTGGAAAATTGGGGCGACTTGCTCTCATCAGGAACTCTTTGATTCATTGCCATGACTCCTGAGTGAAAGTCCGGGTGCTACTGCCATTTGAAAATTTGGCTTAAGCAGAGGCAGAGAAAATAGCAAGGGGTCCCAACTCCTTAGTGGGATAGAGCAAGGAAACTCATTTAGAAATGAGAAATGGGAATATGAGTTGCTACTCAATGGTTAACTCATTAGTTAGCAGTGTTAGGGCATGGAGCCCACTGCCACAGGAACTACCTGGGGCAGATCTGACCCAGAAAGCCAGGCCAGAGGGCTCCCAGGGTTGCAAAATTCAGCTCCCAGCACACAGTGTCAGCTCAGTTCTTTCCTGGATGAATGATGGTTTATCATAAGAGAAATTTGGTTTCTTAATCCCACTCCTCTTAGGAGGAGGCAGTTTGGGAGCTCACTGCTCCAGTGCTAGAAAGATGCTACCAATTTCCAGCTGGGATTTCACGGTCCCTCCACCCCCATTCAGTGCCATATCAATATTCTTCTTAAATGGCATTGGGGTTTATTTTCCTTATGTTATAAACAGCAGTTGAATTCCTGCTTAGCTGCTCTGAAATATTGCTGTGAAAATCAAGGATATGAGCTGACTTATCAGGAGAGAAAAATATCAGAAGGACTAATGCCTGGCTCAGGCACTCCACAGCCACTGAATAATAGAATTTCTCCTGCAAGGCAAGAGCCTGGGGCAGCAGCAGACCTTGGAAGACTGTGGACATTACCAGGAAAGCACAACTTCCAGCCAAGTAAAGGAAAGGTCATGCAAGCATCTTCCAAGAGCAATCTGCAGGTTTTTCCAGCCCTGGGCAAGCTGTCCAGTCTTAGGAAGAGGCTCTGCAGAGATGCTGGGTCCTCCGTGCTGCTGCATTCTCCATTGCACCCAAGCTGTATCCATGGGGTTTTGCTTTCAGCAACTTGTACACTCAGTTCCTTTCGTCTGAGGACAATTTGTATTGCCTCATACAATACAAAGATGAGAAAGTTTGAGCAGTGAGTACAGTAAAACCCCTTTTCAGGGCAGACACCTACCAGGATGCTCCTGACGCGTCGTTTCTCTCAGCGGCAGCTCTTGTGCTTGTTCTAGCTGGAGGAGGTCGTGGCAGAAAATTTTATAGTAGGCTTGTGTGCTTGCATGTGCACGCACATAATGCAACAGAGATTTAAGAATACAGTATCACACAGAGCAGGAGCAGTATACATTATTCATCATCAAGGTAACACTAACAAGATGAGAACATTTAGTTGTTAAATGTTGGAAAACAGAAAAAAAAAGGCCATTCCCTTGTAAAGAACTTGGTAACAGTGTCCTACAAAACCCTTTTAGACTCAGCTCAAGTTACCACACACTTGCATGTTGCTATTAAGATGAAGCCAAAGCAGGATTTTAGAGAGGCTCTTTGGTGGGGGTGGCCCCCCACTATCCCTATGGGAAGAACCAGTTCATGCTCCCCATGCGGTGTGCAGCAGGAGGGGAGAAGCCTCCAGTCTGTGGTTAAGGGAAAACTAAGCGGGATTCACACAACCTCAGAACACATCCCTGCCCAAGGGGAATCCCTCCCAGCCCAAGGGAGGTCAGGGCAGTGACCCTTCACAGGTGCTGCTCTTGCTCCAACAGCAGCAGCCCTGGACATTCCTCCTTCAGTCACCCAAAGGCAGGTGAATCACAGCCCGTGTGCCTAACACACTAACCATTACCTCTGTGCCTCTATTTCCCCATTGCATGACTACAGACAATGACTGAAGCATGTTGTGAGTATTTCCTAATTCAGCAAAATTTCAGCCTGTCACCGATTTGTTTGCTGGAATCAAACCAGAAGACGCTTTTGAGCCAGCTGCCAGGTCCCTGCTTTGCTTCTTCTGAACCCAGGGTTTCCAGCTGGAGGGGCCCCCTGTCCAGGGACCTCTGTGTCCATGGGGCCAGAGCAGCATGACAGGCACAACACTGCAGGGACATCTATCCCAGGACTGGAAAGGTCTATGGCAACACAACAGTCAACAAGACATACGTCCTCAGACAGACCTCAAATATTTAATTCCCCACTGTAGTGGAGTTCCCAGCTTTAATAATTATACTTATCCAGTTCAGCAAAGGCCCTTGAAATCTTCTGATGGAAAGTGCATAATTTAAGTGCAAGGTACTTGTATTGTTGTTAGTGGTTAGTGGTTAGATCTGTGCCAGGTCTGCTCTCCTTTAACATCTTCATTTGATCTGAAAGAGGGAGGGTAAAGAGCATGTTAATTAAATTTGCAGAGGATATGAAATGGGAAGGTGCTGCAAATCCTGGTGAGGACAAAGAGCTAAAAGATAATGCACTGGGAAAGAGGGGTCAGGCATAGGAAGGAAATAGCCAAATGAAATTCATTCTGAACAAATGCAAAGTAATCCAGCTGGGGAAATATAATTTAACACCATGGAGACTGGGAGAGAGACATTTGGAAAGCAGTAATACTGAGCAGCCTGAGGGACAGCAAATTACATTGGGATTTGCGATACATTATGGTGGGCTGCAGAACACGAGGCTGTACAAAGACAGCTTTCAGGCTTTTCTGACTAGGCAGAAAGGTAGGTTTTCTGTTTTCCGGCTTGGGGTGCCATTGCATGTTACACTACCTTTGTATGCTGAGCAGCTGGGGGCCAAAAGGTCCCATCACTTCAGTAAAACTAGGGATGTTTGAGTTTGAGGCAGTCCAGTGCCTGTTTGGAGCCACAGCAGAGCATGGTATCCGCGAGAGCACCCAGAGTCCCCAGTGTCCCCTTCCCCACTGCACACCCATGTCCGTGGCCCCACACTTGGATCAGGCTAACGGAGCTGGGGGAACACCAGGGATAAGCATCAGCTCTGTGCTGGGGACATCTCTTGGTACCCTATACAAGTAGACGGGCTAAGCGCTGGGCTTGTATCCAAGCCTCCTGAGCACAGAGCAGAAGGCAGCTCCTCAGCCATGTAACAGTGCCCTGGAACCCTGCAGCTACAGCATCAACACCTCCAGCATCACCTGCCAGGGAAGTCTGCTGCAAACACCTCCACGTTACCTGCCACCTCCCTCTCCATCACCTCCTACCCCGCTGCTGTGGCACCTATGTCCCTGGCACTGCCTGCCCCATCTTCGCAGCACTGTGGCCACATCATAGTCTTGTCAGTTCGGGGCATATCCTAACTTGGGGACCAGCTGCTCCCGGGACATCACCTGCGATGGGATTATGGCACTGCACTGTCCCCATGGCAGCGTGGCCACCCCGAGGGCTGGTCCTCTGTCCCTCTGGGACATCATCTGCATGGGCCATGCTCCGCATCCTTCTCGAGGGTGTGAACGTCACACACCAAAAGCGGACACTCCTCCTGCTTCCCAGCATCTCATCAGCCCTGCAGGACTCCGCTTGCTCCCATCATGCCCAGGCAGCCATGCAGAGCAGACAGCTCCATTTAAGACGCACAGCAAGTTTCCAAGAAATCATGCTGTCTTCAAAGTGAGGTTGGCATGAATATTTCAGTGCAGCTGCTTGGCCCTGGGTACCACACCAAGTCTCCAGGAACAGTCATTACAAGGGCATCCGTGCACAGGATCGCCAGTCCTATGGCCAACGGTCCTATGGGCCAATGGTCCTACGGTCCCCCCCATCAGGGGGACGGTACGCTGTGCTCCATGTGCCACATGATGCAGGCTTTCCCTTTCCCCTTCCCAGCCCCATACCCCATCCCTGCCCATGATGGGGTAACACCAGAGTCCTTGCTCCTGCCCTCCCCTCTGCACAGCGGGACCCAGGAGCTCCTGCTCCCAGCCCCAGGGAGATGCCCGGCTCCTGCCTTCGCTCCCCTGCACACGAGAGGGCCCGGGGCCACGCACGGCCCGTCACTCTTATTCTGTAGACAAGTCCCCTTGCCAAAGTCACAGCTTGGCAGCTCGGCTGCAGCCCATCTCCATCCCCATCCCCATCCCCATCCCCATCCCCATCCCCCTGCCCGCAGCGCCCAGCTCCCATTCATCACCCTTCGCTTCATGCGCTCAGCTCCCGTCCCCCCTTCCCCAGCTCATCACGGCTCGGCTGCCCGTGGCCTTGGGGGGCCGCGCTGCCTGCCAGCTCCTGCCCGCGTTAGAAAAGGCAGCTCGGGAGCGGATCCACACGTCTGCGGGGACGTGGGGAGCGGACAGAGGGGGCCAGGCAGCAGGACTGGGGGGGGAACCAATGCACCGTTCATTAGCCTCACTCTGCCTGTCCTAATTGCCTGTTCAGGCTGAAACAATTGTGTTAGAGGCTGCTCTGCCTAATTATTATTGTTCTTCTAAAAATAATGGGGGAGGGAAAGGAGGGGGAAAGAGAAGAGGGGAAGGGAAGAGGGAAGTGGAGGGAGGGTGGAAGCGGGAGGGCAGGGGAAAGGGGAAGGCAGGAGGAGCAGAGGAGAGGAGATACAGCAGCTTGCAGACTAAGTGACTTGTTTAATGACTGTGAGCTCTGAGGTTGGTAGGGAATAAACAGGTCTGAAATTGGTTATCCCCCACCCCTCCTCCCGCCTCCCCCCCTCTCCCGCTCGCTCGCACTGTGTTTATTTCCGAGTGATCAGAGGGAGAATAAAAGCCCATCTAGTGTAATAGAGGGAGAGGATTTAATCTGTGTGCCTGGGACTTCAGTAAACTGCAAACATCGATCCAAGCCGGTGGGGAAAGAAAAGAAATTTACAGACCAATAAAAGTATATTAAAAAACTTCCCCTGCCCTTTCACCTGGGCAGGGGCAATGCTGCGGGGCTGCTGGGGGTTGCAGCTGGGGAAAGAAGCCCACACATGTGGCATGTACCGACCCAGGGGGCTGCTGGTGTCTTGGGGGGGGCTAGATCTAGGGCCGGGGGGGAGCAAATGGCCCCAGGAGTTCCCCGCGCTTGCCTGGGGGTGCTGCGGGGCCAGGGGGCTGAGAAGCGGAGGGTCTGGCAGCCAGTCTGACACTTAAGGAATTAGCTCTGCATCATTTGGAGTTTTCTGCTCTACTAATTTTCAGCCGGCTCCTCATTTGCGTCTTTTTCTCCCCACGTTTTAAAGGGGCAGCATCCCGGATTCCCAGGACCTCCTGGGACCCAAACAGCAGAGCTTGGCCCTGCTGCTTGCCGTCTCACATCCTCTGTTGGCAAAAAATGGCAGATTTTGCCCTCTTCTCCAGCAACCTCTTCCCTACCATGGGCTGTGCATCATGCTTCCTTCCCTTGCTGGCATTTGCACAGCACCGGGACCCTCCTGCTGGGCAGCACCTCACCTGCTGCAGCATCCCTGCACCCAAAATCTCCCCTGGAGACCTCAGTCTCCAAGCTCGGCAAACAAATCCACCCAGCTCTGACTTTGCCCTTTGGTGTTTGCTTTTGACTAACATTTGAGGTCTTGTCTGTGTTGGCCTGTCGGTTGATGAAAACGAAATTTCAGTCATCTGTTGACTGACGATGCACTTTAGACTTTCATGGAGGGAGAAGGAGGGAATATTTGATCAGAGGTTTGCATTCACCCTGCACAGCACACTGTACCGGGGAGAGGGTGAGTTAAAATACTGGCCTGGCCTGGGAGACAGGGAAAGCAGGGTTCATTTACACCTATTACTCAACCTGATGTGAACAGCCTTTATCATTGCGTGGAGCAGTCTGTCTATCTGTGGGGTGGTTCAGAGATAAGAGCATCCCAAATCCTTGCTGCCCATCCCCGCAGGATGTCTCTGCTCCCAGGACATGGCTGGTGGGGAGGCATGCAGTCCCCTCTGGTACCAGCTACAGCTGCACATCAGTCCTGGCTTCAACCCCCTGTGCTGGCTCCAGCCCTTATTCTGATTTAATGCTCGGTGAAGTGAAGGGACCATTCCCAGCTCTGCTGAAGACAATGTCTCAGCCCATTGTGGGGACAGTGGCACACTCAGGACAGTGCAGATGACAGAGCCCAGGGAGCGGCAGGAGCCTGCCTGGCAGCGGGAAGAGGCTCTACACAAGGCAGATGGACGCAGAGGCTGTCTGACCTTTACGGTTTTGCCTTTCCACCACGAGAGCATGCCGAGGACACAATGTTCGAACAAGCCCTATCATTTTCCTTCCCTTACCCAACAGAGCCCAACACTGATCATCCCATTAACAGTTACTGACCAAGCTAACAAAGGAAATCAATAAAATTAAAAAAAAAAAAAAGAACCCAAGGAAAAACCCAGTCCTAGACACAGTTGTTATCCCGCATGAGGAGAAATACCAGAAATTCCCCACAGTCAGCTCTGGGCTTTGTAGTGCACTATTGATTCTGCATTGATAGCCACCAGCAACTGCTGCGATGGGCAGGCAGATAAATAATCCTAGCTCAGCCCATCTTCCTGGATATCCCAGGCTCCTCAAAATTGCAGTCTGGGGACCCTGACCATTGCCAAAAAATCCCATCACCAGCACTGAGCCCTTCTGCTAGGGCACTCCTCTGGCTACAAGTGCACGGTTGCACAGGGGCTATCCGAACATCCCATCCCTCAGCTGTGCTGGCAGGGCCCCTTCACCCCAGCCCTCATGTCCCCTTTAGAGCCAGACCTTAATGCTGTGCATACCCAAACCTTAACACTGAAGTGTCCCTTTTTGGCTGAGCCCTGAGGGCAGCTGCCTGCTGACCCCCTCCCTCTTGCAGGAGTGCCTGTGAGCTTGCATGGATGCTGTGTGCTCCCGTTCAGATTTGACCCCACCAGCTCATGTCCTGGGCATCACCCTCACCATTATGTCATGCCCACTCACACATCCTTTCACCCCCAAAGGTACCTTCCCCTCACAGCACTCCCAACCCCTCCTGCCCCACCACTGGTGCCCCTATGTCTCCGACCCACTCAGTCCTTACCAGCTCCCCAAAGACTCTCCTGCTCTGGCCCAGGAAAGCCTCCCCTGCATGCAAAGAGGGGACGTGAGCCGTTCCTCCTCCCACACGGGCAACATGAGCACTTCCCCTCACACCCACACTTATCTCCACATCGAAGAAATGCCTCTCCTGCACAAGTGCCTCTCTCTCCCACACACACACAATACCTTCCCGTCAGCATCCCCTCCAGTCCTGCTCCCCCTTCGATGCCCATGAGGTTGCTTTGCAAAACCCCATGGCCCAGGCAACACAACAGGAACCACTATGAATATTCCCAGTAAACTTTCCTTGGTGTGAAAGCTGCAGTTCCTGTGGTACTCTCCACGCACAGACTTGTTCTCTTGTGCAGTGCAGGCTCTAGTGCCGTCCCTGCTGTGCCACCCCTCCACAGGGGAATGTCACCAGGGCAAAAATCTGCCCCATAGGAGAGGGAAAGAAAATTCCCCCAAGGGGAGATATAGTGCTCCCTTTCAGTGGAGCAAATGCTCTTTTATTAACCACTTAAGGCATGTTTCCAAGCCATTGTCCTCTCTGTCTGAATGTACTGGTCATAGCCATGGGGCATGCAGATCCCCAGTCCGGCAGCTGGCTCCAGGTTTGCCCACTGTCTCTGTGTGTGCGGCTGAGACTGGGGCCACAGCCCTCTCTGGATGGAAGAGCTGCGGGTCCTCCTCCCCTTTCTGACATCTGCTGCGGCAGTGCCCTGTGGAGCTGGACCAGGAATCACCCTCCCTCTGCTGTGTTTGGAGACCCAGGGATGACCGGAGAGATGTCCTCCTGTGCCTCCTTGTCTGGCTATGGCAGTGTCTGGGTGAAGGGGGGGCCAAATTCTCCCATCAGAAGTGGCTGTGAAGGCAATGCTGTTGCGTGTGTCATTGCTGATGGTACCTGGGGACATACCATGCCTTGCTCTGTCCTCATGTTCCTCCTGAGACACAACTTCTGGGATCAAGCTCTGTATCTCTGCCTGGGCACAGGTCGGGGGTGAACACCTTGGGCTCTGCTCTGACTCTCCCATCAAGAGAACTGAGGGGTTCACCCCAGACCAGTGCCCAGCTGGACCTATGACATCTCCAGGGTGGCTGGTGGGGCCAGGCCTGGGGTGAAAGGGGAGAAGCGCTGTGGGTGGGTGCATGCCGAGGGTGCAGCGGCTGTGGGAGCATCAGGGAGCGCGGAAACAAGGGGGGCATCATCCCCAGCTGGAATAATAGACGTTTTCTTGTAAGGAAACTAAATAATAAGAGCTCTGGCCTTCAACAGAGATGACTAAAGAGGGATGTGATTAGAGTTTTGTAAAGCCGTGACTAGCACAGAGAAAGTGATTACTGAGTGATTATTCACGACTTCTCATTATGTATGAACAAAATGAAATTATCCCACAACTCATTTAAGAAAAACAAAAGGAAGTACCTTCTCCTATGGTGCATTATCACATCGAGGAACTCATTGCCATCGGATGCATTCAGAAACCCACAGAGAGCAGCTCTGCCCACAGCTATCAAACATGCTTCTCTGGAATAGCCTTCAGCATGGGAAACCTGGGACAGCTGGGCTGAGATGGCCGGAGGAGGGAGCACCCCAGTTTGTCCCATTCTCACTTAATCACCCACTCCTGGCTGCCGCCTGGCCAGAGAAACCTCTGCTCTGAGTCCTTAGGGCTGTCCCCATCCTCACTGATGTGATTATCTCTGCACGTGCAGGTCGTGAAGCATGCAACAGAAACCAAACGGAGTGGGACATGGCTAGGAGCAACTCTCAAGATCACAGAAGTGACAGTAATCAAGATGTTATGTGACAAACGCCTGACTGCAACTCAGCAGCTTGTGTGCAGAGGGTCAGCACGGGTGGAAGCAGCTGCTTGGCAGAGGGCAGTGGGCTGACACTCACAGCTACCTCGGGGAGCTGGGGCTGGAGGAACTTCCAGCAGGTGAAAGGAAAAGGACTTCTGAGAGGGAGATGGATGGGTGGACAGAAAGTGTTCCTCTTTCAGGTGCTTGCTCTGGTGACACTCAAATTAATGAAGACCTGGGGCTAGGTAGCTGGAGCAGGCTGGACAACCAGGCACCAAGGAACAGCAGATTTAAAGGAGGAGCTGTAAGGAGTCCCCAGCCACACCGTCTTGGTGGTCAAAGTTAAGTGACATAGGAGATGAGCATATGTTTAAAAGGAGGGGGTTGAGAAGACAGCTAGGAGGGAACAAGGAGGAATCTGAGGAGGCAGGAGCAGGTGGAGGCAGAGGTGCCACCATTAGCATCAGCTAAAGAGCTTGTAAAATAGGAGCTGCAGACAAAGATGGTCTCTTAACCCTATGTCCCAGCTGTACGTGCTAAGGAATATATGTAGTCTAATTTCCAGGAATATGAGCATCACCTCAGCTTTGCAGTAGGCTGTGGAAACTGTTCTGCAGACTGAGGATGCAACCGCAAGTACGTCTTTGCAGTGTGAAAAATGAGATCTGCATTTTGCAGGAAAAAAGCAGAATCTTCGTGTCCTTCTCCCACCCACGACACTTGTGTTGTGGCGGCATAATCAAGAGATGGACTGACCCAAAAGCATATGAAAGTGGGTCAGAAGACTGCTTTTAGCTTGAAGCCAGCCTGGAGCATGTTGTGGAGCTTTGTGTCCTCCAGGGCAGAAGTGGCAAAGGGATACCTGCAATAAGTATCGATGGCTTTGACAGCAACCTCCCCCACTTCTTTTTTGGGGGTTTAGTTATGGGCTACAGACAACTGTAATGCTCTGACTCCAGAAACAGCAGAGGTATTTCTCTGAATTTCTTTAGTTTAATTTAAAGGTTTAGCACATTTAAAATTATTTGCCTCTCCAAGTTTAAAAAAAACCCAAACAATATTTTTGGCATTATGAGCTGCACGGGAAATCTAGTGCTGACCAGTTTCATAAGTTCCTTTAGCCCAAGTGGTGTTTCCGAGGATTCAATCCAGCTTATTTCACTTAGAATTTGAAGAGACAGTTGGCCTTTAACTGTGTGTTTGAAACCTTTGAATTGATTGATTGATTGATTTGGGTAAATCTTTCAACAAGCTGGGTGCCCTAATTGATTCTCACCTTGCTGGGGTGCAAATTGTCCATTGAAGGAGGCAAGTCCATGACCTTCCAAAGGCCATTTGGGACAGCTCAGCCCATTGGGGGCTCATGAACTGCACAAGACTCTTGACATTCCATTGGAGGGATCACACATGAGTGTGTTAGGTTCAACGGGCCACAGCAAACGATGAAAAGTAAGCATCAACCATCTCTAAGAAATGAGTTCATAAAAGAAGAAACACAGAATTTGTCCTCGAAGAGCTGACATCACAGACATTTAGTTCACTTCAGAAAGTGATGCTTTAGCAAAGTGACATTACAGATATTTAGATGCTTTCACAAAGTGATAGGCTTCCCAGCTCATTTAACTGCCCAGCTTCATGTCCTTAGCAGTATCAGAAAAACTGCTCTGATGATAGGGTTATAAACTGAAATTTGTGTGTTGTGGACTGGTTTTCGTAAATGTAGCTGTGATCACAGAAAGGTTAACCGATTAATTTGTAATGGGAAATGGGTGAGATGGTAGTGCAGGATAGAGGTAGCTGAGGGAGCTGCAGATGCTATGATACTGACAGCAGTCTTATCTGATGTTATATCTGGTACCTCCCCATCACACTGCAGTCCAGCAGGCACTTCCTTAGATATGCGTGGCTTTGCACAGCTTCTGAGGTACCAGAGGGGCTTTCAAAGGCTAAATCTCCAACAATACTGAGATTATGGAGTACACAAATGAGAAGGACACTTGATATAATAATAGGTCATAGGGAAAGGATATTGTAAAATAAATACGTAGCATCTTCAGGTAAGTGAAGTGTATTCAGCTCAGCAGAAATCCAGGCAATTAACCCACCATGGAGGTGGTGGCTGAGGTGGATCCATTAGCAATTACACATGAGGAGCTATGCAGGACACAGGGTTTCAAGGACCCACAAGGACAAACACCAGTGCTTCACTTGCAGCAGACCCAGTGGTTGAACACACACACCAGCACATCTCAGTCCAGCTCCCAACAGCGCAGGAATCACTGAAACAATTAATAGACCTTGTGCCTGGCAGCACCCACTGGAGATGATAAACATCGCTCAACGGGAAGACTTCAGCAATCAATATCCAAACTAACCTCATTTGTTTCTTATTTGAAAATAAGCTTACTAGGTGACAGAAAGAATCCAAATAATGAGTAATACCAAAAGATTGCTTTCATCTTGGAGGAGCCCTTAGTAGACTGGCACAGGAGCAGTGGGGCAGGGCATAGCAGCTCTTTCTGCAGAGGCTCTGCAACAGCCTTAGGGAGCAAAAGGGATGCTACAGCCAGCTAGCACGACAGGGGAATTTCAGGCAGCAGAAGAGAATCTGCCAACCCAAGCTCTGGCCACCACACAGTGGCTAATAGCCCTGCTCAGGTAAGGCGTACCCTCACCTAAAAATAGCACAATCAAAGATGTAGCAACTGTGAGGCTGAATGTGTCCTCACTGCAGACCATTACCCACTCCAGCATCTGTGTCCTCCTGGGGATGTTCTCTTGTCACTCAAAACTTGTCCAAGCCCTGCTGCTTAACTTGCAAAATTTGACAATGGTAGTGTGGATGCAAATAAATTTTGCAGGGTATATAGGCTTTAGTGTCCGTTTGTGCTCAAAGGGAATTCATGTTTGAACACAGCTCCTGCAGATGTGGGACAGGGCCCGAGGAAGATTTCTAACACATTTCCCTGCAACACGCTCTCACTAAGCAAGAGGAGGTTGTGGCACAAACCAAGCTCTTCTAAAACAACAGTGGCATGGCTGCGGGAGCCCCAGCACCAGCCGCAGCTCTGGAAGAACATCCTCAGCAGCGTGCAATGCGTGACAGAAGAGTTTGCTGAGACAGCCACTTAATTATCAGGCAAAGTAATACAGGTGAAATCCTTGCTTCCCTCCATGATGAAGAATCACTTGTGGCATGCAGGGTACCGGCATTCCCAGCTGCTCTGCCCTGGGCTCTCCAAAGAGCAGATACAACAGCTCACAGATGGACTGGCTAGGCTCCAGAAGGCTTGCAGCAGTCCTTTCCCTCACTGACCACCTCCATCCCCATCAGACACTTCAGCATCATGGAGTGGCCTGTTTGTTCCCAAGGGGAACAGCCTGCTTCTGCATGGAGTAGTGACACCCCTGAATGTGTCTGAGGCTGTAGGACAGAGGCTGAGCGAGGTTTGCAAGTCTGCTTCCCAGCAATGGGAGTCATCCAGCAACTGTAGGGCCCAAAGGGATAAAAGGCTGTTAGGAAAAACAGAGTGATTGGGATAGCCCCAAAGCTTTTTCCATTTCAGGTGTCTGAAGTTCCATTTCCACCCTGGCATTCCACCATCTCCTAAAAAATCTCTTGAGAAGAGACATATGCATGGTTCATAAGAGTTTTTGGGGATGAGAACTGGGGAGCTCTGCTCCTCCACGTGGCCCACGGCCAACCTCCCCAAGAAGCTGGGGTGCAACTGGTGCTCAGGAGACCAGCCCCTACCTGGGAAGCTCTGGCAGCATATACCTAGCTCAGGGATGCTCCATGGTTCAGTGCTTTTGGAGACATCGCTAACAGTATCGCTGCAATTATCCTGTTGCTGAGGTGTCCCTGAGGAATGGAGAGACTCTCATTACCTGGCGGACTGAGAATTTGGATGGGCAGGGGATGGCAAAGAGGATTTTGAGTACAAGCTCCATGAACAGATACCCATCCATGCATCCACCTATCCATCCAGCTCCCCACTGCCCCTGACAAAGGCAGCAGTAACAAACCAGTCCGAGCCAATGGAAAGGAGAGGAAAATGCGCTAAGCTCTTGAGGGGTTAACCTGCTCTCAAGCATGGTTCAGTGAAATTGTCAAAAAATCCCTTCTGACAAATTGCCTGAGAAGAGAGAGAAAAATATAAGGAGCTGAGCGCATGGTAATGATTTCTGAAAAGTTCCCCAGCACCAAAACGGCAAAAAACCATTAGCAAAGCAAATTGTATTTTGTGCGCATAATTCACACCAGAACACAGAATCCAGGCAGCCCCGCTTTCTATTATTAACAGGACAGCATGCCAAGTCATCTAGAAAGCTCTCCTCGCGCTGCCGGTGATGCAGGGCAGGGATCGGCTCTGCTCCAGGGAGGGGAGGGCGGCCTCAGCCCCACACCCCTGTGCTCCTCCTCGAAGCCCCGCGATGCATGGGGTGGGAAACGCCGTGGGATTCGCCATATGCAGCTGGGCCATGCATGCAAATCTCAGCTCCGATGAAAAGCACATCAGTGTTTGCCTTGCCCAAGCTCGGTGCCCACTGCGGATACTGCTGCTGGCCTCCCACATGCAGACCGGCTTTCATCACTCCTCTCGTAGGTTTGGGAGTGGCCCTTCAAAGCAGGGTGCTCGTAGGACACCGGCTTTACAAATCTCATTTTCCCTCTCTTTTTGATCCCCCACGCTGCTGGGGAGCCTGCGGCTGGCTCTTTGCATGTCCCAAGCCTTGCCGGTGCCTCCCCAGCCAGCCAAGCCTGATGGAGCCATGCTCCACCCCAGCTACTGAAGCTCCTTCTCAAGCACTCTCCGGGTGACTAAGTGCCCTGCTGAGCAGCTACTAGACAGATCGACTCCAGATGCTTACGGACAAACATTACCCGTTGTGCTCAGAGGTCTGACTCTGACACATTCCTGGCATGCCCAACACCCCCAGGAAAAACAGTGTTCAGACAAGGCCGGTGCGTGCTGCTCATGGAGAACTGGCTTTTAGGACACCAATTAAAAATATTACCTGGGCTTGTGCAAGCCGCTCTGGCGATGCTCTGATCGATGCTGCTTGCTGCACACGTGGATGGATCTGCTTTTGGGTGCAGGGCACAGCAGAGCATCCACATGGCAGCAGTGGCTGTTACATAGAAACCAAGCAGCTCACCCCAGCCGACGGGCAGGGCTGCGATGCAGTCACCAACGCTGCTCTGCCAGGTTTCCCAAGCCATACGGCATGCAAATCCTGCTTTTGCAATGAAGCAAAGAGAAACAACTGCGACACCGCAGCTCCCGGTGCTTGTGGCACGACTGTTGGCTTGCAGGAGGCACAGCCCAGTGAAAGCCCCAAGGCTGCAGGTCAGGGCGGGCTCCCGCTCCTCCCAAAGCCCGTCTTTTGGCTGGTTCTGCTACTCCTCTCCCAGGCCTCTTGCTGGCACCCCAACACGTCTGGGCAGTGCTCGGCCATGAGCTGCGGTGTGTGGCAGAGAGGTGCCGTGCCAGCCCTGCAGCACACCAGGACGCTAGCCCAAGTGGCGAGGAGGAGCAAGGGCAGCCACCACGGTACCTGGGGCAGCCCTCTCCCCCCTGCCAGCACTCAGTGGTCCAGATGTGCACAGATGTTGGGGATACTCGGGGACTCACGGTGCAGTGGAGGGTCCCAGGGAGAAATGATGATGCGGGAACTGCACCTGACACCTCCCCGGGTCATGCACTGCACGAACCTCAGCCATCCCTGTTCCCACTAAGGCTGGGAACAGCTTTAATGCGGAGGAGCCAGGCTGGATTTTGGTCAGGGAAAAGCTCTGTAATTCATTACCTGTGCCCCAGGACAGGCAGGATTGTAATAAACACCTTCTTTGAGTCTTGTAGATAGAAGTTACATGAAAATTACCTACTTTAAAAGAAGATTAGCATTTCAAAGTCAAACATTAAGAGACAGTGGAGCACAATGACTGCACAAACTGGCAGGATTGTGCTTTGCCTCCTTATATACTGTGATGCTTTTCATCTTACTGTTTTGTGTTGTTCCCAACTGGATGGGCCACAGGGTTGGGTACAGGACCTCCCAAACCACTCCCCAGGCTTCCACTGTTGGATGGAGAAGAAGAAATGACTAACAGCAGGTCGTTGTGCTCCTTATTATTTGGCCTCAAAAGAACAGCGGAGCAAGCTCCTTCAGCAGGTTAGGCAGCAGCAGAGGTTGAGCCAAGGTTGTATTCCTGGGTCTGGGTGATTAAAAAAGCATTCCTCTGCCCTACTGTAAATCTGTGCAGCGCTCACGTCCCAAGCGGTCCTTGCAGTCTTGGTGCTCTGATCTCTAAAGCACTTGTCAGCAGCAGAAGCGGTGCAGAGGAAAAAAATGGCAGCGATCAGGGACATGAAATGGCCTTTGCGGGGAAGAAGCTGAGCAAATGAGATCTGTCCAGAAGTGAGGTGGAAGATGATTTGGGAATGGGTTTTACCTGTTAAGTATTGAGGAAGAACTAGGAACATCAAATGAAATGATGGAGCAGTAGGACTAATGCATGCAGAAACCTTTTCCACAGCCCCCAGAATACCACTGACGCGTGGCATTGGGGATTACAGGACTTTGTGGTCCTGCACAGGTGAGTCCAGAAAGTGGTTACGTAAATTAACAGCACACAGATCCATTGGGAATTGAAAATAAAGAAACAGATGCAATCTCTGGCTTGGGAAGCCTTTAAACAGAAGCTTGCTTGTCACTGCTGAAGGGTATAATCAGGGAAGCCATAACTGTTGACAAACCCTTCCTCAGCACTTTCCAGTACCAGCCTATGTCAAAGTCAAGAGACAGGATGCACTCTTGTGCATATTCAGTGCAGCTATTATCACATTCCCAGGAGCCGGCTTCCTAATGAGAGATGGAGGTGTAGATAGGATAGTGCTCTAACCCTAACTTATTTAGGGTGCAGTATCTTAGATAGCAGAAAACAATGTTAGAAATATCTTTGATCAACACAGCTAGAAGCTCAGAAAAAACCCAAGACTTAAAGGGACTTCTTGGCTCTAGTCCTGTTAATGGGGAAGAAGATGACCAGCAAACACTGGTGGAGATAAGACCCAGAAATGCAAAATTAAACCATCTTAAGGAAGCCAGTTTGTCTGCAGACTATCAATAGATGTATGTTTGCCTTCTTTAGTGTTAAATAGTTTGTGCTAATAATACCACCTTGCCTCATACAGATTAAGGCAATCTTACAGTAGTAATTAAAGAGGAAATGGTCCCAACAGCACAACGGCATTCGTAATGCACCAAACCTCATTTTGTGCAGAGATGCCATTTGCAGGTGACCCAAACTTCCTTTGCAACCGAGTGTCTAAACTGAGGCAAGGAAACTGAAAGTTATCTCTTGACAGGCTAATTACTTCTTGTTTTTCAAGATAATATTCTGAGTGTTTGAATATGGCTATTTTTCCTGCTCGTCTACTGCAGCTATGAAGATTGTGTTACTGTCATATATGAGTTCTTATCTCTTATCTGTATTCTTTTATCTTTGCCACTTATTTAAATGTGTTTAAGTTCTGAGCAGAGTCTTGTCTCTGCTCCAGAGAACCTGGTTCCTCTGCACAACTCCTGTGAGCACTCTTGGCTCCAGGCCCATGGCAGGGTCTCAGCAGCCTCTCCAAGGTGCCATGTCTCTGGCATGTACCTGGGATGTGCTCTGAGACCTTCAGCAACTTACTTTCTTTATAAAACAGGCAATAGTCTCAATCCTTCCCTCTGGGACCCTTCCTCACCCATTTGCTCTCCGGGCTCTGGCAAGTTGAGGTTTGCACCAAGGCAGGCACTTAGGACTCCTGGACCTGGGCATGGTGCTTGAGCACTGGTGGTACTGGTGGCTGGGAAATGAGTATTTTGAGGGGGAATGGGGCTCAGCTCAAAGCATTTGCAGCACCAAGGTGCCAGAGTAGTGTTTGCAATAGCAGGAGAGTGAAATTCAGTGCTGCACGCAGGCAGGCAGGGGTCAGTGGGGAGCTGGCATGGGGGGAAGGAGGGGGCAAATCCCCCTGCAGCCCCTCAGGCAGGCTGGAGCTCAAAAGTTGGGTCCAGCTCCACATCATCCATCTCCCATCTCAGTCCACATCAGTGCGCAAAGCCTCTGGTTGCAAACAACGCCTTTAGTCTTTGCAATTTGTCTGCTCCTGCTCTCTTCTTCTGAGGACTGGGATAGGTGCTGCCCAGGGGTCTGAAGAGGAGGTACAAGCCAATAGTGCTGTGGGGCTAAGCCCCCTGTCCCATCAGGACGTGCACAAACCATACACAGTGACAGGCTTTCACTCCCCCGAGGAGAGAGCCAGGACGCGTCTCCTGCAGCCCAGCTCTCTGGGGGGGACTCCCCTGGCACGGGAGGCTGGCTCCCCATGTCAAGTCGGATTTCTCCGTGGGGAGCCAGCAGGCAGTTATTATTGCAGGGGATCATTACCCACAGTGTAACACTAACACAGAAACCGTGCCTCGGCAGGCAGGTTTCCCAGTGCTCTCTGCTGCCTGCGCTCTGGCAGAGCTGGGGGTTGGAGATCACACAGGGAACAGATTTGAGGACACTTTGGGTTAGAAACAGGATGTTTTTTCCTCCTCCAAATTAAAAAAATATCCTGTGCATCCATCTAGTCAGCCAAGGGAGGCATTTTACAGCCGCCATAACAGATTTGGAGCTAGGAACCAGAAGATAAAATAATTTACTAATTGGAAGTGGCACCAAACATTTTGCCTCTTGCCCCTTCTGTGATCTCGGTGGCAAGTGTCTGGCAGCTCGCCAGGAGATGGAGCAAAGGGACAGCCGAGACCAGAGAGGTGGCTGGGGTGCGACTCCAAGAGACCCACCCTATTGTTTTCCCAGCACCCTGTCACCTTTAATTAATACGAGAGATGCCCATCAAAGGCAGAGCTGGGTGCAAGGCTGAGGAGGACTGACAGGGCTAGTGCAGAGGAATTTCACACAACAGTCCAGGCATTTTCTAGCTCACTGAGTCATTTTCCCTTCTTTTTTCAGATGGCTTTGCACTTGGCAGACCTCAGCAGCCTGGCACATGGGGAGAGTGCGGCTTTCTCCACAGCCAGAAGAAGCCAAAAGTCTTCATTCACTCATTTACTCATTCATTCGCTCCACAACATACATTTATTTCCTAGGGCCGGCACTCTGCAGCAAAGGATGCTATGACATGTGCTCAGCCAGGGCAAGCAGAGAAGGAGCAGCCGTCCACCACCAGCAGTTGTGGTCACAACAGCTGGTGGCACAGCTACCGAGCGCCCCGCACCGAGGTGGCCTCTCAAGCCAGCCTGGCAAGTGCTGGGCACCTGGGGAGCGAGATCTTTAGCTGGGACTGCCTTTCTGCATCTGTACAACATCTGGCAGGGCAGCACCATAGCACTGTCCCCACTGCAATGACGTGCATCCCCACAGAGGTGGCTGCCCAGCGTCTGTCACCCTCTCCTGCTGCTCAGCAGGTATGCAGATCCCTCCGGCCCCTGGCTTTCCTGCGAGGCCCTACACAAACCTCACCATTTTTAGTATTTAACCAGAGCTTGCTACCCCGAGGCTGTTGCTCTGTAAGTCCAGGGACTACCTAGAAAAGCTGGCTGCACCCCATTCTCAAAGACCTTTCGGGGTATCTACTCCAAACGAGGAGCCCTGCAACTCAGCCGTGCGCTCCCCTGCGGGATGCTCACCAGCTCAGGGAAGGGCAGGCAACAGCAGGACAAGGATGAGCAGGAGATGAAGGAAACGGTGGGTGGAGCAAGGGGAGGTTTTGCCAGTAGAGATGCAGCTGGAAAGCCTGATAGGGCACGCCGTGGGACCCTGTCCTCTGCCTCCCATGAGGGACACCCCAGGCCCTGGTCCAGACACCTCCCATTACCTGCAGAAGCCAAGGCTGGGGTGCTTGGGCACATCTTGGAGACACAGAGCAGGAGCACAGCCCAGGTCTGGATCTCAGAAGCATTTCCCAGTCCCTGTTTAGACACAGGAAAGAGACTAACTAGGTTTGTGGCTCCATGACATTTCTAGTGAAGCAAAACGGGCAGAGACTTAACCTTCCCAAGGAAGCAATGAGAAATCCTTGCAGAAGGCTCACCCACAGTGTGGCCCAACCTGGCATTTGTCTGGTTTGCAACAGCATCATATTGCATTAATCAAAATTCAGTCCATCATCTGCTCCAACTCCCACGCCTTTCTGCCCAGCTAGTGTTCCCTGAGACATGCTGCTCTCAGATGGATAAATACTTGTCTTAAGTTGCCATCTAGGGGAGCAGAAAAAGTCAGTTGCTTTGAGGTAGGTTATGAAACGGAGTACACCGAAAGCCTTGAGGTGCTTTACATTTAGAGGGAAACTGCTACCACATAAACAGTGACAAAGAATGAAAATGAATTTACTTAAAATGCCTAAAATATAGCACAGCAGCATAATTACAAACACATGCTTTTGTTTTGAAAGTCTGAGAAAGCACAGGGAAACATATGCTTTATGAACTCTTACAGAGTTTGTGTGATGGTGAGAGGAGGATGCTCTGTGCAGGGTTTTCCCCTAGGAGAGGACTAGGTTTAGGGTCCAATACTGGGAAATACTTGGCTGCAGGAATAGAAAACCACCTGTACTGTCTCCTGAGATCTCTCCCAGGCCGAGACTGGTGTTGCCACCAGGGAGGCAGAGGGGCTCAGAGCAGAGAGGCACATGGAGAGCCAGTGCAGCAGAACACGCTCTCGCTGCCATATATACCAGGAGAGCTTTCCCCAGAATCGCCCACAGCATGCTCAGCTCCACCATGATCAGATAGGGTGTGTTAGCACAGGTTTTTATACTGAGTCATTTTGTTTTATTAAAAGGGGAAGATAAAAAAAGAGAGATTACATCAATGCCAGATCTCCAGCGAGGCTGAATCCAGGTTAAATCCAGATAGGCACAGGATAGAAACAAATTCTGTGGGCCTCAGAAGAGCAGAGGAAATAAAATACAAGGAAGGAAAAGAGAAAGACAATAGCATGGGGAAAAATGGGTGCAGGTGGATAGGCTGCACTGCTGACTGGCGAAGCCCTCGTGCTGCAACTGCCTTCAGGAGCCGAGGTCCTTCCCCAGGTCCCAGCCTCCCGCAGCAGGCTGCGGTTCTTCAGTGGAAAATGCTCAGACAAAAGGTTGCCTCTATCTGCATTTATAAAGTGCTTATCGCAGTGGTGTCTGCTGCTCCAAGCCCTTTCCTAGAGAAGGGCAGAGTGTTTCTATTGTTGTTATACAAATAGCTTCCCCTGCCAGTTCCTTTCCTTCCAGGCTACTGAGTGGAGCTTGGCTCGGCTCCCTCTGGACTAATTTGATGAGAGATAATTATCTTGTTAATATCATCTTATTTTCATAAGTCCCAGCCTCTCTTTTATTAATTCTGTCAGTTCCTGGTTGCGTTGCTGTTAGGTCCATGTCTTTTCAAAACAGTATAACAGGCACTTGCAGAAGAAAGTCGTAAAAAGAACAACTTAACTTAGAGAATGTAAATATTGACATTTTTCACAATGGAGATTTTTAATCTGTTCCTCCTCACAGAGCTGGGCCCCATGGGAACTGCTTGGACACTGTCTGTATATGGGTGGGATGCAGCTGCAGTGAGAGATGCTCAGGATCTTGTACCCCCTCATGAAGGGCAGCAGAAGAGCAAGGGCAGGAGTGCTGGGTGCTCTACAGCAGTACCAGACAGGGAGATACCTCAGGACATGTAAAACAAAGTGCACCCTGGCAAGGGTCGCTCCTGTGCCCCATCTTTGGGCTGAACCAGCTGAATGCAACAGGCAAGGGACAGAAAATGGGAAAGGCGCGTGGATGTGGGTTGGTTTAAGTGGAAAGGCTCAGTTTCAGCTATCCAAACAGCTGCCTGAGCATGAGGATGCAGCTAACATGCCTGTCTTGCCAGACGGTAGCTGACCCCAAGTCAGGGGAAGCTTATGCAGGGAGACAATACGAGCAGTGGAGCACCCCACCCGAGGGTGCCCACAAAACACTTCAAAGTCTTTCAGACCTCATTATCCTTTGCAAGAACATTTACGGCTATTCTTAACGTTAACAGTGCAATTGTATTATCTCATATAATCATATGAGATACATGACTCATTATGAAGCCATAGCCTGTAACTGCAGTGGATGCCCCAGAGCACTGTCCCTCCGCCCTTGTCCTGCACTCACCAGCAGGCATACCAAGGAGGATCCCATCTCCCCTGGCAGCACACTCCACTGTCCTCCAGACCTGGCATCTACCTGCAACCCTCGCCATCAAGGGAACATTTTGCGGGGCTGCTGATGCCCTGGGCAGGACGCCCTGCTGCCTGGATCCCCCCAGCACTGGTCTGGGGCAGTGTCAGGGTGCTCAGCTCTGCAGGGGTAAGGAGCTTTGGGGCTTTGTTAGGGCAAAAAGAGGCATTTTAGCATCAACTGAAGTGGGTAGAGGTATCTTCCTGGTTGGGGCAACTTGAACAGGATTTTGAGAAAGACCTTATTTTGTATTAGACATGCAAGCTTTCTCCCAGTACCACTTCAGGTACGTAAGACTATTTTTTTTTTTTCTTGTATCTGGGCCTCAATCCCTGTAAAACAAAGCACTTGTGCAAATGCTCAACTCTAACGATAGGTTTAAAGTTAAGTATGTTCTCAAGCGATTTTCTGAATCAGGACATAAATGCAAACCTCTTCTCTTTGACTTGACTTTTCTTCAATAACATAGATATCAAACTCATTCAAGAGAGAGAGAGAGAGAAAATGAGTGGGTCGGGCAGACTTCCTCTCTGCTAGAAACCGAATTACATTAAGCCTGCTCATGACTGCTTGCAGGAAGAAGCTTTTTTGTTCTAGTTTGTACAAGTGCTCACACTGTGCTTGTCACTGTAGCATCCAAGAGCTTTCCAGTATTGCATTAAACAATGTGACTAATATCTGCAGCATGCTCATAAGCTGCGGATTTCAAGTCCAGAGCTTAGGCTCATTTATTCAAGGGACCAAACTCATTCACTGACAGAGTAAGGAAGTGTGTTTTCAGTAGCGGCAGATGTACTTACAGCATTTAATCATGCAGGCAAGAAGAATCCCATTCTTTAGCTGGTATGTCATACCCCAAGGTAGAGTGTCCTTTAACTGAGTCCTTTGCCGTTCCACATGGTCTGAGGTCACCCTACAGGCTCCGCTGTGCAGAGGGAAACTGATTAATAAGCCATTAGAAATAAACTCATAAAAATGATTCAATACTTCAAGTCATATTTTGAGAAGACTTGGAGCATTGAAACATTCAGATAAACAGCCTTGAGTCGATAATTTGGCCATCTCCATGGTGAAAGAAGGCAAAGAGAAAAAGAAAGATGAAAGGAGATACAGTAAGATGATAGGCAGGGCAAAACAGAAGAGTAGAAAGGGTAAGAAATAAAATAAGAAGATGGATGGTTTCTCCGATTCCCCTGTCAATGCATACATGGAGGGAATCGCAGCTTGGCTATTCATTGCTCTCTAGGCAAGTTGGTGGGACTTCATGGAAAGGCTTGCTCTGTTTGCATGCTAACTGTTGCCCTCCTGGGATACAAGGTCTGCTGCTCAGCTCCAGCAGTTCAAGAGACGCTCACATTCAAGGAGAAACAGATATTGCATCTTGCCATTGATTAGGCCCATAAGAGACCTGGTAGAAAGGATACATCTATATATTACTGCAGCATAAGATACGTTTATTGTATATACCCAGGCATTTAAAATAGTCTATGGGATGTGAGAAAAGAAAGCAGAATTTGGACTCCTGGCTAAACCCCTGTAGTTTACGGAAGCAGTGCAGCACACCTACTTTGATCCTATACCCCTGGAGACAGTGCTTGTGCAAAGCAGGCACGGTACCTCAGCCACTGCCACTGCGCTTCAGCAGCAGCGGAGATGACATGACAGACTCATCTGCTCAGTCCTCATGTCAGGAGCTTATGCTTCTCCAGGCAGAGGAGCCCTGGCAGCACCTCCTGTCTAGGAAGGGGAATCTCTGGCTGAATTGCAGCAGACCAGGTGAGATGCTGAAGACTTGCAACACTCCATATTGGCAAGCTGAAACCATTAGAGCTCAAGTTTCTCTTTTCCCCAGCAACTTTCACCCAGAACTCGAAAGTGGTTTCACGAGTTTGGCCCAAGGTTTCTTGAGAACTCACAGCCCCTCTGTCCTCCACTGAGCCACCTCAAAACTCACCTTTTCTGCAAAACAAACAGGAGCCTGAGAGCATGAAGGCAGGTGATGGTGGCTCCAGACTGGCCAAGCATCCATCAGCTGGTGATCCTTGGTTACCCTACCCCCATGATCCCAGCCTCCACTCCCACAGATGCCTCACGGGGATATGAGACTCGTCCCTGGTCTACCAGCTCTGTGGCAGGGATGTAGCATAGGACCAACTAGGATTTGGCTGCTGGCCATCAAGGCAAATAAACACCCCAAGTATGGAGCAAAACCCGCATGTAAACAGCGGTGAGGTTACCAAACCAACAGCTCAAAGCAAGGCTGCCTGCACGTGAGTGGTGCTTCCTGAGTGAGCACTTGCCTCGTATTTTGTTTTCTCCTCATTTTTCAGTATGCAGCTTACTACCTTATTTACTGCCCACTGTCCTAGTCCTGCAACAAACACAGAAATATTAATGTCCTCATCTGCTTTCCTATGAAACTCATCATTCTGGTATCTGAGTGCTTCACAGACATTCAAGAATTCATTTGCACAAGATTCTGTACTGTGAAGGGGTTTATGAAGATTAAATAGATCCATTAGTTTCAGATACCCAGGCTGAGACACCTGGTCCCCATTTTTTTTTTTCCTTCTTGTTGTGTTTTTTTTCTTTCTTTCTTTTTCATCAAAGTTATTACAAGGATGGTTTGTATGTTCAGAGCAAGGTTCCCACTGACTTCAGTTGTAGTGCAACTGCTCCGCCTTAAGCAATTCAAATAGTAGAGTCTCTAGCCAGATGCCAGGAAATAAGGAACTCGTTAGAAATCACCAGTGAAATATCTGGTGTACAGGACTTGCTAGCTATCAGATGGGAGCACTGTAGCAGAGACAAGAATAATATGTGATTCTCCAGGGTGGCATCCAGTCACTTAAATCTTTCCCTTCCCACAATGACTTGCCTTCTTTCCTAACACTTTCCCAGTTTTGCAACAAGCGAAAGGTCCTACAGGCCACAGGATGAACCCTGACTTACCTCCACACCGCAGCGGCTGCATTCTCTGTGTTGGCTCTAGAGAACAAAGAAAATTATGACCGTACGACAAAAACTTTGCCACAGAGCTTATCCAGAAGGCACACAAATTCAAGTGGTGCAGACCATCTTCACTGTTGCATTCAAAATAAGGCATTGAAAATTAGTGAAATCTTCGTCTTTGTTCCTGACATTTTCTGGGGTCTTAAAAAAAAGAAACTAGCAAAGGATAATTCAATCATGCCTCACCAGATTAATCCCCCCCAGCTCATCTGGGGACTTCTAGATGTGCCACACGGTGCTGGCTGCTTCTCCTTTCAGGCATCCCCTTTCTCTGGAAAGCAGATGCCCCCCAGGGCCCTGCCACATGCTTGGTCATTTCAAAGCCAGCCAACATGGATACCACACATTTTCCAGAGTCTGCTTCTTGCAAACAGGGGGGTTGAATTAATTCCAAGCAATTTATCACACAGGCAGCACAGCAGGTGGCAAGTACAACACTGTAGACCAGTGATCAAAGAGCACCCAGTGGGTCTACACGTGCTGGTATCTGAAGAGCCCAGGCATCTCTCCTAATAACATACATTGAATGTTCCAGCTCCCTGTACAGGGCATCAATCATTTTCCTGTTGGTTATCATTTTCTATCATGTGTCTCTTGTGCATTTTTAATTGGTTAATTACTTTATTCATACACTAAGCACACCCTCAAGCTCCAATTATTATCAGCATTAAGTGCTCAGTTCATCCTATACATCTTTTAAATGCTATATTTGGCTGTTTCCTGGTCCACGCTTCCTTCTCATACAATACCATAGGGGTCCTGCAGATACCTTAGCTAGTCCTTTGACAGACTATAGCCATCCTGCTCATTAGTCTATTATCTAGCTGCTTATCAGCCCCACTCCCAAGCTCCTCATTACTGCAGTTGCAATTACAATAGCTAACATTCCTCCTTTCAGGCCCGCATAGTACCACTTCACTTATAACAGGCCACTGCTATTCAAGTTAACAGCTCCCCACAGCAATAGCAGGTTGACTTTCCTATATAAGCCAACACCTACACTGCGTTAATGAACAGCAGAGCTGTTCATTTTGTTTGTTCACACTTCACTATGGGTATTGTGTGTTATATCTTTGGTTAAAGGCTCTGGCTGGGCCCCAGGGAGGAAATCCAACTCTTTCCTCATCCTTGCTGCTGCTCTCTGCTTAGTTTGGAAAGGAATTGAAATTGCTGCTTTCTCCGGAGCAACTGAGCACCTTCACCTGGAGGAAGCATCTAGAGGTCAGGACGGGCTGACCAGGAGAAAGGACCAGCAACAGGGACCGTAAAACTTAAGGGCAAACTGGGAGACTGTCGGGGCAGCAGAGACTGCCTGCACAGACCCTGTGGCCCAGGGTTGATATAGTTTTGGCTCTTTTATGCAACCTGCTTCCCCCAGCACTTCTCTCTGCTGGAAGAACTGCCTTGTTCCAGGAGAGGATGGTGGAGTTGCATTGAACATCCACTGCCATTTGACATGTTCGGTGCTGACATACCAATGGGTGTTATCTCATTGTGCATTTATTCCAGGGCTGAGTGAGATCTGACTGAAGACACCTTTTTACTTCTACAGGATTAGTTTCACTGAGTTTATGGCTGCACAGGTGGGAGACGCAGTGCAAGTGCCATGACATAAATGTGCAGTCAGAGGCAGGGGAAAAAGTACAAGGACCCTTTTGGTGCTAGATCAGAAAACAGATTGCAAAATGTACTGTCTGAGCAAGAGACCCACTACAGGAGTACAGTTCAGTGCTGAGGTCAGCCCCAGTGCTCCTAACGCTATCAATACTGACTGAATTTCACAGGCAGTAGCACACTGTCACACCAGCCCACAGAAAGCATTCAAACCCCGTCTCCAAGGTTGTCCAGGTGAGAGGCAAGGGCAGTGAAGGGCACTTTTACCTGTCAGAGGTGCCAGCACAGGAGGGAGGAACAGTCTGACAGTCAAGCAGCTTCCCTTGGGACCAGATGCCAGCAAGCCTCTGCAGGTCTGTTTCCAGTGCCACACACACACTAACCGTGACAGCAAGCACAACGCACATGCATAGCAAGGAGGAAAGGAGCACCTGGGTGTTCAGACCACAGCTTGGCACAGGACCACACTGGGGAGAGAATAAGATGAGCCTGGGAGATGAACGTGCTGCCAAGGGTGGTTTGAGTCATCTGGGCTCTGCCCCCACCGAGGACTGCGGACAGGCAGCCCACTCAGCCCTCTGCTACTGAGGAGCAGGACCAGCTGAGCACTGACCTTGGGCAGCTACCTGTATGCAGAGCTGTACTCAGCTGGCTTGTCTGTCTTGCTGTGTACAGCCTGGGAAGGACCCAGAGCAGAAGGAATTGGGGTGCTTGCCCCCAGCCTTGCAAGATTGCCTCCCCCAGCCCGATGTGCTTCTCCCGTGCCTGGCCCAGCCAGGCTGAGTCCGCAGACTCTAAAATGCTCTGCTGTGAGGTGCAGGAGTTGTGAACTTGCCCTTGTTCATGGATTTAGTCTGCAAGAATGGAGCAGGACTCCCACACAGACCACTGGAGGAATTAACAGTTGTTGCATGGGCTCTTCAGCATGTTCCCATCCTGCCACCCACCAGTTTCCCCCCCACTCCTAGAGATGTACTGCCAGTCTGTGAGCAAGGCAAAAAAAACCCCATCAGGCTTGCTTCCATCATCTGCATATGTCCCCTCACCTGCAGCTCCTGGTTTGCAGGAAACACACCGGAGGGTTTGTTTGCTTTGACTTCCCACTCTTCTTCCTGCTGGCTGGGAGCTCAGGACCCACTGCACATATCAGTGCCCAGCTCCTTTCTAGCAGGCTTGATGGCTGTGTCCACAAACCAAACCTTGTGCTAGAAATAGGGTCAGCTAGAGGACTAGATATAGGTCCTCTGACCTTTCCCATGGCTCTACTGATCCTGAAATGTAGCAGTCCCCACCCAAGTGGGAAAGCAGGCTCATGCAGAGGGGCTGTTTTATGTATTTAAAGTACTGTCTTCTATGCCTGTACTATAATCCTGTGTGCAATATTAATTATCCAGCTAACACTGTTGCCATGACACTCCTTAAAGCCATCAAAGCCAGAATAAGCATATCAGACCTCCACCCCACCCTTCCTATTTGCTCCTGGACTTCAGACAAAGTCCTAGTGCCAAGTGTTCATGGCAGGGGATGGACGGGCACTGACCATCTACAAGGGTTCCCTAGCCCTCTGCACAGCACAAGAAAAGTCCAGATTTGGACTTTTGGAAGTTGTGTCTAATTCTGAAGCTGCATTCCAAGAACTGACTGAATCCAAACATGCCCATTTTTAGGTGAAGTTGCAAAATTACTTTTTCCTTATCACAACATTGTCCTATCTTTAGAAGCTAAAAGGGATGATTAGAGTTATAAGGAGAAAGGAAGAAAGAAATGAAGGGGGTGGGGTGCATAAACAGATCCAGAGCCCTGAAAAAAAACACAAATATGAGATCAAAAGAGGATGAGCCAAATTCTGAAGAACCTGATGTATGCAGCATTTACATCCCTGAGTAGCTGACACTTAAGAAGCCCCACAGGCAGCAACAGAACAGATCTGGGTCCTTCCCCCTCCCACATGGAACACAGCCCAAATACTGAAGGTAACCCTCTTATACCTCCAAAACTGGGAGGATGTCAATCATATTTAACCTGGAATGAGGGCAAGTGCAAGAGAAATGCTTACTGGTTAAGGGTTTGTGCTAGGGAAAGCTTTTTTCCAGAAAGCCAGAACGATTTTCCCCTCCGTGTGAAAGCACTGGTGGAAGTTCCTGCAGTGTGTGGACCTCTCATTGCAGGGTCTGTGATCAGCACAGGCACGATCCCCACAAGCTTGGCCAGGTGCACAGCAGGCACCTACAGGACTGGTTTTGGCCACACCGTGCTTCCAGTTTTCAGTCCCCCATATGTACACAGCTTGAGGTTACAAGCTTTGTCTGAGGGACAGGGCAAGCTTGTCCTGGAGGATCTAGGCTCTCATGTACAGACTGTTTCTATACAGCAAAGTGATCTTTCCTACATTGTGTTGAACTCCCATTGACAGCTACAGCAATGCCTGCAGATATTGCCAGAAAGCTGCAGAGAGCCCTGAAACCAGGTGATAAAGCAAGGCCAGAATTTCCCCTCACCCATCATGGTCACCCAGTGTCATATTCCCAGCAATCATGCTGAAGAGTTACATTCAAAGCAATAAAAACCATCAGGCAAATGGAGGTCACAGGTATGGGCAGGAAGGATATATTCCAGGTGATGGGCTGCTGCTTTTAGGAAGTCACTGATGTTCATGTGTGAGCAGTGCTTTCCGTGGGGGCTTAGCAGTCAGAAAAGCCAGTGCACCCATAAGCTATAGACATCCCTGTGAGGTTTTTTTTTTCTTTTTTTTTTTTGTCACACACATCAGTCCTGCATGCTAGGGGCTGTGCTGCATGGCTAAACCAGCAACTAAAAGCAAGAAGGTTGGGTAAAAGACCTGCCCTGGAGACACAGTTGTGCTTGCTTCCTATGTCTCTTCAGGATATACCATGCCCTCTTCCTGAAGAAGACACTTACCAGTGCTCTGCTCAGGCTCTCTGTGATGCAGGAGCTTCCTTGATGGACTTGGAGGTGGCCCTCACTGTGAAAAAGCAGCAAAAATAGGGCTGATCCTGAGTGAGGGGATGCCAGTAGCAGAGCAGCATCCAGGGACTGGCACATCCCACAGTAACTGAATGGGACTAGGGTGGTGACAAAGACAGGTCCATCAGCAGTCCTAAAGAAGATGAGGTGACAAGTCAGGTCCAGGGTTCAGCCAGGAAGGCTAGTCAGGGCTGGAAACAAAAACATCCGCTAGATAGCTGAGACCAGAACTAGAGGCTCAGGCCTGAATTTAAATGGAGCTGCTGGATGTGTGGGTGGACAGCCCAGATGGGGCCAATTGGGCAATTAAAGCCTCTTAGTGCCCCCAGGACCATGACACTCAGTCTATGCCAGCTGTATAAACAGCTTTTTCCCTGCAGCGCTGGTGACAGTAGGGGTACTCCTGTGTCTGGGAGAGGAGCACTGCTGGCAGAGGGGTGGCAGGGCACTGCTGATGAGCTGCACCAAATCCCCAAGCATCCCATGCCGGTGCTGGCTCCAGCTTTTGACTCCGTGCCCAGCTGTGCACAGTCCCTCAAGTGGGCCTAGCTGGGCTGGAGCTGTGCACTTTTTTTCTCTGGGTTCTGGCACTACCAGCCCCACGTGGTCCATGCAAGAGCACAGCAGCGTGGTTGTGCTGTAGGGTTGTCCTGTGTTGGACAGGCATCGCTGCAGAAGGCCAGGCCATATAATGTGTCCTGCAAAAGACCTGGCTGGAGTCAAGATCAGTTACCCACTGGGGGGGGGGGGGGGCATTGGGTGGTCTTCCTACATTTGCTGTAAGCCCTTCCTTGCACAGATCCCTTCCAGCCACCCTAGGCAGTGAGGGTAACATGGCTGAGAGACCGGCAGTACTATACTTTCTTCCCATACTTTATTTTAAGGGTCTTTTTAGGTTCTTTCCCTGACTTAGTCCCCAGTGCGTTATAGTCTTTATTGTGCCAAGATTAGACACACATTGTCCCACTGCAGGAGGATAGCAGGTCAATACAAAAGCAAGATGCTTATTCTCTGAGAACTCTTCTGAGATATTACCCCCGAGGGGCAAGCCTTGCCTTTAGCGCCCTGAAGGTTTGCCTTGCCTCCTCTGTCTGCAACCAGCTACATGCTCCCAGATAGGGAAGGGGAGCAAGGAGCTGTAAAGCAAGGAGCTACAAAGCAAGGAGCTGCTTCATTTACTGTAGAAGAAGATATGAGTGGATCTTTTACTTCTGCTTATGAAATCCCATTTATGACAATATTCACACCTACAAGCAGCTGGCACCCTTCTTCGTATGCCAGAGGCTCTACTGGTGATGAGTTTCTGGCTAGGAGCATTACCATTCACAACTGATATGTTAATGCAATTAGAGACAGTGCCAAGTGCAAAGCAGTATTTGTCCTGATATTATTGGTGATAAAGGAGCCTCCTGCGTGAGAAGCAAGTCCATTTCCAATCCATCTGTATCTATATCTAAAAAAGCTTTCATTTTCCTGAGCACTGCAGCAGATTCTCGTGATAAATTGCTGCCATATCTTAGCTCCCAACTACATTACATCCTATTCAAATCCCCTTCATTATAACAAGAAGCAATATGACACCAAAAGCTTGTCTCAGGAATTTATGACACAGTGGAGACTCTTAGATCCACTAAACCCCATTAAAACCGTCTCCCTTATAAAACATACACCTTATTATGCACTTCAGTAGCGGGCAGCAGGTTGCCTTCTGCCAGGGCTCTTATTACCTGTGCAAGGAAGGTACTAGGAGCGCGTGCAAACAATTGAGTCCCCGCTGAAAGCGTGGGGCTGGCACAGCGTCTGCATCTCCTGCCTAGCTCCTGTCAGGAGCTTCAGTTGTGGGGAGGGCTTTGTACAGTCGTCTTTGATTTTAAGTTTGCTTACTAAGCCAAGACAAAAGAAAATGTATCCCATTGGCTAAAGCCAGTCTTTTTTTCAGGTCTCTTTCTGACACAAAGCCTCGAAAAATTGATTTGGGGTGGAATGAAATGTTATATTAAATCCAAAATGAAACATTGTGTTTTGTTTTGTTTAAAGCTATTTAATTAAAATAAATTTACTCTCAAAATCTCTTTAAAAATGTAACCTGGGATTTCAACAATGGAGCAGCAATGCATGCTGATTTGCTGACCTCTGCTTTCAAACTTGCTCTCTGCTTGCAAACATGTTGTTTCAGCCTTTATTTCAAAGGGAAATTTCTGTTCCCAACACTGTTGCCCGGATGTGCTTGTAGCACCTTCTCGAGCCAGGGAAGCAGGAAAAGAGGGGAGAGATGTGGGGATGCTGGTGAAGTACCTGACCAGGCTGCTCTGCAGGTTCAAGCCTCTCTGACCACCTCCACCCCCTATTCACACAGCCTCCCTGCAGCTCACACCATCAGGGCTCATCTTGTGCTGGACAAGTGAAGGCCACCAGGCAGTACCAAGGAGCAGTGAAGCAGCCCTCCTGCAACTGCACGGCGGTTGGGTGTTCCTCATCCCGCAGAGATGGGACGTGTGAGCAGCCCAGGAGACGTTACTAGGACAGATGACCCTTTCGAGCTGGGAAGTTATGGCATGCCTCATCCCTAAGAAAGTGGTTTTGCTTTTCTCCCACACCGCATCGATCCTCTTCCCCCACTTTTCACCTCCCAGCTTTCACACCAAACGCCAGCCTGTGCCCTTCAGGAGTCCAGGTGGCAGCTCATGTCTGATCAGTGTGCTGCTCATTAAACTAGGTAAATATATTTGTGTTTTCCTCTTTTTACCCCTCATTTAGTCTCATCTGACTGTATTGTTTACTGTACTGGATTATGCAAATCAAAATATAACCAATAGTGAAAACAGGAAGGTAAGCAAAGCTTGCGCCCACTCTTCTGGAGCATGCCAAGGACAGGGGTGCAGGCTCCCACCGTGTCAGGACTGGGTCACCTCTGTGCAGCTGCTGAGCCTGATGCGGGTGTGGGTTTATCCCACTCCTGTCCTGGGAGCGATCCAGCCTCCTACCGGCACTGACTCTGCACCCCAAATCAGCCAAAGCAGGATGCATAGTCCCCATCGCAAGCATCCTGTTGCAGGGCCAGCACGCTCGTCTCTGTCCTGCTGCTGCTTCCCAAGGATCTGATGTCACTCAACGGTCCTGCTGGGAGTGTGCAATGAATGCAGCTGTTCTCAGCTTCTCCTCGAAGAAGAGGGATCTGGCTGGGGAACTGGATTAACTCGCTTTGAGGTGAGTGATTTTGTGCTGGAGGTGCCAGAGAGGCAAGCAGGAAGGTGAAATCCTGGAGAAGGGATGAACAGTGAGAAGCAGGAGATATGTCCAGATCACACAGACATGCATAGAATTGAAGAAGAACTTGATGCAGAGCTATCACATGCAGTTGAGTAATCTGTAAATACCTCAAGGTAACTCAAGTGCAGCTAGACATGTTCATGTGGCTTTTAAAGTCATGTAGATCAAGATGAGCAAGTGTGTCGGTGACAGGATGTCATGGATTATTGATGCTGAGGCCAGAAAGGCTACTCTGTCCTCCTTCATCACCAAGGCCAGATAGTTTTACCAAGTGATTCCTGTGTCAAACCTATAATTTCTGGCTGAGTTAGGGCAGATCTTTTAGAAAGACATCCAATTTCAAGTAAAAAAACTCCAAGTGAGGAAGAATCAACCACCTCCTCTGTATGTTGTTTAACGGCTAATTCCCTTCACTGTTGGAATGTGTCTTCTTTTCAGGTCAAATTTGTCTAATTTCAGCTTCCAGCCACCAGATCTTGTTACACCTTTGATCGCTAGATTAAAGAGCTCTCTAGTCTCAAATATATTCTCTTCTGCTGGGTACTTCCAGACTTGTGTCAAGTAACTATTCAAAGTGCTTTTCATTAAACCTTTCATGATAAAACAAGGGGTTTGGGGTTTTGGTTGGGTTTTTTTTTTTTTTCAGTTTCACTAACTTTTGTACCTCTTTCTTGGATTCTTTCCGTGTTTTCATTATGTATGACCCTGGAACTGGACATCGAGCACAGAAGTACTCTTGTTAAAGCAATGCATGGTCCACATGAATGTGAAGCCAGTGTGTGTTGCTCTGTCATTCCCCTCTTTAGGGACTTCAAGTTCGGAAGGCTTCCACCTGATCCCCCTATGGTCTTCTAATCCATGCTCTGTACAGCAGTCCTAACTTGTGTACAAATCTTTTTTCCTAGATGCGTGGATCTTCATTTCATTGTACCAAAATTCGGACTTCTGGAACAAATTCATCCTGCCAAGTGATTCATGCTGCCTTGGTGACATTTGTCTTCCTGCTGGGTTTTATTATCCTCTTTAATTCTTATCTCTAAAGACTGTACGCTCTCTTCCAGGTCATCGATAAATACTGGGCTGTTGGGTCTCTTCAGGAAGACCTAGCACTTATCTGATGATTTGCCCTGGAAAACACTGAGGGTGGTCTCCACAGTCCCCAAGGGACAGCGCATTCCCTACCATCTAGACAGTACCTTTGGACTTTGGTTCACCGATCATCAATACTTTCACCTGCCAGAACATCAAACAGCTTCTACATGGACAAAGAAATGAGCTGGTTGATTGAATGGAAACCAGTGTTTGGACAGATGGGGGTGGATGTGCGTGCACAAGTCCTGCACTAGCAGGAATCTGAAACGTGGCTGTGGTTTGCCTTGGACCTGAAAATTGCTCCCAGGGTCTGTAGGACAGATGTAGGTTTTTAATTACAATTCAGGAAAGCAAAAGGTAGAGGCTCTAAAGAAGGACAAGAGAGGCATACAAATAAGGTCTGACAAGTTTGTCTGGAAAAGAAACAGCTCAATCTGAGTTAGCTGTTCCTAAGTTAAATATAAATGCAAATCTGGGGAAGGTGACTGTGCAGTGAGTGTACGTGTTGTGCCGGCAGGAGGAAGAGGACTGCAAGGAGTGCCAGCCCCACGCAGGGATAGGCATCCAAGGGCTCCGTCTGCAGCCAGCGGCGAGGCAGGTTCCTCCAGGGGCAGGTCCAGAGGTGGGGCTGCAGTGGAAAATCCCAACAGTGGAGAATTAAATCTGCAGAGGTAATCTCTCTCCTTTAAGGCAACCAGAAAACCTGTGTGGTTTCTGGAGGGGCCAGTCCTCCTGTCTGTTTGGTGTTACATTTGGGGATTCCTCCAGCATGGTAAAGGAAGATGGAAGATGATTTATCTGGAAAGTTTCTCTTTAATTACTTCTGCTATTCCACAGCTAAAGCAGCAACCCCAACAGATCTTGTTGCAACTTAGGAAGCAGTAGCAGAAACAAGATGCAGTCCTACAGCATTACTGAAACCTTGAGGGGTTATGGAGAAGATGGAAGATGACTCTTTTGGAGATGCACACCAAATTTCAAGAGGCAACAGGCACAAGTTGCAAGGAAATCCCAGCCGAACATGAGGAAAAGGTTCTTCCCTATGAGGCAGGTCAAACACTAGGCCAACAGCCCAAAGAAGTGGAGGGATCTTCATCCTTGCAAATCTTCAAAATTCTTCAAAATTCAACAGGGCAATGCCCTGAGCAACCTGAGTTGGTTTTGAAGCCGGCCATGCTTTGAGTAGAAGATTGGACTGGACACCTCCTGAGGACTCTTTTAAACAAAAGCATTTTGTGATTCTACAAGTTTCAGGAGCAGCTTTTTCAGCAGTCTCTATAGTAGTGGCACAATGCAGGCCAACAGTGTATCGAAGTGCAAACTGGATTACTCATGCATTACTCCGGATATTCATTACATGTTCCGTTAGGCATATTAAGATCTTGTACTACCATAGAAAATAGACTTAATGATGGACTCAAAGCATCCTGACACTACTTGATTCTCCCGTCCTGCAGCTGTTACTCCAAACTGGGCACTCTGCAGCACAGCCAGCCTGCACAACGAAGAACTCAGTTGCATTTAAAAATGCAAACACCCACTGAATTTGATGCAGAAATTTTGTATTTCCAGATGCAAAATTCTAACAACATCTACATTTTTGATTTTGTATTAGATCAGTCTTGTTGCCATTCCAAAACTCTCACCTAAAGGTTGCTGGATGACTTTGGCATTGCCCAAAATGGCTGGAGCAGCTCAGCTCCCCTGAGGAAGTACAGGAAGCAGTTTGCAACAAGAAAATAAAAAAATGCAGAAGCTGATGATTTTCCTGAAATGGCTGCTAGCGGTGAAAGTTAATTTGTCATTGTTATACTTCAGAGTCTACATCCCTTTAGGTGAATATGAGCATTTCAAGGCAACCCCCCAGACAAACCTAGTTCCCAATTCTAAAATGTTCTTGCTATGTAAAGATTAAAACAATAACATTTTAAGCCTGCAAGCTTAAAATCTGAAGCAGTGGAAGGGGGAAGACTCTGCAACAGTGCAGGAAGCCCTGCTAATGATGTCAGTAAATTGTATCAGAAGGATTCTCTCATTTTGGGAAGAGAGATGTAATAGTGCGGACTATTCTCACTGGCACTAAACTCATTAGTTTGTTTACAGTGTGCCTTCCTGCACTGCGCTCTGATACACTGCAAATCTTATTTTGCCTTTGATATTTTGAGTCGGAAAGAGCAGGGAGAAGTCAAAGATTCCCAGTAACATTTGATCCCTTCCACGTTTTTTTTTTTTTTACAAGGTGCTTGTTAAAGCTTGACTCCTGGTCAAGGCAGCACTGGGGAAACTCCTCATTTCAGAGAAGGACATGCGTGATGGCTAATGCTGAGTGACACGGTGCCGGGGGGACAATGGTGGGAGGCCTGGGGAGACCGTGCTGATAGACAAAAGAAGGGGGAAGGCATGTTTTGTTTGTGCAATGGCCGATGGTTGGAGGGAGGTGCCAAGGGCTGGGTGAGAGCTGTGTGCCTGCAGGAGGTAGTGGCTGAGTAACAGCTCTCCAGGACTCTGCTGGAGAGTGGACCCCCCCTGAGGGCACCCGATGGCCAAGGGCAAGGCGTCAGATGGTCTCAGACGTGAGGCACCAGGGCTGAGAGAGGTGGGACGGAGAGCTTTGGCTCTGCAGGGACAGACTATGCCAAGCCCTGTACCAGACTTCTGCTCTCCGCACCAGCCGTGACACCTCCGAGGCAGGCAGGCAGGTCTGCCTGCACATCAGCACCCGCTGCCTGCCACCGAAATGCCTTATCTGCCTCCGTCAGCCTCCGGCTTGGTGCTCTCCCAGCACATCACTGCCTTCCCCATTTCTCATTCTGCTCTGAAGCACGAGGTGGGAGCTGCCTGCCTGTGCCAGTCACAACCGCAGCAGCAGACAGGAGCTCATCTCCAGCTGCAGGGCCAGCGGGACTCACTGTCCCAGGAGCTGGCTCTGTGACACAACATTTTATTCAAACCTGGATGCCTAGGCAGGAATTTGGTGGTTTTCCAGCACTTAGAAATAGTTCTTCTGGCCCCTGCAGGTGCTCAAAACCAGTGGGAGCTCAAACCTGATGACACTGCAGTGAATGAGTGTCACCCAATGGCAGTTGCCCACCCTTAAAGGAGCTCTGGTTGGGCTGTGACTCATACAACCTGCATGGAGGAAGCTCTGGGATGGACCCAGATGCCAAGTCTTCCAAGTCCTTGCCCTGGGAAGCTGAGCCCATTTCTTCAGGGGCAGGAGTGGAGCAAGTGATTGAAGCAACTCTGACCATCCCATCAACATGAAGATGACTTCTTTGCCCCTTGCCCAGAGGCCCTGGTACCTCTCTACACCAGGCAACGAAAGCCTACTATCATCATCAAATAAATCTCTGGGCTCTGGCAGGCCTGACCCCTGCTCTGGAGCAGCTGGGGCTGCCTGGGGGGTACAGTTTGCACAGGGGTGTGCAGTCATTGCACAGCAGCTTTCCTCCTGCTGGGGCCTCCCAGTGCTCCCAGCTGCAGCAACCAAGTCCTACTGGCTGCTCTGTGGCTCCTTGGTGTATGAAGAGCCTTTCTGTAATAGCTCAGGGGTGCCAGTCTGCTACCAGGGAAGTCAAGGATGTTTATTGGAGTCTGGGGCACCAGCAAGAGAAGACACTCCTGCCTCTTCTTCCAGTAATACAACAGTGCCTGTCAGAATGGGGACTGTGCTGCAGCTATCTCAAGGAGGATGTGAGATTAAGCAATGCTGCAAGACGGTGAATAGGATATACTGAGTGACCTGGGTGAGCTGCAGAAGAGAGGCTCTACCTCCATCCCGCTGGCAACTCCTGGCCCTTGTGAAGCTCCTGTTGGACAATGTGTGTCTGTGGCTGCTGCATGTGAGCCCCCTGCATTAATGAATTTCATGTTTCCTTGGTCTAGGACCATGTTTCTCTTTGGCCTCCCTAACAAGCTTTCCTCAGGGTTGTGCTCAGGAGGGAAGACTTGCTCCCAATCTCCACCATGGTTATATGTGGCCATATAACACAATCAGCTTGCAAGGTTACTTACTCATCTCATTATACAAGCATAAACCCTAGGCAGACAAATATAAAGCAAAATAAGGTTTATGCCTTATGGAGAAAGCTTATTGCATCTCCTAAATTGGAATAAAATATCTACAGGTGAAATACGTCTCCACTATTACAACAGTGCTCAGAGTGGTATGGGAAGGGCTCCCACTGTAATGGTACCAGTAGGGTCAAGGACCAGCCAGCCCAGTGCTGGCATCAGAAGAGCCAGAGGCTGCAATCCTGCACCAGGGAAGCTGGGGCAGTGTGACCTACGGTGGCAGTGGGACGTGATCATTGCAGATGGGTGATGTCTGCTTCTGTAGCCTCAGCTGCACAGTCGTGTGTCTGCCTCAGTTTCCCAACAGCTGGCTTCAAATGACAGCGTTTGCTCCCATGCCAGCAGTTAATGAGATCATGTTTGTACATGGCTTTGAACACAAATGTCTCTGCAACGTGTAAGTGCTAAGTACTATTAGCAACTAACAGCAGTTCTCCTTTGGTACAGGGCTCTGCTGACTTTGCCTGAGGCCATTGCAACCCAGTGAAGCATCACCCTCAGCAGCACTACCTGCACTGTGGCAGACCTCCACATCAGCCAGCACACCCCACGATGCTCTGGAAACCAGCTGGAGATGGAGCTGTGAGCCCAGAATCAAGTGCCTGGCTTTATCCGTGCTGAGGGGTGTCGGTGTAGGAGCTCAGACTGGCTGGGAGATGGGAGCAGGACGATGAAGGCAGGCATCCAACCAGCAAGGTGGGACCAGCAGGGACTGGCATATGCAGACCCCAGGCTCACAGCCCACGCTACCTGGCTGCTCTGGGGAGGACACGGTCAGCGCACTCTGCTGTGTTTGGGCTGGGCTGCAGTGTAGCCTGCAGACATCTGTGCCACAAGGCTGGAGTTAGAGCCATCTCCAAAGCGGTGCCAAATCAACAGTCAGTGCCCCTAGCTGGGCTGTGCTTTCCCTGCAGTGGCAGGGCACGCTGCCTGCTTAACACCCGTCTCTGTCTTAGGAGCCTCCATGCTCACCTTTATTATCATGCTCTTCTCCGTCCTTCCTCCTCATGCTACCTGATCATTTCTGCACTGGATCCTGCCTGGAGACAGATGATGTGCTGGGCAGGAATGGCAAAGTTTATTAAGTTGGGGTGGGAAGCTCTGGCAGGCTGGGTTCACAATTAGGCTCCCAAAGGCAAGATCATAAAGCATTCAGACACTTGGGATACAGGGCTGATTACCAGCATCTTTCATCATTAAATATTAACACCAAGGCTGCTTAAAGGCCAGTGAAAGAATTATAGAATTTAATACCTATCACGCTCTATCAATAGGCCGGGAGAAATATGGTCCTTTCGCCTATGTTTTTTTTTTAATGCTTCAATGTAAACTAGAAGACTGGCAAAATTAAACAGCACAATTCTTGGTTAGGAGCCACTGGGAATTGCAAACAGGGAGCACCAGGGATCAGACTTGTTTGATATGCTAGGGGAGCGAGCTCATTAAAACATAGGCATTGGTACCAGAAGGAGAGGAAATTAAAGCATAATTTAAGAAAAGAAATCCATCTATGGAGAGTGGCCCCAGCCCCTAGCACTCCCCTGTGTGGCTGTCTGCTCCCTGGGACCCCAGCCAGCTCCAGCCTGGTGGCCTGGGCAAAAGGAACATCTGCACGCACATCTGCAAAACTACCCTGACTGCGCTGAGACACAGGACACCGTGTGAAATCCTCCCTGGTGTCTACATACCCCTTTGCCATTCTATGCATATGGGGTGCGATGGCAAGGACACACGTCTGGGGCTTGCCACCATTGTTTGTGGCTCCTTTACCCAGAGCAGAAAGCTGGGAAAAGTCCTGGCAGCCCCCCAAAATCTCATGCTCTTCTTGTGACAGGTTATTTTTTTTGCTTCCTTGTTTTGCGTTATTGTGCTAAGTTGTATTAGGAAAAGGGTGCCTGGGTCGGGTGGCCCTTTTGGGATGGGCTCGAAGCATTGGAGGGGGCAGGAGGGCTCAGCCAGAGCACACTGCCGCTGGGGCCGTCCTGCAGCACAGCCGCGAGCTGCAAATCCACCGTCCCCAGAGCTGCAAAGGTCCCATGGCAGGACAACCCAGGGACTGCAGGCTCCTGAACCGCCCGTGGAGGGGGACTTGTCCACCACGCAGGGAGAGCTCAGCACAGCCCAAATAGCTCAGAAAACCTCACCAGCTGCTAAAAAGCTGTGGGCTTAAAACCACCCATGCCTCGCTCACAGTCATATCATCACCACCATATTACAAACTGCTCCTGATGTAGTGCTCTGGGAAGAGATTTAAAGCATGTGCTAATACAGACGCATGTTTTGCATGAAAAACCAGGGACTCATGGGGGTCCCATGTGCAAGGCTGGCCCACGGCTGTCCTCTGGCAGTCTACCATGCCGCTGCTTTCCCCAGCCTCACCCTTCCACTCCTCCTGCAACCCTCCTTCCCGCTGTACACAGTAATGAATTGTTGCTGCTTGCTCCCTCGTTGCGGGCAAGGCAACAGAGCCAATCAATACAGTAATCAAGCAGCCTGAGAGAAGCCAAGCGGGTGCCTTCCTACCTCTCTGTTAGCAAACACGGAGCACACACAACTGCTGCTGCTGCCGGCGCAGGCACAGCCAGGTGTCCATCCAGGCTGAGATCTCCCCAGGCTATCCTGCCCTCTGCTTTTCCTCCACCAGCCCTGCTGATGGCTGCACAAACATTTCACATGGCCAAGTCAATCTGCAAAGCCACAGCTAAAATTGGAGCTGGATCACTTAATATCTGTGAGCCAGCACCTCCCTAAGGCTGCCCTAGTGTCAGAGTCTGGCTTTTCCCTGTAGAAAGACAACCCTGGCTCTGTATTTTCTTGGATGTGGACAGTGCCGTGCTACTGAGACTGTGATGGCTGCAGTTGAACACGTAGCATCTGTATGGTGGGATGCTTGCTCCAGCTCAGGGATGGGATGCTACCATCCTGCTAAACTCTCTCCTGGCCCATGCCTCCCTTGCCATATGGATAAAGATGGCCCAGAAGATTTTCCTATGCAAAATCAATGTATTTTCCCCAGTTGTATTTTCTATAGAAGCACCAGGACTGATTTGACTCCTGGACAGCAAGGTGCCCAGCCTGAAGCTGGAGAAGTAAAACCATCAGCAGAGCTGCCATCCTACCAAGCGTTTTTCAGGCATTGGTCCCTTATAGCCACACTTCAATAGTAACTCGGACACCAGGGCTATTGCATCAAAACAGTCATGCTCACACTATTGTAAGCATCATGTCAGTATAAACTCAAAATGCTGGCTCACACCAGCCAGAAAGTATTGATGTGCAAACTTTGTACCACCAGGTTTTGTGCCAGATCACATATCACCTGTCCTCCCACAGGCAGCATAAACCTGCCGTAAACCCATACCTGTGTTACATGCTCCATATCACACACACCAGAAACGTGATCATGTGCCTGCATGTCTTCTGGAGTTGATTTTACAATACACAGGCATGTGTCCTAGGCAAGTAAGCCGCTAAAATGAGACTCAAAAAATGCACAGTTACTTCAGTTGCAAAGGAAAATCAGTGGCATCGTTGGAGTTCTGACTCTCCAGCGGTTTCTGGCTCAGGATTTCACTGCCCTGGGACATATTCCCTGCAGGGAGCTGGGAGAAAGACTCCTGGGCTGTTTTGGTCTCTGATTGTCTGCAAGTGTTGAGCCTGGCCCTTTGACACAAAGCAGAGCAGTTCAGGGCCTTGTGTAACTCATGGCAGCCAGCTCAGTGAATCCCTGAGCATAGTCAGGTTGTGATTTTCCATGCTTTCTGCATGCACACAACTGGAAATAAGAGCACGTGAGCTGCCAAAGCCCAGGGGTGACTGACATAGGAGCACAGGCACCTGCATGGGTCACAGAGGCTGAAAAAGGGGTTGCACACAGGGTGTTAGTCTGGAGAAGCTGTAGGTGTCTGCAGCTAGGTATCCTTTATTCCTTCAAAAACCTTTCCCCTGCCCTCCTTTTCACGCTGCTGCTGTCATCTCCGTTTTTACTCATTACTCTTTCCCATTAAGGCTCTATAGCTCTGCTGCCCTCACATGCTGCCCTGCACCCTCTGAGTGCCGGGTGCTGCTGCAGCTCCCCGGGGCTCCCCCCACACGCACACCCCACCAGGCACTCGCTGAACTTGCCCAGCCGACCCAAAAGCAAGGAAGAAACAGGTTGCAGAGTCAGAAAGGCAAATCCAGACATGACTGACTCCAGGGAGCCTGATTGAAATAACTAATTAGGTTCTCACAGCCATTCGCCTTGCAAGAATAAAACCATATCCCACTCCATATTTTCTAATGAATCCCGCTCAATGTTTTCTAATGATTTGTTTAACCGAGTTTTCGGTGTCTCCAGGCTGCAGTGCATGCGTGGCCCTGTGCAGCCTACCCCAGATGCTGGGGGAAGAAGCTTTTGATACTCTCTCAAATTTACCTTTCCCTGCTGGTATGAGGGTTTTTTTATGTTTCCCATCATGGTAGTGCAAATTCCATCTCCTGGTGCCATACAAACCAATCACCCCCCTTCCCTTGTTTACACTATTTAGATGCATACAGATGGTTATAATTTTTTCTTCTCTTTTGAGCATCTCTCAGGGAATCTAAATAAGTGAGCTCTTTTCTTCCCCAACTGGTGCAGCCCACCATGGCCCCACAAAATGATGCTGGGGCTCCGGACTCACGTTTCGCATCCCGGGAGCTGCATTCCCATTACCCACAACTACTCTGATCCCACAAACATTTATAGATGCAAACATCTTCCCAGCTGCAGAAAGTTATACTGAACTCAGGAGGACTGCCTGTAAATAATGTTATTCCTGTGTAGAAGTATTAGGCATATTTTGATCAAAACATCTATTTTAATTGTTATCTTCAAAGGCAGTCACTCTGCAGTGATTTTTCTTTTAAAATTATATTGTTTATTGCTTCGTGCTCCATTATCTCTTAGCTGTGTGGAGATACAGGTTTTTTCTATCTGTGCTGTTATTTTACTAGTGGCTAAGGTCATACTAACTTATAAGAGTTGCCAAAATCATGTTTCTTTCTCTATATACATATTAATACCCACACTTGACTTTTTCCAGTGTTTTATTCTTCTCCATTGCACGTATCTTTCCCCGGAGAATTGCCAGTGTGGCAATAAATCACTGCTAATTCTCTTCCCTGCTACTCACACCCCTTCTTTATACAAATTTAATTTTTCACACATTCATTTGTATACTGCTTATGAAGAATGCTTTTTTTAAAGAACACAGTCTTTTCCTAGTCACCCAATTTTTTCCCTTCCCTTCCTCTCTTCCCTTCCCTCTCCTTTCCTTGGAACGAAGTACCCCAACAACTCTGAGCTGACATTGATTTCACACCCCTCCCTGTTATACTACAATGGTTTTATTTTCTCTGAGATAGTTTTGCAGAAGGTCCCTTTTCTGTGCTGCACGCCCGTGGCTGTACCATTAGCTCACACAGCTTCTTTGCCTGTTATTTTTTCCTCCAAGTCTTAAGAAATTCCAAGTCGCCTCCTGCTATTCCATTTTGCGTAGAAGTTTTGTAAACCTTGGCTCTTTGAGTGCCCGTACTGAAGTCATACTGTCTGTGTCTTTTCTTCTTGCATCTCTCATTCGCAGCAGGTCTGTAGTCTGTTGTGACTTAATTACAGTGCCTTTTAAGATTCCTCTGGGAGCTGTGGCACTAGTGGATTTTAATATCCCACCCATGACAACATTGTTATTGGTATTATTACTTCTACTACTATAATTAGTATACTATGGCCAGAACGAGTGGCTCCATACAGGTCAGGCACATCCCTGATTCAAGCAGGTTAGTCTAAGAAATCAAATGCAGGCAATAATTGAAGACAGAGATGCTATGCCTGCATGCTGGAACAGCAAGCATGTTTGTCATTAATAAATTGCAACACGGTTCGAAGCAGGGCTCCTGCTGACTCGGATGCTGCCGGGGAGGAGCCGGCCTGGGAGGGAAATGGGGAGCCGGGGCTGCTGCAGGAGGATGCTCCAGCAGGGCATGGGGCGGCTGCTGGGGAGTGCTGAGTGCTTTAGGGATGAGTTTTAAAGAGCGTCTTTCAACCAGCATGACTTTCTCAATGTCAAACAAGGTATTGCCCTGCGCCCACAGCCAGGTCAGCAGAAGCACCTTGCAGCAAGGCTTACCACTGGGAGCTTCGGTCATACATGCGGCGTGTAGCCTGGGTGCTGCTCTTCCTAACTCAGTTTAGAGAGCAGAGGTGGCCAAATGGCTTCTGGGGAATAAAAATATTCATGGCGTTGCCAGGCCACTTCTGTCTCACTCTGGCACTGCACCTCCACCAGCCCCAGTGAAAGCAAGCTGCTTTTCTGGGTAGCACTTGGGCACCTTAAAGCATTCAGAGACACCCGGCTTTTCAGTCTATGAACTCTGCAAAAAAAAAGTCAAACCCCACCCCTGTGGGCTGCATGTTAATCTCCACACTCACCCAGGGGGATCTCAGCTGGAGGCAGAGGGATGTGTGCGTGTCCCGTGCTGCCGAAGGAGCCTGCCAGAGCTTGCTGTGCACGGAGGAGCCAAAAAGCACCATTTCTATGGGAACATATTTTGGGTTTCCAAACCTGTGCCCACCGTTCAGCTGCTGCCCCCTCCAAGCTGTGGAACATCCAGAAATCCTGGGAAAACAGCCAAATTTCTTTTTTACTGGACAATAGTTCTGTTGAGGTGAAGATGCCCAAGGAAATCCTCATGTGGGATAATTTGAGAGCAGTGAAGCACGGCAGACTTGTACTGACTGAGGTTGTCACCCTATAACAGAAATCACTACTGTACAAGGGGGATTTTCAGCAGCAGAAAGAAGAAACTGGGGAAAATCCTGTTCTGAACAGCATGGATGGTGCTATCATATCTCCCAGCAACATTCACCAAAAATTAGGGACCAAGGTGAAAAGATGCTAAAGAATAAGAAATTCCATAAAGAGCCCTTCCATTTTTACAAGTGGAAAAAAAAATATATGCCATCAAAGACTAAATGCCAGTTTGAAGAGGCATTCATACGTACTTCAAGGAACAGCTCCAATATAGAAAACAAGAAAGGAACATTTCTGAGAACTTCAATTAAGTGCAAGGTAACTTGGAATCATTCCCATCCGTTCCTTAAATTTTCCAGACTATCTTTTCTCTTTTATTTTATGTACGGCTCTCAGAAAGGCTTTGCTACATCAAAGATACTTTTTGTCTCCTTTGTTCAAATGTATAAATTTGCCTACAAAAATTAGAAATATCATCAACAGTGAAAAATAATTTATTTGTAAAAGGAACTAACTTTTGTTTGAACTAGAGCTGGGAATTGAGATAATGTCTATGAATATGTGGAATGAATAGATGGAAGTATCTGAATTTATGGAAATACATGAATTCTCCTTCACTGATAGAAAATTACAGTCAGGGCCCTTTGCAAGCCAAATTAATATTCAACATAATCTCATTGCCACACAGGAACCCAAAGAGACAATTGATCTTGTTTCCACTAAAATCAATGGGAAAAACTCACCAAGTAGGTCTTTCAAGAGAGGAGCGCAGCCAGCGTGACACCTGAGCTAACACAGATTCACACCTTCTGCCTGCGTCCAAGAAGCTTTGTTACTTCTCGGATTAGATTTCAATTTATGATCCCATGCCAGGTCCTTATTTTTCTGCTTTAAGTCACATACATAAAGCTCCATGGGAGCATCAGTAATTATGCTTATCACCCAGAGGTCACCTTTTTAGATGTATTTTCTAGATCTTCAATCTCCTTCTAAAGTAAGATGTTTTTCTTAATCAAGGTTGCCATGAGAGGCTCAGCACTTGCAGTCTCGCATGGAGGAATATTAGTGCTACCAGACATTATTTTTTATTTCTCTTTCAAATGCATTGATTTTTTATCTATTTTATTCCAAGAAGGAGCTGTGGCATCTATTTTACATTCCAAGACTGCCTCAGGAGTTGTAATAACTTGAAGCACTTGATGTTCAAGCCAGTGTATAGCAGGAGCTGAGTTAGATTCGCAGTCGGTCCTGCCAGCTCAATGTCTTCAGCATCTGCTGAGAAAAGGGAAAACGTGGCATCTCACAGCCTCCTGGGACAGCTGGGTGGTTAGGCCCAGAAGTCAGTGTCACTGGGCACATATTGGGGATGATCAGCATTCCTCCCCAACAGGGCTGCTGTTGCTGATTTATTAATGTAACAGTTAAAATCAAACCACCACGGGAGAGTATCTAAGTCAGCTACAGCCAAGATAGGCATGCTAAAGGCAGGCGACTTTTTCCCTTGATATACGAGCAATCTCCACTTCTCGAAACAGATCCCAAACTGTGTAACACAGAGGAAAAAGAGACTTGGCAAAGATTACACAATTCAACTTTTGCGTGGTAGAGAGTTACACTTGCATAAGAGGCACAGAGGAGAATGGGGCTTTTCTGAATTGGGCAATGATGCTTGCATGGGGACAAATCAATTTAGAAACTACTCGCAGTGACCCAGGATTACAAAACAAACAATGACAGTCACTTGCAAACTCACAGCAGCCTCCCATCCCGGCTGCAAAACACGCTGTGCTTTGTCATAGGAAGAGCCTGCTGCTGGCAAATCTTTATTCTCATGTCTGAGGTGCTCTGTGTGGGGGCAGCAGCTGGGCAGAAATCTCAATACAGATATAATAAAATAAAACAGTGCCAGGAAAAAATAGCGCTTAAAGCACCAGCCTCATTGTTTAGGGAAAATCAGGCTGGGATAAGACACTAAAATAACAGCTTCTACTTTTCCCAGTCTTTCCTAGCAGGCATGGTTTGGCCACAGGTCTCTGAGTAAGCAGTACCTGCCTGGTTTCAGGACCCTCTTGCTGGAGCAGGAGGTTGTTTTGGCACGCCAAGGTGATGTGCCTCCTGCCTGGTTATCCAGTGGTGCCTGGGTGGTGGATGGGTACCCATAGGAAGTTTCAGATGGGCCTTGTGGCCACCACAATAAAGAGGGGGTAACTCCAGGGAAGGTATCCAAGCCTAAAAAAAAGGAAGAAAGGAGAACATGGGTTCCCCTTGAGCTTGAGAAAAAGGAAAAGAGCAGGAGCTTGGAGCAGGCAGCAGACTGAAAGCAGACCTAGAGTGAGAGTGGGGAGCTGGGACCAAAAGCAAGCTCCATTGGTCACTACCGATGCACACTTTAACTCAACATTACTTAGAGACTGGTGGCTTTGGAAAAGAAACCACAAGTAATTAACCTTGATCTGCTAATGGGTCAGCTCAGCTGAGAGCATTGGTTTTGTTGATAGGGATTATGTAAAGAGTATAACAACCAATACAGACAGAAGTGGCTGAAAAAGCTGAAAAATGTTATAAGGATGATCTGAAAGTAAGTTTATGATGGGTAAATAGTGATGGAGAAGTTCATTATGGCTGGAGCCATAATGAACTGCAGCTGTCAAACCTGATGTAGACGTGGCAGGGATTTGTGAAGGGGGTGCATTTAGGAGGTGCCCCACTTCTGCCAAGATCACACCAGTGCTGCCTCCACCAGTGCAGTTCCTGAGTCCAGACAGTCCTAGTCTTCCCACTTTAAAGAAGGGGTGATCAAGGTCTTCTGTGGCATGGTATGTCCACTCCAGAACCTCAGGACAAATGCAGAAGCTGATTGCAAGGAGCAGGCCAGATCTCATTTACCTCGTACCAAAACCTTCAAAGTCTTACTCAAATGAGTGCTTCAAGTTGTGCACAGGGTGTATTAGAAGCCAGACCAGGATGGGTGCAGTGTGCTTCAGGAACTATCTTCTGCAGAATGCCTGGGGACACTGAGCAGCACAAAGGCTAATGAACATCTATGCAACCCTCCTGTTAGCTAGGTCAGAAGTCCAGAGCACTACGTCTTAGACTAAAGATCTCTGACATTGAACAAGAGCTGTTGAGGGAGACAGGATGTTCTCCTGACACAAGTGAGATTACCAGAGTTATGACAACTACTAAAGACAGGACTTCAGAATAGAAGGACCAGTGGTCTGGACCACCAGGATCATCCTTCTGCTGTGCTGTTGGGATGCTGATAATAAAAACCATAGTGGCATGTTCTGGGTAAAAAAAGAAACCTTTAAGGACCTCCTGCAGTTGCTTGGGCACAGTTCTTCATAAATCCTGTTTGGTAAGTAGTGAAACAACCAGATGACCATGTGCCTGACACCTCAGCTATAGATTTTTCTTGATCAGGGCAAACGGTCAAGTTTGAGACAGGCGGTGTCAATGCACGTGTCAATGCAATTCTCTTACAGCTGTTCCCAAGCATGGATGTGGACTGGTCCCTTTAAGCTGATCAGAGTGAATCCTGTCCTTGCCCTTGCTGCATCTTGACCTGCTCAGATGAATGTAAAGGTGTAAATCTGTGTCTATGCAGGTGCTAACTTGGGGTTTGGCAAATTGTACTGATTCACTTGCATAACCTGATTGAGGGGCTGCTGAGGTAGCTCTCATTTCTCATGAGGCCACAAGATAAAATATCACTCCATATTCCAGCTTTCCTCCACTCTCCTCTGACATGGCACTAAATGGCGTGGGAGGCAGAAAATATGACATCATTTTTCTTTAAAAAGGGCATAAGGAACTGGAGACAAGTAAGTGTACTTTCTGTGACAGGCAAATCGGAAGAAACTGTAATATACAACAGAATTAGCAGGAGCCTAGGTAGATCTGGATATATTGGGGAAGAGTCAACATGGCTTCTCCAGGGGAAGTCATATCTCATAAATCTATTAGATTTCTTTGAAGGTGTCAACACAAGTCCAGGCAAGGATTAGCTGGCTGCCATAGTTAAATTTCATTTTCCAAAAGTTAGTTCAAGGTCTCTCACAAAAGGCACTTGGAGACACTATGGAGTATGAGAGGAAGCTCCTCCACAGATTATAAGTGATTAAAAACATGTAACCAAGGGAAGGGTAACTGATCAGTGTTCATGTTGGCCAAAGACCAGTCACCGGGTCCCTTGGAGGCCTGTCCTGGGATCTGTACTGTGCGACACTCATCAATGATCTGGAAAAGTGGTGAATAATGAAGTGACAGTGTTTGCCTATATGACAAAATTATTCAGGATCATGAAATCTAACACTGACAGTGAAAAGCTCTAGAGGATCTTCTGAGACTGAGTTACTGACAATAAAACAGAAGATGAAATTCAGTGTAAATACATGTAAGGTAATGTCAGGGAAGGTGAAAAAAAATCAGAATGGCAACCAATTTTAAACAGGCAATGATTAGCTCTGAATTAGTTACCACTGCTCATCAAAGAATTCACAGACCACCGCAGAAGGTGCCCTGGGAAAGCTGCTCAGACCTGCCCCTGGTCAAAAAGCAAGGGGGATGTTAGGATCACTCAAGAGAGATATAACAGTACAGGAGTTGTCATCATAACCATCATGGAGATCCACGATCCATCTTTATTTTGAATATTGCATGTATGTCTGATCCTGCATCTCATAAAGGACACAGTAAGGAAAAAAAAAAACCAAACCAAAAATGTAAAAGGGCTGACCCAGTGATGTTCCTGATGCTGAGAGTCTGAACAGACCAAGGTTATTCAGCTTGGATAGACCATGGAAGTCTATCCGAAGTGTTTTGGAGAAAGAAAATTGGAGCTGGTGACTCCCTCTTTCCAGTATCATAATAAGAAATGAAAGTATTGGGAAGCAGATTTAAAATGACTACTTGGAAGCACTTTTTCCGCACAGGGATTTGTGTATGTCAGAAGACATGTGGTATGTTCAAGGCAGGCAGGTCTGTCAGACACAGCAGTCCAGCTGCAACCAGCAGCTCACCATGCTCCATGGACTGCCAGATGCTGCCGTGCCAGAAGCACTCACTGCTGGACTGGTTTTCACACACTTTGCTGCAGTTCATGTTGCTGGCCACAGTTTCAGGCAGAACACCAGGCTTTGCAGATATTTGGTCTGTCCCAGTACGGTTGTTTCGCTGTCCTCATGGTGATGAACCCAGGACCTTTTAATGGGTGTCCAAGGTTAAGCCACAGAAGAACCCACTTGCTGGTCACTGTGCCTAAAATGAGGGGCTCAGAGAGTGCAGCTCAAATGCTCTTCTGTATTTATCACCCAAAGCAGACCTGTAGCCCATCTGGCCTCAGCAGAAATGCTGTAGCAATCTGCTTCAAGTTCAAATCTAAGACAATGTGGGAAAATGCAGCTGAGAAGCACAGCAAAGGAAATCTTCATTTTTCTCCTGCACATAAGGCAAAGAGAAAAAAAATATTTTTTTATAAAGACCAGAATTATTTAAACATGAGTTTGCTACAGGAGCTAGGTCTGTAGACAAAAACTCAGAGGACCAGATGAAAGCGTGTGCTGTAGAGCACTGAAAGGATGCACAATGAGAGGCCACCTTTGCTGCCCCATCTCTTGAGGCCAGGCAGGAGGGACCGCTGCCAGTCCTACTCACTGCTGAATTCCAAAGTGCTCATTTCTCTTTGGGATGCTGAAGTAGTACTCAGCTCCCCTATGTTTGGCTCTCCTGTATGCAGTGTTTAATTCCTGCCTTTCTTCTTTTTTCCAGAGAGACACAATTAGAAATAACCTGTCAGGGTAAAATAACCAAAACTCACACTCCGTCTAAAAGTCTATTTCAAGAAGAAAGAATATTGCGTGTAAAGAAAACACTCACCAGTGAGGCTTGACATCAAAAGTCCATGTTTTGCATGGACTAAATAGAAGTATTCATTTTTCATACATGCACAGATTCACACTGACACCAGTTAGACTTTCATACGAGCATACTTTGTTTACTTAAAAGCTTGAAGGAAGGGAAAATGTCACAAATGCTCATGTAAGCCTGCATGTGCACCAATCGGACACATCCAGCATGGCTGTTTGTACAAGCAAAGATCTCCCAATAGGCCAAGAAGCATTCGCATAAATCATCTGCCCAATCATTTAAGAGAATGAATAATTCATAGGAAGGCAAATGTGCTCACAAGCAATTCATATGAAGAGCTAGGAGCTACATTCAAGGAATGGATTTGCTGTTCGCTGTCTCTGTGAACCTGAACATGCTTTTCCTTGGCTCCTGACTTCCATGAACCTGGAGCAATTCTGTAGCTCCATCCCTCAAAATGTCACTGATTGTCACCCATCCCGAGCTGCTTGTCCACTCCCTGCACCTGTCCCAACAGATGAAAGAAACAGCGTCTCCCACAAGCAGTGGTGCTAGTTAGTATGACACATCTAAATTACTTAACGGGAGTAATTTCATTGCTGCTTTCTTCATTTCTTTTTTCTTGAGGCTGGTGATGGAGGCACAGAACTGGTTTGCTTGAGCTGTACAGCTTACCAAGACTTGTGTTAGTCCACATTGAGTATGTGCATTTTCTGCCCTGTGGTTTCTCTGTTTCTCCAGCTGTGAAATGGTGAAGAAAAGACTGAGCAACTGGAAAGTTGTTTGCTATCTAGGTGGAACACGGGCTTTATATCAGCCAAGCTCTACTTCTCTACCCCCAGTTCTATTTGAACCTAAAGGTGGTGGGATGGTGCTGGGACAAACAGACGGGCAGATGTGCTCCCTGCAGTGCTGGGTCTACCTTGTCCTGCCCCAAGCCCTTACCTCCAGCACCACCAGCAGAGGTAAGGGGGTTCTATCAGCTTCCCCTCATCTAGAGAAACAGCCTTTAGGAGGGAGCTGACAGGGAACACCAGTCAGCCAGGAACCCTTGTGCTCTCGGGTACCCTTGATACCTTTAGTCACATCTTTTGGAGGAAACCAGTTTTTTCAGTGTCAGGTACAGCAGAACTGGTCCAGTTCTCTTTAGTCTTGCATGAGATGCAAAATATAAATAGGAGCAAAAGGTTTCCTATAGATATATATCTGTCCTCCAAAAAATTTGCTGTGCGGCCTCAAGTAATATTGCAGGCTCAGCTATCAATTCTGTTTTCCAGGACCCACTTAGAGGATCATTCCTAAATCTTTTGAGAAATTATTGCCAAGAGAAGCGTGTTCGTCCTGCAGCTGCTCAGATCCCCAGGCAACAACCATTTCTAGAAATCAAAACTGCCCTTCTGCTAAGGAAACTCTCTCGGAGAGATGTGGCTTCTCTAGAACATTTCAGACCTAGTACTATCCTTGGACTGCAGGAGAAAAATAGACCCCTTGCCCTGACCCAGGGCAATGATCTTTACCAGTCTATAAGCTGCACTTGTCCTGCTGTCCATCTGCATGACCGGCTGCTGACACACCGTGTGTAAACTTCTCCCTCCGTGTCTAGTCCCCGGTGTTCAGAAACACTAATTACACTGAGAGCTGATGAAATATGATTACATTTTTCTCTTCATTAAACATGATATAGAATCATAATTCACACATATAAAATTGTTTTATTCCTTTTTCCTGTTTGCTTTGGAATTATTTCATGGTCTCGACAATGTAGGTTTAGCAATGCTGTCTCTTCTTCAGAGCCAGTCAGCCGCCAGTACCCTGCAATTTTAATGATCTAATCCGACAGCTAGCATGCTTTAATTTAAAGTTTTATTAACGACCACTTTCTACCCTCAAAGACTATATTAAAATTTGTTAATGGAATTGGAGATTATAAATGCCCCACTGCAAGGCCCACTTGTGCTGTTCTGCACCACCCCCTTTAGAATTCAGAGCAATCCTATTAACTCTTCTTTATGTTTTGTATAGGTCATTTTGATTGCAGTTTTTTGTGTACTTCCCTTATGAGATAGCGTTCCCCGAATCTAAGCATTTGAAAGAATATAATTTTACAAAAGATCACATATTTCAGATTCATTATCCTTCAATAGTGAGCTTAAAATTTAATTTCTTTGACTTATTGCAAATTTTTTTGAGTCTACCGGGGGAATGGAAATGAATTCTATGGGCAGCGTCAGACCGTGTGACAGAAACGACAGAATCCACCCCAACCGCTGTTGAAAAAGGAGAGGAAGAAGAGGAGAGAGGAGGATGCAAGGACATGTGCCATTCATAGGCTTAAAGTTGCAGGATCAGGACAACCAGTTGCCCTCTACATGCTTGGAAGTGTGAAGCCCTTTGCACAAAACACATTGCTTTTTCATGCACCCTGTTACCATGTGAAGGCTGTCTCTGTTAGCCTGGACTTTGAATGGGCATCTTGAGAACTCTTCACTAGGTCTCCCAGACTCCACTTGTGCATCAGGGCCCCACGTTCAATGTACCATGAAAGGGATCCCCCAAACCCATTATTTATTTTATTTAAGGAGTCAGTAAAAGCATCACCAGTCTCCAAATCTCCACAGATCCCAGCACCAATGGTTATTGTTTGCAGTGTGTCTCAGGAAATGCACTATTAATCATTTGTTGTATAGACTTAATTTCTCACAATTCTCCCCTCTTTATTTTCTGCTGCTATTGTTCCTTTCTCCTGCTTAAACATTTCAGCCACCCAGTGAAAAGGCAGAAACAACATCAGGTTCTCAAGAAACCAAACAATCAATCAGTTCACCAGCTTCACAATAGGACTCAATGGGAGCAGCAGGGCAGCTGCCTGTTGTTCGAATATCACTCACCCGAAAGCTTGGCCAGTATACAGAAAAAGCAGTTATTCACAGGAAAAAGAGGTAGGTGAAGGACACAGAGAGGGATTTCTATGTGGAAATTTTTACATTAGAGAAGTTTACACTTGAGCTACTCATCTGGTCTCCTTTTACAGCTGATGAAAGGACATTGAAACGTAGGGTGCAACTCATCTGACACATTTGAAATATCAACCCCAGGACAAAATGAACAAGCTGTGCTGTGAAATGCCCATTTCTCTCCAGCCTCCCCTAAAAACAGCCTGAACAGCTGAGTAGGGTACAGCTTAGCCTTCTAAAGTTAAGGGAAACATACTCCCTTCTCTGTAGGGAGTGCCATGATCAGATCCCCATGGAAAGCATTTTTCTGGCTGGCAGGTAAACCCTACTGCCCCAATCCCTGGATGCTCCAAGCTTTGTATGCCAACTGAGTGTAATCAGTGGCAGGGAAGAGCACTGGACTTCGTGGAGCATCTGAGACAACACCTTTTACAGCAGATTTATGAGATTTATTGTTTGCTTACCTCCTGCTTGGCTGTGGCAGCCCATGGTGCCAAACAAATCAGTGTTGCTGGTGGGTAGCCAGTTCCTCTCCATCTTCCCCTCCTCAACTTCATACTCATTATCCTTCATACTGTTGTTCTTCATGTAAGCCCTTTGTCCTGCGGATGAGTTCCCCTACCACTGTGGCATTCACATACTCAGTCCTTGGGTGGCTTTTCCCTGTCCCCACCTCTCCACTAGCAAGGCTTTTGTAATGCACAACGTAGACTCTGGGCCCTGCTCATTTCTCCCTTTTTCTTCTGAAATCCTTCCAAATTGTCAACACCTGTGCAGTGTGAGGCCTCCAAACCCACCTGTGACATGGATGAGGTTCCCATTATTGAGGCACCCTTCACTTGGGAATACTCATGTTGCTTAGTGGGTAGGATTTCCCCATCCATAGGTCCTGATCCTGCTCCTCACAAAGTCAGGTAGACCCTCCTCTGTTTGACAGTGCTTAGCCCACTTTTGGTTTCATACAGGCTATTTGCCACGGAGGTATGCAGCCAGTGTACACAGTGGAAGTGTAGAGAAAAATCACCTGGACCTCCCTATCTTGATGCTATGTGACCTGAAATCAATTACACTGAAACACTCAGTGGTGGGACGTACAGCAAGTTGGGTATTTTTCACTCTCAATGACCTAATGCTCCCGCATGTTGTTTCTTGCTGCCAGCTCCTCCCCAGCCCTTGCAACCCCATCAGTAAGCTTCATCACTGTTGGATCCAGCCCACCTCTGCCCTGCGACCTTGCCCGCTTTGGGCCGGCAGCCTGTTACATGGTCAGGAAAGGCAGAGCATCTCACCATGTCAGGAGCACAGCCCACCAGCCTCGGCATCCCGGTTTGCACATGCCAGAACTTGTGCCATGATTTAATGGTCACATCCACACCTAAGAGGCTACATTAAATTGGTATATTTGTTTCGTTTGCTGGCTCCTTATACACCACCCGACCAGGGCACGGAAACAATAGCACATGACTGGAGAATTCAAGTCAAGCTGGCGTGAATTGTGAGCACGCAGTTCAGAATTTATCTTTTGTGAATATTTGTGTGTTAAAGTTACAGATTTGCTTTTTCACCATATTTGCAATAGCACTGCTCAAATATTTGTGGAGACTGAACACAGCCTAATTGAAATTCAGTTGAATTCAAATTAATATTCATGATTTTTTTTTTCCTTGCACTCTTCGTTCGGCTCTAAATGGAAGCAGTTTCCTGCTGCAGAGGGGGCAGCTGTAAGCTGGTAGACTCCTGTAAGGGTGAAAAGTTTGGCAATCCAATTTGAATTTCTTGAAGCAGCCACACACTGGATGTCACTGCTATCTACATCGTTTGCATGTATTGACAGGCAGGTCTTGAGCTCAATCAGTTTATGCCTGTGTCGGGTGGGTGCTGATTGCTGGAGATTTGCAGCACCTCACTCCGCATCGTTGCTCACACCACCTGCTCCTTCCTCCTTGGCACCCAGCTCCCGTCACTGACGGTGGCCTCCGCACCATTGATCACTCCAGCTCACAGCTCCGCGCCTTTGCAAGGCTGCCCTCCAAGCAGCAGCCAACCTCCCGCTAATTTAGCCCCCGTGAAAGGCACGAGCACGCCATCAACACAGAGCGGTTGGGACTTCTCCGGGAGAGAAGGGCAGAGATTTGTGGCTCTCTGGAAGTGGAGAGGGATTTGGAGATGTTGCTTATTTGTAGCTGTGCAGGAGCAGGGCTGAGCTCACTGAGACCCCAAGCCCATCAATTGCTTTCATGATCATAGCTCATGTGATTTCTATTGAAGGTGAGCTGATATTTTTAGCAGAATGTGATGAAACCCCACACTTCTATAAAGCATCATTTCCAGACCTTATCCACTTTCCTGTGTCTAGTCAGACTGCTGCTCTCTGTCTGCCACTAAGGAAATCTTGCATGGGGAGATTAGAGATGCCTGGCACAGTAAAACCTTCCTCCAGTCACCCAGGAAACATAAGACATTTTTCTTCTTCTTTGGAAAAATGTGGAAATTAAATTGGAAGCACTACATGGATGCAGCTCTACCCAGATAAACTCACAGACTGTCAGGATGCAGATGTTCCTGTGGACTATTACTGCTCACGTGCTTTTCAGAGCATCCCAGGTAGTCTGAAAGTGATTTTCATCAGGTATTTATGGTCCCCAGTAAAGCACTAAGATAGAAATATTATAAACTGCACATTTAACAAGAAAAATACAGGAACGGCAAAAAATACCTAGAGGCACTGCAATGCTTTGAAAGATCTTGGAATCATCTCAGATTATTTTTTCCGAAGACGGGCTTTTACTACCACTGACCCTGCATATAGTCACAAATACTGTTTGTTTTCCTCTTGATTTTCAATCTTTTATATGCCTCATGGCTGCAACACCTAAAAGAAATGGAGGCAGGTGCAGCAGCAAGCCAGCTTTTCTCCTCAGGTACAGGATAGACAGCAGACCTAAGGCAGGAGTCCTTGCAGCAAAGAGACTTTATGACTCCCAAGCGCCATACCCCTTCCCTGTCTTAGCAAGGAGAAAAGCATAAGACAAATTTATCACGCCTCTAAATACCAGTGTAGCTGAACGTGGATTTTAAAAAGTCACCGTAGTGCTCCAGCCCCAGTCATGCCTCTATGGCATATCATCACCACAAATCACAGTTAGGGTTTCCCAAGCACCATGTTTGCATTTCCATACCTTAGCACATTGCTAGAGATAACTGTAATGCCCTCAGGCTGTAAAACTCAACATTAAATGCCACAGTAGTGCAAAGGACAGCTGGGGGGAAGGGATGCCCAGGATTTAAAAAATATCCTTTTTTTCAGTGCTGTGATTTTATAACAAGGTTTCATGTTTGGTGGAGAGTTTCCACTCTGGTTGCGTCTCATGAAAGTCATTGTCTAAACTGGAGCACAGGCACCACTGGGCTGCATCAGCTGAGGGATCTCTCTAAGCCAGAAAACTCTCTCTGGCATCAAATGCTTCAGGGAAATGTGCAGGACCTCTAAAGTAAGTTGTTTAGAGATGGCTTATCACCAAATAAACTTTCTTTTAACTCCTCAAACATCTGTACCCCCAGATTCAGGGTTAGGATGGTGGCAGCACCGCCGTGGTGAATCGTCACAAGCTGGAAAGAGGCAATGGTCCCAGGGAAAGCAATCATCTGGAACATGTTTGTAATCATCTCACTAGCTGGCTGTGTGTCTGGACATCTGGGGTTTCTCTACAGTCAGGGACCTTTGGAGGAAGACTCCCATGGTCATGAGGTAATTCAGGCTAGAAAGGACCTCTGGGTGTCACCTAGCCTGACCCCATCCCACCTTTCTTAGATGCCTGTCTTAGGGTGGAAGGAAATGTTATTTGAAGGCAGAGCAAGCTGTCTTTTAGGAAGCAAACTTGAGGGGAATTGAATCATACCATCTACTGTGCCATAATATACGTGCACAAAGGGTTGAACAGGCAGCCTTAAATCTGAATAATTTTTCTGCCTCAATATGGAAAGGGACAGAGATAGGGTAAAAGGAGTCAGTGAAGAGCAATCCAAGGTGAGATGGATCCCCCATGTCCATGTACCCTCAGCATCATGAGGATGGATTGCAGCCAGTGGGAGCTTTACCATCCTGCGTGCACTGACCACTTCACCCATGTCTCTGGTACCGACACAAGGCTCACCAGGCAGCAGTTTCTGGATTTCTCGGTGTTTCTTTACAAAATACAGGCACAGCAATTGCTGCTGCCCTCCAGCCCTCTGATCCCACACTTGCTTTGGCAGCGAGATGAATACTGTTGCAGCTCACCCAGCAGCTCAGCCACTGTATTATTAGGTTTCTTCAAAACCCCTGAATGTCCCATCTAGACCCAGTGACTTAATATTTTTTAAATTACCTATTTGCACCAGCGCCTCTTCATTTGATACCTTAATCCTTAATAGCAACTCACCTTTATTACCAGAAAAGAGCAAGTCAAGAGCAGATTTCTCCCAACATCCCCTGAGGTGAGAACTTATGAAATGAAATCATTTCACTTCTCAGCTGTGTCCTCATCTTCCTTAATTGTTCCCTTTAACTCCTGGGGAGCCAGCAGACCTGTCTCGTTCCTTTGCAGGCTTTCCTGTTCCTGGCAGACTTGAATTATCTATTGTTTGTTTTCATTCCTACCAAGACTTGCTATTTCTTGCTGGCTTCCTGTTTCCCCTCTTTCATGCTGTATTTTCTGCCCCTGTTTATTGACCTCATGAAGGTTGGATTTCCATTTTTTGAAGGACCATTGTGTGGCCCAAACACCTTCCTGAACCCTGCCATTTACCTGCATTTCTCCCGCGCTCGGTGATCAGACCGACGCAGGCAGTTTGAGCCCCTTTGGTATTGTCAGGTCCTGGTATAGCTAAGCATATGCTGAAATCTCATTAATGGCAATTAAAGTTGAGCATGTGGTTAAGTACCTTGCAGAAGGTAGCTGTTCTGCTATGTCACTCCTTAAAGAGCATCCATGCCAAATTTTAGAATTTTAATCTCTTTACTTCTGACTCTTGATGCTGTCGGCCGGCTTCTTCATTTTGTTGAAATCTCTCCGTCTAAAGGTTAGCATCACTGTGATAGGATTTGATCCTCTTCTTTCCCAAGGATGATGAACATAATTACATTCTTAACAAGTGAATTAAATTACAGCACGATTTCTCTAACAATGAGCCCTCTCCCCGCAATGTGCTGGAAGTGTTGCTGAGCTGATCGTGCGCAGGAGCCTGCCCCATGCTTCAGAATGACTGAATTTTCTAAATTCTATTCCATGTGTTATTGGGACTTTAAAAATTATGTCTTATTCATCTATTGATGACAGTGGCCTCTTGGGTGTAAATTGAAGCAATTATGAAGGATCATGCAAATTAATCAATTATTTTCAGATTATTACATTCAAGCAGTAGTCTTGCTCTTCGATTTAGTTAAACTCTGCCTCTGAGTCAATTTTCAAACCTCCAAATTAAGCTATTTATTAGCTAAAAAGATCTGGGAAAAAAACCTTACGCTCATGAATTGAATGGCAGTAGGGGTCATTTTAAAAAGGATTTAACACATAAACTGCGATATTTAAGAACATACAGAAGCGCCAGTCCTGACCCCAGCATGAGTGGGATGTTTGGGATCATGTAAAACACAGCAACCTAATCCTGGCTCCATGCACAAATCTCTGTGCAGCTGCAACACTGAAGTTGCAGTGCTTTAACGGAGAGTCCCAGTGCTGCTGGGAGATGAGGGACAGAGGGGGCACCAGGGGCCAAGGGGACATGCCACACTGGGATGGCGGTGGGACAGATGCCCTCTGCTCCTGCTTGCCTTGGGTGGATGCTTCGGGAAATGGCCCCATCGTCAGCTCTGGGGTTTCCTTTGGCGAAAGCCTATGGAGAAGGTGGTTCCAACCCTGCGACCCCAGGGAGCCCCGGGCTGGGGACGGGATCCCCTCAAAGTGCCACAGATGCTCCTGTCCCAGCTCCTAACTCCCCCTCTGTGGCTTTAATTGTCCATCCATAATGGATTACCACGGTTCTTCCAGACTAGCCCAATTAATGCAAATACTGATGATAGCTAGCAGGAAATAAAATGAGAATTAGAAGGCAAGCTGAGGGGCTCCTCGCCTGCGATCTCAGCCCTGTGGATGCTGTGCAGGCAGGGGCAGGCAGCGCTGCATCCCACTGGTGCCAACCGGGGAATCTGCCCGGGAGGCTCTGCCTGTGGAGGGGCAAAGCCCACCACTTGCACATGCTCCTGTCCTCTGCCCACCATTCAGGCAGAGGGGTTACAGGGTGGCTGAAGGCTTTTGAGTTTTAATTTAAGTGATTCTAAACCAGCTTTGGGTTTATAGCTAATAAGACATTAGTATGCTAATTAAATTATCCATGGAGTGGTATAAAGAGGCCTTCCTGAAGTTTAATGGCTGTGTAAAAGGTAACTCTACTTGCGATGTAATTAATTCATGGAACAATAAATGTAAAATTAGATTCTTATTAATATCGTAGAGGCTTTTCCTGCATTAGGAATGAGGTGGGGGGACTGGTCATTTTTGCTTTCAATGTGGGAGAAAGGAGATGGCAGCTCCTGACTGCAAAGCACCTCCACCCTTGGCAGCATCCCTGCGTCCACATCTTCTCCATCCTGGCCACCAGACTCAGGCAAAGATTCGCTCCCTACAGAAAGCTCCCGCAGCCCACAGGCTTCCTCCTAGCATCACACGGGGCAAAAGGAAGCACCCACGCAATCAGCTTTCCCATGCATGCTCTCCCCAGACTGCTCAGATGAGGGATGTTTCATTTTTTAAGAGCAGTAGGAGAGCTTCCTCAGAAAAAAAACAACCCTACCCTGGACTCAAGCGACCAGGAAAAAAAAAAAAACAGCGGCCCCTCTTGAAAAAGCAGGCGCTCCAGCTAATCCTGCTCTTCTCCAGGGCCATGAAGTCTTCCAAGTACAGAGAGGAATGCAAACCTGTGTTTCTTTGCTGGAAAGTGAGAGGTATGACCTCACAGCTCCATGAAACCTCAGAGGAGCTGCTGTGTCTGTCAGCAGAGCAGCTCTCCCAGCATACACGCTGCGATCTGCTCCGCAACGTCCTCGATGGTTCACCCCACCAGCTGCTCCACTGCCCGGCCAGGTCCACGGCATTTGCAGAAATCTGCCATACCTGAGGGATTTCTAAACTCAAAAGCTGAGTTTCAATTGCATATCAAGGGGGAAGCTTCAGTTTTCAAGCAGAGCGCCCCAGAATTCACAGAGCCTGGCAGCAGGGAAACAAAAGGGCCTTCATTCTGCATTCACCTTCCCTGTCCTCCTGTCCTGGGCTGCTCACAGCCAACACGGGGGCTTTCCCAGGCGTTGAGTTCCCACCCCAGCCCTCCCTGCAATCTCTGGGACCTGCAGGCTTTGGGGGCCTCCCCAGGCATCCCCCCACCACGCTGGACCACCCTGTAGAGGTGGGGTAGCCCCAGAGGAAACAGCCACCCACCTTGCACAGGCTTCTTCATGCCCAGAGGGACACAGCAAATGCTCTGAGAGGAAAAGAGATCAAACCTTACCCTCTGGCTCAGTCCCAGCTGCAGGGAAATGGGTCCTTATGTGAGAGGACACCATTTCTGGGCAGTGCCCTGCCAGGCTGAGCTCTGTTTCTGCTCCTGCTCAGCATCTCTCCTGGCCGTGGGTACCACCTCTCATTCCAGGGAGGTTTCCTCCACCTGCACACAGACATGTCTCCTCACCCACCGCCTGCCAATGGTCCAAGCAATGCCAGGACAACAGCTCTCACCATGCTCAAAGCAGACTGGCCAAAGCCCACAGCGCCAGCCATCCTACCTCCAGGAGAAAAGATGACATGTGGGTGTGCATTACCTCCACCAGAGAGATTTTTGCACAGTCAGAGTAAGGGTGAGCCGCAGACCTCCTTCTCTCTGAAGCTGGACCCCAGGGTTTCTATGATAACCGTGACTTGCATCAGCTCTGGTCTGGGACATATCTTTCTGGAAAGGGGGATGAGGGCCAGCATATTCCAGCTGAGCAGAAAGCTCTTCAAAACCAGTTTACTGGGGATCTCATGAGAGGAGAAGCAGAAAGCCCAGGGCAAATGCCACAAGTGAAAGCAAATTCTGGTATTTATAAGGGAAATGAAACTGCTGAGGCTGCCTCCGGGGAAGAGGAACAGCATTCGTGGGCGGCAGGGAGCTCCTGGGATGACAGGCATCATGGGAGCATCCGGGGATTTGCCATGATCTGGCCGCTCCAGGAGTGAGTCAGCATCCCTGGAAATCCTGCTGCTAGCCAGGAGATGAGTAACAGCGTCTCATCAAACACAGCTGGTGAGTTTATCCAACAAGGATGCAGGATGGGAAACAGTGCAATATCTTTCTCACACTACCGGACCACATAGCCACTTGCAGTTCCCTCTGGTTGATGCTCCTTCCCCAAAATGCCTCTACTGACCTGACATGGCAGTGTTGCAGAAGAGGGCTGAGCATGTTCCCATACAATCCCATGCCATCAGGGGCTGTTTTGTCAGCCCAAGCCCTCACTGGGCTCCTGTAGAAATACCTCGGGGGAAGTGAGAGGATTCCAGTGAGACCAGCAACCTGCAGAGCCTTTCCTCATCTTCCTGCCCGCAACCCCGCTGTTGGGCAGTCAAGGCTGGTTGTTAGCAATTAATTGCCTTTGTGGCTTGTTCATTACAGCATCTTACCAGACCAGTGACACAAAAGCTGAAAGTTACCCCGTTGCAGGTGGCTGAGCCAGCCTCACAGCTCGCTGCTCTAGAAAGGGGAAATCTCGTGCTCCGTCCAGCCCTGCTCCTCCCTTGTGCCTCTCAGCATGCTCAGGAGAGCCAGGCAGACAACATTTGCACAGGTAACAGGCAAAGTAAGGTTTGTCTTTTCACCAGGTCGGCAGTGACAGCACCTTATCGCACAGCCAGAGCAGTGTCCAAGGCAGCTCACAGGGGAGGAGGTCAGCAGGACATCTTCCTATGGTTGCAGCTCAGTGAAGCTCATGCAAGCGTCCTTTGAATTGTAACCTGCAACCTGTTCCCAACTCAGCAAATAGAAAATCAAAACAGGACACAGGCGACAGCCATCAGAAATGTCCATTCTGAGGACATCAATCACACCAACTTTGCAGAGTCCTGCAGTGATGGGGAGGCAACAGACAGGCTGAGTTTTTCTCCCCAGCGCAGGCAGTGCAGTGCCTGGTCTCTTCCCTGCTCCACACCTCCCGCTTCAGCAGCCTCCCCCAGGGATGCCTCTGATCCCTGCTCCAGGCAGGTGTAATTTCTGGAAGATACCCCCCCCCCCCGGTACTGGGTCCCAGCATGTTGGCAGGGCAGCTTTTGGGGTAGTTGTTTGCTCCAGGAGTCAGGCTGCTGCCTGCAGTCGATTATGGCTCCCAGCCCTGGGTAAGAAGAAATAAGCCAAGGGAAGAGAGGCACACAAGATCCTCAGTCATCATCAAAACTAGAGAGGTTTGCGGTTAAGGGGGTGGCACCCTGGTTTTTGTGACCCTGAACTCAGCTGGATCTAAAGCTCACTCAGACTGCAAGAAAATCAACTGTATTGCAGGGCACAGAGTGTGACAACGGGAAGCAAATTTGGCTCCCAAGACCCACAGTGCCATCAGCATCCTGGCAAAAGCCCAGGGCTTATCCCAGGAAGGTTTGGAGCAGGTGGACTTGCATAAATGTTTACAGAGTACATATCAGAGACAGGCTCTCATTCAGGATGGTATCTGCAGAGGGCTCAGTTCCCAGGTTTCTTCAATGCTGCCCCAGGACTTGTCCTGCAGAGATACAAGGGATACTGGTGTGGGATAAAATCCTGCCCCAATAGCTATGTGGCCCTACAATGGCAAGAGCAGTTCCTAGCTGCCAGGGAATCTTGTTTTTTCTTTTCCCTTTTTAAAATTTTTCTGTCCCTACTAATAAATTATCCTATTAGGACATAACCATATTTTCTGCTTTCAAAATCTTTCTCTTTTCTCTCCACAGAAAGCCTATTCAGGCAGATTTAAAAAAAAACCTATTACAAATCCCTGGCAAATCATTCCCCCATCTCAGACTTTAGAGGAGAAGCAGCATTCATTTCCTTTCCATTTCTGCACACATAAAACACTTCCCAGCTCTGGTCCAGCCCTAGCTGACTCAGTGAGCTGGAGAAATGTGCATTCAGACGCCAGTATGAGCAAAGAGTGCCTGGGGCTGAGGCAGCCTGGGGATGGCACGGGGCAGGCAGCTTGCAGGCAGGGATGGGGCTTGTGCCTGACGTTCCCTGCCTTGCTGCAGGGAGGTGGGACCAGGTGCTGTTCTCCTCTCCAGGCACTTTCTTTGCCCCTTGAAAGTGGCTTTCATGGCATTTCTTGGCTGGTCTCTATGGGCTTCCTTGAAGAAAAAGGATGGAGCAGTAGCTGGTTTGCTGCCTGTTGCTGTGCACCCCCTCCACCCCATCAGCACCCACTCTTGGGGATGCAGGAGAAACACCCACAGGGGCTCTGGCCCCAGAGGGACACTCCTGCTCCTAACCTGAGCTGGCAGAGAGCAGGGGCACGGCCGATGGAAAGTGCCTTTCCCCTGTCTGCCTCCCCCATCCCATCAGCTGGGGATCTACCACACCAAAGGATGAGGGATGGCACCTCTGTGGCTATCTTTCCCAGAGCTGCCCACAACAGCAATAGAACTATTCCTCTAATTTTTGGTTTCTTTTTGCTGCACTGAATCCACACTCACGGTCAAACTGTGGAGCAGGGGAGCTGGAATTGGTAATTGCCTAGCACACCTTCCTGGGTTCTTTTTCACCTGACCAAGCCCATCTTCTCCAGAGGCACAAGAAAACTTTCATACGGTGCTATGTCAAGTGCTGTGCTGAAATTCAGGTAGCTGAAAACTATCGCGTTTTCCTTCCATTAAAAAAAAAAATCAGTTATCTTCCCAAAAAGAGACAGCAGGTTTATCTCACTTGATCTTCTTCTGGTAAAGCCACATTACATTTTATTCCATTTCATATCTACCCTCATGTACCTTCCTTCCTTTCCTGTTACTGTTTCTTGTGTCCTAAACCCTACATATTATTTTAGGCCAGCACAAAGGCTACCAGGACTTCGGGGTTAAACTTTTCTTTTTCCTTAGCAGTGGGGCATTTGTTCTTCAGTCAGATGCCACTAATTAGATTATATCAGATTTATTTAAAATATTTCCCTCCTCATCCATGCACCTGTGGCCCCATTCTCCCCATCGCTGCTCCTCTGCAACACTTCTGTGTCCCTGCACTGACTGCAGAGAGAAAGCTCAAACATCCTCAGGGCTTCCAGTCCTCTGTAACTAACTTTAAAAGCCATCTACCAGTGTCTCTCTTTCAATTTCTTCTTGTGACTTTCCTGCCTGCTGGCTTGTCTGCAGATCCAGGCGAGACGCTGCTCCCTTTCTGTGTGGCACACAGGGGAGATATTGTCACTGTGTTTCATAACAGCCACCGTGAGCCGGACTCTGATTTGGAAGAGACTTTCTTCCTTGTTCCTGCAGGGAAATTAATTTCTCTTAAATGTGCTGATGTTTGGATAATTTGCCCGTGGACCCAGCAGATCTGCAGTCAGCAGGCTGCCCCGGTCAGCGCCAGAGAGCAGAGTGTCATGCCAGACGATGTCTAATGTTTTCTGAGTGATGGGGCTTTGGGCCTGGAAAGGCACCCGGTGCTATCAATCCTTCACGAACTCTTCTGGAGACAGTCCATGGGAGAGGCAAGGAGCGGCCAGCAGACCCCCATCGCATCCACCCTGGCAGCGGGGAGAGTCGCAAGCAGGAGCCCTCCCCTCTGCCAAGCAGTTTTGGTCCCAGTTTGGTACTCGACCCCCTCTCCAGCAAAGGGCTTTTTCCTCTCAGCCAGTTTCTAACGCATCTCCCATGAATAACCCACCATGGCAGCCCATGCACAGCTCTTGCAGACCGCTGGCTCTGCAAGATGGGCTTGAACATCACAGCTCAGAGAGAGAAAGCTGCACTGACCCTGAGCAGGATGAGGTCCCTGGGGAGATTGGCCAAGTGGCTGTCAGTAACAGCTCTGCAGATATCCTTGCCAAAGCAAACCAGCATTTAGAGGTCCTCTGGAAACAGCAGCTGACTCTCAGTCAGGAAGCCAGCTCAGCAAAGCCCTCAACATTGCCATTTCTGGACTCCGCAAAGTGCCTCTGTCTCTACAGATTTCCACTCACCCAGATGTTTTTTGTCTTTAGCATCATTACATCTGGTAGATGCTGTTTCCAACATCTCTGGAAGGTGACTCTCCCAAGCATATTGGGGTTCCATGTTCCCAGAGAGCCACTTCATCCAGGGAAAAACCAGCACAGGCGCAGACCCAGCCAAGACCACCTATTCCTCTACCTAGAAACACCACCCTAAGAAAAGTTGAGAAACAGAGGTGTTCAGAGTAAATATAACTAGGTTATGAATTACTCCCTGATTTTCTAGCACCCTCACCACTCTGCTTTTGCTCAAACTGAGCCCATCGGGAAAACTGAAGATTTACCTAAATATCATGTCCTCTAGCTTGGCAGCATGGAGGCATGTCAAGACACACTTCTGTTCATGTTTGCATTTGGGTTGCTCTTAACTTCTGATCACAGCCATAACTTCCAACTAGCCTGAGGAGAAATGTTTGTTAGGTGATCTTCAATTAAGAGATGTTAATTGGCAGGTTACCCCCTGACTCCTGCTCTCAGGATGCCCTGGCACACAGACTCACAGGCTGCACTGAAGGTGCAGAGAGTTACAGGGTGAACTGGAAGGCAGTGGGAGAGGACCATCACCCCAGAGGGTGATTCCTATGGAGAAGGGTCATACCAAAGGCAGAGGAAGCTACAGGTATGTGGGAAGGGAGCACATCCCACTGTGACCAGTTGAAGGGAGAGGGATGCTGATAGAGCAGTCCCAGCCACAGCTGACCAACAGCCATCTGAAATAAAGACCAGAGCAGAAATCCACATACAAACTCTTTTGTTGTTTAGGTGTGCTTATCCCTGTGAAGCCCATAGTCCATACAGCAGTGTGGTGCTGCTTTGTGCTCACTGGCCTTGAGAACTTGCTGAGTGTCTTGAAGTCAGTGTTGAAAGAAGTCACAAAGGTAGGCAGAAGGTATGGAGGAAGTAGCTGCAAGCTATGGTAGATAGATCAGATCTTGTCCCTGGACACCAGAACTGTGTAAGTCATACATGGAAATACTAATGTTTTATTACCGAAAGGTGGGAATCCTCTACTTCTCTGCTTACTCTTAGGTATCCGTGAGAAGGATGGTGTACAACCAGTGACACAAAGGATTGTCCCAGCTACATAGCCTAAGACCTAGGAACTGCTCTATCAACAGTAAGGTGTCCCTGCTTGACATGACGAACAATGAAGGGAATTTCAAGAACAAGGTAATACAGAACCTGTCAGGGAAAGAGCTGGGGGTTTTTTTCAGTAATTGGACAAAAGATGTTTGTTCTACTATGAGACCTCATGGCACCAGTCAAAGCAGGTGAAAGCAAGTTTAATGTTCTCATTAAAGCATTGAGATATTTTTATTCACCTGAGAAAAATGTCTTTTCTAATAGATGTTGAGAGTCTGCGTGGGGTGAAAAGTTCTGTGAATAAAGAGCCAGCTAAAAGGTTTCCCTTTCAAGTGCTGGTGTGCTCATGCCCCTCTCCAGGTCACTTGTCACTGGAGGCATGCAGGTAGGTAGCCAGCAGAGGGGGAAGCCCTGGAGCACAAAATTGTGAAGAATACTCAAAAGCAGTGCAAACAGCAGCACAGATTTCTGGGTGGTGGCCACTGCGGATCTACAACACTGTCACAGAGCCCATTTTAAGTTGTCACATGAAAATGCTTTGAATAGACAGGCTGCCTCTCCAGGAAAGATCAGCTTTGATCCTGTTGGGGAATCAAGCAGCTATTGCGAAGATGCAAATTTATGAAATTCCAACACCTGGTGTGTTCATGTGTAGGGAGTATATTAAGAAATCATAACATCTAAGAGCACTCCCAGCAGTGGGGGACCCGACCAAATTGTTACTGTGTACTCCCTTCCCCAGAATCAGCAAGATCTGAAGATTTTGCTGAGCTCCCTGCCTCTCAGCTCCCGGCACAGGCACTGAGAGACCACAACAGCTCGGAGATCTGCTTTGCAGTGGGTCTCCCTAGACAACTTCCATACACCCCCTGCTTTGCCCTTTCTGAGGGATTTCTAAACTCAAAAGCTGGGTTTTATTTGAATATCAAGAGGAAGGCTTCGCTTTGTAAGCAGAGAGCCCCCAAAGTTGCAGAGTCTAGCAGCAGAGAAATAAACAGGCTTCCAGCTCAGCTCTCCCCTCGGCCACTGCGTCCTCAGAAGTTGGTCCTCCTGTCCTGCTCCGCTCACAGCCAACACGGGGGCATTGAGTTCCTACCCCAAATGTCGAGGGAGCTGCCTGTGCCCTGCTCCTCCTTGTGGTTCCCAGGGACTGCAGGCTTTGGGGGTCTCCCTGGGCATCCCCCCCATCCATCTGTCCCCACCACAGAGGGGACCACCACCTTCTTGAGCACAGCATGCACCAAGAGCTGTGCAACACAATGGGTGCACAACAGATTACCTTCTGCCAGGTCCTCCTGGGAGATCCTAATGCGCAAAGGTGTGGGACCCCAAGGCTGGTCATGCCTGACCAGCTCCCCTAAAACACAGTTAGAAAACATAACTGGGAAACAAGCTATGCGGGGGTACTGGCACCAGCCAGAAGAGCAGCTAGGGAACAGCAGGCATGAAGTATCTGGATCCTGTGATATGTCTCGTACCTCATGTTCTCTTCTCAAGGGAAGAAACCCCCCAGAAGAAGGAAATGTAGGTTTTCTGTTGACTACCTCAATACAGACGTTATCAGCCCATGATGGGGCTGGCTTGGTGCCTCTTTCAGATAGGGAGCAAATCTGCCCAAGGGCTTTAGGGATGCCCCCTTGCAGCTGAGCCACCCAAAAGACCCACGCAGGGCACGCATGCCCCATTGCAGGCACTCTGGAGCTGCCTGTCTCCCAAGAGGCTGTTCTGAGCCTCCCCAAAAGCCCATCCACTCGTGGAGGGTGGGACACAAAGGGCAAATCCACTCCTGCTCCCCTCTGTGGGAGGCAGTGGGTGGAGACAGACTGCTCTCCAGGATGGATGGATGGATGGAAACAGACTTTGCTGGAGAAGTGACCCTACAGAACACCCTCTTGGTCTTGTGCTGTGGGTGGGAAGGGCAGCTGTCTTCTCCCACCCAGCTTCCAGGCTGACCAAACAGCTCTACCGCACTGAGGCAGCCGCCCTGGTTCTGATCCCAGCTGCCTTTTTGGGGGCAGCATCTTCCTACGAGCATGCATTAACACCCACGCCTTCTGAAGGCACAGTGGGACTGATTAGCTTTTGCCCTGCAGAAAGCAAAGTGGACCCTCTGTAACCTCGTGCTGTTTCCCAGGAATGGAGTTGGTCCACATTTTGTAAGCAGAGAGAGCAAGCACGCTGGGAAGCACTTGCTGCTGAACCCATGCTGATATTATTTGACCTTGGAGCAAGGTCAGCCTGTGTTGCCCCTGCACATAGCTAGGAAAGGCAAATCCACGGTGTTCAGCAAATCTCTTTGTATAACAGGCTCATTTCTTCTCAAGAATTCATTTCAGAGGGATTCAGTGGCATTGACAGAGGTGGCACTGGTAATTTCGCTGCTCATATTCAGGATGTAGCACTTCATCCTTTGCCCTACAAGTGGGTTACCCTGTGAATTGCTCTGTGCTTCAAGTTGCAGAGCCTGAATTATTTTGGTTGCAGGACATGGGCTGTTCACCAGAGCTCAGCTAGCTTTGAGATTGCATGGGGGTTCACCAGGAGCACAGGGAGCTTATTACTCCAGCACTCATTTCAAGCTACTGTGGCTGGACAAAATCCTCGGAAAGCTTCATGTGGGTGCTAGAGCTCCTGACATAAGCTCTGAAGAAAACTGGGACCTCCTCCAACACCGCACAGCAGATGCAGGGTATGTCACTGAATCCCAGCAGGTTAAAAAAAAGAGGCAAAAGGAGATGAAAGAGTACTCCTTATTTTCGCTGACATGAGGATCTGCTTGGTGAAAGAAGGGGTCCTGTTTGAGGCACAAGTCTCTCACACATGGGGTGTCCCAAGGCTCGTGCAGGTGCATGTAGCCCTTGCACCCAGCACAGTGCAAAGTCCCTGGGGACAAACCCCAGCTGTTTCATGCTCCAAGCCAGGCAAGACCTGTCCTCAAATACACAGCTCTTCACATGCTAAGTAGAGAGACCTGGCATAGCACCAAATAAGGTGGAGAGGGAAACCCCACGTGGACTAGGTTGGCAGGTCGCAGGGACCTTTGCTCCAGTACAACTGGAGCTCACCGAGGGTCTAGAGGTGGCTGCAGCTGGTTGCAAATCCTTCATAGCAAGCAGGCTTCTGGGGTAGAAAGGGACCCACCCTCATCACTTGTGCCCCAGTGCGCAGATGTTTGGAGCTAGCAGCACTCTTTGCACTGATGGACACCCTGAACATGCTGCCTTGGGGGAACTTGGGGTCCCCCAGTAACCACTGCACAGAAAACAGGAGACCTGCAGGGCAGCGTCTCTCCAGGCCCACCCATCTGTCTGGTCCATGCTTGCCACTTCTTTCTTGCTGTGTCCTTATTGCTGCTAATCCCTTTCTAAATACATTGGCTTACATGGGCTAGCAATCTTGTAACCTCTCACTAAACGTATCTGCCCACCCCTCTCTCTCCAGCCAGTTTGTCTAGCTTTGGTAGGACTGGTACAGCATTTCTCTGCTGCGTTCAGAGTCCACACGCTGCTCCTGCATTGCACAGTGCCCAGGCTGCCTGGGGCAGGCCTGAGGGAGCTCTTCCCCGTGTAGGCATGGGAGACTTCTCCACCTATTGTCCTAGTCTGCTTGGGACAGCTCATGACCTGGAGGGCTCTGCCATGAGAAGCCCCTTGGGATCCCATTTATTTCTGCAGCAAGACTTGAACTATGATTGCTGTTAACTCCAGCCGACCAAGGATTCAAGTAATGGCAGGCTAAAGTACATGGTGCAGCCTCGGGAGGGGAGCGGTTTCAGCAAGCACATTACTGCATGTTAAGCCCTTGCTATCCCTGCAGCTTCATCCCAGGAGGACTGCTGGCAAACGGATTTCACAATTACAGGAGCAGAAGAGGAGCTGAGGGCTCCTGAAACACAGACTTGTGCTTCTGCTATAATGAGCTGACAGGCAGCGCACCTCTCAGCCATTTACCCTGTATAAATAGGAAATCTGCTCCTCCAGCGCTGCACAAGATCCGATGCCCCAGCTCCACACATACGCATTTCCCTGTCACACCCGGACTGAGAATCCATCCATCCCCGCTGTGATGGGGCTACAGCGGGAAAGGGAAGCGGCCGATGTCGTGCCACATGCCAGCAAGGTCAGAGCTGCCGAGCATCCCGGTGCTCACCAGATTCTTCACCAGGAAACGTGATACACAGAGAGTCTCTCTCTGGTCCCTTTGGAAGGACAGGGTGTTAAGGCAAGGTGTCAGAGCAGTGGGGACAGAGTCCCAGGAGTACAAGTTTGGGTAGACCAGGCCAAAGACACTTCTGAAGAGTGCTCCACTCGTGGCACAAGCTCATCAGGAAGCAGAAGGCAATACCGGATTTTCACAGGGTGGGTCTAAAACATGAAAAACACATGAGCCTAGAAAACAGCTTGGGAGCGGGCCAGTCACCTGCCCTCACATCCCAGGCAGCAGTGAAGGCAGTGGCCTCTCTCCAAGCCGACACAGCCCATGCCAGGTGATGGGCTGGAGGTTATGGCTTTGACAGAGCACGAATTAACAAAATCAGGCTGTCCCCTATGCCATCGAGCTGGTGCCCCCTTCTTCTGCTGTAAGCTGGGTCCCTCGTACCCTGGCCATGTCCCTTAGCAAGGTCCCACTGTCACAAGGAGCGGGGAGGCCTGAGACTGAGCAAGCATTGGATTTGCATGCCAGGGACCCCTGCTCCATGCTGGGCTCCCACTCTCCCTGTCCCTTGGCAGAATCGTGGCAGGAGCAGGCACCGAGGGCTGCTCCCGAACCCCCCCCCGACTTCTTCGGGTGACCACTGCACAGTGCGCTGTGGCTGCAAGGATCACCTAAAAATAGCAAAGCACAGTATCTGCTGTGAGGCATTTCCTCTTCTCTCCCTTCCTCCAGCCTCCTGGTCTGTCACCCCTGCCGTCCTGCTTACTCCCTCCAGCTCTTCCCTTTTCTTTCTTGGTTCCCACCCCCCCACCCCTCCATGCCCAGCACTGGGCAGTCCCTGCACAAGTCCTGTCCTCACCCCTCTGCTGGACCCGTTGCTTTCCACTGTGTTTCTCAAGGTCTCTGGGACCCAGCACTGCACATGCCATCTGAACCGCATCCTTCTTGGGATTTAGGCAAGAAACAGAGGCCTCTTCCTGCCCGTGCCATGCAATTCCTCTGGGTCTGCAACACACAGTAGCAGGGACTACAAACTCCTACCTGGTAGGATGAGTGGTTTCTGCCCAAGGCTATTGCTCTCCAGGTGTTTCATTCCCATTGAATTTGGCTTCGGGGTTATTTTCCCCACAATACAGGAACCGTATTCGTCAGGGCTGGTTTGCATTGTTGCTTCCTACCCACAGCTCCAGTCTCTCGGGTTCCTTTGTGTTTCACTTCACACCGGAGTTTGCTTCTTCTCCCAGTTAGGATTTATCTGCAAATGTAATTAGTGAGCTGCTAACTCCCCTCCTTTACTCTTCCACCAGTTTGAATTTAGCATCTCTTCCCACCCCCCATGACTCCTGACTATCAAGACACATCAAAAGCCTGTTGAGATCTGTACACGGATGAGAAAGTTAACCCATAAACCAAGCCACAGAAAAGATTTATTTCCATTCTTCCTATTTTGGGCAGTTGTCTTTATCAAAGGTGTGCCTGCTGGTTGCCAGGCTGCAGACTGTGTGTCAGTCACACCTTGAGCATGGCTGAAACACGGCTGTTCAGCATCCAACACCACCAGCTTTAGTCTCCTGCATCTTTGCACCAGGCTAAGTCCAATTTCCCAAGGCATCCCACTTACCTTTCCTGCTGAGATTTGCCCTCGACTCCAAGCATTACTTAGCATTAATTTGACCCACTAGACTCTGTTGGGGTGAAAGGGTCAGTTACTAAAACTGTGAAAGGCAAGCAGGCAGCAAAGAGTTAAAATTCTGTACTCCCAACAGGCCCCATAGCACAGCACATGATAAGCAAGGCTGGAGTCTGGAAGAGTTTGTACCAGGATTTTCGGAGCAGCTATTATTTCCAAAAATACGAAGTCATTCCTTTGAAGGAAAAAAAAAAAAAAAGAAAAGAAAAAGAAAAACACAAGAGCTCTAATCTCCTCGCTGCAGAGTTTCACCTTCTGCTTCTCAGTCCTCCCAACACACTGCCAGCACCGAGGAAGCAGGCAGGAGAGGGAGCAGGGTGCTGGCCTGCCCAGCACAGGTCTCCCTCGGCACTGCCAGCACAGCCCACCACACCATCAGCGGGGCAGAGGGACAGGGCTGGCATCACAGGAAGGTCTCTGTGCCAGGACAAAGCCCATTACAGCGAAGGCTAAACGAAGACGTGGTGCAAATCCTGTACACCAAAGCACATGGGACTTGGGCTCAGTGAGGACCGCTGCCCAGCGATTCCCACACTTTGGCCGCTCTGGACTGCCTTCAAGGAGCATTGCGAAGAGGATCTGAGCCGTGTGAGAGCCCTCCATGCACAGGGCTGCACACTGGCTCGTCCGCCCACACAGCTCCTCTCAGAGCTGTACAGCACAGCCTTTTATTTTCTTAATGCTTGGAGTTTATAAGGAGGGGCAAGGACTGACTCGGGCTGTGAGCACCCCTGAGCTGCGACATCCCCAGGTCACTGCTGGCATGCCTCTCTCTGCCCTCCCCACGGCTCCCTTGGAGCTTGTCCCTGCAGCCAGGAATCGCTGCCCACGGCTAATTTGGGTGTGGAAGAGCCAAACTGCTGGATGGAGGCGAGAGAGGCAGAGACGTCCCCAGCTCCAGTCCCAGCTTTGTCTCTGTGGTCACCTGGCCGTGGGCAGCACCAAGCCCTTTCTCATAAGGACATCTAGTGGCACCGTGACAGACAGCACGCTTAACCTTGGCTGAAGCTTGGCCACTCTGCATCTTTTTTCCCCAGACCCTCCTAACCTCTCCCATTAGCTCCTGCTGCCCAGCCGCACTCTGCTTAGTTCAGGGCAGGGGCACAGCTGGGGCAGGTGGAAGTCAGGATCCCACCAATCGGTGCCCCAGGACACCCTTGGGACATGGCTGGTCACTGAGATGGGGACATCTCCAGGAGCAAGACATGGCCACTGCTAGGTTGAGCTGCTGCAAAAGGGTGCAAAGTCCCATGAGAGAGCGCGGGAGGCTCCTGTCCCCTTGCAGAGATGTGTGCACGCAAACCCTAGGTCTTTCGGGGAAAAAGTACATCCCAGGCAGCCAGAGAGCAGGGTGGAATGGTAATGGTGCAGGGTGTCCTGCTGGGACAGTGGCAGCACATACCAGGACAGCACAGGAGACCTGATGGTGCCGTGGGCCAGAGTAGCCCAGTTCTCCTTTGCACCAGCTCCTGTGCAGCCAGAGAGCTGGAGGAAGGATGAAGGGAGAGGTGGGGAAGCCCTTGACCCCTGGACAAAGGGGAAGGAAGAACTTGCGGAGACCTACTAGAGACAACCATGAGTTTCAGCAGCAACATCTCAGGTGCTCCTGTGTTAGGTGTGCAGGGAGCTGGGACAAGAGAAGCGACCAGAGCAATGCTGTTACCTGTTATCCCAAGTGCAGCCTTTCCTCTAGTCAGAGTTTTAGTTTCTCTTGAGCTTTTTAAGTGCTTAAAAACACTTCCAGAACATCTGGCAAGTAGGACTGAAGGGGCACCCTGCTCAGACCACACTGCTGAACTGTTGGACAAGCAGGCAAAGGTGTGAGACACTCCAGAGCAGAACAACATACCCATAAACACAGATATTTATGGAAAAGCAGGACCCATCTGCATCCAGCCCCACACACTTAGGTATACAACACGTCCAGCCGTGGACTGAGCAGCACTGTGCCCCAGGCGCGCATCTGACTCCACATAGCTATTTCCTAAGCAATCCTCTTCAGATTGTAATGACCATGGATAGTTTGGACTTGAAGAGCATTTCCATTACAGAAAGGGCACATCATCTTCTGCCTTTATTCAAATGAAAGCAGTAATGAAATCACTGCTGCCTAATACAGACGCACTTGGTTAGATGTGTACTTGCTTTTTGTTTTGTTTTTTCTTTTCCTTTTCATGGTCAACATTTATGCATTGCTGTCAGAAAAATTGCTTTAATTTTCCATTCTCTTTCAACACCCTTTGCTAAAAACAAAAAGTATTATCCACTGAAGAACTGTGAATTGACTCCATCTAATATCTTAGGAGCAGAGCTAACACCAAATGGCATTCACTTGCATTTTTAATGTACAGATGAAGTCATAGAAATCACTAACTTAGAGGCTAGCTCATCAAATTTTTCTTGCTAAAACATATCCCATATCTACTGCTCTGACTCTTTGTCCTCTAGAGAACCTAGCTGTCATTTCTTTAATGATTTTCATTGGCTAGTATGAACATTTTAAGGCTTAACATGAGTGATGTGGATGAATGAATTTCTAGACTTCATTTGGCTTTTCATTTATAGTGTCAGAATGAGTCTGATCTGCTGGTGGTTTGTTTTTTGTGTTTTTTTTTTTTTTTCCTTTTCACTGGCTCCTAACACTCAGATCCTTACTAGTGCATGTATGACTTTAATAATGTTATGGGCTACACGCAGCCTCCTGGACCAATGCATCTGCCCTTCCCCTAAGCACAAACTTGCCAAGGCTATTGTGTTGTCCTAGAAGCAGCAGCAACTACCCTGAAAGACATAATTTTTACAGGTTTCTTGGTTGCACCTCCCAGCACAACCCTCTATATACCCAGTAGTTATTCAGCATACAGTCAGGTTTACATCTGTTACACCAAATCTCTATTACAGGTTCAGTAGATTATTCTGTGCAAGAGTGTGATCCCTCCAGACAGCACTACAGTAATACATTCTCTTGGCTAAAACAGTTGGGGACCCCTCGCTCTGGAGGAAATTTGTTCTTGTTTTTGCCTTGGGGAGTAACTCACTGGAGTAAGAGCTGTCTGAAACCCCCTTCCTACCAGAGGCGGCTGAGGATTTGCTCTGAGCAGAGCCTGTGGGGCTGGTGGGCGGGCAAACAATTCAGCTGGGGAGCTTTCATTTCATTCAACAAAAAAAATGAATTTGTCTCAAAACAGACTTTTCCTTGTTTCACTCAAAATATTCAATTTTTTGCACTAAAATGCAAGAAAAGATATCTGCCTGAAAAGCTGTCAGGCACCTCCAATATTCATCTTCAACCATAACTGGCTCCCACACGCTGCCTTCCTGCTGGCCTGGCAGGCAATGGTCCCCGGGGTCTGGCTCCACCAGCAAGAAACATAAAGGACAATAGCCAGGGCACTGAATTTGCTCCTGTCTCCTTGTATTTATCCCTGCTTTGAAATGTTCTGGTTTGAAGCATGGGGACAAGCATCTCTTCGGTGCTGGGTCACGCTCCTGCCCTCCTAGGGCAGCAGACAGAGGAGCAAGCAGAGCAGCCCTGGTCTCCCTTGGCACTGTGGCAGGAGAGAAATTAAGGAGCTGGTGACTTGCTCAATAACCAAGCAGCTCCTCATGGTGCCCTGTAGCACTGCTTGTGAAGCTGTAGATGGGGGATAGGGCATGACCAAAAAGATCAATGCAAGCATTGCCCAGTAAGGCAAGTCTGAACCCTATGAAACCCTTGGCACGCTGCTGGTGCAATCAGCTTTGAGGGCCTAAATACAACATAGATATCACACCTAAGACCTGAGTGTTTCCAATTGGTGACATGGGTTAGTGGAAGGTCCCTAGGGACGGATTATGTGGGCGCTCTGCTTGCATTTGCCAGACCTCTTCCAGGCATCCCAGAAAGCTCTTCTCATTTCTGCTGACATGTTCACCAATCATACCGTGACAGCAGTGTCACGAGCAGAGGCATTCTCAGTTTTACAGCCAGCAAGCTTCCAGAAGTCTCCTGCTGAAGGAGTTTTTTCTCTTCAGGTATGTTATTCAGTGATAACCAGCCATTAAATTGGGCTTTGCAGTCTAGCAGGAGGCACTGCACCCACTGTTCAACACCTCACGACACGTGTTGACCACTGACAATATTAGGGGATTAATTTACAAGTGCAACAGGAATAGCACTGCTGTGCAGGTATACCTGCAAGACTAAGCAACCTACTCTTGGAAAATAGATTTTCCTGCCTCAGTTTTGCTTACTAGGGGGGTTCCTACTGTCAGGGATCAGCAAGGGCCAGCTGCTCCCTAAGGGAAGGGGAGCCAGGAGCTGAGGGTAACCCCACCACAGGCAGTATCCTCACCAACCGGTATAGTCCCACAGCATCTGAAGAGAGCAGGTAGAGCCAGCTGCTGGCAACAGGGTTCAAAAGCAGTCCTAGACATACTCAGCAATGAACTGAGTCCAGGGTCCATCCACAGGTGCTGAATGAGATGGCGCCAGCCAGGACTGAAGTCCAGCAAAGGTCCAAAGTCCAGCCAGAAGGTAGGGCCAGAAGATGCTACAGAGAAGCACACCTACAACACAGCTCGGAGAAAGCAAAAAGACCCAGGGCTGCTTTTAAATAGGACTCCTGAGCCATAGACAAGGTGTGGGTGAGGGTCCAGGTGAGGCTGATTAGGGCCATTAAGGTTTATTGGTGCAGTCAGGGTCCTGACACCTACCCAAACCAATGGCTCTTTGTGATTTTATTGCCAATGCTATTGGAGATCTTCCGAGATTAGTTTTTTCTTAAGAGTTTTCTTCTTAATGATAAGCATCTGAGCCAATTTCAGTTTGAAGATGCACCTTTGGCAGCAGGAGACAATATCACGATGAGTTCAGTGATTGAGCCAGAGGAGAGGTCAAACAACCCTGATGCCAAAACCAACATTATCTAAACCCAAGGTGAGCTGGAGGGCTGAAGTAAAGAACATTGCAACAAAAATCAGGGGTATAAACTGCTCATGGATGCATGTAGTCTGGCAACTCAAGTTTCCAGACTAGAGGCACTGGAGAAACTCTGTACGATGGACACCTGACTCCAAAAGGAAACCCACAAGCACCCTCTGAATGTCTCCAGGGAAGGAAGTCCCCATCCTCACACCCGCTCACGCAGTGCCCCCCAAGAGGTGAAGGACGTGTGCCCCAAGCTCAAGGCACGTCCTCATCGTGAGATCGGGCAACTGACCAGGTCTGAGCAAGCACGTGTAGACATGGCAGAGGGTATTTCCCTCCACTTCCACATGGATGAATGCTGTTGAGCCTATAACTTGTGTTTAGATGAGAGCAAATCTCTTCAATTATCATTGAAGGAGGGATTCAGCACATCCTTAGGTGAGCAGTTTCAGAAGTTAATTACCTTTCCTGTGAAACATTTGTGTCTTAATTCCGATTTGAATTTTTCTTACTTCAGCTCCACCTGTCAGCCACTGAGTCTTGTCTTTGTCTGCTGGATTAAAGGACCCTCTGCTATCAGAAATCTCCTCCCTGGAAGTACTTAGAGACCATGATCAAGCCACCTCTCAACTTGCTCTCTGATGAGCTAAATAGATTGAAGTCCTTAAGCCTATCATCACACAGCAGGTTTTTCAGACCTTTTCTCATTCTTGCAGCTCTTCTCTGAGCTCTCTCTAATTTTTTTTTAATCCATGATAAAAGTGTGGATGCCAGAATTTGATACAATATTCAGTAATGCTCTCCCTACACTTTATATCACTTTTCCATCCTACCTAAAAGCCCCTCAAAATATATAACTGTCACATTAATTATAAATTGGGCTGGTGTCCTGCTTATCTGGCTTCCTAAGCCCCCTTCTGTGCCACTGGTTTTGCTGAAACACTCCCAAATCTCTGCATACGGATGATATTCTTTGTTGCAAGAACTACAGCACTGTCTTCCATTCCTAAAAGGCACATGGCTTATTTGTATCCCTCCTAACAAACTAGTTCACAACTTCATTTGTGTAAACAGTGATTTTCTCCCACTGTTACTGCTTCACATCTGGATGTAGATATAAATTGTGGATTAAAAACTCTCCTACTGTACTGAGTTGGTCCTCAGTGTCAGTGCATCTCCTCGTCAGCCCTCATAAGTTTATGACCTATGTGTGGAAATGCAACATGAAAACACAGCCAGCACTACTACGGGCTTGTCAGCTGCTGAAGGAGATACTCTTCACTGGGAAATGCTGCAGTCGTTAATTTGTTTATCCCAGTGCTATGATTCAGCCCCAGTTAAACAAGAGGGCATGACGACAGCCATGCCTGTGGTCCCAGCACAGCACAAACTCATGCAACCTTGCACTGCAACCCTAACAAAAAATTAAAAGGAAAACAAGCAGTTTTCAAGACTTTTCCAGCTGCTTTCTTTCTCCTCAGCTCCCCTCCCAGCAAACTGCTATCTAGGACACACAACCAGTGCATGAAATCACTTCTTCCGTCTCCTTTCCAAGGCCACCGTTGCTGGTCCGACCCAATGCAGAGGAGACAGCAGCTTTGTGGAAGGTAATTAGCAGTGCTGCCTTTGGTCCTGTCACGCCACACACGTGTACACTCTGGCTCCAGGTGTCCTGGGGAACTGGGAGCGAGAGGCAGCTGTGGCAGGTCCATCTGGGCTGGAGTGCCTGAGGATGAGCCGGGCTGTGAGGATGCACAACTAAAGAATTAACAGGAATACGTCATTAGATGGATTCCCAACAGGGATGCCAGAAAGTATGTTCGGTCTGTGCATCTCAGTGACCCACTTCCAAACCTTCCTATTCCCTAAATGTAATCTCTTTCAATTTATAACCACTCTGCCTCTTCTCTGGCATTCAGAAGCCATTATCACCGTGTCTACCCCAAGCCCTCACAGCTGACTTTAGATGCCACTTCTTTTTATTGTAACAGTAATAACCTGTGTACGTGGCAGGTCGGCCAGCCAACCAGCTGTGCCTGCCTGCAGAAATACAGCAGGAAAAACAAAAAAAGTTCTGGATCACTTGGATGACCAGGGTTATCCAAGACCCCAGGCTCCTCAGTCCCTTGTGTCTGTTCCCTAGTCTCTCCTGTCAGCTAGTGATAAAGCCCTGGGAAATCCCATGGGACTGATGGGCACCCCATCAGAAGCATGTACCTAGATGTAAAGATCTTAGTAGGAAATGAGGAGACTGGCATGGGTGGTGTTTGAGTGGGAGTGCTGGGTTGTGGAAGGACCAGAGGGAACAGCAGAAGAGGGATACAGGAATGGCAGAGGCAATGGTCCCCATATGAGCAGGTCACCAAGACCGCAGCACATCTCCATGTACTTCACTGGAAAAAAGGGCCAGCCTTAGACAAAAGCCACATTAAAACAAGGGCCAAGCAGAAGCCATTGAAGAAGCAAGAGCAGGAAAATAAAGACAAGGACTGGAGGCATAAGATACCCAGGCAGGCAGCAAAAGGCATGGAATAAATCAGCACTGATGTCCAGTGACTCACAGAGGTGGCACAGGATGGAAGCACAGGAGATTGACATCACTGTTAGTACAAAAAGCATACCAAAGGCTCACCCAAACATCAGCAGATGTCCCATCCTAAGAAGAAGCCAGAAGGCAGGAAGGGGATTTCACAGCCAGCATCTCTAATGCCTCTTGTGTCACAACAAGTACTGTGGATAGATTACGCAGATACACGCGTCCTGGAACTTGTGCATATGTGGGCATAAGAGAATGCATGTGAGAGAAATTAGTTTCATTTTAAAATAAAATCTTCATCTCCTATATGGACTTCCGCTGAGTTTCATGACATTAGCAGAGCTGTGTCGCTCCGATGTTGCAGCAGAGATACTTTACATTCCAGATGTTTTGAATTTTCTGTCTATTTGTAATAATAATGATAACAATAATACATAACAAAATAATTCTTACAGGTTTTTTTACCAAAATTGAAATGTCTCCCAAATGTTTTGTGAATGTATTCTAGTTATCATTATGTACACTGAAGTAGCGGATATGTACTGTCCTGGCTTATTCCTGTGGGGCACCCACTCCTCTGGAAAATTATCTTCCCTGTCTAAAAGAGTTTCCATTTCCAAAAATGATGATGGCGCTGATGATTATGATAACTGTTTCTCCGAGGAAAAAGAAATATGATATAGAAAATGCTGAAGTACAGTCAGGACTGAGAGTGCATTTCAGTAATAATTTAAATTAAAAATATTAGGGACACCAAGCACTCACAAATTGCAGCCATACCATGCAATAATCAATTATAAAATTCAATTGAAATATAATTAAATTCAATTGAAATATAATTAATTGATTATTTATTCTCTGGTTTCAGATTAGGATACAATTGTTTTAACAGATGTGCCAGCTCTTTTGAGATTTTTTTTTACTTGTGGTGATGCTTTACCCTTTAAGCAGCAAGAACTGCCTGGCCAAAGCCTCCCAGGCAGCCTCAGAAGATACTGGGTTTATAGACAGTCCCAAGAGCAGGGCAGTAGAAGGTGAATGCAAGACCTCACCATTTCAAATAATTTGTCTTCCCTACCCAAGACCCTCTCCAAGTCCACCCCCAGCACGTGAAAACTTGGGAGCTCTCCTGGCTCCACCGCTTTAACTGTACCTGTTGAGCAGACTATTTTGACAAGATGGTTTTACTTCCAGCAGTCCGTGGCTTTAGTCCCCTTAATACCATCAACATCAGTCATTTTCTGAAAGTGCAGCTCTTTATGGATGTGGCCCAATAAAAACAGATTCCTCGGTCTCAGCCGAAGAAAAAATGTTCAGTAATGAAGACCAGCCAAAGAAAATGACTATTACTTATTTTATTTCATTTCTAACTTAAATTCAAGCATGCTTTTAGAGAGTTCATATTACAGTAACTTTGAAGCACCTGTATTATTCTCCGGTGAGGGCATGAGACACATGAAATAACCCATACATAATGCTAGATTTGTTAGTGGATGTGCCATTAACTAACATTAATCATAAGCCACTTTCATTGTACAAGGTCAGAAGCCTGTTCTTCAAAAAGTAAGTGTTGTACATTTGGGTAGGATGAAATCTGTTCTTCACAGGTATGTGTCCAACTGAGGACAATAGAAATTTGCTGCTGCCCAAAGCTGCAGAAAGAGCCTCCCTATATATCCTTTCAGACATCGCCGTGACAAAACCCCATGTGATCACACGACTAAAGTAATAAGAGGCTAAAAGTTACAACAGGGCAATTACACCGTTATGTAGCCACTTTCTGCAGCCGCTATGTACAACACAAAGGCAATCTGGTACAGAGGCAAGGGCTTTTTCACTCATATTATTTTTTTTTATCATTAGCTCTAAAGAGTCAGATGTGTCCCTCGTACATACTCTAGCATACAGCAGTATTTTCCATTACAGCCATGCCATTAACCCACTGTTAGACTGTCTGCCTCTAAAAACTTCCCAAACCAAAAAAAGCCCCAAAGTGGACCTGAAGACCAGTTTTCTTAGCTGCTGTTTGTGAGACCACCTTGGTTTTTTGACTGACAATGGCAGGAGCCAGAGAAATACAAGGTTTGCATGAAGAGGTTTGCCATCCCGAGTATTTCATCTGCTTTATCATCAAGGATTATAGGTCAGGAACTGGGCTCCAAATGTGTTACCTACTGCTTGGCATGCATTAGTCATCCTTCCCCTCTCGAAATCACTGTGAAAGGCAACCGATGAGAGGGCATGAATAGCAAACAGTGTGCGCTTGAAGAAGGGAGCAGGCAGCAAACGCTGGGGCCGGGGGAGGGGGGGGAGAGCTGGGGGGGGAGCTGAAATTTGTTCATTCAAAGTATCAGGCAAACACATTCATGCACCAAAGAAATCAGGGTGTATTCACAAATCGAACAAAAGGTGGAAATGCAGGATAAATTAGTTCCCTTGAGGGCACGTGATCAGAGCCGCCCTCAATCTACCTTTCCTCTCCTCCTTGCTGTGCTTGAGGGCTGGGCTGCTGATGGCCAGCAGCTGTCTGTCTGTCCCAGAGGACCGCTCCTTCCTTCTCTGACAGACACTGCTTGCCTAGGTGGCATCCACCTCCGCAGAGATGCTCCTGCATGGCCACTCACCTTTCCTCATCTTGGGACAAATATTTGCGCATGCTGATGCTCTCTTTCAATGCACACTGGTGCTCTGCTGTTGCATCCAGCGTACTCCCCCCAGACCATCAGATAAAGATGCCACCTTGGACCCAGGGTGGGGGTGAAGCATCCTCCAGGCCAGAGCAGGAGCTCAGCCAGATTTCGGTGTGGTCAGCAGCTGCAGGAGGATGGGCATTCCTGCTCGTCCGCAGGCTTTGCAGAGCTGATCTCCTGTCTGTGCCCATGTGAGGGAGTGAAAATCGCTTTGTTTGAATGCAAAAGCCCAGCGGAGCTGCTACAAAGCCTCGCTGCACCCAGGGCACTGCTCTTTCCAAGCACCCTCCAAGGCCCTGCTGCCTACCTGCCAGCGCTGAACAAAATGCCAAGAGCTCGTTATTCGGCTCAGAGCATCGGTGAAGCTTCCCCATACTCTCTCACAGAGGCTGAATCACAAATGAGAGGAATAAATGAACACAGGCCCCCAGTGAGTGCTTTCACATCAGCCAGGAGGGAAGGGAGCAGGGCGAGGGGTGGAAAAGCCGGCACCGTCTGCTGCTTCAGCACAAGCACCGACGAGCCAGCAGCCCCCCCGATGGGGTGCCAGGGGTGAACCAGCCCAGACAAACCAGCTTGGCCCCGTGTTGCTGCACATGGGGCTCTGCCCCGTGGGTGCAAAGCTGCGGATGGAGCCCCTGGGGTGGGCAGAAATAGCTCTGTCGTCTCCCCGCAGTGGGGAGCAGGAGCCCCCGGGTGCTGCCAGGCCCTTGCCCGCAATGCCATGAGCCGAGCCGCAGTGTGCCGGCAGCGGCTGAGCTGGGAGGTCCACCCCGCCGCTCAGCACAGCCCCCATCCTTTTGCACCTGGCCAGCTGTGGTACCATGGGATGAGGCTGCTCCCCACCCAAAACGCAGCGTTTAGGAGCACGCCAGACCCCTGGATCCCGCTGAC